>NC_058096.1:94507222-95164444 GCF_020171115.1 Neogale vison
TACTCATGAAGATTCTTGAATATCATACTTTGGGCTTCGGACTTTTTTTCATTTGGTGAGGGTTTTAAGTAAGAGAGATTTATGCTTAGATTTTCATCTTAGAAGGCTCACTCTTAGAACCAGTATGGGTGATGAGTTAGCAGTGGATGAAGACTAATTTGGAGGCTTTGGAAGTAGTCCAGCTGAGAGAATCAGAGGGGGAGAAGAGGATATGGATTGAACAGTGATTTTAGGGGTAGAATCAATATGAATTACACATTGATTGCCTGTGGGGAAAAAAGGGATTCTGACAACAATGGGTTTCTTATTTCAGAGAGACTAGGGAATAAAGGAGGAAAAGATTAGTGAGAGGAGGTAATTCATTATGTGGAACAAGTAACTGAATTTTGAGTTCTTCATGCTTTGCAGGCATCCAGGTGAAAATGCCTAGAATTAACTGAAGTGCCATTTATTGTGTGCCTGCTGTATGTCCCAAGCCCTATACCTGGCAGCTTACCTATGTAAGAATGTGGCTGAGAATGATGATAGAAACAAAAATGAAACCAGTTACCAAATGTAGATGACAAAGGCAAAGGACTAAAACTATATTTTAACATACCTAAAGTGGAAAGTTCCCCTTCTACCCTCTCAGCCTCACTTCCTAATGGTATCCATTGTTAATAGTTGGGATATTCTGCATCATATTAATATGTCTTTAAGTATAGATATTGTATGCACACAACCCCTTTTTTTTTTTTCAAGTAAACAGATTTGTATTTCTACACGTTTCTGCAACTTGAATTGTTTTCATTCATGATCATCTTTCCATGTGAAGGTAGGCAGGGATAACTAGAGACGTTCATATAGAGAGAGCAAACTGCTTACTTGATAATCGATGTGTAGTGTTCTATAGTGTTGTTATATCATAATTTAATCTTTTTCCTGGTTGATGAGCATAAAAAATTACCTTCATTAAATCAGTATTTCAAATTATGCTGAAGGAACATCATTTTTATTTAGTATATATTCTTGCAAACGTGGTCCAAAATTTGCCTATTTTAAAACTTGATAATTGTCTCCAAACACCTACCAATTTATGTTTCAAACAACAGTGTACAAATGAAGTATTTTCCTTGTTTCCCAACTGCACATTATTGGTCTTTAAAGTTTTTCCCAGTGGGGGCGCCTGGGTGGCTCAATCAGTTCGGTGTCTGCCTTCAGCTCAGGTCATGATCCCAGAGTCCTGGGATCAAGCCCTCCATTGGGCTCCCTGCTCAGCTGGGAGTCTGCTTCTCACTCTCCCTCTGCTCCTCCCCCTGCTCCTGTGTGTGTGCGCGCTTGCGCTCTCTCTCTCTCTCTCTCAAATAAATGAAATCTTTTTTTTTTTTTTTTAAGATTATTTATTTATTTATTTGACAGAGAGCGATCACAAGTAGGCAGAGAGGCAGGCAGAGAGAGAGAGGAGGAAGCAGGCTCCCCGCTGAGCAGAGAGCCCAATGCGGGACTTGATCCCAGGACCCTGAGATCATGACCTGAGCCGAAGGCAGCGGCTTAACCCACTGAGCCACCCAGGCACCCCTCAAATAAATGAAATCTTAAGAAAATAAATAAAAATTTTCCCAATAGGCAAAAAATGCTAACTTTTTTTTTTACAGCTATCTTTTTATACATTACTGATCATTTGTAGTTCTGCAGCTTGTTTTTTCATGTCTTTTGCCCAGTTTTTCTCTTGGATTCTTTTTTTTTTTTATTTGAAGGGGCATTGACATTTTGTCTGTTAAAAAAGTTGCCAACATTTCTGTAACCTGTTTGGAATTTTTCACTTTAATCAAATCCATCTGTTGTTTTTTTTTTTCCTCTTTAGCTTCTGGGTTCTCTTAGGTATGGGTATTTCCCATCTAAAAATATTTTTTGTATATTAATTATGCAGTTTTTCAAGTGATTATCTTTTCAATCAATCTGATATTTGGGGGTTTAGTTGTTTGTGATGTACTGATACGACTTAATTTTTTTTTTAAAGTGTATTCTAATATTGTTACTGAATAGGTTCTTTAACCATTGGGCTGAAGGACAACTTTGTTCCATACTAAATTTTTCAGATGAACTTAAGTACTTTTTATTCTGTTTCATTGATTTTTTTTTTTAAAGATTTTATTTATTTGAGAGAGAGAGAGTGAACATGAGCAGAGGGAGAGGCAGAGGAAGAGAGAGAGGGAGAATTAGACACTCTGCTGAGTAGGGAATCAGATGCAGGACTCTATCCCAGGTCCATGTTATCATGACCTCAGCTGAAGGCAGACAGACACTCAACCAACTTGAGCCACTCAGGTGTCCCTTTTTCACTGATTTTGGGGAGAAATATATTTTTGCACATACCGCCATTAGTTTAATTATTTTAGTTAGTTTTGATATATGCTATGGAAAAGTCATTTCATTAATTTTCTATTTCCACATTTCCTTGGCTGTTCTTGTATATTTATTTTCTCTTCCAGATTAGTTTTTGAAGGTTTTTCTAGGTTCCAGGAAAAAATCTTTTATTTTTTAAATTTTACTTTATTTTTTTTTAAAGATTTTACTTATTTATTTCAGAGAGCAAAAGTGAGCAGGGGGAAGAGCAGAAGGAGAGGGACAAGCAGACTCCCATTTGTGCATGGGGCCTGATGCAGGACTTAATTGTAGGACCATGAGATCATGACCTGACCTGAAAGAGTCAGACACTTAAGAGACTGAGCCTCCCAGGTGTCCCCAGGAAAGAAAAAATCTTACTGGTATTTTGATTTGGAATTGCTTTGAATTTATAAGTTAATGTGAGAACTGATAGTTTTATAATACAGAGCTTTGCCTTTTAACTATGAGGTATTATTTATTGATTTTTTTTTTCCACTAAGGTTTCTATCCCTTAGATTTTACACATTTCCTGTTAAATTTATTCTTAAATGTTTTATAATTTTGTTCTTTTTGTGAATGGAATATTTTGTTTTCAGAAGCTTATGATATAGCATCTATTTTTGAATATTTAAGTTTAACTGGTCACCTTAATTCTAATAATTTCTTAGTTAACTTGGAATTTATAGCTAGATAATATCTGCAAATAACAATTTTGCCTCTTTAATATATATCTCACTTTTTTTTTTACTATATATTTCACTTATTTTTCTTATCTTAACTATTTGGCTAGGTTTTCTAGACAGTGTTGAATTTTAGCAAGATCTTTTATCTTTTTTTTTTTTTTAAGAGAGGGAAAGGGGGAGCGGGGTGGGGTAGAGGGAGAGGGGGACAGAGAGAAAATCTCAAGCAGGATCCATGCCCAGCTTAATGTAGGACTCCATCTCACCACTCTGAGATCATGATCTGAGCCAAAATCAACAGTTGGACGCTTGACTGACTAAGTCATCTGGGCATCCCAGCAGTGATCTCTTACCTTAATGAGGTGGTATTATCAATAGTTAGAAAAATGTCACAAATTATCGCCAAAGATGCCCAGTCTCCTTTCCCCCTCTATGAGGAATGCTAAAAAGCATAGAAACTAATCTTTATAATGTATCCAGTTGTTCCAAGAACTATGATGAGTGTTTTCCCATCATTTTAATTTAATCTTCACGGCAATATCCAGACACAGATATCTTCATTGTATGGATGGTAATGTTGAGGCTTAGTAAGCCACAGCACAAAGCTGAGTCTTTACCCTTCAGAGAATTTTTTTTTCCTTTTACTATATGGATGGGGCTTTTTAAAATCAATTTTTTGCTTTTTTGTCAAAGTCTTATTTCACAGTTCTTTTTAAGCCAGTTTTCTTTTTCTTTCTTTCTTTCTTTCTTTTTTTTTTTTTTTTTTTAAGATTTTTAATTCACTTGAGAGAGAGTGAGAGAGCACAGAGAGAGTGAGCAAGCACAGGGAGGGGCAGAGGTAGAAGGAAAGAGAAATTCCAGCAGACTCCTCCCTGAGCTCAGAGCCTGGGGGCGGTGGGGGTCACCTGAGACTGTGACCCTAAGCTGAAAGTAAGAGTTGGACACTAAACCAACTGCACCACTCAGGGCCCTATTTATCATCATGATCATTTAAAAATGGCAGTTGCTTTATGACTTTTTATGAATAAATTAAAGGAGTGGTACTATGAGATTATATGAATATTCTCTTTCCTCAGAACTTTTAACCCAGTGATTTTACCATCCATGGATAATTCTGCCTGAATCTATTATATCAGTGATTACAAATAAGACTTTTTTCTCTTTATACTACATTTAATTTTGGAGAAAAACTTATTTTGAGATAGCAGAAGGACTGAACTAGTGGTTCTTTTTTCAAGTTTATTTTTAAAAGCAATTAGTCCTACAGAAAAACTTTAGATTCTATATTTTAGAACATAGGAACATAATGAATGCTTAAAGCAGTTTGTCTTCTGAAGCCCAGTAGCAAAATTAAGACTGCCTTTTTTTTTCTTTTTTAAAAATTCAGCTTAAACTATATCTAAATTTGCCATTTTGGGAATTTTTGTGGTGAAGCAGACTATATTCTGTCGAAGACCAGTGGTAAGATAATTTATGCTAACACTGAAGTTAAAACCAGAAAAAAAAATCTTTCATGCATAATTTGTTTTATACCTTTAGAAAGTAATATCTTTATTTTGTAGCTCATTTTTAGCTTTAGGGCTATAATAAGGATCTGGTGTTTGTAGAGGGTATGAACATGGTGCTTTTTCAATTACTTAGAGAAGTGTTTATATAAAACTCCCTTAAATGTTTTAGTTCCTGGAACTTAAGGAGTGGCAGTTGATAAAGCATGACTCCTTCACTGAGTCTCTTTATGATGTTTGTACTTACGTTTTTTAAGGCTTATTTTAAAAATATTCTGATAAATATTTTTTAGCTCTTGCAAAATAAGATTTCTTAAAAATTCCTATTGTATACAGACATGCTTACATATGTGTTAATTTTAAGTTCATGTGGACCTTAATAAGGAAGTCACATTTTGATGATATCTGATACTGGTTTTTTTCCCTTGCCTTCAAAAAACACAATGCCATACTTGTTCTTTGCCAGAGAAAGTCTACAGGAGCTTTTACTTATTTAATTCTAAAATACATTCTTTCAACTTTTACTCCCTTATACTAATGACCTTAAGGGTATTTTGAAAGAAAAATTGCTGGGGAGGTGGGGGGGATGGGCAAAGTGGGTGATGGGTATTACGGAGGGTGCTTTTGATGACCATGAGGTGTTGTATGTAAGTGATGAATCCCTAAGTTCTACTCCTGAAACCAATACTACACTATATGTTAACTAACTTGAATTTAAATAAAAGCTTGGAAGAAAAAATATAATATTAAAGAGATAAATAAAATTGAACAACCCCCCCCAAAGTTGCTTTAAGGTTACCATATCTCTTAATAATGTTGTTAGAAGAAGGACCTATTTTCTATATTTATTTTCTTTTTAAAAAATAAAATTTTAAAATATTTAAAACAATTTTATTAATAAAAATCATTTTAAATTTTTAAAATATTTTGTTTATATTTTTTCTAGAAAGCAAATTTTATAATAAAATCATACCTTTATATGGTAGAGAAATTAATGATTATCTATACCATTCAGAAGAGTCTAAGTACAAAGCACATCTTCTTTCCATCTCTGATCTCTCCCCAATCCCCAGTTCCACTACCCAGAGTTAACTACTTTTTAAATTTTGTTTTGTTTTGAGGTGCCTGGGTCAATCAGTCGGTTAGGCATATGACTCTTGATTTTAGCTCAGGTCACAATCTCAGTGTCCTGAGATAAGCCAGCGTTGGCCTCCACGCTGGGTATGGAACCTGCTTACGAATCTTTCCCTCTCTTGTCCCTTTCCCACTCCCCATGCTCGCTCTCTCAAAAAAATAAATAAAAATAAAAATCTTGAAAATTTTGTTTTATTATATCTATTGTTCAGTATGAAAGATGAGGAATTTAATACTTCTTTGTCATTGTCTCTCCTGGTTTTTAGTTCTTCTAATCATTATGTTTGTAACTTAAATAATGTACCTTCTTCTGCTTTTCTTTTTAATTGTGGTTTAAAAAACCCACTTAATTCACATCTTAACCATTTTTAAGTGTACAATTCAGTAGTGTTAACTATATTCACATTGTTGTGTAACCAATCTCTAGAACTTTTTCATTTTGTAAAACTGAAACTGTACCTGTTGAACAACTCCCCATTTCCACCCACCCCCAACCCCTGGGAACCACTGTTCCAATTGAGTGGATTCATACAGTATTTGTCTTTTTCTGACTGGCCTACTTCGCTTAACATAATGTCTTCAAGGTTCACCCATGTGTCAGAATGTGCTTATATTACTTCCTTCCTTCATTCAAGCAATCTCTGCACCCAATATGGGGCTGTAACTTGGGACCCTGAGATCAAGGGCCGCATGCTCCCCTGACTGCTCCAGCCCGGTGTCCCAGAATTTCCTTGAAGGCTGAATAATATTCCTTTGTGTTTATAGATCACATTTTGTTTATCCATTTCTCTTTTAATGGACACTCCGGTTGCTTCCATCTTTTGGCTATTGAAAGTAATGCTACTATGAACATGGGTGTACAAATACCTTTTGGAGTCCCTTTGTCCTGTTCTTTTGGACCTGTACCCAGAAGTAGAATTACAGGATCAAGTGGAAATTCTGTTTTTAATTTTTTGAGGACCCTCCATACTTTTTCCTATAGCTGCTGCACCGTTTTACATTCCCACCAACAGTGCACAGGGCTTCTGTTTCACCACATCTTTGTCAACACTTGTTATTCTGTTTTGTTTTGTTTTGTTTTGTTTTGTTTTGTTTTGATAGTAGTTATCCTAATGGGTGTGAGGTGATATTTCATTATGGTTTTGATTTGTATCTCACTAATGTTTAGCTATGCTGAACATCTTTTCATAAGCTTGTTGGCTATTTGTGTTATCATTTTGGAGAAATGTCGGTTCAAGTCCTTTGCCCATCTTTTATTTGGGTTATTTGGTTTTTTCTTTTTCTTTTTTTTTTTTTTAAGATTTTATTTATTTATTAGAGAGAAAGAACAAATGGGGAGGGGGACAGAGAGAGAGGGGCTCCATGCTCAGTGGGGAGCCCCTTGTGGGACTCAATCCTAGGACTCTGGGATCATGACATGAGCCAAAGGCAGACACTTAACTGACTGAGCCACCCAGGTGCCCCCATTTGGATTTTTCTTGTTCCCTGTTTTTATTTTTAACTTATTAATTTTAGATAGAGCATTGACTCTCTACTAAGAAACATTCTGAAAATAAAATTTCTCCACATCTTGATTTTTCTTAGAAATTTTTACATTCTAAAAGTTTGTAACATTGTTCTCTTTAACTTACAAATTTTTGTTTAAAGCAATTGTTAAAAGTATTTATGAGTTGCCTAACTGGCTCAGTTGGTAGAGTGTGTGACCTTGATCTTGGGGTTGTGAGTTTAAGCCCCATGTTGGGTGTAGAGACTACTCAAGGATAAAGTCTGGCGCACCTTAGGGGAAGGGGTGTGGGGTTATAAATATTGGGGAGCTATGGTGAGTGCTGTGAAGTGTGTAAACCTGGTGATTCACATACCTGTACCCCGAGGGATAAAAATATATTATATGCTTATAAAAAATAAAAAATTAAAAAAAAAAAAAAGTCTGGCACACCTGGGTGGCTTAGTTGGTTAAACATCTGACTTCAGCTCAGATCATGATCTCCAGGTCCTGGAATCAAGCCGTGCACTGAGCAGGGAGTCTGCTTATCCCTTTCCCTTTGTTCCTCCCTACCCCCAACTGGTGCGCACACGTGTACTCTGTCTCTCTCTCAAATAAATAAATAAAATCTTTTTAAAACAAAAAAACCCCACATTTATAATGAATGCTTATGTAGGTGTTAAGTACTTGAAGAGCCAAGTAGTATGATCAGATGCTTAAAGAAGGAAAAGTAATCTTGCATAAATAAAACTTTTCTCTTTTAAAGGTTCCTCTTAACTTTGTTGTTTGGGGCTGATATGTTTTCTTCACCACTTTTATTTCATCTGTTTTCAGTCATCTGGGGTTTTTACTTTCTGGTCCGCTGGTGGTGCCTTTTCTGACTTCTAAGACAGCATAATTTGGCATTTCAGTTTTCTTCTCTCTCTTTTTTTAAAAAGATTTTATTTATTTATTTGACAGAGATCACAAGTAGGCAGAGAAGCAGGCAGAGTGAGGAGGAAGCAGGCTCCCTGCTACACTTGATCTTAGCCAAAAGGCTGCTAAGCAGAGAGCCCGATGCGGGCTCTATCCCAGGACACTGGGATCATGACCCAAGCTGAGGGCAGAGGTTTTAACCCACTGAGCCACCCAGGCGCCCCACCATTTCAGTTTTCTGATGTTCCATGGTCCCTTCGAATGAAGGGACACAGATATGTGTTCCTCTGCCATATTAAACCAAAGGCATTTGTTGCTTTTGTTTGTTGCTTTTAAAAGGTTAGTTGGGGAGGGGAAGGGTCAGAGCACAGTGTCCACCCCAGGTGTCATTAGATTTGGATTTGAATTCATATCCTATTTTTTTTTTAAGATTTTATTTATCTGACAGACAGAGATCACAAGTAGGCAGAAAGGTAGGCAGAAAGAGAAGCAGGTTCCCTGCTGAGCAGAGAGCCAGATGTGGGGCTCAATCCCAGGACCCTGGGACCATGACCTGAGCCGAAAGCAGAGGCTTTAACCCACTGAGCCAACCCAGGCGTCCCCATATTCTATTTTTTAACTGGGAGAGACTGGCAAATATTCCTTTATACTTTGCTTTTTAAATCTGTAAGATAGGTTAGTCTGCCTAGTTTGACAGTTACTGTGAATGTCGTATAAGATACAGTTTGTTTAAATACTCAGAGCACATTCAGTATTCTATGAATGCTTATAGGCAAAGGAAACATAAACCATGATAGTACCCTGTCAAAAGTGTGTTTTCTGGAAGATGGTTTTCTCCTAGAGAGTATTTCTTCTGTAGTCAGTTAAGAAATGTTTAAGTTCTTATTATGTTAATAGTTATGTGAATCTGTGAAACAGTCTGAGAATTCTTGTCTTCCAGTTGTGTATGGTTTAGTTGAGGATGTGTTATCAATGTATGAGTTAAATAACAGAAGATGGAACATAAGATACATGTTGGGCAGGTTTAGAAATGTAGACCATTGGGCTTGTGTGGTTGAAAAAGGCTTAATGGAAGTTCATGTTGAAATACCAGTTAAAAAATTGATCCCCACCTCCCCATATAAACTGGGCCTTGAACTGAGGAAAGGTCAGAATTAAAACTTGGATCATCAGGGTCTTCTGTGTGAAGGTCATGAGTAAACCAGATGTCTGTCATAGAGTATATGTGTCGGGGATGGGTTCAATTTGAGAATAGAACCAGATTATTAAAAAACTTAAATACCACACACAGAGAGCTGGAATTACAGATTTAAGAGACCCACTACATAGAGATAGTAATTAAAACACTGAATGTGAATTAGGTTTAGGGAGAAAGAAAGAATGACAGAGGATGAATATGAGAGAGGGTGTAAAGAGTATCTTGTGATTGACGACCAAAAGAGACTAGAGTTCAGAAAAGCAGACAGAGAACCAGGGTGGCATACTATTATGAAAGCCAAGGCAAGAGGGTTCTCAGAGGCAGGGGCAGAAAGTTCTGAGTTGCTTAGAGGGATTCTCAAGAAAAGGCCAGTCAGTTTCCATGCTCTGTTCTCTGCTTACCTTTGACAGCCCCTAAAGACTATAGTTGTTTTTTTTTTTAACTTTTTTACAGATGACTTAAAATTCTAAACTCCTTATTTCCCTCTCTGTGCTCTGTGTTCAAGCTCCCTATGTGTGTTCACAGTTCTTCCTTTCTTCCGTGAATATTTCTCAAGAATCCATTCTTTGGGGCACCTGGGAGGCTCAGTGGGTTAAGCCTCTGCCTTCAGCTTGGGTCATGGTCTCAGGGTCCTGGGATTGATCCCCACATTGGGCTCTCTGCTTGGCAAGGAGCCTGCTTCCCCCTTTCTCTGCCTTCCTCTCTGCCTACTTGTGATTTATCTCTCTGTCAAATAAATAAACAAAATCTAAAAAAAAAATCGATTCTGTGCTAGGCACTGGGTCTAGGCACTGTGTTGTCCACTAGGAATATAATGAACAAAACAAAATCCCTACTTTCATCAAACTTATATTCTAGCTGGGGTAGATGGTAGACTATAAACACTGGTTTACCTGTTGAAGTAGTAGAAGAAGTTGGTCCGAGAGGTAGCCAGCGCCTGGTAGACCCTGCTAGGGACTTTGTTACTCTGCATGAGAGACAAAGACATTTGAAGAGTTTAAAATAGGAAGGATATGAACTACATTAACTCTGTAAAACTCTTAGAACAGTTTGACACCTAGAGATCTTTGTAAGTGTTTGTTAAATTAGAGTCTTTCAGGCTATCTGACTTAACATTTGAAAGGATACTGTGGCTGGCTACTGGGCCTAGATTAGATCATAGGGAGCCTTCTCCAGGCTCCTTGGAGGAAACCCCAGGCCTCCTGTTACGATTTCAGGCTTCACAGTGAGTAGCTGCTGGGTAGATTTATTTGAATACTGTTGCTTATCTAACACTAAAACAAACGTAAATACACATTTATGTCTATTCCTATGTTTTCTGCGTATCTACCTTAAAACATTAGTCATATTATAAAACCAATTGGGGCAAATGGGAGTTCTTTGGGAAAAGGTGAAAATGAAGGTGTGCAGACTAAAAATCATGCCATACAAAGAATGGATGAAAATCTCATGGATAGTTAATCAGTGGATGTGAGGGCTGAGGAAGAGGACATGACAGATCTTTGTCCACTTATTGAAGAGCCATCTCTTAGATGAAGGGTAGACTTCTTAGGGAGGGGAGATCTGGAGTCAGCGATTAGAACAGATTTCAATTATATATAAGGCAGAAACTAATCAATAACTGAGCTGTTCATCTGTGGAGTGCAGTGCCTCACAGAAGAGTGTGCTCCTGAAAACTAATATTAAAGCAAAGTGGGACAAACGTCAGAGCAGTTAGGGTGGGCTTCCTGAAGGAGGAGGGAGATTGAATTGAAGTTTCTCACAAATCCACTATTTTTATTTTTAAATTTTTAATTTAAATTCAATTTAGTTAACATTCTACTTTTTTTATTTTTGAAATTATTGATATGGGTTTTTCTTTTTTCTTCTTTTTTCTTTTACTTTACAGAGATTGTAAAGTAAATAATGATACACTCACAAAATATCTGATGTCCTTCAGATTGCCAGGCATTCAGTAGTATGTAGAACATCATTAGTTTCAGTTATCTTCAAACTTAAAACTCTTTTTCTTTTTCAGGGATATCATGATAACACATTTTGAACCTTCAATCTCCTTCGAGGGCCTTTGCAGTGAGGTTCGAGATATGTGTTCCTTTGACAATGAACAGCTTTTCACCATGAAATGGATAGATGAGGAAGGTGAGTGATAAAGAGAGGGCTATATGTGTAGGCATTTGATCTAAGATACTATTCTGTCATTTATTTTTAAAATACAGTAAAAGTCCTAATTTATGGAGTATTAGGTAAATTAGAAATTCGATGCCATTTTTATTTTGCTTCAGGTACTTAAAAGAATATCACCAAAGGCGACAGTCTTTGTTTTGTCCTTTTGACTCCAAAAAAATGAGAAATTAATGTGACTGTCTACCCCCATTAACATAAACATCAAATAGTGTTAAATTTTACTTTAATTTTGAATATGAATGTTTTATACTTTAGAGATTACCATCAATAATTTGGCAGTATTTTTTGCTGAATATTTCTTCAAAGAAAATGTTACAGAATAAAAGTGATTGTGACACTATGATTTCAAAGATGGTGGCATTGATACCTTAATGACTTGAGCTCAGAAAACATTTATTGAAGATCTATGTACTAAAGATAGATATTTTCTGCTCTTAAAGTCAATGTCTCATTGGGAGATGGACATGTAAATAACAGATGTGGTGAGTTGAACATAAATGCGTAGGGGTCTTGGAATGCAAAAGCAGTAGCATGTCCATGTGCCCGAAATATTTGTGACATTTGGACTAAAATGTAACAGAGTAAAAGTTTTTGAAGTGGCGGAGGTGAGGGGAAAACCATTTTTGACAAAGAATAAGATAGAAAAAGGACAGAGGTATGAAGAACATGGTGTGTGTGGAAGAGCAGTAATTCACTAAATTAACGTGTGGGGAATGGTGTGGTATCAGGACTAGATCCTTGCTCCTGAGTGTGGTCTGCAGAACTTTTAGAAAAGGCTCATCACAGACTTCTGGATCTGAATCTATATTTTAACAGGAACTACAGGTAAGTCACTTGAATATTAAACTTGTAGAAGCTTAGGGTTGACTCAATCCTGGAAGGCTTTGCAAACCACATTAGACTTTATTTTACATGCTAGAATGTCACCGAAGTATAGCTTAAAGATACCCTAAATATACTAACTTTGTATTATGGCCCTCTATTAATTGTAATGAGAATGAAATTTCTTTTTAAGGAAAGTTGTTATAATATGTAGCTCAATATTTGGGGCCATTTCTAGGTTTCCTGATAGGAAGAACCCTGGAAAGATATTATCCTAGATCCAAGTTGTACATAAACTCAAAATCTATTTTTACTTTTTAAACACATTTTTAAAAAAAAGTTTTATTTATCTAATCTCTCTGCCCAATGTGGGGATAGAACTCATGACCCCGAGATCAAGAATCACATGTTCCTCCCAACTGAGCCAGCGAGGCACCCCTTTAAAGACATTTTTAAAAGTTTCTCTAAGGTAATCCATGTTTGCTGTTTGGGGAAAAAAAGTAGCACAGATGTTTTGAAATTTTGAAAGAAGTCTCTGTTTGCCCTTTCTCTTCTTTCCTTCCTCATCAGTCCCAGGCGTAAGAGAGAAAAACCACTGTTACAGCTAGTATATATCCTTCAAGATATTTTCTCTGTATATACAAATATGTTTGTTTCTGTACATTATTTATAAGTGTACTTTTTTAATACAAAAAGAATTCAATCACATAAATCATTAAATGATATTTCCCTTTTACATTTTGAATTGGACATTTTTCATTTCAGCATGAATGAAATTACACCATTGCCTTTTTTTTTTTTAAAGAATTTTATTTTTTTAAAGTAATCTCTGCACCCAAAGTGGGGCTTGAACTCACAACCTCAAAATTAAGAGTCACATGCTCCACTGACTGAGCCAGCCAGGCACCCCTACAGCATTACTTTTTTTTTTTTTTTTAAAGATTTTATTTATTTATTTTGACAGACAGAGATCACAAGCAGGCAGAGAGAGGAGGAAGCAGGCTCCCCGCTGAGCAGAGAGCCCGATGTGGGACTCGATCCCAGGACCCTGAGATCATGACCTGAGCCGAAGGCAGCGGCTTAACCCACTGAGCCACCCAGGCGCATTACTTTTTTAAGTGCTGTATAATATACCACATCATTGTAGATATTTCATGGTTTATTTAATCCCTTATTGGTGGATGTTTGGACTACTTTCAAGTTTTTTTTTTTGTTGTTGTTGTTGTTTTTTTCTACTATAAGCAATACATAATGAACATCTTTATATGAAATTTCGGGCAATTGTATGGGACTTTGTGTAGCAAATGCATAGAATATGCACATCATAAATTTTGGTAGCTAGGGACAATTCACATTCAAAACAAGTTCAAACCAATTTATGGCACAGTTACATTGAATGAGAGCATCTCTTTGCTCTTACCCTCACTAACCTCAGATATTATGAGTCTTAACATTTTTTGAAGTCTAGTAAGGGAAATACTAGCTTGGTATTTTAAATTCTGTATTATTTAAGGACAAGTCTGTCTATATTCATCCATTTTTGACCACAAGGCTAGTTTAAGTATTGTTAATTCTAATTCTATTTTTTTTTAAGATTTTATTTATTTATTTGACAGAGAGAAATCACAAGTAGATGGAGAGGCAGGCAGAGAGAGAGAGAGGGAAGCAGGCTCCCTGCCGAGCAGAAAACCTGATGCGGTACTTGATCCCAGGACCCTGAGATCATGACCTGAGCCGAAGGCAGCGGCTTAACCCATTGAGCCACCCAGGCGCCCCGTTAATTCTAATTCTAAATGGTGTGGATATCGCACAGTATATCTTCAGCCTAAATATGAGACTATATAGTTTAGCACAGTATATACAATATAGTTAGCATCAATAAATTGATTCTTGATGAACTAATGTTATTCTCTCTCTCTCTCTCTTTTTTTTTTTTTTCTTTAAATGAACTCTGCCTAATATGGGGCTTGAGCTCACAACCCTGAGATCAGGAGTCTTACGCTCTACCAAATGAGCAAGCCAGGAACCCCAGTGTTATTCTCATTTTAAACCTTTCCCGATAATTTCATGCCATTTATTTCCCATTTGGGATTTTTTTTTCAATTGGTGGTTTTCAAACTAGTACACATAGGAATCATAGATAATGCATTTTATTAAATTGATTTAGAGATAATCCATTAAAAATTGTTATAGTATTTGGGGTGCTTGGGTGGCTCAGTTAAGCATCCAACTCTTAATTTCATCTCAGGTCATGATCTTGGGGTTGTGAGATCAAGTCCCAGGTCGGGCATGGAGCCTGCTTAAGATTCTCGCTCCCTCTTCCCCTACCCCTATCTCTCTCACCGTCTCTGAAATAAAATAAAATAAAATTGAAACAAAATTTTATAGTACTCTTAAACTTTGTATTGTCTTTACCTGGGAAGCTCTGTTCCCACATTGTTATACGGCTGTCTCTTTCCTGTCATTCAGGTTACTCAAATGTCCTGCCTCCAAGAAGCCTTTCACTCCGATTCACTTTGAATCTCATTTTATGGTAGAATGTAAGCTCCATGAGAACAGAGATCTTGTCTTTGCCATGGAGCTCCAGTGCCTAGAGCAGTACTCAATAATAGTATGCTCAAAAAACATTTATGAGTTGTAGAAAAGGCTAAAAGCAAGGCTGTAGTTTTATGTACATTATTGAAGATTTAAGTGTTGGGAGTTGTGGTTTATTCTATTTTTTCTTAACATTATAGGATATTTTAATTAACAGATTCACATAGTAAATAAAATTAATTCTCTGGTGAAACAGTCTTATCCTTTTATAATGCAATTCAAAGTTCTTTGTCTCTAAATAGCTATTAAATGTCCTAATTTTCTGGGGAGAACTATAAAACTATGGCCTCATTCAAGTAAAAGGTTAAACTTTCTATTAAAGTCTGCTGATTCCCATGTGATCCTTGTTACCCTGGTTAATTTTGATACCAGTCTCTTCTTAATTTTAGGCATATAGAGCCAGTAGTAATTATTTTTAAGTTCCTTGCAATTATTTTTCAGTTGTAATTTTGTTACCTTTATTTTTAGCCAGGTAGGCATCAGGGGTGCTTATCTAGAGAAAAAATTCTCTTCAGAATCAGTGGGACACAGGACTGTGATTTCTCTGGTTTATGAGCAACACTGTCTAGAAGCTAAGCTTTTAACTGTGGTATTTTTTCTGTTAGAGCAAATAATCACAAGCTTACTTCACTTCTTAAAGTAGATCTATGACAGCCATTCTTTTTCCTTGTGTTCAAAACCAGTTTTACTGATTTGTTTTGATGTGTCTGTGGAAAAACTGGTTTGCTTAATCTAACTAAACATTTTAGA
The DNA here is from genome assembly GCF_020171115.1 of Neogale vison. Lineage (NCBI taxonomy): Eukaryota > Metazoa > Chordata > Mammalia > Carnivora > Mustelidae > Neogale > Neogale vison. Next base: position 94,522,856 of record NC_058096.1, read on the forward strand.
ATGAATAGTAATTTTGTAACAAGTATACCTCCCTTCTCATGTGAGGAGAGAGTATGGGACAGAGAATGATAAATGACTTTTTAGTTCATCAAACTTTAATTGTGACTGTTTTTCCTTAAGGATAAGCTTTTTTTATATTCACAATCTAATATTTCTAATTCCATCAGTTTCTTATTCATTCAGAATCTGATTACCAGGTTTATATTTAACTGCTTCTATTCTGTCACTTCTCTTTTATTAGAAATTAGCCTGGGTGGCTCAGTGGTTGGGCCGCTGCCTTCGGCTCGGGTCGTGGTCTCAGGGTCCTGGGGTCAAGCCCCGCGTCGGGCTCTCTGCTCAGCGGGGAGCCTGCTTCCTCCTCTCTCTCTGCCTGCTTGTGATCTCTCTCTGTCAAATAAATAAATAAAATCTTTAAAAAAAAAAATTAACCTTTGGGTATTTTATTTCTTAGTTAAGTTTTTATTAAGAGTGGTGCTTGCTTTTTAACAAAAATATTGATTTGTTTGAAGGAAAAAGTGTCTCTGAGGATCCTCAGATCCTGAGATCTTTCCTATAAACAAATTAATGATGTCTTTTTTGGCGAATATACAACTAGAAGGGTAACAGTTGTTTCCTTTCTTACAAATAGCCAAATATTGTACAGGCTGTTATTTAACCTGCCTTTTCACTTAACATCTTGTGGATTATCTTTCTATAGCAATCTATGTAGAATTATATAACGTGGTTTATATAGTGTTTGTATAACATGGTTGTACCATAACTTAACCAATCCCCCTTTGGATCCAAATCCAAATATTTGGATTATTTTGTAGTGTATAAAAAATATTAATGCAGAGACTATCTTTGTACATACTTTTTGGGGGGACACCTGCACTATATTACTTATAGGGTGAAGTCCTTGAAATGCAAGTGTCCTTGAAAATAGGTGGTACCAAATTGACCTCCAAAAATATTCCACCTTTTGTTATACTTTTCACCAATAACACATGTAAATTATTATTTTATTATTATTTATATTTAAAAGGCCACCTAGGCACACCTCAGTCAGTTAAGCATCTGCCTTTGGCTTGGGTTATGATCCCAGAGTCCAGGAGTGGAGCCCCATGTTGAGCTCCCAGCTCAGTGGGGAGTCTGCTTGTCCCTCTCCCTCTGCTGTTCCCCCTGGTTGTGCTCTCTTATGCCTTCTCTCTCTCTCTCTCTCTCCCCCAAATAAATAAAATCTTAAATAAATAAAAATGAAGGAGGTATAATTGACACAATATAGTGTACATATTAAAAGTATACATGCAATTTGATGAGTTTCGACACCCAGGAAACCATCATCACAAGCAAGATAGAGAGCCTATCCATTACCCCAAGTGTTTCAGTGTGCTTTGTAATTCCTCACCCCTATCCCTCCATGCCAAGTAACTAATGATTTGTTTTCTGTCACTGTAGATTTGTTTACATTTTCTAGAGTTTTGTAGTCATGGAATCACACAGTATGTACTCATTTTGGGGGGCAGGCTAGTCTGGTTTCTTTCACTGAGAAAAATTATTGATATGTGTGTTGTGTGTGTCAATAGTTCATTTATTTTTATTGCTGAGTGAGTGGTATTCCATTATACGGATGTACCACAGTCTTTGAACTGTTCCTCTGTTGATGGCCATTGAGGCTGCACTTTGGGGCTATCACAAATAAAAACTATGGCAGTCACGTATGAGTCTTTGTATAGATACAGATTTTCTTTTCTCATGTTCAAATAACTAGAAGTGGAATGGCTGGATCATCTGGTAGGTATATATCCTTTCTTATTTATTCTTTTTCTTTAAGATTTTATTTATTTATTTATTTGACAGAGAGAGAGAGAGAAAGATCACAAGTAGGCAGAGCAGCAGGCAGAGGGAGAGGGAGAAGCAGGCTCCCTGCTGAGCAAGGAGCCCAATGCAGGGCTCCATCCCAGGATCCTGGGATCATGACCTGAGCCAAAGGCAGACACTTAACTGACTGAGCCACCCAGGTACCCTGGTATATATCCTTCTTAAAAAATAAAATAGGAAAAAAAGTATTTGAAAAGGAGATGAGGTGGGGTACTACAACCCAGGTGCATTCTTGGGCTGATGATTTTTAGAAAAGAATTTATATGGAAGTTGAGGATATGCAAATTGATACCTTTTAAAAACCCTCTAATCCTGGTCATCCCTGGAAAGTCTTCTGCACTCACAAGGATAGAGTACCCCATGCTGAAGACAACTGGCTGACTTAGAGAAGTCCTCAAGCCCTTCTTTCTGTTCTGGCCTCTGCCCCAACTCTGTGCTCCAGGCATTCTGTCCGGTAAACTCTTCCTGCTGCCATTTATACAGCAGGCCGTGTAGATGCCTGAAAGGCGAGGGGATCAGACTGGGGCCCACCTGGAAAAAATCCCTTGCAGTGGTAGGGTGGAGATGAGTTGAGAGGTGAGACAAGAGGGGCTATAAGATACTGACTGGTCACCAGAGATCCGAAACTCCAACTTACGCTCTGGTCTGTGGGAAGGTCTGTTCGTTGGCATCCCTGCCTCCAGTTGCATTTTAAGGGGTAACTACTATCGTAGAAAAAGTTTATAATTCAGACTGTTTCTCACTTACATCCCTTCATCTCCAGGGAACCACTAATCTGGTTTTCTGTCACTATTCTATATATATAAATAACAAAATGCAGTGTTTTCATGTGTTTTTAAATTCATATAAATCATACTGGCACATATTTTGAAACTTCCCCCTTTTCTACTGGACATATGTCTGGAGGTCTGTTCATGTGCCTAGAGAACTAGTGTACTTCTTTTTAAAAATTCTTTTTTTTATTGTCGTCAAGTATACCTAACATAAAATTTTAACTTTTGTTAAGTGTACAATTCAGGGACATTAAGCATATTCACAATTTTATGCAACCATCCCCCCTTACCATATTCTAGAATCTTTTTATTGTCCCAGACAAACTAATATTTCCCCTAATTGAATTTAAATTAAAAACAATAACAACTCTGGGGCGCCTGGGTGGCTCAGTGGGTTAAAGCCTCTGCCTTCGGCTTAGTCATGATCTCAGGGTCCTGGGATCAAGCCCCACATCAGGCTCTCTGCTCAGCAGGGAGTCTGCTTCCTCCCTTCTCCCTCTGCCTGCCTCTCTGCCTACTTGTGATCTCTGTCTGTCAAATAAATAAATAAAATCTTAAAAAAAAAAAAACAAAAAAAACCCTCCATATTTTCCCCTCCTCCAGCTCCTCTTCCTCACATGCTTTTCTTAGACTTCCTGTCTTATGAATTTGTCTTTCTGTCCCTATAAATTTCTCTGTGAAATAGATTTCTGGCTTCCTGCTCTCTAGGTCACCTTTGTTTTTGAAAGATAATTTTGCTGGGCAAATAATTTTTTAAATTTATTTTAATTTTTTTTTTTGCATTCTGTACACTGTCTTCTAGCTTGCATTGTCTCTGATGCAAATCTGCAGTCAGTGACCTTTGTTCTTCTCTATGTAATATATCTCTTTGGCTGCTTTTAAGATTTTTCTCTCTATAATTGGAAAAATTTTGGCCATTATCTCTTCAAACAATTTTTTTTTCTGTCACCAGACCCCTCTTTTAGGGACTCCAGTTACAGGTATGTTAGTTCTCCTGAGGTGTCATAAAGCTCACTAATGCTCTGTTCCTTTTTTTCTCCCCCAGTCTGTTTCTCTGCTTTTCATTTTCGTAGTTTCATTGCTGCCTGTCTAAGTTCACCAGTCTTTTCTTCTGCCGTTAATCTCATCTAGTATAGTTCAATTTGGGCCTTTATGTTCCATCTTTACTTGACATGCCCAATACCTACAGCTTCGTGAGCATATTGGATATAACTATAATAACTTTTAATATCCCTTCCTACAAATTCTTTCATCTTTCAGGGTCTTTTCCAATTGATTGATGTTTCTCCTGGTGTGGTTCGTATTTTCCTGCTTCTTCATGTGCCTGGGTCTGTTTTACTGGATCCTGGATATTGTGACATTGGCAATGGATATATTTGTATTTTTATGAATATTTCTGAGTTTTGTTTAGGGATGCATTTAAGTTACTTGGAAACAGTTGATCCTTTGTTGCTTATTTCCATCTCCTGAATCTTTTTTTCCACTTGTTTTGTGTAGTTTTCTTGTGTTTCTGGTGGAGGGTTGAATCCAGTTCCTATTACCTCATCATCTCCAGAAGTGGAAGTTGAGGATGGGCAGCTTGATAGGATAGCATATGCTTCTGTAACCACTGGTTTCCACCTTCTAGAAAAGCAAGCCAGAAGCCAGAAGTCTGCTGCTTTTGTGATTGGGCCTAATATTGAAAGGATGGCCATTTAAACACTCTAGCATTCTTGGAAACTTTTTGCAAATCTGTATTTTAAGCAATGCAGCCCTTCAGAGCAGGGAGTGCAGGAGCTTTCACAAGTAGTACTAGTGTTCTGAACCCAGTTTTCAGAGGGGGGATGGCAGTAGGAAGGTTCAGCGGGAACGGGGAGTTTGTAAATCTACAGCCGACTCAGGCATCCGGGAGAGGACTCTGGTGATACTACCTCAGGCAAATGTGAACGGTTGCCAACTTTGGTTGTAGGCTGCGTTGATTCTCTTAAGTGTGGGGCACTGAATTGAGTCATGTGCTGAAATACCTAATATAACTAGAGTTATATATAAGTTTCATTTTTTTTTAAAAGATTTTATTTATTTATTTGACAGAGAGAGAGAGATCACAAGTAGGCAGAGAGGGAAGCAGGCTCCCTGCTCTGCAGAGAGCCCGATGCGAGGCTCAAGCCCAGGACCCTGAGATCATGACCTGAGCAGAAGGCAGAGGCTTAACCCACTGAGCCACCCAGGTGCCCCTATGTATGTGTTTTAAGTTCTGCATCTTGTCAGGTTATCTCATAAATAACTGAGTCTTACATATTTATCAAACTCCTGAGGTCCAGTGCCCTAATTTTCTTCTTTCTTTTCATAGGTGAAAGAAAATGTAGATATATTGAAAGAAAGACTTGATCTGCTGGTTATAATACACACATTTTATTACCTTGAAATTCATTGACCATAGCTGATCGATCTCTGGCTGTATGTGTGTTTCAGGAGGTGAATTTGGACTTGAATAATAGAGGGGGCTTTGAGAAATAGCTTTTTTTCCTATCTTTGTTTCATGATGACTCTTCATGGAATGTTTTACTTCTGAGTTACGTGTCCTGCTTTATCAGGCATGAAACAGTTGGCCCAAAAAGGTAATACTTGAACCACAGATAAAAACAAAATAGACTTGAATATACGTAATGTCAGTAATTAACTCCTCTTTTCACACTTGTGATTTTTCAAAAGTATCAGTCTCTAGGTAAATACTGAATACAGGTACTTCACCCAGTCTAGGTTTCAACCAACAGCAAGCAGGTACTAGTCTTGCAAAAAGACAGTGTCTAGCAGAAGGGAAAGATTGATTTTTTAAAATATGGTTGTAATGATACTTTTAACAATAGTTAATTCCATCCATGGCATTTAGTCAAAGCACAATAATAAAAGCCACATGTGTAATGGACCAAGCATACCATGAGTCATTTTAAATATATGATCTTCAGTTTTCCCATTATCCTCACAATATAAGTAATAGGCCTCTGCAGAGAGAGAGATAGATATGTGTGCAGAGACATAAATATGTTATATATATATGTTTTTAAACAATGAGAATATAGGTGTTACTATATATATACATATATATGTATATATATAGCCCATGCTCATTAGCATTCACTACCTATTTCCCCTAAGTTCTTTACCCACTGCAGCCCTCATATGTATGTGTGTGTGTGTGTGTATGTATATATATATATATATATATATATATATATATAGTAATACCTATGTTCTCATTGTTTAAAAACAACCTGAGCTAAGTTTAAATGTATTTGCCAGCATGGATTCAGTTTCCTCACCTGGAAAATTGGAAATGAAGTGTTAGTTAAATTTTAGACTCAATCTATTTCTAGAATTCTTTGAATATTTCATTATTTAGAATTAATTTAGTCAGTTGGCTTGTTTAACTGGAATGATTTACACATTCACTGATATGTGAAATTTTTATTACTTTTTATGTTGCTTTTTTATTTTTGGCCTATACTTAAATCTACTGTAGAAACAAGTTAATTTTTTTAACCTGTATCAAAAATGGTATATAATTAAATTGACTTTCACTTTCATAAATGTGGCAAAATGGGAGAAATCTGGATAACTGAGAAAGTGAATCTGTGAATGAATTACTTTATTTCTTTGAGGCAAACTAAGACAGACTATGCTTTTGGACTAGAATTTTCTTTGCTGTCAGACTCAAATTTATAAAAACGCTGTATTACGTAAACATTTTTTCTAAAACAGCTTCACTGAGATATAATTTATTATTTAAAGGAGTTTTTAGTATATTCACAGAGTTACACAACCGTCACCACAATCAATTTTAAAACATTTCATCACCCAAAAAATAAATCCCATGCTCATTAGCATTTACTACCTATTTCTACTTTTTTTTTTTTTTTAAAGATTTTATTTGTTTATTTGACAGAGATCACAAGTAGCCAGAGAGGCAGGCAGAGAGAGAAAGAGAGAGAGAGAGAGAGAGAGGAGGAAGCAGGCGTCCTGCTGAGCAGAGAGCCCGATGCGGGGCTCGATCCCAGGACTCTGGGATCATGACCTGAGCCGAAGGCAGCGGCTTAATCCACTGAGCCACCCAGGCACCCTACCTATTTCCCCCTAAGTTCTTTACCCAATGCAGCCCGTAGACCTAGGTAACTACTAATCAACTTCATGTCTGTCTGTCTGTTTTTCTTTCTCTTTCTTTCTTTCTTTTTTTCTTTCTTTCTTTTCTTAAGATTTTATTTATTTATTTGAGAAAGAGAGAGAGAGCATGAGAGGGTAGAGGTCAGAGGGAGAAGGAGACTCCCTACCAAGTGGGGAGCCTGATGTGGGATTTGATCCCAGGACTCCAGGATCATGACCTAAGCCAAAGGCAGTTGCTTAACCAACTGAACAATGTGGGGGGCCCCAACTTTATGTTTCTATAGATTTGCCTAATCTACACGTGTCATATCAGTACTTGTTCAATTAACAAACATTTGGGTAATTTCCATTTTTTGGCTGTTATGAGTACTACCACTATGAACATTTAGTTACAACTTTTTATATGGCCATATGTTTTCATTTCTCTGGATATATACCTAGGAGAAGAATTGCTGGGTCATACGGTAACTATGTTTAACCTTTTGAGGAACTACTGGACGGTTTTTCGAAGTGGCAGCACCATTTTACATTCCCATCAGCAGTATATATGGATTGATCCTCACCAGTACTTGTTATTATCAGTGTATTGAGTGTTGACCCAAAAATGGTGTATCTGTGTAACCTGGTTGAATCATTTTGACTCACTGTTTTTTATCTAGCATCTTTAAGATATTAATAACACCAAGTTAAAGACTGAATGTATGAGAGAACCAATCTTTCTTTTATGTAAATTATACTCAGTCAGATAATAAATCAGAAGAAAAGATTCCATCCATAAAACATGATTTTTTTAAAATCTAGGGGTAAACTTTAAAGGAATGTGAAGAACCCATGTAAAGAAATCTGAAACAAAAACAACTGGATTCCATAAGCAAAACCTTAAATGAATGGGGTTAGGAAGAAGTATCGTGTAAAATGAGAACTCCCTGCAGATAAATCTATAAAGACCATGACCGCCCCCCCAAATTCTAATAGGATTTTTAAAAAACTGACAATTTCATTTGGAAAAATAAACAGGAAAATTCTGAAAAAGGAAATGTAAAGAGGGAAGAATTATTTTAATTTTTATGTTGAAAAACACCATAATCACAGATAAAAGAGTAATAACAGCTGACAGAAAATACTTGTAACATTTCCAGAGAGTTGGTATCTCTAATATAAAATAATTAGGTAAAAAAAAAAAGATGAAATATCTACTTAAAGAAATGTAGATAGCTAATTCATAAATGACCAAAAAAACTAAAAAATTACTAATAGTTTAAAAAACCAAAGATTTGAAAATAAGACATTTTCACTACCAGATTAGAAGATAATTAAAATTTAATAATTACTTATAGGGAGTTAGGAAAGATACACTGTTGTATATTTGATAACCATTTGGAGTTCCTTTCATTCTAAAATTTGTCATTTTAAATTCTAAATTCTAAATTTAAATTCTAAATTCTAAATAATTGCCAAAATTTTAAATGGGGGCCCTTTATTTTATTTTTTAAAGATTTATTTTAGAGAAGGAAAGAGCACGAGCAAGGAGAGGGGCAAGGAGGATGCAGAAGGATAGGGAGAGAATCTTAAGTAGATTCCATGCTGAAAGTGGAGTCCATCACATGGCTTGATCTTACGACCCCGAGGTCACGATTTGAGCTGAAACCGAGAGTAGGACAGCCAACCAACTGAGCCACCCATGTGCCCCAAGTGGGCACACTTTAATCAATCCTACTTGTAGGAAATCATCATGAAAAGTTATTCAAATACACAAATACTTAAAGAATATTTGCTGTCTTATTCACTAATAAAAAAGACTGACATACTGATACATGCTACAACATGGAGGAACCTTAAAAACGTGCTCAGGGAGGAAAGAGGGACATGAATGACCACATATTGTATGATTCCATCTATATGAAATGTCCAGAAGAGCCAAATCTATAGATGCTGAAAATAGTGGTTATTTAGTGGTTGCCTAGGTCTGGCAATAGGAGGAGAGGTTGGGGGAAACGGAGAGTGACCACTATGGGCAAGGGGCTTTTTTGAGGAGGAAATAATAAAAGTATTCTAAAACGGATTCTGTTGATAGTTACCAGCTCTGTGAACATACTGACAGCCATTGTACACTTCAAATGGGTACATTGAATGCTTTGTGAATTATATCTCAATAAAACCTTTACTAAAAATTAGGTTATCCTAGGCTTTTCAAAAAATGTGAAATATTACATCCTTAGATAGGGCTGTTCAGAAGAGGTGGCATTTGTCCTGGGTCTTGTAAAGATTCACAGAATTTCAAGATTCAGCTTGAAAGATGGCTGTAAGGTGTTGGTTCCATTAACAACTCACCTCAGAGTATAGTAGCGTTAAAAAAAAACCTTGCCGCTTTATTTTATAATCTCTCACACTTCTGTGAGTTGACTCACTCTGCTGGTCTCACGAGAGGTCTCTCCTGCAGTGGCAATCAGAGGGCAGCTTGGTCTGCAGTCACGTGGAGGCTCACTGGGATGCTGGCATAGTTGGTTCTCTCTCCCCTTTTGTGTAGTCTCATCACAAGGAGTCAGTATCTCGTTGATTTTCACTTTCTTAATGATTAATGATGTTAAACATCTTTTCATGTGCTCATTGGCTATTTATACATCTCCTTTGGAGAAATGTTCGTTGTTTTTTTTTTTCTCTTGCCTGTGGTTTTGGTGTCAAATCCAAGAAATCATTGCCAAATCCAGCGTCGTGAAGCTTGCTCCCTATGTTTTCTTCCAAGCGTTTTTATAGATTTAGCTCTTGCATTTAAGTCTTTGTTCCATTTTGAGTTAATTTTTATTTATGGTATGAGATAAAAGTTCAACTTTATTCTTTTGCATATGGTTACATTTGGATATTTTATATAAAATGAATTTTTGTTAGTCTTTATAGGTTTATAATGGTATTATGATCATATTAAGGAATTTTAGTTTTAAGCTAAAGAGATTTATGCAGAATGATACTGTAGAAGTGAGTGGCTATGTAAGGGGAAGCCAGATTTGGTAATATGTGTGAAAATTTCCAAAATGAGGGGTGCTTAAGTGGCTCAGTTGTTTAAGTGTCTGGCTCCTGATATCAGCTCAGATCTTGATCTCAAGGGTATGAGTACAAGTCCTGCATTGGCCTCCAGGCTGGGAGTGGAGCGTACTTTAAAAAAGAAAGAAAGAGAGAGGAAGAAAGAAAGAAACGAAAGAAAGGAATTGAAAAGAAAAAGAAATTTTTCAAAATGAAAAGTTAAAAAGGAGAGTTAGTAAACCAGGAAAATGGTGTTTAGAAACCTAGAGGCATGTTGGTGGAGGGATGGGGTAACTGGGTAACAGGCATTAAGGAAGGCATGTGATATAATGAACACTGGGTGTTCTATGCAGCTGATGAATTACTGAACTCTATATCTGAAACTAATGATATACTATATGTTAACTAATTGAATTTAAATAAAATAAGTTTAAAACAAAAAAGAAACCTCGATGCCAAGTTTCTGTAAATAGTCAGTGGGCAACTTAGCTAGATGCTATAGAGAGGTCCATTAGAGTAAAGACAGAAAAGGGGATTTAGCAGCTCTCTTCATGACTGTGGATATAGCACTTTTAGTAGACCATATGGACTAAAACTGGTTAGCAGAATTTTTGAGAGGATGGGAACATTGGAGAAAGCAAGGTGGATTCACTCTTGATATTAAGAAAAGCTATTTCTAATAAACCTAAAGGATTATAAACCTCTGATTAAAATTACAAAAGAAAAGTATGATGTCAAAGCCAAAGGCCCCATCGTTCTTCCCCTTCTTCTCACCCACCCCCTCCAGTTTCAGTCTTCAGTTTGCTCTTGAGACGTGTGGCTACTGAATGAAGAGAATGGAACCTGAGTGTGTGGGAGATTGCTGAGAGGGAGACACAAACATGCCTTTGCCTGAGAAGAGCTAGTGGAAGGAAAGAAAAATTGAAAACGGAAATGAAGGGGACTAATGGGATAAGGCCCAGAGAAGATAAAAGGAAGAGATTCCTTAAGGGAGTCTCCAAGTTGGAGAAAGGTACAGAGGTACTCATTTCTTTGAGCCTGGAGGACAGGAGATGGCTTCGGTTTTCTCTCTTGAGTAATAGACATAGTTCTCTGCAGAGAGTGATTGAGGTTTGGATAATGTTGGTGGCATCTTGTGTGTGGTCACATTTGGTGTAACCACAGGAATGTGCAAAAGCACTGCCCTGAGGAGGACCCAGCTCAGGCTCCAGCTATGATCAAAATGACTTTTTCATTGAGGAATGCCATCATCTGGGGAGACATGCCATCTCACTGTTGGCCAGGGATGACTCAGTTCTTTGGCTGGTTGATTAGGGAGGTGTTTCTCCCTTAACCTTTCTGTGGGTAAGTTTCCTAAAACTATGCATTCACGTTTGAAAGAGCTCAAGCAGGGCTCTCCGAGGTCTGGAGTACTCTAGTAGCTGTGCTTCTTCTTTGTGAGTCTCTTGGGTAAGGAAAGACTCACAGGTGAAGGAAAATTTTGATAGAATGATGACATTATGGCAGTGAAACCACTTTCACTTCCTCCTTTAAAGAGGAGGGTAACAGAAAGCTTGTCCCTGGCCATTAGTCATCTTGTAGTAACAGTCCAAATGTGGTCAGGGTAGATTCCATTTGCTGTATTCTGAATATCTATGTTATTGAGAATTAAATGGTTTTTGTATGTATCAAATTGGGTATTGATGAGCCTCATGTAATATTTTGTAGAAATAAAAATGGAATTTTGTTACCCACTTTAGAAAACAGAATTGTCTAAATATCTAAAATTTGTCCTTGCCAAATACTTGTCTGTGTGTGTGTGTGTGTGTGTGTGAGGAAATTGTTTTTCTCAAGATTTTATATAAAGGCAATTGGTTTTGCTCAAGATTTTATGTAATAAAAATTGCTTATTAAACATTACATTTTAGAGGGTTTAAAAGGTGAGCTTTGCTTTACTTTTTATATTTTTTAGGAGACCCGTGTACAGTATCATCTCAGTTGGAGTTAGAAGAAGCCTTTAGGCTTTATGAGCTAAACAAGGATTCTGAACTCCTGATTCATGGTAAAGAAGTAGTCATTTCTTACTCTTCTAGAGCTCCAATTTTTTTTTAAACCCTATATTCTTGACATTTTAATACATAATCCTGATGTCATTTTCTTAATCTCTACCCTCATTGCTATGTGACTGCTCATATTCAATAGTTTCTCAAATGCTAGAGAAAATAAAATCAATCATCTTAGACTCTTGGAAAATTTGTTATTTGGGTATGCCTTCGTGGATATTAAACTGATCTTCTCTCAAGTGTTTCACTTTAAAGTTTAAGAGAGAATTTAAAATTGAGTGCCTAGTAGGATTCTCCTGAGTCATTCCCTTGCAGTTTTGTAATGTATGCAAATAATGATCTCCAAAGAGAAGGTATCTGAAATGTCCTTTCTTTTATTTGAGGGTTAATAGTGAAACTATTTACATAGTCATAGAGATTACTGTGTTAAACATCTGCAGGCCCACAAGCTGGCTAGTGGTAGCGAAGAAGAAAAGAAACTCAGCCATCACGTAATGGTGTGTTGTAGACCAGGGTATGGAATCTGGGTATTCCGCTTCCAAGTCTATGTTCTTTTCATTCTACTATGCTACCCCTCAAATTTTTTATGTCCTGTAAAACCCACTTAATATATCACATTTCACTGCAATTCATCGGCATTATTTCATGTAATATTTTTAGGAGGCCAAACCTAGAGAACTCTTTAAAACTTGAACAAACGTAAATCGCCCATAAGTATAGTGAGTCAACACCTTGTTATTATTCCCTTGTACTTTTCTTTACAGTGTGTCTTTTAAAAATCAGTAGTTTGATATTTTCTACCTTCATAGTTTGAGATAGTGACTCCTAAGGGATCAGTAATCTAATTGGTTGAGGTCCTAGCAGAATGTCAGAAGTCATCCATTTTTGGAGTCATTTTTTTCTAGAATAAAACTGCAATGAATGTTGAAAGAAGTGATTGATCAGTAATATTAAACAGTTTGTTTTAAGTTTTTGTTATTTTTATCCCATAGCACAACTGAAGTTAGCTTATATTTCAACAGGTCATGATCCCAGCGTCCTGGGATCGAGTCCCACATCGGGCTCCTTGCTCGGCAGAGAGCCTGCTTCTCCTTCTGCCTCTGCCTGCCTCTCTGTCTGCCTGTGCTCGCTCTCTCTCCCTCTCTCTCTGACAAATAAATAAATAAAATCTTTAAAAAAAAAATATATATATAAGGGCCCATGCTTCTCATACTTTGTGTTTTTTTAAGCCATGTCCTTTTGTACACCACAGACTACAAATAGTTGACTAGTTCATAAATATACTGTCTTTATTTTCTATCTCTTTATGAAAATGGCCTGAATTAACATGTTTATAGATTTGTAGTTCCTAAGATAAAAAGTATATTTTTTGGATTTGGGTAATCTTAGTGATGTAAATTTTTTCCTAAATTCAGTATACATTTTTTAAGAATTGTAATGGTTTGTGTTCATATTTGTATACATTTTCTTTCTTTTTTTTTTTAAAGATTTTATTTATTTATTTGTCAGAGAGAGAGAGAGAGAGAGAGAGAGCACAGGCAGGCAGAATGACAGGCAGAGGCAGAGGGAGAAGCAGGCTCCCTGCTGAGAAAGGAGCCTGACCTGGGACTTAATCCAGGACACTGGGATCATGACCTAAGCTGAAGGCAGCCACTTAACCGGCTGAACCACCCAGGCGTTCCTGTATACATTTTTCTAATTCAGTTTTAGTTCTTCATTTTAGCAAACTTGTCAGTACAACAAAGATTTAAGGAAATAGTTCAAGGTTTTTCTAAGGGCAAAAAAATCAATTAGTAACATAATAGGGACTAGTGTGAATAATTTGAGCTTCTAATGCATTTGATTTTGGCTGTTAACTTTTATGAAAACTTTTTTCCATATAGACCTAATAAAACCAATCCCTTGAAAAAATATTACTGACCGCATGCTAAATATCTTGTGTCAAGAGAGGGTTGAAATTTGGGTCAGTTTTTTTGATTTAGAATTTTTCTATGTAATTTGTATATTTTCAATTTTCTATATTAATTTTAGTTTCTTTTCTTTTAGTCTTCCCTTGTGTACCAGAACGTCCTGGAATGCCATGTCCAGGAGAAGACAGTGAGTGTGTATTTACTTCATATCTTTGAACGTAGAGTTATTTATGGCATAAAGGCACAAGTGAAAGGAAATCAGAAATAGAACTTTTAGTCCATTTCATTTCTTTTCCATTCTTCAGTCTAATTTAGGCTATCTTAGCAACTGCCTAAATTCTCTACTTTTGCCAGATGAAAATCAGGCAGTTTTTAGTTACAAGTTACTGACATGAATATCTGTTGTACATTTGAGAGGAAAATTAAGTGAATTTTAAGTCATGTTTCTTCCTAGTTTTTAATTTTGGAAATTTTCAAACCTATGGAGAAGTTGAAACAACATTGAAAACAAAGACACAAAGATATCCTTTGCCTTCATTGACCAATTATTAAGATTTTCTATGTTTGTTTATTTCTGCATCTGTATGTGTTCACACATAGACATACATGTATATACATAAGGAACATGCTTGTTTATTTTTATTTTTTTTGTGTAACATTTGAAAGTAACATGATGCTTCCTTTCTAAGTACTTGAACATGCATAGTTAGAAATTGTTAGGGATTTTCTTTTGAATGTCTCGACTGATAGTTACCACTAGTAAAAAGAACTGAAAGAGCAAACAATTATCTGGTCTGATGGAACTTAAATATGTAAACTTATTTATGATCATAAGTTACTGCTTTTGATATTTTGTATAGCTTATTAGTTGTGGATATTACTCATTTTCATTTGTGGCTTCTGCACATATGCATGACTTTACAAGAATTGTGATAAGTATTTTCCTTTGAATTAAATGAAATAATTTTAAACTTGAAGTTCCGTGACTCTTTAAAAAAAAAAAAAAAAGATTTTATTTATTTATTTGAGAGAGAAAGAGAGAGTGAGCACACAAGCGGGGGGGAGGGGCAGTGAAAGAAGGAGAAGCAGACTCCCGACTGAGCAGGGAGCCTGACATGGGGCTTCATCCCAGGACCCCGGGATCATGACCTGAGCTGGCAGTTAAGGCAGACGCTTAACTGACTGAGCCTCCCAGGCGCCCCAGTTCTGTGACTCTTCCTGCAACTTGGTGAAGAAAAATAAAAGAGATAGGAATATTTATGTAGAGAGTTGAATGTACTATTTAGGAAGATGGGGAAATTTTTTTTCCAATTTATTTATTTTCAGAAAAACAGTATTCATTATTTTTTTTTACCACACCCAGTGCTCCATGCAAGCCGTGCCCTCTATAATACCCACCACCTGGTACCCCAACCTCCCACCCCCCCCCGCCACTTCAAACCCCTCAGATTGTTTTTCAGAGTCCATAGTCTCTCATGGTTCACCTCCCCTTCCAATTTACCCAAAAGCACATACCCTCCCCAATGTCCATAACCCTAAAGATGGGGAAATTTAAGGAAGTAGGTAGAACCCTGAAGTAGTAGTGAAAAATTTAGGTCTGAATTCAGAGAAGAATATTTCCCAGAGTTCCAATGATGGATGGATCAAAGACTGAGCCACCCAGGTGCCCTTAGGTTAAGATATAATTAACAGAAATTTTCTGCTTTGGTTACTCCTAACAGAATAAATAAATAAAAATAAAAGTATCTGTATTTAAGGTTCTGTATTATGCTATCTTAAGATTTCTAATTTAGAGCATTTCACTAGTTTTTTCTATCTTAATTTTAAATGGTAAATCCAGTGCTACATCGGCTTTAAAATACAGTTTAGAAACCTAATGGAATCTTTCTACAGTTTTAACTGTCACTGTGGAATGCTAATAGTAATGACTAATAGGCAATATATATAATAGTGATTGACTTAACCAAAGTTACACAGGTCAACTAGATTTGGTCTTATGGAAGCTCTTTGTTTAGAAAATGTATTAATATAAAAACCTTGATTAAAGATTAATGGGGAGGGGCACCTAGGTGTCTCAGTTGGTCAAGCCTCTGACTCTTGATTTCCAGCTCAGGTCATGATGTCAGGGTTATGAGATCAGCCCCACTTTGGCTCAGTGCTGGGTATGAAGCCTGCTTAAGATTCTCTCTCTTCCTCTCCCTCTGCCCCTCTCCCCCTCTTAAAAAAAAAAAATTAGTGGGGAAGATAATATTCTTGTGGTTGCAGAGTGTCCCCTTTAGAGCATCTATGAAAAGTAAAATGTACCTTTACAGTGAAGAGAACAAGCAGTCACTGCCTTTAACAGAGTGATTGAACTGGGAGTCAGCAATCTCACATTTTTTTTTTTTAATTTTACTTATTTATTTGACAGAAAGAGGGGGAGAGATCACAAGTAGGCAGAGAGGCAGGCAGAGAGAGAGGGAAGCAGGCTCTCTGCTGAGCAGGGAGCCCAATGCAGGCAGGACTCCATCTCAGAACCCTGAGATCCTGACCTGAGCCGAAGGTAGAGGCTTAACCCACTGAGCCACCCAGGTGCCCTGCATTTGTGTATCTCTTAATGTGATACCGCAAGCAATATATATCACCTATGTATTATTTTTGCCAAAAGTATTTGATACTGATTCTAATGAGGAAGCAGACAAATGCAGAATGTAGGACATAATATAAGACAACTGCCTGGACTCTTTTTTTTTTTTTTTTTTAAATCAACATCACAAAGGAAAAACAGCAAATATGGCAACATGACAGTTTCAGCCTACATTCAAGAAACAAAAAAGGTATAGCAACCAAAGGCAATGTTTGAATCTTGCTTGGATCCTGGAGAGAAAGAGAAAGCTATGAAAGATACTTTGAGGGCAAATAGGGCGTTTTGTATATGAGCTATTAGGGGATATTGAATTAATGTTGATTTTCTAAGACATGGTAATGGTGTTAGGGTTAAATAGCATTAGGGGAAACACCCTTAATCTAAGGCAGTAAGTGAATACTTAGGTATTTAAGGGTGAGATGCTATGTATGCAACTTACTTTTAAAGGATGCAGACAAAAAGAGAGGAAAGCAGATGCGGCATAATGTTAGGTATTGGTAAGTCTGCACGAAGGATTAACTGTTCATTGTTCTTGTCTTTCAGCTTTTCTGTGGGCTTAAAATTGTTCAAAATTAAAACTGGGGGGAAATTTTTTTTTAAAAAGATTTCATTTATTTTATTCTTGTAAGAGAGTGAGAGGGGGTGGAGGTGGCATGTAGGGGCAGAGGGAGAAGCAGACGCAGGGTTCGATCCGAGACCCTGAGATCGTGACCTGAAGTGAAGGCAGACGCTTAACCAACTGAACCACCCAAGTGTGCAAAAATTGGGGGGGAAATTAAAAGACAGAAAAGCCTTAATAGTAATTTTTAATACACTTTTGCTCCATAGGCTTTGTTTTCATTAATTCCTTGGTGAATCTATTTTATTTCTTCACTTTCAGGTTTTTATCAGAATATTTTTTTCTTAAAAAAAAAAAAAAAGAATATTTGTTTCTTAAAGTGAATATCATGAAAGAAGGTCACAGACTTAATTATAAGAAGACTTTTATTCACACTTGCTCTTTTTCCTTTTTTTAACGTTTTATCTCTCTTTAGAATCTATCTATCGCAGAGGTGCACGCCGCTGGAGAAAGCTTTATTGTGCAAATGGCCACACTTTCCAAGCCAAGCGTTTCAACAGGGTAAACCTGAGTTTGTAGAATGTTAATAACTTGAGATATCTGGTTTTTTTCTCCCTACTGTGAAAGAAGGGTAGTGTTCTTTTCCCTTTTAAAGGAGTCAGTAGGGTGACACGCTCCCATTTTGCCTGGGGCAGTATCTGTGTTATCTTGAGGTAATTTTTAATAGCATCTCCTTTCACTCTTAAAAATACCTCTGATTGAATTGTGTAGTTACCTTAGCTAAAAGAAAGTTGGCTTTTTTACTATAATTTTAGACAACCATAAATAAGCAAAGTTTATTTTGCAAACCTTTTAATGTGATTTTAACTTTAACTGCTTCAGAAATAATAATTGCAAACCACTTATCTAACTTTTACTAAGTACCAGGTGCTTTTCCAAATGCTTGACGTCTGTTGACCCATTTAATCTTTACAACAGCCTTGTGAATTAGGTACTATATATTTCTGTTTTATAGATGAAAAAAGCTGAGGTGTGGGGCAGTTAAGTAACTTGCCCAAGATGACACAGCTAGTAAGTGGCAGAACCAAGGTTTGAAAGAAGTCTGTTTCCAGAAGTCCTTGTTTTTAACTACTCTTCATAACTACAAAAATATGGACCCCATTTCCATTGTAAAACCAGTGCCATGTTCTGAATTCATTCATGTAACTAAAAGCTGTGACCTGAGGTTCCCCAAATCCTTTTCCCAGCAGCACTGATACTAACAGAGCTTTGAAAGGAACAAGTCACTTTAGGAAATGCTCTTTGAGAGAGCCGGGCTTTGGTTTGACCTCTGAACAGTCTGGAAGGTTGATGTTTGTTTGGGAGTCCTTCCGTAGCTTTTTCTGCCGAAAGCTTTTCAAGTTTAATTCACTTTTACTATTTTCAGTACTCTGAGTTTATGCGAAGACTAAAAATTCTTGAACTTATAACAGAAAACAGCATGTTGCAAATTTCACTCTTGCAAATAACTCTTTTCTGTTTATTTTTCTGTGTTTATATTTCTGTTAACTTTTCAGAAAAGTTACATTTGATGAAGGGAATTGAGTTAGAGAAGAAAGCCATTCATTTTCACTTTTTTTTTTTCTTTTTTGGAGAGAGAGCGAGTGCTTGAGTGGGGGTAGGAAGGGGCACAGGGAGTTGGAGAAAGAGAATCCCAGGCAGGTTCCACACCCAGTGCAGAGGCCAGACAGGGGTCCATCTCACCCCCCTGAAATCATGCCCTGAGCCCAGATCAAGAGACAGACGCTTAACTGACTAAGCCACCCAGCTGCCCCTTATTTTCACTATTTTGGCAAATGATTATGACATTTTATTTGCTAATAAGTTGCTGTTGAATTACTCTTTCCAGCGTGCCCACTGTGCCATCTGTACTGACCGAATATGGGGACTTGGACGTCAGGGGTATAAGTGCATCAACTGCAAACTCCTCGTTCATAAGAAGTGCCACAAACTTGTCACCATCGAATGTGGGCGGCATTCTATGCCACCGGTAAGGCACAACTGTCTTTTTTTAATAGAACATTTTCAGTAACACTGCTAGGATGGAGGGCTATATATAATACACGGGTGGTAAGGAATCACAGTTAAACACTGTTGATACAGAACCTAACTTTACAGTCCAGTTGACATATTGTGAGTTTTGGAATTATTATTAGAAATTTTTTTATGGTATGTAGCTAACTTTTTGATTTAATCTGCTACAGAATCATCAGGTTAAATTAGGTAGAGGTAGGAAGAACTATTTAAGAGCCTTTTTTTCTTCCTTAAGATAAACTCATAAGTTTGTAGCTCCCATTGTTTTAGCATCTACACTAAACAGAGATCAGGCAAGAAGAATCAGAGGCTTCATGTTTGCTATTTAAAGTGTGTGATTACTGGGGAGATTTTGAATTTAAAATTTTTATTTTCACTTTCTATTTTAAACATGCAGTTACAACATGTTCATTATAGAAAAAAAGGGGAATATAGATAAAGAAAAATTACATAAAAATCCCCTGTGAAATCTACTGTCTAAAGATAAATTGTCTTCTGGTGTATATCCTTCCAGAACTTTTTCTGTACAAATTTATATGCATACTTAAAATTTTTCCATATAGGAAATTTCTATAAGGAAAAATTTTAAATATTTTTAAGAGTCACTATAACAGTATAATGAACTTCCATATACCAGTCCCCCAACTTCAGTAGGTACCAGCTCATGACCAGTCTTAGTTCAGCTGCACCCCCACCCGTGTAACCTGCTTTCATCCTGTGTTATTTTGAAACAAATCTAAAAGATAAGGACTCTTTAAAAATGAAAAAGCAAATTCCTTATATCGAATATTCATCTAGGGAATGTTCAACATTCCAGTTGCCTCATAAATGTGAAAATTTTTAGTTTTCATTCTGAATCAGTATCTAAATGAAGTCCATATTTGCCCTTGACTGATATGTGTCCTAGATATTTTCTCAACTTACTGATTCTTCCATTTCTCTCTCTCTTCCCATCCCCCTTAAAATTTAAATGTAGAAGAAATTATGTTGTCATTTAAAGTGTTGCAGTATTTTTCTCTTTGCTTCTCTATGGTTATGTTTAAAATGTTCCCTTGTCCTTTTTATTTTCTGTGCATTATAGTTGGATCTAGAAGTTTAATTAGATTCTGGCTTTTCTTTTTCTTTTTTAAAATTTTATTTATTTGTTAGAGAGCATAAGCGGGGTTGGGGGGGTAGGGGGTGGAGCAGGCAGAACAGGCAGAGGGAGAAGCAGGATCCCCGCTGAGCAAGGGAGCCTGATGCAGGGCTCTATCCCAGGACCCCAGGATTATGACCTGAGCTGAAGGCAGACACTTAACCAACTGAACCACCCAGGCAGCCCCCTGGCTTTTCATTTTTGGTTTTTATAGACTGTTTTTGAGACTGCTTCATATAAGGTGGAATGTTTATCAGAATGTGCTTAATGTGTGAGTCTCATTCTTTTAAACAAAAGTGAGATCATATATATACTGTTCTCTAACTCCTTTTTTTCACTTAACTGTATTTTGGTCACCTTTCCATATCTATCTATATCCTCTTCAATTTTAGCATAGTATTTGGTTACATATCTATGTCATAATTGACTTAACCTGTTCCTCATGATTTTATATTTGATTTGTTTTCTACATTTTCCTGTAAAGAAAATCATAGGAAGTTTCTGGTAAATAAATCTTATTATTTCCTTAGGAATCCAGAAGTAAATTACTGGCTTAAAGGATATGCATTTTTTTTATAAAGATTTTTATTTATTTATTTGATAGAGAGAGATCACAAGTAGGCAGAGAGGTAGGCAGAGAGAGAGGGGGAAGCAGGCTCCCCGCTGAGCAGAGAGCCCGATGTGGGGCTCGATCCCAGGACCCTAAGATCATGACCTGAGCCGAAGGCAGCGGCTTAACCCACTGAGCCACCCAGGCGCCCCAAGGATATGCATTTTTAAAAAGATCTGGATGCAGGGGCTCCTGGGTGGCTCAGTCGGTTAAGCAACTGACTCTTGATTTCAGCTAAGGTCATGATCTCAGGGTTGTGAGATTGAACCCTATGCTGAGCTCCACATTGGTGGCTCTTTGGTATTAGAAGTATTTAGCTAGTTCATTTAAGCTCAGGAGTGGGTTTATCATTAGGGAGGTGAAAATTGCATCTTAAGGGAAAAAAAACTAGGCCAAAAATTGTGAACATAATTTATTTAGGCTACTGTGATATTCTTGAGTATTCTTCGGTGATGGAATGACCTGTGTAAATTTATAAATGTAGAAGGGAAGAGGGATGGAATTAGTGATTATTGATAATCACTAAATGCATTGTAAAATCCAGGAGCCAATCCAGACAGCCTTAAAATTACAACTGTGTAAGGGGCGCCTGGCTGGTGCAGTCAGTAGAATGTGTGACTCTTTTTTTTTTTTTAAAGATTTTCTTTATTTATCTGAGAGAGAGAGAGAGCATGAACAGGCAGAAGCAGCAGAGGGAGAGGGAGAAGTAGGCTTCTCACTGAGCAAGGAGCCCAATGCAGGGCTCGATCCCAGAACTCTGGGATCATGACCTGAGCCCAAAGGTAGAGGCTTAACCCACTGAGCCACCCAGGCATCGCGAGAACGTGTGACTCTTGATCTCAGAGTTGTGATTTTGAGCCCCATGTTGGGTGTAGACATTACTTAAAAATAAAATCTTCAAAAAAAAATTAAAACTGTCTTAACTAATGCTCCTTCTCAACTTTACCCTTTTTTTGTTGATATTTGTTAAACCTGGGTCCAAGATTAATGAATTAGAACATTTTGGTTTGAATTAACATTTTTCCTGAGGTTATGGGCAGTGGGTTGTTTTGTTTTTTTTTTTTTTAATTTTTTTTTTTTAATTTTTATTTATTTGACAGACAGAGATCACAAGTAGGCAGAGAGGCAGGCAGAGAGAGAGGAGGGGAAGCAGGCTCCCTGACAAGCAGAGAGCCCGATGCAGGGGCTTAATCCCAGGACCCTGGGATCATGACCTAAGCCGAAGGCAGAGGCTTTAACCCACTGAGCCACCCAGGCGCCCCGGCAGTGGGTTTTTTAAGTCAGTTTCTAGAATGATTGCTTTTCCTTATTTGGATCACTGGCACTTTTGAGAATCTTCAGAAAAATGGGAAACCCACAAAATTTTAGATTTATAGACTCATCTTCGGACTCAACTAAGGAACCTAGGGACTAGAGGCTCCCTTTGCCAAAGATGTAAAGTGAATATGTGGAGCTTATAGGAAGAATAGTATAGAAAAAACACAAATCAAAGTAGATAGAAGTTCAATTTGATTTCTAATTGATGGTCTGAAGTTAGTTTTCTGTTTCTTCTGTTATCTGTGAAATGTGACTAGTATTATCTCATTCACGGGAATATTGCATGGTTTCATATAATTAAACATAGTAATGAAGTTTTCATTTATTAAGTTCTGTTCTTTCAAATTTAAATTTTAATATGCTGTGTCTCGTCAAAATAATGTTTCTGAATTTATAGTGTTACTGGGATTTAGAAAGAACCTGCTAAGTTACTGTGTCTTTGGAAATGTTTGTAGGAACCAATGATGCCCATGGACCAGTCATCCATGCATTCAGACCATGCACAGACAGGTAAGAACGACACTGGCAGGAACTGTGATTCATCAGCAAGTGTCATTTAAAGCTTCTTTAGGTGACACTTCCACTTAAGATTGAACCCATTTATGTTCTTCCCAAATAAAAGTTAGCCCCATTTTGCAGTGGTACTCTCCGTCACAATATTTAACATATACCTTTGGCATTTTAAGAAGACAACTATGTAAACTACAATAAAGGACTCTTTTCTCGGATTCAGATAAATTTATTCTGAGACTTTTTTTAAAATTGAGCAACCTAGCTTTTTCAATAATGAAAACGCATACTTTTTTTCTGGGTCATGTTGATTCTTTAGGTGATCTGTTTTTATTAAAAGCTTTATTATTAGAAGTAGAAATTATGTAAAAGATATAGTATAGAAAATTCAAAAAAGATCATGTGATCTTCCAGAACCTTAAATATGTATCTATGAAATTTAGAGAGCAATTAATTGGGCAGAATGTACTGATCTTGGATGAATCAAGAAAGGGAAGGTGAGGGAGTTTTTCTGGAAGGCCGGAATGTACTTTCTTGTTCATACAAGAAGCTGGTTATATGAAACATGGGCTTTGTGTGTGTGTGTGTGTGTGTGTGTGGCTTGAAGTAGCTTTAAGGAATAGAAACCTAGAGTTCAGTCTTTGTCAGTTCTTTACTTGACCTATGTGGTATGGTAGTTAGGAACATTGTAAGTATGAAGGAAGTGAAGAGTAAAAACCAAGCGCCCCCTAACTCTGTGCCTTAGTCATACTGAAATAATTGAATAAGGTTTATGGAGTCACCCTTAGAAAAGGAACTGATTAATTTGTGAAGAAGATAATTTTTTTTTTTAAGATTTTATTTATTTATTTGACAGAGATCACAAGTAGGCAGAGAAGCAGTGAGAGAGACAGGAAGGGAAGCAGGCTCCCTGCTGAACAGAGAGCCTGACTTGGGGCTTGATCCCAGGACCCTGAGATCATGACCTGAGCCGAAGGCAGAGAGGCCTTAACCCACTGAGCCAGCCAGGTGCCCCGAAGAGAAATATTTTTTAAATGCCAAAAATATTTGTTAAAATCAGTACTTGGTTGCAGTTGGTTATGTCTCTCCACTCTCATTAAAGATTAGGATTTAAGTCATAAATACATACAGTTTATTACTAGTAGGACAGATACTCAATTTTAAATAATGCAAACTTATTCTGAAATAAAAACTTAAATCAAATCATGAAAACATTTTAAGTCAAACTCAGGTTAATGGGTGCTATGTTTTCTCCTTTTTCTTTTTTTCCCCATGTTTGGGATTGGGTTTTCAGTAATTCCATATAATCCTTCAAGTCATGAGAGTTTGGACCAAGTTGGTGAAGAAAAGGAGGTAAGATAATTAGTTTTATTGTACATTACATCATCAGCTTTTTAATAAGATTCAACAGTTAAAAAATATGACAATTAACTTGCTTAGATTTTTAAATCATAATGGTAAAAATGCAGAAATGATGTTTAATGATGGTAGAGTTTTATTCTGATTTAATCTAATTATTCATTTCATTTAAATTAAAACTCATGAGATAAGTTCTTTTTTTAACAGGAGAAAATAAAATTCAATAGCATACAGGAATAACATTTCTTTTTAAGATAGTAGAACCTATAAAGTATAATTAAGAATGAGGTTTAGAATACTTGGTAAGTATTGATAAGACATATTATAAATCCTACCATTTTATGGGCTAATTGTTTATTTAAAATATAAATGATTGAGCATCTTGACTGCTACTATTTTTTCTATTAAACATTTTATCAGCTTTTAAAGCAATAGGTTTTTAATTAAAATGATAATTTTTTTGAAAAAAAGCTTACAGTGAAAAAGATTTATCATGCCTCACACCTTCCACTCCCACTTTGACTTCTGAGAGCAACTCTTTTTAATCATTTCTAATTGTGCCTATAACACTTATAACTCAGTTTTCCAACTTTATATATTTTAAGCCATAAAGGTTTAGTTCACAGTACCTCCCCCCTCTTTTTTCTTTCCAGTGTTTGATAGGTGCATTATGTTTTACTCTCCATTACCTTTAAAAAAGCCCCAACTTTTTATCATGGAAAATGTAATTAAAAGTAAACAGGGTAGTATAACAAAGCCCCTGTATCCATTGCCCAGATAAAACAGTTATCAGTGTATCCAGTGTTGTTCCGTCTACCTACTTCCTTTGCTCCTGCATTATCTTGAAGTACATCTGTTGGTTACATATTTAATCTCATATCTTAGTTTTTTGTTCTATGTAAGTCAATAAGCTTGACTCTCTAGCCGTTCCTTCTCTTTCTTCCAGTTTTCCTTTTTTATGTGCATATTTATTTTTACATTGCCAAGGTTGTTAACATTTACGATCTGTTCTGCAGCCACAACTACATCTTCCATATTTTGTTCACAGGTTGAATGAATCATTCAAAGGAGGAAATTCCCAATAATAAGGAATGAATTCTCTATTCTAACGCCATGAATTGCTATAGTATTTCTTTCTTTTCAATCCTTGACACTTTTACAGCTTTTTGTTCTTTTTTGTTTCTGTTTATTGTTATTGATTGGTTTGTTTGTTTACCAAAGACTCATTTGCTTGTATCCTCAAGAGTTTTAATATTTTTTTAAGATTTTTTCTTATAAGTAACAGTCTATTGCACATCATTTTTTTTTTTAAGAGGTTTTTTTTGGGTTTATTTTTTGTTTTTTAAGATTTTATTTATTTATTTTACTGAGAGAGACACAGAGAAAGAGAGAACACGAGTCGGGGAGCAGCAGAGGGAGAAGCAGGCTTCCTGATAAGCAGAGAGCCCGACATGGGCTTGATCCCAGGACCCCAGGATCATGACCTGAGCCAAAGGCAGATGCTTAATGACTGAGCCTTTCAGGCGCCCCTTTTTAAGACTTTTATCATACAGTGAAGTATGCAAATCATGTCTGTATAGATAAGTGAGTTTTCATACACTTTGTAATGACCACCCTGACCAGGAAATAGGATCTACTAATATCCCAGAAGCTCATGTACTTTCTTCTAGTGACTAACGCTCCCTCCTCACTATAAGTGACCATTGTCTTAATACCAGAGATTAGTTTGGCTTTTTCCCCAAACTTTATATGAATGGATTCATATAGTATGTATTTTTCTGTGTCTGGCTTCTTTTGCTCAGTATTGTGTTTGTGAGATTCCGTTATGTTTCATGTAGTAGTATTTCATTTATGTTCACTGTTTCAATTTATCTATTCTACTATTGATTCCCCCCAATTGAGATTCGTACGATATACTGTTATGAACACTCTTATAAGTGTAGTTTGGTTCACATATATAAAGATTTCTGTTAGGTATATAATTAAGAGTGGAATTCCTGAGTCACATGTAACCGAACTTTAGTGGATAATTCCAAACAGTTTTGCAAAGTGCTTGTATTGTTTTATACTTTCACCATTAATGTGTGTTTGATTGCTTCACAAATCTTTGTCAGCACTTTGTATAGTCTGTCTT
Source organism: Neogale vison (assembly GCF_020171115.1). NCBI lineage: Eukaryota > Metazoa > Chordata > Mammalia > Carnivora > Mustelidae > Neogale > Neogale vison. Next base: position 94,548,919 of record NC_058096.1, read on the forward strand.
TTTAATTTTAGTGAATCTGTTGAATGTGTAGTGGTAGCTCATTATAGTTTTTTAATGTGCATTTCCTTGCACAACTTTTCATATATTTATTGGCCATTTGGGTATCATCTTTAGTTAGGTGTCTGTTTTTTTTAAATGAGTGGTCTTTGTTATGTTGTTTTATAGGAGTTCTTTGTAATTTCTTGACATTATTAGCCTTTTACCGGTTATATATTGAAAATATATTCTCCCACTCTATGGCTAGTATTTTCACTCTGTTAATGGCATCTTCTGATGAATAGATGTTCTTGATGTTTAAGGTAGTGAAATACATTCACCTTTTTCTTTTTGATACTGCTTTTGGGCCTTTTTATTTTTTTATTTTTTTAATTTGACAGAGAGAGAGAGAGAGAGATTACAAGTAGGCAGAGAGGCAGGCGGAGAGGTGGGGAGGCAAGCGCCTTGATCCCAGGACTCTGAGATCATGACCTGAGCTGAAGACAGAGGCTTAACCCACTGAGCCATCCAGGCGTTTTGGATGGCCTTTTGAAATCTGTTTTTCCCAACGCTATTGAAGATATTGAAAAGGCTCTACCTTCCACCATTACTCAGCAAAGCTATCTCTTCATCAGTTATATGCTTATGACATGATCTAATTTTGGATTCTCTCTTATTTTTTGTTGTTTTATTATTATCATTGGGTATTGTGCTTCATGATCACTTTAGCTTTATAATAAGTCTGTCTAGTAAAATTCGTCTGCTTTGCTGTCTAGGGATTATCTTGGCTACTCTTCCTGGCTTTTTGCATTTCCATGTAAATTTTATTTTATTTATTTATTTATTTTTTAAGATTTTATTTATTTGACAGAGAGAGATCACAAGTAGACAGAGAGGCAGGCAGAGAGAGGAAGGGAAGCAGGCCCCCTGCTGAGCAGAGAGCCCGATGTGGGACTCGATCCCAGGACCCTGAGATCATGACCTGAGCCGAAGGCAACGGCTTAACCCACTGAGCCACCCAGGCGCCCTCCATGTAAATTTTAGAATCAACTTGCTGGTTTCTACAAAAATCAAGCAAATAAACCAAATCGATCAGTACATTTCAGAAAAAGTGACATCTTTACAATATGAAATCTTCAAACTATGAGCATGATATTCCTTCTCTTATTTAGGTGTTTAAAGTCTGTCAATGTTTTATAGTTTTCAGAGTCCTTGAACTATAGGTATTGAATGTAAATGGTATTATTTTAAAATAAAATTTTCTATTTAATACTGTATTTCTATTTACTACTATAACTTTATTTATTTATTTTTAATTTTTTTAAAACAAGGATTATTTATTTATTTATTTGACAGCCCAAATAGGCAGAGAGGCAGGCAGAGAGAGAGGAGGAAGCAGGCTCCCCGCTGAGCAGAGAGCCGGATGTGGGGCTTGGTCCCAGGGCCCTGATATCATGACCTGAGCCAAAGGAAGAGGCTTAATCCACTGAGCCCCCTGGAACCCCAGAGGGGAAGGATTTTAATTCTAGTTTATGTCTGAAGAGATCTGGGACAATTTAGATATCTCTATTTTGTCTTGTGTTTGTGTTATTCTTGGGAATTTGTTGAGCCTAAATTCTCAGATTTATTGACGTGAAGTTGTCCATTTCTGAGAATATGAAATGACATCCTTTTTTATTCCTGATAAAATTTGTTGTGCATTCCCTTTTTCTTCATCATTCTTGCCAGGAGGTATCAGTTTATTAGTCTTTTCAGAGAATTAATGTTTGGCTCTTCTCTATTGGATGCTTATTTACTATTCTAGTGCATTGGTTTCTCCCCTATCTCCTTATGCTTTTTTGTCATTCACTTTAAAATAGTATCTTTTTGTTGTTGTTGTTGTTTTTTAAAGATTATTTATTTATTTATTTGACAGACAGAGATCACAAGTAGGCAGAGATGCAAGCAGAGAGGGAGGGGAAGGAAGCAGGCTCCCTGCTGAGTAAGAGCCAGATGTGGGGCTCAATCCCAGGACCCTGGGACCATGACCTGAGCCGAAGGCAGAGGCTTAACCCACTGAGCCACCCAGGTGCCCCTCACGTTAAAATATATCTTAATCTCTATTATGATTTCTTCTTTGGTCAGAGCATTATTTTCAAGTATACTGGTTTTTACATATTTGGAAAAAAATTTTCTTTTTGAAAAATTTTTTGACTTCTAACTTAATTCCTCTATAAGTCAGAGAATGCATTGTGTGTGATCTCTGTCCTTTGAATTTTTTTTAAATTTGCTTGAAGGCTAAGTTACATATACATTGGTATATGTTCCATACATATTTTCTAATACAGTATGTTTTGTAGTTATTGAGTATGGTGTTCTGTACAGGTCATTTAGGTCAAGATTATTAACAATGTTACTCCATTTCTATTGCCTCACTGACTATTCTTTCTCAACCACAAGGTTACATTGTAGATATGTCTGTTCCTTGTTTGTTTTGTTAGGTTTTGCTTTATATATTTTGAGGCCATGTTATTGAATACATACAAACTTAGAATCATAATACTTCTATTGGATTAACCCTTTTTCATCATGAAATCTCCCTTTCTGTTTTTAGAAATGCTTTTTGCCTTAAAATTCTTATGTTAGGTAATTGCTATGTAACAAATAATCCCAAAATTTAGTGACTTAAAACAAGAAGATTTATGTCATAGTTTCTATGTGTCAGGAATCCAAGCATGACTTATCTGGGCCCTTTGCCTCAGAATCACATACAGGCTACAGTCAAGGTGCTGGCAAAGACTGCTATTACCTCATAGCTTGACTGGGGAAGAAGTTACTTCCATACTTATCTAATTGTTGACAGGATTCTGTCCTTGCCACATGGGCCTCTCTAAAAGGCAGCTTATAACAAAGTAGCTTACTTTATTTCATCGGAGCAAGTAAGCCGTAAGATCCAGAGAGCGTGAATGCCAGCAGAGCAGAACTCAGTCTTTTGTAACCTAATCTCAGAAGTGACTTCCTATTGCTTTTGCATTTTTTTTTTTTTAAAGATTTTATTTATTTATTTGTCAGAGAGAGAGCAAGCGAGAGCGAGCACAGGCAGACAGAGTGGAAGGCAGAGTCAGAGGGAGAAGCAGGCTCCCCGCGGAGCAAGGAACCCGATGTGGGACTTGATCCCAGGACGCTGGGATCATGACCTGAGCCGAAGGCAGCTGCTTAACCAACTGAGCCACCCAGGTGTCCCTGCATTATTTTTTTTAATTACAAGCAAGTCACTACATCCAGCCCATACTCAAGGGGAGGGGATAACACAAAGGCATGAATACTAGCTGGTGGGGATCATTGGGGGACATCTTAGAAGTCAGCCTACACAGTAGGTGACAATTACTTTGTCTTATATTGGTTTAGCTACAACTATCTTTTGGTTAGGATCATGACCTGAGTGAAGGCAGATGTCTAACCTACTGAGCCCTGTACTAATGTTTTTAAATAGTCTTTATTTAGGTTTATCCACATTTTATTCTTTTTGTTCTGCATTCCTTCCTGTATGTCTGTCCTTCCATATGAGATTCTTTCTTCTTGAAGAACTCAATATTTCCTTTAGTGAGAGGCAACTAGTGATGGACTTCTTTAGTTTGTGTTTGTCTGAAAATGTTTTTATTTCACTTTCATTTTGAAGGCTATTTTTGTAGATAAGCAGCGTATTTAGATCCTTTGACGGTGACATACCACTGGTTTCTGCATCTGCCTTGTTATTGATTCTATGAAGGTGTTGTGCTTTTGTTCCATGTCATTCTCTTTTACAGTTTACAGTTAACCACATTTCAAGTCTGTAGATTGCCTTATCTTAACATTCTGTGCTTTCTTAATCTGCTCTAATCTGATTTCCTTCACTCCTCTTTATTTATCCTTATTACCACATCAGATTTTTATTTCTAGATTTTTATAAATGACCCTTCTCTTGAAGCATCACTTTCCTTCAGTTTTCATAATACTTTTTTTTTTTTTCTGATTTGCACTTGTTTTCTTTTTTTTTTTAAAGATTTTATTTATTTATTTGACAGAGAGAGATCACAAGTAGGCAGAGAGGCAGGCAGAGAGAGAGGAGGAAGCAGGCTCCCTGCTGAGCAGAGAGCCCGATGCGGGACTCGATCCCAGGACCCTGAGATCATGACCTGAGCCGAAGGCAGCGGCTTAACCCACTGAGCCACCCAGGCGCCCTGATTTGCACTTGTTTTTCTTAAAATTTGGTCTTTGCTTTTCTTGATACTCTTCACGTGAGAAAATTCGTACTTAATTCTTATGGGTACATCTGTTGATTATATGCAGAGGATTTTGCAGATATGTTAAAAAAGGATTATCTTCCAGTGTTCTCTATAAATTACTAGAAGCCTAAGTTTCTAGTTTCTAAGTTTCTAGTTGTAAATGAATTTAAGGCTAATTTTAATTTAAGGCTACTACTCATTCCAAAGGAGCCTTGGTACTGTGTAGAAAAAAATATTTTCTATTAGTTAAGCTGTCTCATGCTTGTTTTCTGTCTATAGCTTTTTTGAAAGTATCTCTGTCGTCGCATTAGTTCAGATGTCATATATCAAGCTTCCAGTAGACTCTTTAATCTTGATATCCCATTGTAGCTTGTATCTTCAGGATGAAAAACCAAGCCTATTATCTCAATAGCTCTGTCAATCTTATCCTGTGTGCACACTTTGTTTTTCTGTTAGTAGTACCTCCAATCTCCAGGTCATCAAAGTTAGTGTCATTTTTTAAATTCATGTATCTTCATTGCCTCCAGACCCAAATTTTATCAGATCTTAAGATACCCTTTAACACTTCCCAGATTTCAACTTCCTGTGACTATCCCTCTGAGCTCAATTCACGAATTGATCCTATGTCCTGTGTAGTTAGATTATATCATTCGGAATGATGTAAGAAGAGAATTATTAAGAACTTAGAAGATATTTTAAAATCATCTTAGGTATAATCAGGTGTTATAAATATAACGTATTACGCAAAATTTCTCCAGGCATAACTCTTTGATGTAAATGTTCTTGACAGGCAATGAATACCAGGGAAAGTGGCAAAGCGTCATCCAGTTTAGGTCTTCAGGACTTTGATTTGCTTCGGGTAATAGGCAGAGGAAGTTATGCCAAAGTACTATTGGTGCGATTAAAAAAAACAGATCGTATTTATGCAATGAAAGTTGTGAAAAAAGAGCTGGTCAATGATGATGAGGTAAGTACAATGATTTATTATTTCTGAACTGTTAAATTGGATTAAGTGTACTATTTTGGAGAAAACCTCAATGTTTCTGTCTTAAATTTCAGTCTATTCTAAATAAATGCTTCAGACAGATTACATAAGATAGATTTGATGTAATGTGATGATTACTAGATTTTTAAAAAATCAAAATCAAACCATATTATTATCAAGGAAATGTACTGGAACTTTGTAAAAGTTTTCGTAGACCATTTCATAATATCGAAAGATTTATTGGTGGTGTTTTCTCTGTATGTAGGCTCTTGTTTCCTGTTGTTTCATGAAAATCAGTGCTTTTGATTTTTGGCCTAGTTAGTAATTACATTTATGGTAATTGAATTACTAAGAATAAATTTATCATAGTTTTCATTATAATTCAGTTTGACATAGATTTCTTTCATTTTTGAAATAGGATATTGATTGGGTACAGACAGAGAAGCACGTTTTTGAACAGGCATCCAATCATCCTTTTCTTGTTGGGCTGCATTCTTGCTTTCAGACAGAAAGCAGGTAAGTTTAAAAGATAATGGGATGATTACTGGGCTTTACACAATGAGAACTGCTTTCTGCTGTAAGCCGGAAGTGGAAGACTGGGAGATGGACACAATAGTACTATGCTTAAAATTTCCTACTACTCAGAGTCCAATCAGTGATACCATTTTAACACTGGATCAGGATTTAGCATTAGGAAATTACCCGCTTTAGGCAAAAAAAAAAAAAAAAAGAGGCCAGATCATAAATATCTGTAAGAGTCTAGTTTTAGTTCTTAAAGCTTCCTAGAATTTAGCTAGAGGGAGAAATCCTAACTTCTTTATCTTAAGTAACAGATGAAAATGACTTACCTTGCAAATGCTGAACTTGGGGTGAGAGTGAAAAGCTCTGGATTTTAGTGGTGCTATTTTCAAATAGAAGAAAGAGTTTACACAACTGTGCTGGTTTGTTTTCTTGTATCTTCTGTGATTAAACAGCTTTCCACTCCAACTACCCTTTGTTTCCACCAAATTCCTGGAGTTTTTGTTAAGGGTAAATCTGTAGAATGCTCTCTGTGTTGTAACTGGTCTTTGTAGTGTTTAAGATGCAAAATGGCACTGCCTTATTTTGAATCTTGGTTTCATGTGCTCTCTGCTGTTGTTTATTTTTTTAAGCCTGCTGACATGTAAAGTTCCTAGATATAAGCGCTGCTGATTATTTCTTATTATTTCTTTTCTTTTCTTCTTCTTTTTAAAAAAAAAAAAACAACTTTTGGGGCTCCTGGGTGGCTCAGTCGGTTAAGTGTCTGCCTTCGGCTCGGGTCATGGTCCCAGAGCCCTGGGATCGACCCTAACATTGGGCCCCCTGCTCAGTGGAGAGTCTGCTTCTCCTTCTCCCTCTGCCAGCTGCTCTGCCTACTTCTGCTCTTTATCTCTCTGTCAAAGAAATAAATAAAGAATCTTAAAAAAAAAAAAAAAAATCTTTTTTTCTCTCCAGTTAGTTCACATACAGTGTAATATTAGTTTCGGGTGTACAGTATAGTTTAGTAATACTTTCATACAACACCTGTTGCTCCTTGAGAGTACCCTCCTTAATCCCCACCACCTCTGCCCACCTCCCCTCTAGTAACCATCAGTTTGTTCTCTAGAGTTAAGAGTCCATTTCTTGGTTTGCTGCTCTTCCCCCTGCCCCATGTTCATTTGTTCTGCTTCTTACCTCTTCTCTGTTTTAGATTGTTCTTTGTCATAGAATATGTAAATGGAGGAGATCTAATGTTTCATATGCAGCGACAAAGAAAACTTCCTGAAGAACATGCCAGGTAGATGTGTACTGTTTGTGTTAGATTTTTCCTGGAGGTGGGGCTGGTGGGAGGGGGCTTGGTGGGGAGGGAATGCTGTAGGACTTTTTATGTGTCTCTGGTTGAAAAAGAGTAGATAAATCATGTATTTTGATGCTAGTTAGTTTTTGTAAGTCACGTAGGGGCTAAGCTACAAGTTAGTTTACATTATAATATATAAATTATATGTAATGTTATATACATATTAATATAAGCAGTTGAAAAGTATAAACAGTGTTAAAGGGGGAGCCTTTAGTTTTCTAAACCCAGTTATTTTAAAATACTTTGTCTATTCAATATCCACAATTGAAACAATTGATGAATTTATAAACACTTACTCATCTAAGGTTTGCAGTGCTCTCTGACAATTTTTCATTGATTATTATTTGTATATACTTGAGAGTAATAAAACAATTTCTTTTAAGCTATTATGTAATTCTTCCAGTAATTATAATTTCTGAATTGTTCTGCCTTTGGCTTTTTTTTTTTCCTCTGATCACATACCTATTGATAAATAAAAGATCATTAAATATTATTTATTTATTTTGTGTCTTTAATTTGATATTATTATATAAGATTGTAAATTGCTTATATGTTGGAGGAATTAGGTGGGGAAGGATCATGGCCTTGGATAAGTTTAATTCATCTGTGCCATGTTTTGTTTTGTACTTAGAATTAGGAATAATTCACACCCTTTAGTGGTCCAAAATGAAGCATATGAGTATGCATATGCATGTGATGAAGGTTAAAGATTTTATTTTTATAAATACTTGTTCAGTGAAAATCTTGTTAGGACATTGATTATTTCTTACCAAAAGGAGATAATATCCTTCAATTTTATAAGAAGGTAGAAATTGTACTAATCTAATCTTGGGCCAAACTGTGTTTGGTTTTGTTAATTTCCTGTATGTTCGTTTCCTGTATTTAGTCTTTATTAAATGATCACCCTTCATAGCAGAGCCACAAATGATATTTCTGATTGTGACCATAGCTTGAATTTGTTCCATATTTGTTCCGTTGGACTTGGGGGAAGTAGTTTTTACTGTATTCAAGTGCCAGTTCTGGTTTTATTCCATCCTTTTCTGGGAACCAAATTACAAAATAAAATATCAGGTTCTTTCTGCATAGAATTAAGTAGCTGAGAAGGTATGTGTTAGGCACCTCCAAACATGATCATGGTAACATTCGCCAAAGTAGCCGTAAACCAACTTGGGTGTTTCGTTTTCATTATTCAGGTCAAAAGTTCTGGTTATCTACCAATGGGTTAGTGGCAGATCTAAAAAACTCTTTAACATTAAATGGTATGGTTGTAGAAGAATTTATTTTAATTCCCTCTCTAGAATTTTGGAATGGATTTTGAATAGTTTGAGTAGGACTTTTAGCATTTTTTCTATTCTAGACCAATCAGTGATTCTTAGCATTTGGGGAGATCATTCTTAGAGCAGTGGTGAAAGCTGTGGAAATCCTATAGAAGATGTACAAGTACACATATACATACAGCTGTGCTCTGGTTGTAGCAGTGTGGACTGCCCGAAGTCCAGCCAAGGACCCAGATTAAGAGCTCTTGTCGAGACTAGCAAATTAAAAATTTTATGACTTTAATGTAGGCTGGAACTTTTATAATTGTGTTTTGGGCTCAGATATTTTAAAGTAGTACTTCAATTTGTGTTTTGGTATTATTTCTAAAAACATTGGGAGAAAAAAATCTTTTGACATGATTTTGGTGTTTTCATTTGCAGATGGGAGTAGGACTTCTAGAAACTTAAAACAATTTAAAAATTTGAATCAAATGAGTTATTTTTCATTTTAGATTTTACTCTGCAGAAATCAGTCTAGCATTAAATTATCTTCATGAACGAGGGATAATTTATAGAGATTTGAAATTGGACAATGTATTGCTGGACTCAGAAGGACACATTAAACTCACTGACTACGGCATGTGTAAGGTGAGGGAAATTTCTAGTTAATCAGAAGGTCTCAGCAGCTCACAAAATTCTTTTGGTAAAATAACAATATTTAAAGTTGAGGAAATGACTCTACTTAGGGGTGATTTTTGGGATTTTAGCACAAGGATATATATACATATTTTCTAACCATTTAAAAAATTCTATATTTTCTGTGAGTGTATATGTGCTATAATAAGAGTTAATTTCTTTTTATTGTCTGTAAGCTTTTTATCTTGAATGTTGTGATACTACAGAAGAAAATTTGGAAATAAAAATTGTCTGCAATCCCATGACGTTAACGTAACTACTTACATGTCACCCTCCAGTTTTTGCTATTTAATTGTAACTTTTAATGATGCATTAAGGATTTTATCAGGAAATCTGTCATTTTTTAATATTTAAAGTTTAAATATCTGACATGAAGTATGGTAGAACAAAATAAGAATTTCAGTTACTCTCAGGACATGTCCTTTATTTCTTGGTACTTTATTCTTTCTGTAACAGTGTTTCATTTAAGGGTCCAGTGTTTTTCCACAAAATGTGTAGGGAGCTACTCTCCTTGTTAAAAGTAGCTGGGACAGAATTATCCTCACACAATAATATGGCAACAAGCATGTAAATGTGTGAATTACATTCCCCCATTCACTGGAGGGAAGTGCCTCCAGAGCTTGAAGGTTATTTAAATGTTAACATTAAGTAAGACTCTCTAATAGTATTGAAGATTCGACCTTATTATCTGTTCAGCAACATGAGAAAAGAAAATCTTTACCTAAAGTACTTTTGCTTTTAGGCACAAAACTCAGGCATTTATCTTTTCTTATATTTAATTTCTGTTTCCTTAAATTATTCTATCACACAAATCTTTAGTCATAAACATATAGAGATTTAGTAGGCAAACCCCTATGTACCCATCACTGAGATTTGTGATACCTTTTTCATCTCTCACTTTTTTTTTTAAAGATTTGGTTGATTTATTAGAGAGAGAGAGAGAGCATGAGATGGGGGGTGGGTAGAGGGAGAAGGAGAAGCAGATCCTCTGCCGAGCTGGTAGCCCAACACAGTTCAATCCCAGGACTCTGGGATCATGACATAAGCTGAAGGCAGATGCTGAACCAACTGAGCCACCCAGACACCCCTCTCCATCACTTTTTCCCCAGAGGATTTTTTTCTTATTTCAAAAGAAAAATGACAATAATATAAAAGTCAACAACAAAATCATGAGGAATGCTAACCTTATTATAAAGTGTACATATTGAAACAATAATGAGACTTAATTTTTACATGCCAGATACTGGTTTTTAAAATTAAAATAGTCTACTTACAAGAGTTTAAAGTAATAGGTATTCTCCTGTATCATTGGTGAGTGTATGCATTGTTACGATCTTGTGGATAACAGTTGGTGGGGATATATCAGGATTCTTAAAGATGTACAGCCACACTCTTCTGTCTAGTACTTCTGCCTTGTGATATTCTGAGTACATATTTTGATCTATGAGGAAAAGTTTGTGACCAGGTTTTTTTATTGTAGTTTGTGATAAATATTATAAATAATCTAACTGGTCACTGGTAAGAATAATGATTAGGGAAACTATGGCATGACCACAGAACAGAGCATTGTGAAGTCATTAAAATGTTTACCAGAAGTTCATGACCATGTAAAATGTTTAGAATGTAACATTAATTAAAGTTCTAAAGTATAGCATTGTCTAATTCTATATGCTTTGTTCTGTTATGTAGCATTACACATTTATTTTGTTCACCTTTGTGTATTTTTTTTTAAAGATTTTATTTATTTATTTGACAGAGAGAGATTACAAGTAGGCAGAGAGGCAGGTAGAGAGAGAAGGTGGAGGAAGCAGGGTCCCTGCTGAGCAGAGAGCCCGATGCGGGACTCGATCCCAGGACCCTGAGATCATGACCTGAGCCGAAGGCAGCGGCTTAACCCACTGAGCCACCCAGGCGCCCCATCCTTTGTGTATTTTTTAAGTTATTATAATGGGTATGCATTACTTAAACAATGAAACTCACAAAAATGAATTGTCTTTCTCTTGCTTGCTTAATTGTATATTTAGTATTATTTAGATTGTTTTTATTTTTTTAAGATTTTATTTATTTATTTGACAGAGATCACAAGTAGGCAGAGAGGCAGGCAGAGAGAGAGGAAGGAAAGCACGCTCCCCAATGAGTAGAGAGCCCTATGCAGGGCTCAATCCCAGGACTCTGGGATCATGACCTGAGCTGAAGGCAGCTGCTTAACCCACTGAGCCACCCAGGTGCCCCTAGCTTGTTTTTAAACTATCTTTTTATTGTTGATTTCTTATTTAATTGCTGTGTCCAGCAAATGGTCTAAATGATACAGGTTCTTTGAAAATATTTTGAGGTTTCCTTTGTGACTTAGTATTTGATCAGTATCCCACATGTATTTAAAAAAGAATATATAGGGGCACCTGGGTGGCTCAATTGGTTAAGCAGCTGCCTTTGGCTCGGGTCATGATCCCAGGATCCTGGGATCAAGTCTTGCACTGCGCTCCCTGCTCAGTGGAGAGCCTGCTTCTCCCTTTCCCTCTGCTGCTCTGCCTACTTGTGCGTTCTCTCTCTCTCTGTCAAATAAATAAATAAAATCTTCAAAAAAAAAAAAGGATATATAATCTCTTGTTTGTATGCAAGGCATCTCTGTTCTTTACACCCTCTCTCCTTCCCTCCTCCCTCTCTCCTCACATGCACATAGATTACACATATTCTATATTATATTTAGCTCTGGTTTTTATCTAAATACTTTTCTGCTTACTAGATTTTTTTTTGTCTGTATTATTTATCATTTTCTGATAAATATGTGTTAAAATCACCTATCATGATTGGAGATTATATTATCAGTTCAGCCCGATGCGGGGTCAGTCCCAGGACCCTGGGATCATGACCTGAGCCCAAGGCAGACTATTAATGACTGAGCCACCCAGGCGTCCCCCTCAAATGTAATTTTTATCTTAACTGAATTCTACCAACAGCTAATGAGGACAGGTTTTCTTTAAGCTATTTAATGGCAACCTGTGATTTTAATAATATGGACAACTGTGCTAGTGGTATTTTACTTTAAGCTTTATATATTACCATAGATGCTGAGTTTATATGATGATGAAATAAAAGAGATGAATTTAGAAGATAATTTTCTGTCTTACTATATCATTTCTCTCTCTCTCTCTCTCTCTTTTTTTTTTTTAATAAAAGGAAGGATTACGACCAGGAGATACAACCAGCACTTTTTGTGGTACTCCCAATTACATTGCTCCTGAAATTTTAAGAGGAGAAGATTATGGTAATAAATAAATAGGTGGCATTTTAGTTGTGTGCTAGATGGGTGGTTAAATTTGGTACCAAATGCATTGTATTATACTATAGTATTTAAATGCTAATCTTATTAATATAAACTTTCTTGATTCCCTTAAAACCTACATGAAAACCCTAAACTATGAAATCAGAGACAGTGGGACCTTATCAGTATTTGAAGGTACAGATTTGAATAATATTTTATTAAGGGCAACACTAAAAGTATTAGGTACTAATATAAGCAGTTTATACTATTAATTAAGCCTGTCAATAATCCTAGGAGGTAAGCACTGGTTAATTCCCATTTTTAGAGAAAGTTTAAATAAATTGTCCAAGGTCCTACAGCTAGAAAGTGGCAGAGTAGGGATTTAAATTTTAGCCATGTGACTCCAGAGTCATGAACCCCTAGAAGATTGTTTCTATTTCCTGGGGTGTTTCCTCTAGGAATCTGAAAAATGAGGGAAAGATTGCTGGTCAGGAACCAGAGGATATATTTATCTTAAGCATACATTTGACCTCTTGGGTTCTGACCCTTTGATGTAAAGGAGGATGGGTACTTCTGACAGCTGCTCATAATCTGATTCCAAGGTCCTTCAAGGATCTTTAATCAGCTAGCAAAAGATCAGGTTTCAGACCAACGAAAGTTATTCTCAAGTACAATTTAATTATATCCTCAAAAACAACATGTTAGAAACATGAGTCTGAAATTACAGGCATACTTGAGAAAAGAAACTTCTGTTTCATTCCAATATTTTATTTTTTATTTATTTGTTTTTAAAGATTTTATTTACTTATTTTAGGGAGAGTGATAGAGTCTATGCAGGTAGGGGGAGGGGCAGAGGCAGAGGGAGTGGAAGAGGGAAAGAATTCCAAGCAGACTGCACTGAGCCGGTACCTGACACAGGGATCAAACCCATGACCCTGAGATTGTGACCTGAGCTGAATCCAAGAGCCAGGTGCTTAAATGAATGAGCCACCCAGGTGTCCTTCCAATATTATATTTTTAAAGCTATCTTTTTGGTACCTCCCCTCTTTGAAAACTGAATTATTCCTATAATTGTCATTGCCTACCATGATAGTTATAATGCATTTAGAGTTTAGTTTTTCTTTATGTTTATTTTTTCATTATATAATAGAATGAATCTCAAGTTACTGACTTTTGGGAATGCAGAAGAGATCATTTGTTACTTCAAAGAATTTCTTTTTTGAAGGTTTCAGTGTCGATTGGTGGGCCCTTGGAGTACTAATGTTTGAGATGATGGCAGGAAGATCTCCATTTGATATTGTTGGAAGCTCTGATAACCCTGATCAAAACACAGAGGATTATCTCTTCCAAGGTAATTTACAGTATTTTATAGGGATTCTCCGTGAATAACCTGTTCTAGAGCATGAATGAGGATGGCTCACATTTTTACTTTGAGTAAGAAAGAGGAAAATAATTTGGACAGTGTACTTCTTAATATTTGAGTCTTCAATTTTTTAAAAAGATACATCTTCCTACCTCTCTACCTTCAGTCCATTTGCCAACTACTCTCTCATACTCAAAAATAAAACAAAGAGTTTCCTTTAGATTGTGTATCATAGAGAGTAGAGGAAGGAATCCTGTGGCTAGAGAGGACAGTCTTTTCACATGTACCCTGAGGGTGAGTTCATAAGTCCAAGAACAATATGGAGATAAAGTAGGGTACCAAGAATGTAAGAGAATCAAAAGGTAAAAAAATCAAAAGGTAAAAAAAAGGCCTGCGATAGAGACTCGAACTGGATACAAACAAGCAAATATCGAAGTAATATATGTCATGTCTTATTTTTTCCGCTAGAGTGCCTTATGTTCCTTGTAATAAAAATGTAAAGATTGAACCCATGTAAAAGTTAAATATATAATGCCGTAATTTTGTCTTTCTAGTTATTTTGGAAAAGCAAATACGCATACCGCGTTCTCTATCTGTAAAAGCTGCAAGTGTCCTGAAGAGTTTTCTCAACAAGGTATAAATCGCATATAACAATCTTTAGTGGTTTGTCTGTATGTAAATGAAACTGTAAGTAGAGGCCCAGGCAATGTAACATTCCAGAACATCAAAGTATGTGATTTTTTTCAGTTAGGTCTGGAATTTGTGTCTTCACCAAAGAATAATTTGACAGTGTTAGATCGTGAGATGAGTTGTCCTTTCCATTTTGGTGATGTAATTCACCCCCAGCTATATATTACATACGGTGTTTTTAAGTAAATGATATATATCATGTACACAATGAGAGAAAAATTGTAGTCTTTGGGGATAGCCTCAGTGGTACTCCTAGCTCCAGGACTCAGTTTTCTTTGGGTCATTACTCACTTGGCAGCAGTGTTCCCTATAGATGATCATGTCAAAAGCCCAAGATAAAATTTAGAAGAAATGAAGTGCTATCATTGGCCTTTAAAAGTCTGAAGATCATTCAATTATTTGTTGTTGTTGGTAGGTTAGAAGAGCTTTGGGATCTAAGATTATGATTCTGAACAGTTTTTACTCACAACACTTTTAACACCGAATGTGTAGGTTTTCCCCCACACCACAACCAATTCTCCAGCTCTCCAGACATACTGGGTGTCCCACAATTCATTTTTTGGGGCACTAACTTCCCAGAGTTAACATCAGATTCCAGGGGTTTAAGGGCTCAGGCTCACAAGACTGTCTTCACTTCAGAGGCCAGTCGCAAGTACTGAGCACCCACACTTCTGTGTGACTTGGCTGCAAAGTTGGGGGTTCCCACAACCCTCCCACGTCAGGTTTGAGAATTTGCTGGAATGGCTCACAGGACTCTGGGAAATAGTTTCCTTACCATCACTAGTTTGTTATAAAGGATACAGTGCACAACCAGATGAAAAGATACACAAGGCGAGGTCCAGAAGGATCCTGAAAGCACGGGAGCTTCTGTCCCTGTGGAGTTGGGGTGCACCACCCTCACAGCACATGGGTGTTCACCAACCCAGGAGCTCAGGGGGTTCAGAGGGTTTTGTGGCGGTTCCATGACATTCAGCATGGCTGATTAAATCACTGGCCAGTGGTGATTGAGCTCCATTTCCAGCCCCTCTGAAAAGGAGGTTGAAAGTTGCAACTCTAGTAATCACACGGTTGCTTCCTCTGGCAACCAGATCCCATCCTGAAGCTATGACAGGCCCACCAAGAGTCACCTTATTAGCATAAACTAAGGTATAATCAAAAGCGATTTGTTATGAAAAACGACACATCTGAGACTCAGGAAATTACAAGGGTTTTAGGAGCTCCGTCAGGGACCTGGGACAGGCCCCAGATATGCTGCTTACTGTATCACAGCAATCTTGGCAAATTGTAAATCTTACTTTAAATTTTAGGTTAGAAGGTAGGTTGATGTGCATTTACCTTCTCAGGTACATGTAGATAAGATAATGACGAATTTTAATAAAATAAGAAATTGAGGCTTTTGAGTACTTTATATGAAGAAAGATTTAAAATGGAAATCTAAGTGTCAACACACTGAAAAATTAAGGTGAGAGGTTTTTATATTCAAAACAAAATGTCTTTTACTGGAAAGGAGGATGGTAACATGGTCTCATTCACAGTCATGAATAAGCCATGACTTTTTATAAGTTGCAGTCCCTCCTCGGTCCAGTGAGTCACCTAATGGTTGTGTCACTATTGTACACAGATGTTGGCTTGTTGCTATAATTGGGCATAGGGCTTTTTTTTTTTTTTAATATTATTTATTTATTTATTTGACAGAGAGAGAGAAAGAGATCACAAGTAGGCAGAGAGGCAGGCAGAGAGAGAGAGGAGGAAGCAGACTCCCCACTGAGCAGAGAGCCCGAAGCGGGGCTCGATCCCAGGAACCTGGGATCATGACCTGAGTTGAAGGCAGAGGCTTTAATCGACTGAGCCACCCAGGCACCCTGGGCATAGGGCTTTTAAAATGAGCCAAGAACAGACTTGTGAAGTTTGGGGTTTGTATATTTTGACTAGCACTCTAACCTATGCCAAAGAAATATCAGGAAGCCACTCAAATGATTCTGGTGCTCTTTCCTCCCTTTTTCTTCAGCAAGGAGTGGACCTATGTCCACTAGAATCACATGATAGCTGAAGAGAAAGCCACAAGGAAATCTTGTCACAAGCTTCAGATACTCATTTAAGTCTTGTATTATGTTACATAGAAATGAAAGGTAGACCATACTGATTTCAGAAATAGAAGTATCGTATAATAGACATCAAACCCAGGTCACAAGATGATTTATTCTAAAGCATGATACCCACTCACTTCTTGAAACATTTCTTCCCACCATAGGACCCAAAGGAACGATTAGGTTGTCATCCACAAACAGGATTTGCTGATATTCAGGGACACCCATTTTTTCGAAATGTTGATTGGGATATGGTATGTAAATTTTCATTGTTTTCTATGTTAGGTTTCATTATTATCTTGGGCCAAATTTTATTATCTTGAAAGAATGCAGAAAAACAAATATATCACAGCTTCAGTAACTTAAAACCACTCTGTAAAGTGCTTTTAAAAAAGCTTTTAAAACAGTAATAGCTTGGAATATTAATTTAATGGATCAGGTTGTTGTAATATTAGTAAGGCCCGCATCAGTGTTCAGTTTTGTACATGATTTCCATCCTTGTGAATACTGTAGAGCCATTGCTATGAACGCACTGGGATAGGACGAGGAGGCATCTGAGGGCAGAGGAGAAATGTAGAGGTGGAATTTTTCTGGGAACGTAGGCTTGAGCTGTCATCTAATATGTCTTTTCTAGATGGAGCAAAAGCAGGTGGTACCTCCCTTTAAACCAAATATTTCTGGGGAATTTGGTTTGGACAACTTCGATTCTCAGTTTACTAATGAACCTGTCCAGCTCACTCCAGATGATGAGTAAGTAATTCCATAGACTGAAATATTTCTAAAGTTCTTTGGAAGCTTCACTGTTAGTGGCTACACAGTGCTTCGTTATCAAATTATAGTATGATTTATTTAGCCATTCAGTTATGGGGTATTTGAATCTATGACAGTCTTTTAAGTTATAACAGCCACCCTCTTCTACTTTGCCTCCCATGCCTTATCTCAGATTCTCACAACAGCCTTGTAAATCGACTTGCTGTCCTCTTCGTCTTACAGATGAGGAAACCAAGGCTCAGAGAGGTGAAGCAGAGTTTCACAGTCACCAGGCAGTGGCGTCAGGACGCAAACCCACGTGTGCCTGTGCTCCTGCCCCTGCTCTGGGCTGCCCTGCTGTGCCGATGGCCGTTTTAGTCTGAGTCCCTGTAGGTCACCTTAAGATAGATTCCAACAAAACGAATTAGGTCCAAGGGGATCACATGCTTCAGGCTCTTGATGTGTATTGCCAGATTGCTTTTTTTTAAAAGAGTGGTTTAGAATAATTTGGGGGTATTTCATCACTGACCTGTCATTACAGATTTGTTCTCTCATCTCGAGGAAGCCCTTCCTCCTCGGCAGTATTTTTACTCACGTCTTCTAATTCCTCTCACATTCCTCACGCAGCTGTTCCACACTGACTCTACATTTTAGAAGCCTTCAGTCCTACCCCCGTGTCCCCCACCATAGTGGATCAGCCTTGCCTTACCCTGACTGCAAGGACTGGGACCTCCTGCTTTGGGCTTGCTCCTCCTGCTTTGAGCTTGCTCCCTTTTCATCTCTCACCAGACCACCGCGAGGCTCACAATTGCTCTCTTACCTCCTTTTCCTTCTTCCGGGTGCTTGGAAGTTCCTCGTTTGCAGGGGGTGCTCCATTTCCCTACATCTGTTTCCTTAGCTTCTCTGCTAGGATTTCATTTTGTCAGTTATGTCTGTTCTTCTGCTTCCTTTAATTTCTCTTTCCGGCTGCTTTTCTGCTACTTACCAACATGCTCCAAAATCCAAGTTTTCCCCCTGAATCTTAGCACATCTTTGAACCGTCACATTTTCTTACTTCATTTTCTTCCCAAAATAATTAATAGATGCTCATGGTAAAAGAAAATAAATAAGCAGTATCTCTCTCGAACTCCTTCAGAATAGTCAACATCAATTGTCTTAAGCTTTCTTACTCTGGGCACTTCAGCTCCTTGCAGTTTAACCTGTTCCTCCAGCGTCTGAAGGTTGAATTGATTTGTTAATTTCTGACTTTTAAAGCGTATTCTGATTCGTGTGATTCATTGTCATCTCCCCTGACGTCTGTACAGCATTTGGCGCTCACAGCCTTGCTTTGGTTGGCACTAGCCATCCTGGTTCTGTGGCATCTCTGTGACCACTTGTCACCCTTTTTTCCCTGTCCCCTTGAGGCAGGGATGTCCCACAGTTCAGTTCACAACAGCCTTCTCTTTGCTGTGTGCAGTTTGTGTCTGGGGATTTCAGCCAGCCCCACAATATTGACACCAGCTCTTTCAGTGACTGCCAGCGAAATTGGCAAACAGTTGTTGAGCAAAAGGCACTGTGCTAAGTATTAGCCATTCGAAGACGATTAAGATGTAGGTCAGTCTCCCGAAAAGCTTCCTGTCTACTAAAGGAGAGAGAGACGTACCAATATCATTACTTCTGACAGCATCATGTGTTAGAAGTCACACCAGATTCAATCAAAGGACAGGAATTTGTCCTGACACCACCTCTTCCCCACTGGGTAACCTGGGTTTGAATGTCATAACTTCTCTGAGCCTGTTTGTTCTCTTCCTGCCTGTGTTGCAAGGCCACTGTGAAGAATGAAAGAACGATGGTTCTGGAGCACCTCGTCTCTCCACCCAGTGCCTCTCCTGAGCTGCATTTCTGTCTGCTGATTTAAACGTCTCCCCTAATTCGCCAGACAAGCACCTCAAACACAAACCCTTAAATACTTTCAGTAACGATGCTTGAGATGTCTGGCTGCATCCGTCAGTGGAGCGCGCGACTCTTGAGCTCAGGGTTATTTCGAGCCCCATGTTGGTACAGAGATTAAAAATAAAGAAAAGTAATGATTCTTTATGGTCTCTTTTTCTGTTCTCAACCTGCCATTTTTATTTACCTTTTTCTGTTCCTTATGTCATCACGTATTTGTTCAGATTCAAAATACCCATGATTATGGACCCTTCCTTTTCCTTAACAAACCGTAACACATTCAGCCGCCAAGTAAATCCTGTCTGTTCTTCCTTTACTTCACTACTTGCGTCAGATCCTTCATGTTCGTTCCCACTGCCATGAGTCCAGTTCGTATCTCTTTCAGATCATACCCAGAACACGACCCCATCCTCCTCATTGGGCATCTTCTTTGCTTTGCCACCCATTCGGCCCATCTCACTAAGTAGCCCTCCCAGTTCTGTCACCCCCTTGTCGGAAGCCTCCAGGGACCTCTTGCTTGCCTAGCAGATAAAATCTGTCCCCTAGGCCAGCAGTTAGAGCCTCCCACTTCTGCCTGACTCCCTGGCCGTCTCTCTCTCTGTGCTCTGTGTTCTGACCAGTGTCTTGTTACTCTGCGTTCCGTGATGGTGTGCTCTTACCTTTGTTGATGCTGTTCCTCTGTATGCATCCTTCATTTTTATGTACTGGAATCTTCTCCATCTTTCTGAGCTAGTTCAGGTGCAGCCAGATCTTTGATGAACCAAGGTGAAACTCCTCAGGGTAAACCTCACTGGCTTCTTTGAGCTAGCCATTACCTTCCTTTCAGATCACCTGTCATTTGACATGCCTCTGTTCCTGTGCTTTTAACTCGAATAAATTACTTGCATTTTCTCAGACCCAACATCATCTTTCGTGATTCCATTCAGTATATGTTTATGTAGTGGATGCTGGCGTTTTTGATTTCTCCAACCAGAAGTCACCCTTTATTTTAGAACTGTGGTTAGATCCAGGCTTAGCTGTCCTGTATGAAACTCAGGGTGTACTGCTTTCTTTTATAGCTTTTTGTTGTATGACGTTCCTTCCCTCCTTGAAGGAAGGGACTGTATCCTGTGTAACTTCGTGCTCTGCCATACAGTGTGTGCATTTAAGTATTAAAATACTCAGTAGTACTATTCTTACTGCATATTAAATTAGAAACCCAGTATAGCAGAATGCCAGCATGTTTATACCCTGCGACCCATTACCTCCTTGCAGTGTCTTTCTGGGTACCTGTCCCTATTGCCTTTTTTTTTTCTGGGTACCTGTCCATATTTGCGTGTTTTTTTTAAAGATTTTATTTATTTATTTGACAGAGAGAGAGACACACACACACACAGTGAGAGAGGGAACACAAGCAGGGAGAGTGCGAGAGGGAAAAGCAGGCATCCCTCTGAGCAGGGAGCCCGATGCAATGCTGGATCCGGGATCATGACCTGAACCAAACGCAGACACTTAATGGCTGATCCACCAAGGGGCCCCTTCTGGGTTAACCCAGAAGGTTAACTTTTTCTGGGTCTTGTTGTCATCACCTTCCTGTTGAGGTGATGACTAAATTGAATGCTAATTCAGACCTGTATGTTCACCTATAGAGAGGAATGTTGTTCAGGTCAAAAGTTAAAATTAACTAGGCTTGTGACAGTTTGACTTTTTTATTCCTAGCCTTCAGTTTTGGACCACCTTTTAGTTCTAAGCTTGCTTATGGGATTGTTAGTCTTCTTTTATTTTCAGTACTCTTGGTTCTTCTAGAAAATGTTTTGGAACTAATCTAAACACTTAATAGATTTCCCTTCCATAATTTATGTAAATTAGCCTTCTTTTTTCTTTTTTTAATTTTATTTTACCAATTAAATAAAAAGTTGGTTAGTTTATGAAAATTAATGTATTTTTCTTTCAACAGTGACATCGTGAGGAAGATCGATCAGTCTGAATTCGAAGGTTTTGAGTACATCAATCCTCTTTTGATGTCTGCAGAAGAATGTGTCTGATCTTCATTTTCCAGCTGTGCATTTTGCTTGTGTTGCCATTTAATGCATGAATAAACTTGTTACCACCTGGGATACAATGAACCATTTTATATTTTTCACCTACAAAAAAAGCACTCAATATCTTCTATTATTGGCTGTGAGAGTCAATTTATTACATCTAACTGTGAAAAAGAAAATGAAACTAGTTTCCAGACAGTGTCAACACTTAACTCTATTGGTAATCCAGCAGCCTACTGATGAGTAATGAAGTTGTCCTTTTGTTTAAAGAAACTACTTACCACCGCCTTTAAACGGAGAATCCATAGCATTAAGGCACCTGGTGGGATTATATCTTAAGTCTCCGTAATTTTTTCATTATTCACCTCACCTTGAAGTGTTTAATTTTGATATAAAACAATGATTCAAAAAACAGCAATTTATTATATTTCCTATTACTTTCTGAGTTGTCTGTGTTTAAAAATTCAGCTGTAAGTTTTATTGCCTTGGATAATTAAATTACTGATTTTTAAGGCAGCAGTTATTAAATTGGTAATAAAAGATGACTCTTGCTTTGAATTAGGGAATATGCATTCTGCTTGAGGGAGAAAAATGGGCACATTTTATTAAGCATCAGATTCCAATCATTAGCTGTTTTTGAAAAACTTATTAGAGTGATTTCTTTAGTATAGGGGCATTAACTTCTGAGCTTACCCCTTTTTAACTGGTAAGTTAATAAATGGCACGCAAAGAGCCAGGATGCTTTTGAATGGAGCATGTCTCAGCATATAGAAAGAAAAAAAAATAGACATTTAAAATAGATACAGAAAAGTGCAATGGTGAGATTTCTTTCTTAGCAAATCCCATAGGTATTTTTTGTGATTTGATTTAGATAATAAGGAAGCGCTCGTTATCAGACTTATAAAAACATTCCATTATCCAGTGGAGACAGAATGTATGCTATTTTTTTCTTATAGTTTAGTATACAGAAAAAGTATTTATCTTCCAAATAGTGGCTTAACCATACTCACTTCTTCACCAAAGCCCCATCATCCCTACTTTTGGACCCTGTTTATGGAGTCTTCAGTGAAATTTTAAAAAATAAGCACGAATAAATATTAGGGACACGCACATATATGCACAACGTTTCCAGCTCCTTAAGTGAGTTTGTATTAAGTAGATAACACAGGTAATCAGAGTGGAATACATTTCAAAGGCAGAGTTCTTCAGATTATTTTTTATTAATATTAGTGTTTAGCAATTTATTATTTAAAGGGATGCCAGTGATAGCATCTGTTTATTTTTTTTAATGAAAAGGGATGTAAAAAGTAACCATAATCATCTAAGTTACTTACAGTTGTCCAGTCTTGGTAAAATTGAATTTTGGAGAAAGCTAGCTAGTTTTAAAACTAGAATGATTTAAAATTTATAGGCATTTAATAAATTATCTCTTCTTGTGATGCTACATTTTACTAGAAATGTAATTTTTCTGAAGTTTCTGGCCATATACTCATTTTTCTTGAAATAACTAAATCTGAAAGCAATGAAAACCTCAAAAAGTTTATATATGTTCCCATGTTTATATAACAGGTATATATGTTTTTCTTAATACCTAAAACTTGTTTTAAGAAGCAATATTCACTGCAAACCATAAACCCATAGAAAATTCTGACATGTCTGAAATGTATTTATGATCTTGCTTTTAAGTGGTACTGTTTCCCTTGGGCATTAGTTCTCAAATTTCAGAATGGGGAACAATCACTTGGGACATTGTTTAAAATGCACATTGCTGGGCCCACCTTAGAATTCTGTTGGGTCTTTGAACCTTATTTTGAGAAACACTTTCTTGGAGCTATTCTTTCATGTCCTGTAGTTATATATTAGAATATTCATGATAAGTTTTGAGAAAGGGGTAGGCAGTGAATTACTATCTTATCTACAATTTTAAATAAATTTCAAATGACTTCTTCAGGTTAGATATCCCCCACCCCCGACCCCCCAAAAATCCCATCTATTTTCTATCAGGACTGTTACAAATGATGAACATTTTTCTGTGATAGGTTTTAACCATTATTCAGGGTGGTTTTTTGTTTAAAAAAATTTTTTTTAACAGATAAGATTTACCATGTATATTTTATACAAAACTGCATTACAAATATGTTTTTAATTGCATTGTTTTTTTTGTAGTTTTTAAGTGCCATGCCAGTTCCTTTTATATTATATAGAAGTTCTCACAAAATACTCAATGGGAATAAGGCAGCTGACAGAATGGGATTTTGGTGTTCTAAGAAAAAATTTATTTTGCATAAGCATGTCTGTGGTCAGATCATTTTACGTGTCTGCAGTCTGAATTGCATATCAGGTATTATGCTTGTTTAGTACCTGTACATTTACTTTTTAACTTTCGTTTTGATTTTTGTCATGTGGAATACTGCCTTGGTCATCATAATGTAATCTGTGTTTGTGTACCCTTTTTTTTACTTTAAAATCTTTAAATAAAATGTTTAATACTCATCAGGACTGGGACAGGTTTAATATGTAGCATTTCAGAAATTTATGTAAGAACAGGGTGCATCAGAATTTGTTCAAGAAGGAAAGTAGAAATTTTAGAGTTTGGAATTTTGCTCTACTTAAATTAGCATTCTGGTAGTACTCATGCCATAATCACAGACATTCATTCATAAAATATTGTTCAGTGTATTTTTAAACTCACTCTTCTATGTATCCCTGCTATTGGAAAACAAATTAGTAAGAAATCAGCAGAACGTAGAGCATTTTAACTAGTTTTAAAACTGAAGCAAATTTGAACAGATTCCAAATGGGTTTTTCCCAAATTATGTTGCACTGTAATCTAAAGTTCCAGAACTTGTCCTTTCTCGGTTGTAGTTGGTGTCTGTAGATAACAGCTGTGAGATCGCCGCCTCACACTTAGCAAACCTCTTTACCACAGCTTAATGTCGCCTTCCCTTCACGAGGAGAATGAAATCTTAAGTGCCTTTACTTTTTTTCCCTGAGTGGACTTGTCAGAGAGCAAGGGGTTGTATATTAAAAGCACCAAGGACTGATCTCCTGTGTCTTATTTTATGTTTTAAAAGATTTTATTTTATTTAAGATTTTATTTCTTTATTTGACAGAGAGAGAGATAGGGAGAGAGAACAAATGCAGGGGGAGTGGGAGAGGGAGAAGCAGTCTCCCCGTTAAGCAGGCAGCGCCATGCAGGGCTCAATCCTAGGACTCTGGGATCATGACCTGAACCAAAGGCAGATGATTAATGACTGAGCCACCCAGGCAACCCAAAAGTTTTATTTTAAAGTAATCTCTACACTAAGCATGGAGCTCCAACTTAAAACCCGAAATCAAGTCATATGCTCCACCAACTAAGCCACCCCGCACCTCCTGTGTTTTACTATTTTATCCTAATTTCAATTCTTGCTTAAAATGGAGTTAGAGGTGGTATTAATGAAGTTCTGCTCAAGCTAGCCCCAGTATCTAATCATGAGTTTGATTGTTTCCTTTGAGATAGTAAAATCCCAAAGCAGAGTACAAAGAGGAGCTTTGCAGCTTTAGGGAAACTGCAGTAAGGCGGTCACTGAGGCAACCGGTTTCTCCCTGAAAGGTAAAGCCAATTCCCAGTTTTTAAAATTCAGCAGCTTGGCTTCTGGACAACACCCACCAGTGAGTCAGTCTGGTGTATTGATGGCCTATCTCCCTAGATTTACCCTCCTCTGCCCTAGCACTTCAAGGATCAGTTAAAACCCAGATAATCCGTGTACTTTGTATCCATAGTTTATTGTTCCAGAATATACTGTAGTTTACTATGCAGGGTGCCAGAAAAGAATCTCTGGCCTTGACATTCAAGATGGAGCGTGGACACACTGAGAAAGATGTTCATGCCTACAACAAAGAATCCGATGAGAGGAACCAAATAAATGCAGTAAATGTACAGTATGTGGTTGTGATAGTTTATCATCTTCACCAGGGAAACTTGTCTTGAGTTTTACTTGACATTCGTATGTAATTTATGCGAGACGTTCTTCAAATTTATGGTAGATTCCGCAAAGCTTTCAGAATTCATATATATACAGAAAGAATTCGTTTATATATAATAAGAATTCATATATATACATACATGCTTTCATATATTATATTCGATTGTTTTTGGCTCTTGTGCCCAGAAATATGAATGGGAGTGGGAGAGAAAATTGTTGGATGCTTCTACTTAGACTGGATTTTGTACAATTCATCTCTGAAATTTATGATGACAATGAATCCGGCTCAGAATTTGAGAGTGATTTTCGGTAGCCAGTCCACCTTCATGTAGCCTTTGTGCCTTACTGACATTAACACTATTTTTACTGTAATTACTATTCTTAATGTTTTTATTGAAGAAAATGAAATTATAATTTTTCTAAGAGTTAAGTGATTGCTTGGCCTGATCTTTCATAGGATGTCTGAAAGTTAAAAAAAAAAAAAACAAAAACCATGCCAGCTGGATTTGAGATTTGAGAGAAATTCAGCTTTTTTTTTTTTTTTAAGATTTTATTTACGTATTTCACAGAGAGGGAGAGCACAAGCAGGGGGAGTGACAGGCAGAGAGGGAGAAGTGGGCTCTCCACTGCAGGGAGCCCAGTGTGGGGTGGGGCTCGATCCCATGATCCTAGATTCCATGATCCTGTGGTCACAACCTGAGTGAAAGACAGACCCAAACTGACTAAACCAGGCAGGTGCCCCAAGAACTTTAGCTTTTCATTGACAGTTTAGCTGATCAGAAGAACATTCTAATTCTATAGGAAAACCCATTAGGAAAGAGAGCCAGTTGAAAAGATCTATCAAAATCCTTGAAAAATTAGATACTGCTATTTTTTTTTCCATAAAAGGTAAGTGCTGGGCTTCTAGAAGTAGTGACACGAAATGAGATTTAAAACTTACATGTTAGGGACGCCTGGGTGGCGCAGTTGGTTGGACGACTGCCTTCGGCTCAGGGCGTGATCCTGGAGTCCCGGGATCGAGTCCCACATCAGGCTCCCAGCTCCATGGGGAGTCTGCTTCGCTCTCTGACCTTCTCCTCGCTCATGCTCTGTCTCACTGTCTCTCTCTCTCAAATAAATAAATAAAATAAATAAATAAATAAAACTTACATGTTATAAACTGTCTGCAATGTGGGTGGTTATTCTTGGTTACTTTTTTACATTATGCATAACATATTTAGGGGAAAATCAGGTAAAGGTAGTTAAGTACAGGAACTATTCTAACATTTTATGGCCTTTAACAGAACATTTTCTCTCTAAGCAACATTTCTTTCTAGGCACTCTAGGTTTTAATTTAAAAGTCAGGTTTTTAAACTTGAGGATCACGAAAGGATGTGCATTTGTGAACAGTTCGAAAGTTTACCCATTTTGAAACAGTATTTCAATGAGGAAAATCTAAATCACTGTGGCAAAGACTTGACATTTTGCTAAATTAATCCTTAAGTTTAAATTTTTAATTTTATTTATTGGAGGCATTACAATGTGTCTAACACTCTGCCAATTCTGCAGGATTTAGAAACATTTTATTATGAGAAATTTTTTTGTGATCTAAAGAAAAAATTCGTTCAGAAAAGTTGGCATAAGTTCAAAAGAATAGTCTGTATGCATGTTATTCCTTTAGATAGGGGATATTTCCTACGATTAAAACAAAAATTAACATTCTCCCACAGGCAGCTAGGTCCGAAACACAGGGCAGTATGTCCGCCTCTTGCAATGGTGATTCTATCTCCTTTACCACCACCAGGGGCCAGTCTGCTGCTGTAATCAAGGTCAGAGTCACCTCAGCCCTCTGGGAGACGCCGTCTGTCCACCGCAGGCCAGCGAGCAAGAGGTTCCAGGATTTCATTGGTGCTCAACGGGTATTGTGATTTTATAGAACTTTCGGAAATCAACATTTGAACTGCTCTTTTGAAGGAATTCTCAAGTATGTCACCCGGGAGTCTGGCAAGTTTTCTCAAAAGTGCTTTGCCTTCTGGGTGTTGGAACTTTGATATTTATTCAACACAAGTGAGGACCTACTATGTGCCAGGCACCGGGGAATAATTCAAGCAAGGATTTAGTCATATCACATCTCATGCTACTTGGGCATTTCCCCCCTCTACGGAGGGTACCTTCAGCTGAAAATAAAATCAGGGCTTTTTTTGGTTATTTAAACACCAAGAAATTCAGCAAAAATAAAATCCAAGATTCTTCAGTTGTGGAACTTTCTATATCAGATATGGCGTGACCTCACAGATTTAACCCATGAATGTTTGCAAACACTCAGATTGTCCATTAAAAACATGATTTCAGAAAAATTTTGACTCTGTTTCTATTTCAAAAACACTTAACACTTTTGTACTGGAGGTAAGGGGTTGAAAGCATCAATTTGCCAAGAAAAGGCTTAAAAAAAAAAAAGATTATTTATTTATTTATTTGACAGAGATCACTAGTAGATAGAGAGTTAGGCAAAGAGAGCGCGGGGAAAGCAGTTTCCCCACTAAGCAGAGAGCCCAATGAGGGGCTTGATTCCAGGACCCTGAGATTATGACCTGAGCCGAAGGCAGAGGCTTAACCCTCTGAGTCACCCAGATGCCCCAAGAAAAGGCATTTTCTTGTTAATCCTGTTGAAAATGAATTTCCACCATGCCTCAATTCTAGGCAGGTATTTACTTCATTGCCCAAAATAACTGCTTGTACAATGTGCCGTAAGTTGCATTAAACAACCTCACACCTTCTCCTTCACAGGCTTTTTCATCGACAACTTTTTTAAGACTGGGTGTGTTGTAGACACCACTTTGTAATCTGCACATTGTAACTTGGTAGTAAGAGGAACTGGGAAGTATGATGACTGTCCACTTGCACAGTTTTCTTAGAAGTATAAGAATTCCTTTGCATTTTTTAAAAGACAGGTGAAAGCTTGTACTTTATCATGAGGCCTGGCAGAAGTTTTTTGGGGTGTGTGTGTGTGTGTGTTTTAACTTATGCTTGATTTTCAATGATGCCAGAGGAAGTTAAATTTCCCAAAGAAAGTTGCTCCTCGACATTGAATCCACCCAGAAAGGAATACTATTTACTGATTTTAATAGCTAACTAACATGGGCCAGGGCTATGCCAAACATTTTTGCATTCAATCCTAAGAAACTTCTGACAGTGCCGCCCACCCCAGACCTACTAAACTGAAGTCTCTGGAGTGGGACCCGAGACTAGCATCTCAGACGAGTCTCAGTTTAAATTTTGAGAACCACTAACCTGTATTAATATGGGCTACTTTCACCATTCATCAGATTTTTTTTTAAAAATGGAGATTTAGGAAGCAAACTCCCTATGTTTTTGGTGCCTACTGCTTCTCAAGAGATTTTATATAAATACAAAGTTTGCACTAAAATCTGTCTCCTTCTGAGAAATTACACACAACGAACACACTGTTTTTAAAATGCTGTCTTGCTGACTCAAAGGCCATCTCTGTGGGTATGTTTAACGCCTCAGTCCATTCTCTGCAACTGTGTCAGTTCAAGTCGGCCAGCCTTTCACATGATGCTGTACTCTGTCTTTCCATAGTTTAAGCCTCCTACTCTATAGACAGGCCAGGACCCCTTCCTTTCAAGCAGGTAGAGCTGTGTGGTAGTCCATCAGAAACTGTTTCCAGGAGCTCCTGGGTGGCTCAGTTGGTTAAACATCTGTCTTTGCCGCAGGTCATGATTCCAGGGTCCTGGGATTGAGCCCTGCATCAGGTTCCCTGCTTAGCAAGGAGCCTGTTTCTCCCTCTACTACTCTCCCTGCTTGTACTCTCTTTCTCTCTCTATCTCTCTCTGTCAAATAAATAAATAAAATCTTTAAAAAAAAAAGAAAAGGAAAAAAAGAAGAAACTATTCCATATCTGACACTGGGTGTGAGCCTGCCCAGTGAAAGAATCCTGTGTCTGGCCTCCTTCCCCAGCTCAGACACCCTCAGATCAAGAAGTCCAGGATGCTGCTGATTTCTGGAAACTCAAGGTGCCCTCTAAAACACACCTATCACTAATGCTCTAGGTGACTGTGAGGGTTTCTTCTTTTAGCTCTTTGGAGTTCACTGTGCCCGTATGCCAGTGATCTCTGCCGACCGCCCACCGTGTGACTCCAGAGAGGTAACCTGCCTCATCCTTGCTTTCCCATCCTTCTCTGTTTTCACTCTTCCCAAAGTCAACCTTCCCTCTTCCGTACCCTCTTACCATTTCTCCAGTGCCCACTGGGATCCTGAATCAATGAACATTATCAAAGCTCTCAACCTATTCATGGCACTCTCCTTCTCCCTTTGACTCTCCTGGGGTCATTGTTTTCCCTCCACACTCTGAAGTAGAAGCTGCTTGTTCTCCCGATGGTTCCCAGCCCAGGGGCCAGCATTCTTCCGGTTCCTTCATGCCACTGCCTACTATGACTCCTCCACCCAAGTAGGAAAATCCTACTTCTTCCAGGTTCATGCCCTGTGGCTCGACCTCCTTGTCTGATAACGCCCTCCTGTTTATCCCATTTCACCTGAGGAGGATTTGGCCCCTGGCACATTGCTCTCTCTACCCTAAGGGCTACTTCCTTTCCCAGACCAGAAATCATGAGCTGAGCCGAACTCTTAAAGGGAGCCGCTTAACCGACTGAGCCCCGCAGGCGGCCCCATTCGTTGGCTTGTTTTATTATCATCTGTCACTTCCACCAATCTGGGGGCTCCACGAGGAAAGGGGCCAGGTCAGTTTCACTGACCACTGTAGTCCCAGCACCTGGAGCAATGCTTGGTACACAGACCCTCCAGAAATATTTATTAAATGAGTGAATAAACGAGTGAATGAACAAACATTACTGAAAAGAGAAAGCTCCCGGTGGCTGATGATTTCCCTCTGAGTGGAGAACGTCAGAGTAACTTTCATTGCTACAGTAGAGTGGGGGCTAAGGAGCCAGGACTTTGAAGAGACCACGTCGATGGTTTTTATGCTTTTACAGGGACTGGAAAGCGGAGCTAGGAAAAGGCCTTCCCCCACACACTGAATGCTGACCTAGGCTAAAGAAACTTTTTGCTACAATTGGGAAGGTGAATCATTCTGGGGTTTTGCGGGATTGCCCAGCACTGATAAAAACGGAAGCTTTTAGACAAGACCCTTAATTTCTCAGGTAATACATGGAAATCTGGGGAAAAGGGCCTCCTGAAATACTACAGAGGCTGCAAAACATAGACCGGTTTAGCTGATTATGAGTTTTCCACTTTGTAGGAAGAATTTAGGAGAGGAGAATTTCAGTTTATAGACGGCCTCGATTGCCTTAGCCAGGTGAATCCTATTGAAAAGGCTCAGTGGCAGCACATTTCATACTTTGAGGAAGGATCTGACTCAGAAATACTCCAAAGCTATTTAGAGTCAAGTCTCATGTGGGTGGCAAATCTGGGAAATATTGTTCTGGAAACCTGGACCTTAATTCTGCCTCCTTTCTTCTCCCTGATGCAAGAACCTCTGCTGGAATGACTTTGAGGTAAATAGGACATTTTGCTTCTTCTTCTTGACCCACAGAGGAAGGCTTCAATTCTCAGGGGAGAAGAAATGATGATGGAGAGAACATCTTTTTTTCTCTCCAGCTCAATGATTCCCCAAAGCTGCGTTCTTTGTCTTTTCATTCAGCCTCGGGAGAGGGAGAAGCAGACTCCTCACTGAGTAGAGAGCCTGACGCATGGCTCTATCCCAGGACCCCGGGATCAGGACCTGAGCCGAAGCCAGGTGCTTAACCGACTGAGCCACCTGGCACCCTGAGTTAACTACTATTCTTACCCCACATCCCATCTCTGCTGCTCAGATGAATAGAGGAAACAGGCATTTTGGGGTTGGGGGGACAGAAAAGAATTGCAATTGCCTTGCTTTTGTTTTGTTTTTTGTTTTGCTTTGTTTTGTTTTGGGTGACTTCTAAATTCCTTTTTACTAAAAAAATCAGAGTTTGCCTTGTGAGGATTAGTATCTTGTGGCTCCGTCTCCAGGTCTACAATTAAGATTCATATTCCGCGGGTGCCTGGGTGGCTCAGATCATGATCACAGCGTCCAGGGATCAAGCCCCACATTGGGCTCCCTGCTCAGCAAGGAGCCTGCTCTGCTCTCTGCCTGCTGCTCTGCCTCTTGTGATCTCTCTCTCTGTCAAATAAATAAATAAAATCTTTAAAAAAAAAAAGATTTATACTCTGCTTGCGTGATTCTTGGGCCTTTGGGCCTTCACAGAGTATCTGCCTCCTTTTAAAACCTGGAGTAATCTTACCAAGGCCCTTTCTATTAATGTGAGCTTAACAGAAACCACGTCTGATTTCCCCTTCTCAATTTCCTGTTTTCTTCACCCTCCGACATCAGACAGAGATGTTATAAATGATGGTGGACTGTATTGAGTTAGTGTTTTTGGTCTTTTAGGTTAAGTAAGTGTTAGGTGTGAGGACCTAACTGCCATTTCTAACACGGGGAAAGATCTTCTATGTTCTAAATAAAGACAGACAAGCAAACTAGTAGACCTAGTGTTACTGTGGAAACAGTCTCTATGTGTATGCATGGGTGGTCATACACATGACCCATATAAAGGCAATGTTCTGGGGCATCCTCTCTGGGACTATCCTTTTGAGGGCTTTGTGAATCTGAAGCCTCCCTGAGTATTTCTTGAAGGTAGGCTACACGGCTTCAACCAGTAGACTTGTAAGGTAAGGGAAGTTTATTTCTTCCTCTCTTAACAGTCCACAACAGATGCTCTGGGTCTGCAGCTGGAAGGATGGGGTTCTGTTTCCCATTGACATTCAGGGGCCCAGGCTGATGGGAGGTCTGCCGTCTTCCAACCATCAGAAGGGGAAAGGCAGGCAGATACATTCACAGGAGGTGTTATGGCCCAGGCCCTGACGGAGCCTGCCTCACTTAGGCTCTAATTACTTCAGCTAGAACTCAGTCCTTTGGCCTTTCCTAAAACCAGGGAGGCTGAAGAATCCCAGCCAGCTGCACACCGACGAAGAAGAGGCAAGTAGATGTTTCCACCATGCTGCAGTAGAATTTCTTTCAGACTGAGTCATGTCGAATGAGAGGCCCGGAACAGACCCTCGGAGGGACCTCAGTGTATGTTTCACATGGAGACAGATTAGGTGGCAAGTCCTGAATTGACAGTCAGAGGGTCACCAGCACAGCCCCTCTTGGTTCCTGGGGACGGCAGCTCTTACGTCCCTCTCGGACTTCCTTCTTCAAGAAAGGATCAGGTGGCTTGGCTGAGAACAGCCTAATGTAGGGAATAGCCCTAGACCTTGTGCCGATGCCCCGTGCCTAGGACGCTGCCGTTCAAGGCTGCCCATTGGCTTGGCACTTTGGTCTCCTCCTTTGTTCTCCTCATCTCCATCTGACCTCCGTCCAGGCCAGTTGCTGGTTTGGCTTTCTTGAAGTTGTCTCTTTTGCACTCAAACACACTCAGCTTTTTGCTCTCCCAAGCTGCAGATTGGGTCTATGTTGGGGGCCTAGGGCCGAGGGCCTCGTGCCTCCTTCCTGTGAAGAGCTCCCTAACTGGAAATCTTCTGTGGCCCAAGCAGTTCAGAAGACATAGACATAAAATATGCTCAGTAAGAATCCTCATCTGTCCCTTCACATATGTCAACAGCCTTGTAATGGTGAGATTTTTTTTTTTAAGATTTAATTTATTTATTTGACAGAGAGAATACAGTCGGGGGAGGGGTAGAGGAAGAGGGAGGAGCAAACTTCCTGTTGAGCAGAGAGCCCCACCCTGGGCTGGACCCCAGGACCTGGAGATCATGACCTGAGCCAAAGCCAGACACTTAATGGACTGAGCCACCAGGCACCTAGGTTTTTTTGTTTTCTGTTTTTTGTTTTTTAAATGTAGGTGACCTGCCACCTGCCTCCCTATCTAAGTTAGAAACCCTTGATCTAGATTTAATGAGTATCTTATTACGACCTAAGTGTTGTGGCTCATATATACTTCTTTGTTTACTCCTCAGCACCTAGCACATACTTAGCACTCACTAAATGCTACCAATACTAGCTTTTCCTTCCTTCATTTACTATTTTAAGGGAAAAATTTTTTTAAAATAACATCACAGCTACTCTATTTTATTTCTTTAAGACAGAGAAAGAGACAAAGAGGGAGTGAGCATAGGGTGGGGGTGGAGACAGAGGGAGAGGGAGAGAGAGAATCCCAAGCAGGCTCCACACTCAGCATGGACCCTGACACGGGGCTCAAAGTCACAGTCCTGAGATCATGACTGAAGCTGAAATCCAGAGTCTGTCACTTAACCGACTGAGCCACCCAGGCACTCCAGGGGTTTCTTTTTATGGTGAAGCTTTAGATGACTTAAGCATTGGCTACTCACTCCTTAAAATAAATATTACAGATGAAGCAATGACAGAATAGACTACAGAGTAGGTTAACTATATAGCCCTCCTGAGGAAGATTCTACCAAAAACTAAAAAGAAAAACAGTTTAAAGACTATATATGCTAGAAAGATGTAAAGCTACATATTTATTGTACTATTCTAGATCTTGCTTTGTCATTGTACTTATATTGTGGTTTGCCTGTGCTTTTCACAGCATTATAACTACATGTGGAAATGAGGATCTGTCTCGATAAAAATATGGCAGCTATAAAGAGAAATACCATCTACGCAGGCTAGAAGTTGACCTGATCAAGAAATTCTTCGCACACTCCTTTGTATCTTCTGGCTAAGCAAACCTGGAGAAGGAATTGTAAATTAAGGAATAATAGCCAAAATTTGAAAAGGGGAATCTGCTTGGTGGAAAATGAGTTCTTTTTTAAAGAATGGGGAATGAAGGAAAAAACTGATGGATGGTTTAAAAGGAAATGTTTGACTGAAGCCTGCCTGCTGTACCCATAGCTACCTGCCCACAAGAATGTGGCTCCCTGGTGACAGCTGCGCTAATTATAGAAAAACAAGTTGAGTGGAAGAAGATGAATTATGTAAATTTACATTGACTGAGGATCTTGTTGGAACATTTAGGAATTTTGGTTATTAAAAATAAATCTAAGATTTTCTTACATTGGAAAGCTGTGGAACTGAAGGATAATTTGCCAGAGTCTTAACATGAAATCTGGATCAGCAAAAATAATATTTATTCACATAACTGTAAATTACTTGTAATAGCCATTTTGCAGATGTGAGGGGAATCTAAAGTTTTTGGTTGGAAGTTTACACATGATTTTTTGTTTATTAAAAAAAATGACAGGTACCCCCCAAATCACCTTTTTCATAAACCATTGCTGTTAAAATAGAACCCTGCAACTTTCTCTGTTCCATTTCAAGCAGTTTTCGTGGTTTTTTTTTTTTTTTAAGATTTTATTTAATTATTTCACAGAGAGAGAGAGACACAGTGAGAGAGGGAACACAAGTAGTGGGAGTGGGAGACGAAGAAGCAGGCTTCCTGCTGAGCAGAGAGCCCAATGTGGGGCTCTTTCCCAGGATACTTGGGATCATGACCTGAGCCAAAGGCAGAGGCTTAAACACACTGAGCCACCCAGGCACCCCCCTCAAGCAGTTTTCTTATTCTAAAATATAATCTAGCTTCAAGGCTGAGGATTAAGAAATAATAAAGAATGGAACGCCACTCAATCTCCTAAAAGAAAACATTTTTTATTTGTGTTCAAAGATGGGTCATTGAAATCAATACCTTCATAAGGAGGATTCTTTACACATTTAGAAATTTGATACAGTCAGTTTTAGTGACTATGTTCACAAAAGCGAATGAAACTGGTATTTAAAAATTTTTCTTAGCGAAACATTACTCAACACTTAATTTAATATGCTGTAATTTTAAATGAATCTTTTTCCCTACTCAGACACGTTGAAGATGCAGCTACATTGTTTCAGTCACCCACTCACTGAACCCAAAAATGACTTATTGCTTGGTACATATCAGGAAGGTGGAGGGTCTACCACTAAGGCAGCACAATTCACAAGAAAAGTTGTTTTCTCACTCACTCCCCACTATCATAACGCTTTGACTAAGTGGGGAGAGCACTGTTACATCGGGGTCAGAAAAATGTGTGAATGCAAATAGCCCTGTGTTTCTTGTGGCTCTTGACTCCCAAATATGTACTTTTTTTTTTTCATTTTTTAAATTAATTTATTTATTTTCAGCATAATAGTATTCATTATTTTTTCACCACACCCAGTGCTCCATGCAAGCCGTGCCCCCTATAATACCCACCACCTGGTACCCCAACCTCCCACCCCCCGCCACTTCAAACCCGTCAGATTGTTTTTCAGAGTCCATAGTCTCTCGTGATTCACCTCCCCTTCCAATTTACCCCAACTCCCTTCTCCTCTCTAACACCCCTTGTCCAAATATGTATATTTTAATAGAATCTACAGTTCAGGAGAGAACACCCAAGCCTTTTTCCAACGCTGATCTTTCACGATTTGTCTTACAACAAAAATTCCTGTGCAGACAAAGGACCGCTTGAGGATACCCAGTGTTCATCTTTAGCACTGACACTGCACTTTCATCTGTAACGTGCCTTGCAAACATTAACTAATTAAGAGGAACAACACCCCTGCAAGGTATTTAGCAACATGCAAAAATGAAAAGCTACAAGCAAGACAAGACAGGATGCATAAATCATGAAGTGTTAAATCAACATGACCTGAAAACCAGCAGGACTCCCTCCCCCTTTTCTTGCCACCACCATCTTTGGGGAAAGGCAAGAAGTCAGATTTTATACCAACTGATGGGGAGGGGGGGATGCCAGGGGAGGGGTGGGTGGGAGGATGGTGAGATAGTTCCAAGTATCACATCTCCAAAAGGGAAATGTTCTACTAACTCAGAGAAGGGGGGCTCAAGAATATAACCCTTTTAGAAATACCCCAGAGAATAGAAAATCAATCCAGTGTTTAATTAATTTACTGCAGATTGACTTCACATAGAGGAGCCCCAGCCAGGAAAGTCCTCTGCTAGGAAATCTGACAGTGAGCAGTTGGAGAGTCTAAGAGGGCAGGAGAATGCCCCGTAGTAGAATTTTCAGTCTTTGTCCTTTAAGGGGTGGGGGAGGGCAATCCTGACTGCCCTGGGGTCCTATGGTATTTTGCTCACTCGCTCTCTGAAAGCATTCTCAGTAGGTAACAGCACTACACAACCGTGAGTGGAATCAGTTCCGTAGCTTGTAGAGGAACGGACAGAGTGCCATTTAGAAGAATCTGCCATTCAGGGCTTTGGATGAACAAGACTGGGATTCTAAGTAGTGCCATGATCCAAGTCTCTGTCTCTTCACCTCATATGGTTTGATAGTCTCTATCTCGAACATGATGCCAGAACGTGACATGGAAACATGGATGGAAACATGCTTGAAGTGCAGAGCAGATACTCCATGAACTAGTGTTCTTCTCCTTACTGCCTTGGGTGTACTGCGGATAGGAAGTAGGCGCACTCCTGTCTTAACCACACGAGGTCCCCACCTTAAAAGCAGTTCCTAGAGTCCAGTCAGATGCCCTTGAGTTCCATGGTCTAATGCGCTGGCCAGGAGCCACATGTACTACTGAGCATTAGGCTAGTTCAAATTCAGATAAGCTGTCAGTGTAGACTACATACTAGATTTCAAAGACTTAGTAAGAAAAGAAGTGTAAACATTTTTATTAATAATTTTTATATTTATGTCATGTTGGAATGAGAATATTTTGGACATAATGTGTTAAACAAAATATATTTTAAGATATATTTTATATATATATATTTTATATTTAAATATAATATAATAATTTAAGTACAATATAATATAAATATATTTTTATGTAAAAAAATTGTGGCTATGGAATACTTAGTTACATATGGGGCTCACATTTGTGGTTCACATTACATTTCTGTAGGACAGTGTTGGCCTAGAGCATAACTCTCAAATATCCTAGATCACACAATTCATCAATGAAGGGGTGCCTGGATGGCTCAGTTGGTTAAGCTTTTGCCTTTGACTCAGGTCATGATCCCAGAGTCCTAGGATCAAACCCTACATTAGGCTCCCTGCTCAGTGGGGGTGTGTATATCCCTCTCTCTCTGTACTCTTTCCCTCAAAGTAAATAAATAAAATCTTAAAACAACAACAACAACAATTTATCAAGGAAAGAATGTTTGAGAATGCACCCCCAAAATGTAAATTTTTTGTTAGAAGTTTCCTTTATGTACATTAGAAAACATACAAAAATAGAAAGCAGACATATGAATAAAAGTCTCAGTATCGTCTTCCCACACCCCAATGATCACCGTGTGTATCCCTGGGATGTGCACATGCCCCTTTGAAAATTGCTATCTTAGAACTGGCTCTTGATGAGGCAAAGGACCCATTTATCACACTCCCTTGGGGAGTAGAGGAACTGGATGCTTATAATGGGAGAGAAACAAAATTACAAAAAATTGAAACAATACACAGATTACACAAGTACAACCAAGTATAGTATTACAAATGTTACACCTTAAGTTAAAAAAAAAAAATTGCTAGCAATAGGCTCCTCTCAGTTTTAGCAGCTGAAGTTTGTTGGTTGGGGTGCAAGTGGAGGAGGGATCAAGTGAGAGGTGGTGAGATCTAGCCCTGAAGCTATCTGTACACAGAACTTTACATAGGATTGCAAAATTGTCAATTGTTGGAATCAAAGATTATGGGGGAGGGACTAAGGCAGATATTCTCCCCGCCCACGACCCCCCTTCCTACCCCCACGCTTATAGTTAAGAGGAACAGGCTCTGAGTTTCTCAAAGTTCATTAAGAAGAGAAGGAAAGGAAAGAAGAAAGTGGAGAAGGAGCCAGTGCCCATGTCTATGTTTTCAGGTTCTATGAGCCGGTACAATGGAGTCCCACTCCACACAGGCCCCCCCAGAGATGACAAGATCTTTCCTGATGACAAGTGTAGGGAGATGCTAAGATTTGAAGGCAGCAGTAAAAGATTCTTCTGCCCAAGTTTGGACCAAGAACGGAAGACACCATGGGCTTGGACACTGCATGGGAAACTATGTGCACTAGAGACCAGATGACCTGCCCATGTACTTAAGAATACACCAGACCATCTGGGACTCTTGAATGACTGTAGGGAGAGAAGGATTCCAAATCATGACAGAGATTAATTTTATGGCAGTTGAAATAGAAATGTGACAAGTTTTTTTTAAAGATTTGATTTCTGTATTTGAGAGAGAGAGCAGGAGGGGGGCAGGTAAGGGCAGAGGGAAAGGGAGAAGCTGACTCTGCTGAGCAGGGAGGCCAATGTGAGGCTTGATCCCAGGACCCCGAGATCATGACCTGAGCCGAAGTCAGATGCTCAACCAACTGAGCCACCCAGGTATCCCTGAAATGTGACAAGTTTTTAATGAAAAATATCTCAATTTATAAATGTACATAGTTACATAATTTGAAACGTCAAATAGAAATGAAAATACTCTGAAAAACAGTCTGAGGGGTTTGAAGTGGCGGGGGGGTGGGAGGTTGGGGTACCAGGTGGTGGGTATTATAGAGGGCACAGCTTGCATGGAGCACTGGGTGTGGTGAAAAAATAATGAATACTGTTTTTCTGAAAATAAATAAATTGGGGAAAAAAAAATTTAGGGGATTCATGATTCCCAAATAAGAAACCTTGTTCTGAGCAAAAAAAAAAAAAAAAAAAGAAATGAAAATAAAAGTCCCTCACCCCAACCCCCTCACTTTAGATTCCCACTTCCCAGGAACAACCACCTTCAACTTTTTTAGCTGTTTCTTCCCACATTTACCTCCATAATTCTAAATAAGGTAATTCATACTACTTCTGAAGTTTCCGAGTTTTATATTTTAATCTAAGGACTGTTTCCTATGGAAGACAAAAGTTCAACCCCCTTACACAAACACACACACACACACACACACACACACTCTCTCTCTCTCTCTCTCACACACACACACACACACACACAGCACAATTTCACAATTTTGGTTATTTATAGAGGATTTACATTACTATGACTACATCAATTTTATTCACCGCAGAGCCAGGTAATATATTGTGATTTCCTTTCTCGAATGACTTTTTTCTAGAGTTAGCACCTAAACACACAAACCAAAACAACTTTGCTGAGTTTTCTGTATACCCATTTATCACTTGTTCATCTTCAAACATTACACGACATACTAGGGTTCAACCATTAGGAAGCGGTTTGTTTGTTCAACCATTAGGAAATGTGTCATTTTCTGTCATTTCTCATTCTTCTGCACTCGCCTCACCTGGAACGCACTTGTCACCTGGGGCTTCCCTCCCATATCAATCTCATCTTTGTGTCCTGTGTCCTTATCTTTTCTAGCTTTTTGTCATCACTGTTGCGGCTGTTCTTGTTTATTCATTTATTCCCCCTTTAATGAGTGGTTTGGAAAGAAGCACAGATCATTTTTCCAGGACGGCTGCTTGTCGGGTAGTAGGAATGTGCTATTTCCCAACCTCAGTCTTGTAGAGTAAAAGTCACAGCAGCCACACCGAAACTGCAGCACCTGAAAACCATGAGCAGTGAGCAGTACAATACCAATGACACACAGAAGGGAAGTTCCTTCTCCCAGCTGAAGCTGACTCCAACCATCATCACCACTGGCAGACTTCATAGAGGAACGCAGAGTCCTCTTACACCCAATAGCACACACATTTTGGTCTATAAATACTGGATTTAAGTAATTCATAACAAGTCATTTTAGAAGTTCTGGAAAGTAGCTCTTAGACATATCGGAAAGTAAATGCTTATACAAATGTGGGTCATTCACCTCTAAGAACCAAAGCAGCTCCTTATGTTGAAAGTGGAACATTTTGAACAAAAACACTCTGTAATAGATTGAGATATGGAAAATATGTTAATATCCATGTTCTGTAATGATGCAAAGATTAAAAGCTAAAATATTTCTTGGTCTTCTTTGGAGGATGCTTATTCTCCTGAAAACCGGTAGATAAAAGGTGAACAGCCTGCCTGTTCTGAAAAACAAAAAGCAGAAAAATAACCCTATACCTCAGGGTAACCAATAGACCATGAGAGAGAGTTCTTCCAAACACACAGTCTAGCTAATAAATGAAGAAGGAGTAAATGATATTGCAACCTCTAACAAAATAATAAATCCAGGCGATGCTCATCAATGGCCTCTGAAAGCATTTGTTGAAAATTGATGGGGAACATTATAATAGATGGATCAGGCTGACAACATCCGATTGGCTGAAAACTGGCTGAAAACCATGATTGATCTTCATCTTAAAAAAAAAAAAAAAGTCAAGCAGACATTGTGTGTCTCAGGTGATATAAATAGGAAGTATACAATATGGCCAATAAACTCTTCTTGTCAACAAATCACACATAATCTGATCAAGTCTCTAGATTTTACTACCAAAGAAAATGGAGGCTACATGACATGAAAAATTGACATTATTGGGACGCAGTCAACAAAATCAGAATATAGGCACCTGCACAGGCCAAATGACAGTTTTTTCCCCCCACCAATAGACGGCAAAGAAAAAGGAGTACCTATAGTCTCAAAGATTTAAGAAACACCCAAGTGTAGGAGGTGGATCTTGATTCAGTCATACCCACTTTTAAAACAAGCCACCAAGCAAGACTTCATCAGGCAACCAGGGAAAGGCGAACACTGACTACATATTTGATGATATTAAGGTAATGTTATTAAGTAGTTAAGGTATGGCACTGGTGTTGTGATAGTGTTTTAAGAGGACTTGTTGTTTAGAGGTACATACCAGAGAAAAGAGAAGCTTATTCTTTTGCTTGTCTTCTTGGTCCCACCAACCGTTATTCCGTGGGACTGGCTTTCCTTACAATGGAGTCAGAAAGCTGGTGTAGATGCCCAGGCCTCCTGTGGCTTGTCACAGACCTACTCTGTGCGGGCCGTTGGAGTCAGGCTGGGTCTTCAGAGCCAAGGAAGAGCCAGCGTAGCTAGCACTGTGAATGGTAGTAATTGCTGAGTGTAAAAGTGTGTGCCAGGGCTAGAGCTTGGAAGTACTGGGGCCACGGTACATGGAAGAGCGCATGCTCTATCCGAAAGCATTCAAACTCAATGACACACAGAAAGAGAGCGAACACTGGAGCCCAAGAACACAGGTCTAAGCTATAGCCTCTCGTCAAGTTCACGATCCCTACAGTAGACCTAAACCTTATCCCGTACTTGAGCTGAATCTAGACTTTTCTTGGAAGTATAACTTTTGGCCATATCCATCCCTTTGACAGCCCACAGAACTCTGACTAGCTAGCGCCTTGTCAGAATGGATTAAAAAATATTTCACTTATCAAACTGACAAAGCAAGAATGGGTAGGAAATGCAGGACCAGGAAAAAGGCCGTCCCGTAGGGAGCCTGTCTGTGTTGACCTAATGATAAGAATCTGTATACCAAGGGTGTCAGCCAGACAGGAAATCCATCCTGGTGAGAGTCAGAAGTGCCCCAGTCAGGACTAACAGGCTATGGCCACATCGATTGGCTCCAAAGGGCATCCTTTATACACACAGGCAAAGGGCATGTCTAGACTTTGCAGTCACCAGAGATTTTGCTGGACACTGTAAGGGAGTAAAGGGCAGTGGGAGGAGGATTAAGGGCCTAAGAAAGAAGCAGGAAACTTACTTCTTTCCTCTCTGTGATTAGTTGATTTTTATTCAATTTAAAAATAATTCTGAGGGGCTTGGTTGGTTAAGCGTCTGCCCTCAGCTCAGGTCATGATCCCAGGGTCCTAGGATCGAG
The DNA here is from genome assembly GCF_020171115.1 of Neogale vison. Lineage (NCBI taxonomy): Eukaryota > Metazoa > Chordata > Mammalia > Carnivora > Mustelidae > Neogale > Neogale vison. The sequence goes on from NC_058096.1 coordinate 94,590,728, forward strand.
TCCTGCAACAGGGTCTCTGCTCAGCAGGGAGTCTGCTTCTCCCTCTGCCCTCCCCCCACCATTGTGTTCTCTCTCTCTTTCTCTCAAAAATAAATAATTTTAGGGACGCCTGGGTGGCTCAGTTGGTTGGACGACTGCCTTCGGCTCAGGGCGTGATCCTGGAGTCCCGGGATCGAGTCCCACATCAGGCTCCCAGCTCCATGGGGAGTCTGCTTCGCTCTCTGACCTTCTCCTCGCTCATGCTCTCTCTCACTGTCTCTCTCTCTCAAATAAATAAATAAAATCTTTAAAAAAAAAAAAGATTTAAAAAATAAATAATTTTAAAAATCTTTAAAAAAGATAATTCTGAGATTCTCCCTAAATATTAGAGAAATACCTGCAGTAGGAAAGTATTACAAAAAACCAGGGGAGTATTACAAAAAACCAGCAGGAGCAAGCAGGGAAGTTGAGTCCGAGGGGAAAAAAAAAAAAAAGAGAGAGAGAGACCCGAGCGAGACTCCGGAGGGCCTTTCTTCTGCCAGGTCAAACCATTCCTGGCAGAGCAAGGGGCCAGTTGAGTTCTGGGACCTGGGGGCCAACATAGAGTTGTACAGCCTCCAGCCTTCTCTCCTAGACTGCAAACGAATGTGAAACTAGCAAGTCAAACGTGGTGCCCCTCCAGATCTGGGAGACGATGTTGTGAAGACCTCTCCCATAGTTTATCATTGTTTTACATTATTATTATTATTATTATTAATTATTATTATTATTATTATTTTATGTCCATGTGCGTCTTCTCTCCTGTTCTCTCTCTGACATTCCAAACCAGCAGGCCCCTTTCTAGTTCTGGGGCTACCTGAGTCTAGAACCCTTCGTTGGCGTGAAAATTTGTGTCCTGTACAGAGTGACAATAGAAATAAATGTTTGGTTTCTCGTGAAAAAAACAAACAAACAAAAAAAAAAACAACAACAGAAAACACTTGGTGTGTTTCAGGATCTTGCTGATAGGATTATTGGCTCATGTGGTAGGTTAATAGGAAGGCTGACCATATCAACTTCTGTGTTGTCAAGAACAAATACTTGCTGAGACTACCACGTAAAGGAACCATACCAAGCCCTGTGGGGGACATGGGCATGATAAGATGCAGTTCCTGCTCTGTCAGATCTTTCAATACAGAAGATGATCTAAGATCATAAAATTACATTCTAATACATAATACGGTGAATATCAATGACCGTGAGATTAGGAAAGGCTGAGATAGACAGGCAAATCTTCACAAAAGATCTGGGAAATGATGCTAGCTTTAAAGTCTGGCACCAATTTTAGTAGATGTTAAGAGGGGAGAGAGACTTCTTATCTAATTATTTCATGCTATACTAGATATTGTTTGCCTTCCCTCTAAAGAAGTTGTCTTGCCCAAAGTCTCTTCTAGGCAGTCATGTTTTAATGCCCAGAACCTCTGTTCCAGCAAGTTAGGTTCAAGTTGGTTTCATGACCCAAGAATGTCACTCCCAGGCGTGGCCTGACCAGAGTAGCCTGGCTGAGAAAGATATTCTGAGCCCATGAGAGTCTCCTTTTTGAAAATGTAAAGGTAGAGATATGAAAAAAGCTAAATGAAAGGATATCATGTGTAAGTCAAAGTTCTGAAGAACTTTGGTGGTGGTACGAGGCTACCTGGGAGCTTGAGGATTTTCTGGTTCCAGTTGAGGGTGTCCTTAAATCCTCTACCTCTAAGTGATTTGAAGTAAATGGAATGGATATCTGTTTAACCAAATCATCTGATGAAATCATGTGGACAAGATGAATGGAAATAGTAACTTTTGCCTTTTCTCTTAGCTCTGAGGCTCTCTTTGTACAAATACCTTGAAAGTCATCTTAGTAATTATAGAGTAGACATTACCCTTATATTTGCATGTGACAGGAACTGAGAAGTGGCATGAATTAACCAGAACTTCCAGTTTCTTTTTCTCTTACTCCCAATTTCTCGCTCCCTCTCCCTCCCTCCTTCCTTGTCTCATGGATGAAATGAGAACAATGAGAAATTTAAGGTGAGAAATATAATCAAACCAGGTGTAGAGCTAACACACAACTATGACCGGATGTGGTCTACAAATCTGATTCTGAACTTGTAACTAGCTGTGGGGGGTGGGGGGATGTGGTTAATAACAACCTTTTTAGTATTTGTAAGACAGAAGTAAAGCAGCTGAGGCCCAACGGAAATACCTCTCATGGGTCCTCATGAAGGAAATGCCACGTCATCCTTAACCAATGAAGGACAGGTGGCTCTTTCTTCTAATATCCATTACACAGATGAAGAGCATAATACCAAATTCAGGTAAGGAAGGGAACTCTCCTTGTTTTAAATATGAACACTGATGGTTTGACTTAATCCCAGGAAAAAATCTGGGAGGGGAAAAATATAACATGCCTAGTGGAGCAAACAGCCTTCCAGTCCTCCAGGAAATGTCTGATGAATAGCATTCCTCAAAACTGTGCTTTGATAAGAATTAAAAAATGGAGAGGTTATATCCTGAAGGACAGAAATTGGATACAGTTGATTCACAGTAGTTGTGTATTTCTGACATTTTGATATGCGGAGAATCAGTGGAGCAGGTGTTATGGTTGGCATTAAAGAGACAAAAGTGGAGAGGTGACACCAGAAGATCTTCTAGATTAGGTACAGGTCTCAACAGAACATCCAAGCAGGCGTGGGGTTGGTAGGGTCCTAGAGGCCTGTGGGAATTATTATGGGCCACCCTGCAACGTGTATGTCATGGAGGGCCTTAGAAGTTATGGATGATTGTATACAACTGAATAATTTTGTAACAGTTATTGGCAGGTTGTTCTCCCTTTGCCTAAAATCATGGTAATGCCATGTTTATTTTATCTATTTTTAAATGTGTAAAATATACTGACTGCCTGGCACTTGTCCATGCAGGAGAAAGTGTTAGAGCACACGAGGACAATATTATATAGAGCTTTATTTGACAAGATGATTTATTTAAAAATCAACAAAGTGGCTAATGGAACTTCAGGGTAGTAATTTCACATTTATATTAAACTTTAATGAGCCCATGTGGTTTCTTTAAAATCTATATTACCTGTGTAAAGAAAACCTATTCATTAGAAATCCAGTCTCTGATTTTCGTAACAGAGCCAATATTCATATCCCACAGAGGCCAGTTCTAGCAAGCTTTAAAATCCAAGATATTTAACTTGGTGAATGTAAGACTTTATTATCAACACTTATTTCCCATGCTCTCAATTGAAAGAATATGTTGACCACCTACTGTAACTAATTTAGCTGGTAAATAAATGGTCAAGACATTAATGGATGAAACAACAGAGTTGTTAATATTTTCTTATGAAAATAACTTCCATACTTACAGTAAGCATATTTTTAAGTAATCATTTTATTGCCTGATGTTTTAATATATAACTTTATAATTTATTTATAAGGAAAAATGTGTATGTCGATTCCAATTGCTAGTTCTGTATTTTTCTCTTAAATTGTAAAAGGAGAAAGGCTAATTGGCCTAATTAATTAGTATCAAGCCTTCTGGGCCAGGACTTTTGGGTCAGGCTAAGCTACGTTATTGGCCAGCCTATGATTCAGGGCCCCACTCCTGATCCATTCAGTGACCACCCTTTGCTCAAGGAATAGTCTAGATCACAGCAAAAGACCATGAGCAGGATGGGTTCTGTTAAGAGGATGAAGGCATTACTGGCATCATGGTTGGTGTGTTTCATATCAGAAGTTTCCAATCTCTATTGTAAGCCACTTTGATTTTCATCCTTGTTTTGTGGGGTTTTTTTAAAGATTTTATTTATTTATTTATTTGTCAGACAGAGATCACATGTAGGCAGAGGCAGGCAGAGAGAGGAGGTAGCAGGCTCCCCGCTGAGCAGAAAGCCTGATGCACGGCTCGATCCCAGGACACTGGGATCATGACCTGAGCCTAAGGCAGAGGCCCCAACCCTGAGCCACCCAGGTGCCCTACATCCTTGTTTTATACCTTTTTGCACTTGTCCATTAACTCTGCTAAGATAAATTTCTGGAAGAGTAACTATTAAGTCAAAGGATCTGAAAAATTTTAATTTTACTACCTGTCCTGACATAATTTTACCATATGTTCATCTCTTACTATTTCACTTACTGAACACAAAGAATATAATACTCCTTCTTTCCATGTGTGTAAACATGAAAGAAATAAAAGTTTTACTTCTGCAATCAGCTCACAAAAACGGTGAAGCCTTACCACTTTGCTCTCTTTCTCATGCTTCTGTGAAACGGTGATGAAAAATTTTTAATGTTATGTTTTGGGAAACAGTCATATCTCTAGAATTTTTTTTCTTTTTTCTTTTAAAAGATTTTATTTGTTTATTTGACAGACAGAGATCACAAGTAGACAGAGAGAGAGAGGGAAGCAGGCTCCCTGCTGAGCAGAAAGCCCCATGCAGGACTCGATCCCAGGACCCTGAGATCATGACCTGAGCCGAAGGCAGCACCTTAACCCACTGAGCCACCCAGGTGCCCTAGAATTGTTTTTCTTTGAGAAAAGGTGAGGGCCCCTTGGCTGCCACTGGGGAGGCTAGCAACCAGGGGATAGAAAAAATAACATTCCAGGTGCTCTTTTTCACTTAATTTTGCAAATTTTGTAATAGATTAAAACACACACACACAAAGCCAAACTGCTTTCAGTGTGGGCGTACCCCTGACAGAGTCTGGAAAGTGGGCGTGGGTGTTGTCTCTGGGAATGCTGCCTTGGTGTTCTGCCTTGTCTGCCCCTATGGCCACTCTGACTGATTCTGCTGCCAGAGTTGTTCAGGTAGAAGAATTCTCCCTTCTACTTTTCCTTTATACTTCCCTGGGTGGAGAGCTTCTCAGAATTGAGAACGCAGGGACATGCCTGGATGTTTATTGAAATTGCTGATTGCCGCGTTCCAACCCCTGAGATTCTAATTTGGTAGTTCTGGGGCCCAAGAGTCTAGATCTTTAACGAGTTCCTCAGATGACTCTGGTGCAGGTGCTTGGCAAACCCCACTTTGAGAAAAATTCTTTGGGGACTTAATGGGTACTTTTTGGGTGAGAGGAAATAAAAAGTAAAAATTTTCTATTTAAAAAAATTTTCCTATAAAAAATGGCTATGCTACTCTTTCTTTCAGTAAGTCAAATCTGGATATATCTTTTTTTTTTTTTTTATGGATTTCATTTGCTAAGTAATCTCCACACCAAATGTGGAGCTTAAACTTGCAACCCCAAGATCAAGATTTGCCCACTCCACTGACTGAGACAGCCAGGCACCGCAGATCTGAATGTATCTTAAAGAAGAACTTGAACTCTGTTTCAAACCCAGTACCTCCCTAACAAGAATGCTACTGGCCCTTGCTTTCTCTTACTATATACATCCTTTTTTTTTTTTTAAAACTTTTATGTAGGGGCACCTGGGTGGCTCAGTGGGTTAAGCCTCTGCCTTCATCTCATGTCATGATCTCAGGGTCCTCGAATCAAGCACCTCATCAGGCTCTCTGCTCAGCCTGCTTTCCCCCCTTTTTCTCTCTGCCTGCCTCTCTGGCTACTTGTGATCTCTGTCAAATAAATAAATAAAATCTTAAAAAAAAATAAAGCTCTTATGTATTTATTTGACACAGAGAGAGGAGAGAGAGGGAACACAAGCTGGGGGAGTAGGAGAGGGAGAAGCAGGCTTCCTGTAGAGCAGGGAGCCTGATGCAGGGCTTGAGCCCAGGACCCTGGGTTGGGGACCTGAGCCAAAAGCGGATGCTTAACTACTGAGCCACCCAGGTGCCCCACTATCCATCCTTTTTAATTAACTCATGTGTCTCACAGTCTTCCATTCCTAATCTCTCTGATTCTCCTGTTCTTATTGGCCCATCCCAGAATCCACTGAGGAGCTCTGGCGTTTCTCCTGATTCTACTTTAGGAATTAATATTTCGAGGACAAGTCTCTGGGACACGTCAGGATTGTGTGGGGAGGCCATTCAGCTGCCTCTCCTAGGGATAGACCTTTTTGGCATTATCTGGGTTAATTAGAACTTGGTTCTTGGCCTCGAAGGTTCAGCTGCTTGATTTTGTCAACAAATAAGATTGGCTCTGGTCTGTGAGCCGGTTCACTTGAACCAAACTCACAACATCTGGTGCGCACAATCAGCATAGCAGGCATTTGTTTACAGTCAGAAAGGAACTGGACATTTACACTGACATGGACTTCTCCACATACCAGTGGTTTGGGAAGCTCAAGTATAATCAGACGTTTGCTTCAGAATAAGGAAGGTTAAATACACAATTTGTTCTCTGGATACCTCAAGGCCGATGCATTCATTCATCTCCACAATTGAGAGAGCCTTGCTAATCTTCCTGACCAGTTATGCCTTCTGAAGGATACCTCTATTTTGTAGGCTTGTTAATATAATCAGGTGAAGATTTTTTTTTTTTTGAGGATTTTATTTTTTAAGTTATTTCTGCACCTAATGTGGGGCTCAAAGTCACAACACTAAAATCAAGAATCACATGTTTTATGGACTGAGCCAGACCAGCGCTCCTGCCATCAGGTAAATTTTATTCTGACCAGAGAACCATTTATTTTATTTTATTTTTTATGTTTATTTTTGTTCTTTATTTTTTTAAAAGATTTTATTTATTAGAGAGAGAGAGTGGGGAGAAGCACAGGGGGAGGGGGAGGAAGAGGAATAAAGAATCTGAAGCAGACTCTGCACTGGGCCCAATATAGGCTCAATCCCAGGACTGGAAGATCATGACCTAAGCTGAAACCAAGTCACATGCCTTTTTTTTTTTTTTTTAAAAGATTTTATTTATTTATTTGACAGAGAGAGAGACAACGAGAGAGGGAACAGAAACAGGGGGAGTGGGAGAAGAAGTAGTCTTCCAGCCTAGCAGGAAGCTCCATGCAGGGCTCCATCCCAGGACCCCGGGATCATGACCTGAGCTGAAGGCAGAGGCCCAATGACTGAGCCACCCAGGTGCCCCAAGAGTCACACTCTTAACCAATGGAGGCCCCAGAGAACCATTTTATGTCTTCATAGTGTTTTTGCTTCTCTCCGCTTTCCCCCTTCCTTCCCCATTTTTTAAACTTTTTTTTATCCCCCTCTTTCTTTAAAAAGATTTATTTATTTAGTTATTTGTCATAGAGAGAGCACACAAGCAGGGAAGCAGCAGAGGCTGAGGGGGAAGCAGTCTCCCCACTGAGTGGGGAGCCAGGCACGGGGCTCCATTCAAGGCACTTGAGATCATGACCTGAGCCCAAGGCAGACACTTAAACCTACTGAGCTACCCAGGAGTCCCAGATGGGGTGTTCTAATAGATATTTTGTTGTTGTTTGGTTTTTGGTTTTCTTGGTGAATCTAAGTCTAGTGAGATTTGGTAGTTAACACTAAGTCCAGAGCTGTGTAAAACAGAAGCAGACAGGTTTTTCTGCCACTACCCCATTCTTCCACTTCTTTCTGACTCTAGGTTGCAAGGACTCGGACTAGCTCAAGTTTAAGAGGGGATTCAGCTCAGGGTTGCAGGAGCATCCAAGGACAGTAGTAGAGCATGGGAACACACAGGAGCCTAAACCTTGAGTCTTATCAGCACTCTACCACTCTCCTCTTTACACCTGCCTCATTTGGGTTTCTTCTGGCAGATGGCTTACACTGCTTTTCCACTCCACGATATAGCAGCAGGACAACCAAAAGTTTTGGAGGTTATATTTTCTCCATTCAGTACACCAGCCAGGCTGGGGCTAAACTCTCTTAGTGCCCATTCCAAACACCTCTGGGAAGGTGCTCATTGATCTAGCTTGGCTCAGGTGTCTATTCTGGGTCCAGTTGGTTAGGTTTGCAGGGAAGGTCATTCGTAGTTGAAGAAGCCACGTGGCTCAGGGAGTGGGATAGGAGCCAGGAAAAGACGCATAGCTGGGCAGCCACCACTATGTGAAGCTACTAAATTCTCAGACTACCATTTGGTGGCCCAGAACTCCCTGCTTTGGTTCTTTACCTGCGCTTTCCCTCCCTGAGCTATACATGAATACTTTCTATTTCTATGTCCTCCTCTAATCAAAGTTTCCTTATCTTGTGTGGCATTATAATAGGATTCTGCTATGTGACCAATGAATCTGATATAGACAGCAAAACAGAACAAAGATATAACCTAAACCCAGAATATCAGTTTTCTCATCTGATAAGTAGGGGTAATATTGCCTAACTTGAGACAGTGTTGTGAGATTAATAATTATATAATAATAGAGACTAATAATAATAATAATGTTTATTTCTTTCTATGTAATACATTTGCAGTTTAACCTGAATATTAGTGAAAATAATATATTATGGGAATCTCAAACACTATGTCAGAAAGGCAATGGGGACGATAGAATCTTCTGTGACCTTCAAATCATATAACATAACCCTTAATCCTATTTCTTACTCCAGATTGGTCTTACATAGAACTCAGATTTGAAAATCATGTAGATAATATTTTTCATAATTTGAAGAGGAAGGATGTACCTAGCTCTATGATTTTGAGTATAACTCTGTGCTAGTTTCTTCATCTGTAAAATGGGGTAATAATAGCCACTCTTTTATTGGGTTGTTTTGAGGATTAAATGAGTTATACTTAAAATGCTTAGAACAGAGCTTAGCAATAGTAAATACTATATAAATGTTAACACTGGCTATTATTCTTTAATGCATTGTTTCCTAAACTGTAGGCTGCATGTATTAGTAGCTAATTGAAATTCAAAGATTCAGAATAGAGAGTAGACTATCACAGAGCATTACTCCATAGGAAGGGTCAGTATTATTGTGGGTGATGATAAATATTCTCTGAAGCTTGGTACAATGCTACCTACCTGTAAATTTCAATATTTGGATTTTTTGGGCCAATTTGACAGCCTTTACAGCATGTGGGACTGAGAACCAAGAAGAGTGAGGAAATGAAGAATGGAAACACCAGTGATGTGGGTCAAATGCATGTCCTACTAACCTCTGTTCTGCCACTTATCAGCCTACTGGTTAGGCTTGTAACCTAAACTCTGCCTCAACTTCTCTTTAGTTAAAAAGGGAATTTCTTTTCTGTGTTTCATAGGAAAATGTGAAGCATTTTGAACTACTTATAGTCCTAGCACTACGCAGTTTTCAAATCTTAGCTTGGCAATATCACAGGGCTAATTATGACTTTTTTTCCCTGAAAAAGAGAAAAGGTCTCTGATTTTCAGTAAGTCAAACTTTGCCACACTTTCTAAACACTCATGGAATTCCTAGAATTGACAATGAAATACACTTCCCATGTGTCCATTACACTGATTTTAGAGTTTATTGCAATTTATACGCTAAAAATTCAAACTCTTCTAACATGATCTTTTTCTCTTTTACCCTTTCTGGCTATTCCTTTTTGATTTCTTCTTCATATTTCCCTTCCAGTTTTACAGAGCCCAAGTTAAAATCCAGAAAAAAAAAAAAAGTGCTGCATGACACTATTCAGGAAAAGGAGGTTAATAATTTTTAAGCATCTGGTTCTTATCTTATTTAAGACATGAAAATGGGGATTAGGATCTTGCAGGCATAGTATTGATTTGGCAGATAAGAAGAGAAAGCCTAGTCAATGAGGGGAAGGATCTTTGCACCAACAGGGACAGTAGCATTAAACTAATATGGGGCTTAAAGTGCACTGGGGGTGGGGGTAGGGGCAGGAGAGTGAGGGAGAGGGGATAGGTAGGAAAAAGATGAGAGTGCTGTGAGGAAGTTAAAGAGGATCAGTACCATCATAATTCGGACAAGTAGAAATAAATGAAAAGCTACAGAAAAAAATGAGGTGGAAAAGGAAATAGTTGAGATTCTTTTGTGAAACTGAAGGACCTTGTAGCATCTGATTTGCTGCTAGAAAATATGTCAAACAAGTTTTTTTTGTTGAAGATCAAGGGAGACGGGAGAAGAGGCACTAGAACCATCAAGCTACAACTGGTTTTTCTTCCTTGGAAAAGAGCACAAAGGGTGTAAACAAAAACACAAGCCAGTGTTTTTGTGCTCCGTTATTAACGTTTATCTGACGTTTCTTCCCCCTCCTTCATGAAAATAAAATTAATTTACACTGAGTGTTTGCACTTTACCCTGTCCTTTCCATTTTCATATTCTTCGTAATTAATATTGGTAGGTCATTATCAATAGATAGGTACATGGAGACAAGAGGGAAGCATTTGCACCAAATCATTTATCAGGTCACAGGTCAGAACTAGCCTTTGAATTCTTGGTTTCTCTTATTACCAGAGGGCCATAACGAATGAAGAAGAAATTCTAGACCATCTAGTAGCAATTAGTTTGGATCTTCTAGCTGTACTGCTTAGTGGAAGATGAGACAACGGGTAGGCTCCTCCTCCCTCCAATCATTTGGAATTCTTATATGCACACAGGCACACATTCTCACAGTGGTCTTGCTTAGTTCCTACTGGCACTGAGCAGGATGAGGTAGGAGGCAGATTGAAACCTATCTACTAGCTATTTACTAACCAATACTTGCGGTGACTTTTCAACACTGATGAAGACCATCAGTATATGGGAATTATAATATTCATTACCTTACAGTGCGTATTTTTTCTAAGGATTGTATTCTCTGTGTCCACTTAATTCTGAGATAAAGAACCATTATTATCTGCTTCTGTGTGTTTTTTTTCATATTATACAATTTTGCTGATAATTCCTGAAAATCTTTAAGCAAGCCTGCAAAAATGTGACTTAGGAAGAGCCTCCTCAGCTGCATCAGAACTGTGTAAATGTACCCTGTTTAGTTTCGCTTGTGTTCAAACCTGTACCTTTGAGGCTGAGACCTTGGGAATTCAAGGGTAAAGTGAATTTTAATTTGGTACGTTTTGTACTTTGATGAATAATGAAAAAAAAATGCCCTCAAAGCTTGATTGGCTCTAGCTACATTTGCCTGTCACTATTTCTCAAACTATTGTACATAAAATAACAGGCACAAAAGATCCTTCCCTCAAAAAACAGATTCCTGGGGAAAGCAAATCAAAAGAACAGTGGAGGGGATAATGCGTTTGATTTCTCAAAAGTCTATTTACTGTCCAGTTTATTTTGGTCCTTAAGCCTTTGGTCATGCTAGCAAGTACTTATTTTTATGGCTGATCAAACGACTACTAAACATTTGTCATTAATTGCAGTTTGGAATCACTTTAAAAAAAAATTGTCATTTTGGTTCCCCAAAACCGTTTCTTCTCGAGAGACACGAGCCAGGTGCCACGAGTTGCCCGGATGCCAAGTCCCAGGACTGTCCAGTCTTCCACATTGGATCTGCAGCCGGCCTTCTAAATATTCTCGCGGTTAGAAAAATCTATCCCCCAGACTCACAGATGCTGTTCTCCCCCCACTGGCTCTGCACAGAACATCATTATCTTTGCCGAGCTTCTGTCTCTATGGCAATAACAGATGGGAAGTGCTGCGGAATTATTCATGTTCAGCAAAGAAGGCAGTCAAGAAGGAGGGGAAGGTGGGGGGTGGGCGAGGGGGCACGACCCGGGAGCACGACGTTGGGGGGCGTAAGGAAGGGAACGTGGGAGTGGGGCGAATGAGAGGTTTGTGAGCCTCTGGTAGGCCTTCTGGGAGGAAAAGAGGGGGAAAAAAATCTATGAGCACAGGACTATTCCCAGTCGGTTAGCTCCAAATGAGGACCCCGTAGGAGCGACCTCGAAGCAGTAAAACCGGGAGACACTGGACGAAAAGGGGCGAAAAGGGAAAAAAGAAAAAAGAAAGAAAGAAAGAAAGAAAAAACAACCAGGGGCGAAGCTCGAGTCCTTTGAATTCTGTGCAGTGCAAGTCGGTGAACTATTTCGGTTCCTGATCTTGCGGTGGGGTGGAGAAAAGGGGATTTCTTGGTGTTTCGAAATATGACGGAGCAACTCGGCAGAGTTTAATATGCTAATTGGCTATCCTGGGAACGCTAACAAGGAAGACCACACTGCTCGCCCGATGGTCAAAGCCAAGAGTTCCTAGGTCGTACCTTTCCTCATCTCATTTCGTGTTCCCTTCTAAAACAAAAACCAAATAATAAGCCCTCAGTAAACACCGTAGAAACCTGTAATTTCTAGCTCCCTTTTGAAACCGAGGGAGAAGCCTAGTGGGGAGGGGGAGGAGGGAGGCTGAGAAGTAGGGACAGAAATGTTCTCTATCGGTTTTGCCGGAACTTTGGCCAGCCCTCTAGCCCGGCCGGATGGCGGATGGAGGTCAGCCCGGGAAAGGCGTCTGGGCGGAGGCCGCCTGAACGAGGCGGGGGCCGCCGAGGTGGGGCGGAGCGTAGGCAGCTGGCAGGGCGGCTCGCGGGCTGGAGGCCCCGCGGGGGCGGAGGGCAGCCCCGGCGCGCCCCGGGGAGCAGGGCCCACACCGGGGGCGCTGCAGGGCGGCCGCCACCCGGCTGCCTCCGGGGCGGGGCGGCCCAGCTGCGGCCTCGCGGGGGGAGGGTCGCCCGTGCCTGACCTCGGGCGGCGGCGCTCTGCCGGGCGGGCCCTACCTCCGCCCTGCTGGCAGCTGGGGTCGCGCACAGTGCACTGCGCGGCCGCCCTGCCCCCTCTCTCCCTGTCGCGCGGCAGCCGAGCGGCTAGGGCGCCCCCGGGTCTGGCCCGTCACCACAGAGCAGCGGGTGGGGCGGGGGCGGGGCGGTGGCGGCCCCAGACAGCCGGCTGGGCGACTCGAGGAAGGAAGGAGGGAGGGTGGCGGTGGGGGTGGGGCGGGGAGGGAACATCCTGTCTGCGCCGGGTGCACCGCAGACAGCGCGGTGCGCCAGCCGCCCAGACGGCGCGCGAGGCCAGGAGCGCCGGGAGCGCGCCTGGGGGGGAGGGGCGCGCGCGCGAGGCGACGGGGCGAGGGGGAGCCCTGAGGAGCCACAATAGGCCAGACGGCGCGCGCGTCCCCGAGGAGCTGGGAGCCGAGAGGCGGTGGCGGCGGCGACGCCGGCGGGACCGCGCGCGCGGTGCCGCCGCTGGCTCCGTTCCCCACCCCTCCCCCTCCCCGCCGCCCTCTCTCTCCCCCGGGCGGCCGGAGACGGCGGCGGCGTCTGCGGGAAGCCGTGTGTCTCCGCAGTGACGTGGGCGGGCCGAGGGCTCGGTGACGTCAGAGGGCTGTGTGTAGCGATGTGTGTGGGGTTCGGAGCGGCGCCGGCACAGCCGAAGGGAGCGGGCGAGCGGCGGCGGCTGGCACAGGTGCGGCCCCGGCTCGCGGTGAGGACGCGGCGGGCGCGGCGGGAGGCAAGGGGCGCGCGGCCTCGGGGGAGCCCGACGGTGGTGCTCGGGGTAGTGGGGAGTTAACAAAGCTCGTCGAGCTACTCCCGGCACGGAGGCCGGAGTCAGGGGTCCGGATGCGCGGGTCCCGGGTGGGGTCGGGGCCACAGGGGGCGCAGGGCGGGTGTCCCAGGGCGGATCAAGCTTCGCTAACCCCAGGCGGTGGGCGCGGACACAGGAAGGGCGCTGCACTTGACCGGAGCTGTCGGGACCCCGGAGACCCGGACGCCCGTCACTCCCCCACCCTCTCCCAGCCGCCCGTCTGCACTCCTCGGGGATGCCCCCGGCGTCTGTCGAATGCCTGCGGCGCAAGGATCCCGACTTGGCGCCCCACCCGTTCGCAGACCCTTCTCCCTTCTGGCCCCGGGCAGGCGGGGGAGGTGCAGCCGTAGGGGTGCTGGGGTAACACCCGAGAACTTCCCGGGGAGAGGGTACGCGGGGGGATTTCCACAGTCTTCCCCGCGGCCCCCGCAGTGGGGCACTGTTGGAGGGCACTTGGGGTTGTCCCGAGGCTGTGGGTGGGGGTTGGGGGACTCCTCTTCCTCCACTTCCCACACCCCCTCCCCCCTTGCACAGCCTAAGCGTCCCATATCCCTTGTCCACCCCACTCCGTCCTCCCCCTCGGGTTTGTGATGGGTGGGTGGATTTGCGTGGGCCGAGGATTTCAGGGTTGGGGGCTCCCCCACTGTAGGTCATGCCTCCTGCCCTCTTTCTCAGCATTCGTTCGCTGAGGTGTTCCTGTGGTGGGCAAAGTCAGAACATTGGCTGGTGGCCTTGGTCCGTAGCTCTAAGGGTATATTTTAAGGTAAATTGCTGGGAGTTCGGGAGGCAAAAATTTCTATTTATCGAATTTCTTTCGGAAAAGAAGGAAGTGGAAGAAGAATCTTTTCTTTTTCCTTCTTCCTCCATTTGCATTCTTTGTGAGGTCTGTCTGCCTTGTGTTTTTTCCCCGGGATTAGTCTTGTTAAGGATGGAGATTCCCAGGAGTGGAGTCTAGCTTTTGGCTTCCATTAAGCCACTTCACCCACCTTTTAAAGGGAAAGTTAATTTTTGCCTACAGTCATTCCAGAAAAATAGCATACACCGACTAGGTGAATTAATGCACTTAAAATTGTAACTTAGTTTCATATGGTAGATATGTTAACTCGTATCTGATTTTTGGGGGGGGAATGAAACTGGTATATATTTTTTTTGTATTAAGAGATGTAGTAAGGGATTATTATAATTGAAATGCCATAACTGAGAAAGCCTCTGGTACTGAATTTTGGGTGAGATGATCTACTTAAGGTTCTCCGTATTCTCAGTTGAGGTAGCCCTTTCTCTTTCGAGGGATATTATTGCCCCCTTTACTCATTCTCCAAATTGCTTTCCTGTTTAAATGAAGTTCTTCTATCTAACTGGTGTTAGATTTGAAGAAATTGCTCAAGTGTCACCTTTGGTAAAATTGAACTGGGTATAAGATTAAGAAACTAGTTTCAAACCAACCCTTCGGCCTCTGGAGCAAATTCACATGTAACTCTCCCCCACCCCGCTCTCTTCTAGATTAATTAAAAGAAGAATGAACAGTAATCCATGAAGATTCCCCAGGCAGTTTTTCTTTAGGTATCATTTTTTAACTGTAGAAGTTCAAGTGGAGTCAGAAGCTCTTCTTACTGGTGCAACAATTTATACAAGCCTTCAGTTTGTTAACACAGACCAACAAGATCATCACTTTGAGAGAAGATACCTTTTTTCCCCCTTTTTTGGTGTCCTTGGTGCCAAAACCTAAATTTGGATGTGACATTTTGATCTGTGTTTGTGTCTAGGGTTTATGACACAAGTAATCACATAAGCTTTTCACATGTTTTGCTTAAAACCAAACCAAACCATTGCATTGATTCTGGACTTCTTGAACTGAGAGAATTGATAAGTTTATTTTAATGTATATATTTGAAGAATTACGAAAAAAGGCTTCCTCAGAGGTGTGCCTCACCATTATATTCTTATTATTAGAGACAAAAGAAGAAAGTTATAGCACTGGCAGTGAAATTATACTAGAGTAGAAGCAGAACAAAATAAAAGTTGCAAAATCTGTTGAGTATTTTAGGGAGATTTCTCTTTGAAAATTTAAATTTTCTATGAGAGTAAATTGCCATAAGTATTGATACACATCGCTTTTCTCTCTTCAAATGAGTGACTAAAGAACAATGCAAATTTCAGACTTATTTATTTAACACAACAGTTTTTAGCCATGGCAAACCTACAGACAAATTTTTCCTTGGTTCAGGGCACAAATAAAAAACTGAATGGGATGGGAGATGATGGCGGCCCTCCAGTGAAAAAAATGATGACAGACATCCACGCAAATGGGAAAATGATGATCAACAAGATGCCAGCAGTAAAGAAGGAACACTTGGATGACTATGAAGTGCCAATGGAAACTGATGGGGAACATGTCAAGCGAACCTGTGCCTCTGTGCCTGAACCTTTACATTTAAATCCCAGTTTGAAACACACTTTGGCGCAATTCCATTTAAGTAGTCAGAGCTCCCTGGGTGGACCAGCAGCATTTTCTGCTCGATATTCCCAAGAAAGCATGTCACCTACTGTATTTCTGCCTCTTCCATCTCCTCAGGTTCTTCCTGGCCCACTGCTCATCCCTTCTGATAGCTCCACAGAACTCACCCAGACTGTGTTGGAAGGAGAGTCTATTTCTTGCTTTCAGGTTGGAGGAGAAAAGAGACTCTGTTTGCCCCAAGTCTTAAATTCGGTTCTCCGAGAATTTTCACTCCAGCAAATAAATACAGTGTGTGATGAATTGTACATCTATTGTTCACGGTGTACTTCAGACCAGCTTCATATCTTAAAGGTCCTGGGAATACTTCCATTCAATGCCCCATCCTGTGGGCTGATCACATTAACTGATGCACAAAGACTATGTAATGCTTTATTGCGGCCACGCACTTTTCCTCAAAATGGTAGTGTACTTCCTGCTAAAAACTCATTGGCCCAGTTAAAGGAAACTGGCAGTGCCTTTGAAGTGGAACACGAATGCTTGGGCAAATGTCAGGGTCTATTTGCACCCCAGTTTTATGTTCAGCCCGATGCTCCCTGTATTCAGTGTCTGGAGTGCTGTGGAATGTTTGCACCCCAGACTTTTGTAATGCATTCTCACAGATCACCTGACAAAAGGACTTGCCACTGGGGCTTTGAGTCAGCCAAATGGCATTGCTATCTTCATGTAAACCAGAAATACTTAGGGACACCTGAAGAAAAGAAACTGAAGATAATTTTAGAAGAAATGAAGGAGAAATTTAGCGTGAGAAATGGAAAGAGAACTCAATCCAAGGCAAGTTTTGTTTTTGCTTTTTTAAATAGTAATTTTGAATAATGGCAGTGGTTTACTTTGAAATCAATTCTATATTTAGACTATTACTTAACCTGTGCATTAAGATACTGTTGCTGCTAATGCAACGATAACAAAAAATACTGATCTCTGTAATGCATAATGTTTGTATTACACATTTTAAGCTATAAAATGCTCTCCTGTGTGTGTGCTCATTTGGAAGAATTGAACAACCTGTTGCAAGAATTAGGATTATTCCCATTCTACAGATAAATAGAATGAGGCTCAGAGATCAAGTGGCTTTCCCAAGATTATATAGCCAGGGATTGGAGGATTTGGGGCTTCTTTCTCAAGGCATGTTCTCTTTCTTTTTCACACATCCTGCTTTTTGATGACTAGATCTGTTGTCCTAGGACTCAAGATAATTTACACTTTGGTGTTATTTCCATTTGCAAATGGTATAATAGCTAGCCAAAACAATTCTGGTTGTGGGCTTCAAACAGCATTTTTCAAAGGTAGATCTTGGATTTCTGACATTGTTTCTATATCTGGCTATTTGGTATTGAAAATAAATGGTTAAGGCAGATTTTATCTGAAGAATTTGTGGTTCTAGTAAGCAAGCTTTTTTTCTTTAAAGAAATAACTTAAAAAACCTGACAGCTAGAATAAAAAGATTATTTTAACTAAATATTAATGTAAAAACCTGTCAACAAAGAGATCTTAAACATTATGTATCCACCACATTATTTGGTATTTAAGATTTTCATTCTAAGAGTTTGAATGT
Organism: Neogale vison; assembly: GCF_020171115.1. NCBI lineage: Eukaryota > Metazoa > Chordata > Mammalia > Carnivora > Mustelidae > Neogale > Neogale vison. The sequence goes on from NC_058096.1 coordinate 94,608,109, forward strand.
CTGGGTAAAACAAGATACAGTTTATTAAATATCCAGTTTGTTGATCTGATTTTTATATGTATTTTTCTACTTGATTAAAACCAATATACTGCTAGCACTGTTTAATACTTACAATGTGGCAAACATTGTTCTTGAGCCTTTACATATATAATTTTATTTGATTCCTACAACAAAAGATTGGCCATGTTTCATCTTAAGAATCTAATTTTCCACTATTAGTTTTATTTCTTGAAATAATCTCTGCCTTTTCTACTTCACAGAAGAAATGAATGAGGCGTATTAAATGACTGAAGCTTATTCACATAAACATTAGAGCTTGGGCTAGATTTGGTGTTGAGTGCTTTATTATAGTACCTTTAACGTTTTGAGGGAAATTTAGTTACAGTTTAGTTTTAAAACTGCGATTTGCTTCTGAAGCTCAAGAAGGTAATTTTAGACTCTAATTTAGGAGAGTTTGCTACTTGCTGCTTCCAAAGGGTCAGCGCTTTGGAGATCCTTGCCTGTGGCTCCTAGATAAGTTTATATTATTCATGTGCATTTATTGACTGATTTTGAAGCAGGATTGACTTCAAGCCACTTCTCAAACTGCTGGACTTGCTTACAGCTGGATTGGTCCCACGCTGAGGCTTGTGCTTGGAAATTCTCTAAATATGGAATGCCCTTTTGATATTTATGATATATTGCCTTAAGCTAATTAGGGGCTCTACCCTTACCTGTCCATAGGTGACCACATTATTTGCCGCCTGTCCTTGCTCCAGTCTTCATTGCTCTTACTTAAGCATTTTTTTTTTTTAAGATTTTATTTATATCTGACAGACAGAGATCACAAGTAGGCAGAGTGGCAGGCAGAGAGAGAGAGAGGAAGGGAAGCAGGCTCCCTGCTGAGCAGAGAGCCCAGAGAGCCCCATGTGGGGCTCAATCCCAGGACCCTGGGATCATGACCTGAGCCGGAAGGCAGAGGCTTTAACCCACTGAGCCACCCAGGCGCCCCTGACATAAGCATTTTTGGGATAAACTACTTTGCCTGATATTTCTGCTCTATGTTCGTGAGAAAAGAACATCTGAGAACCAAGATAAAGGTTAAAAAGAAGATGATGAATTTACTTAAACTGAATGTGCTGGGGTTTGGGTAAAAAGGAAACCATTCTTCATCTGGATGCAGTCCTTTATTGTCTCAGAAATTTGAATAATTTCTAATTTGAATAATTTTGGGGGGGGGAAGATGTGAGATTCCCCCCCCACCTTTTGTCTGTGTTACCTTTTTGCAGGATTTACTTCAGTGTTTTGGTGTATTTCTTCCAATTTTATGTGAATTTTAAGCAATTTAATGGAATTTAAGAAAATTTCTAGCAATCAAATCTTTAAGAAGGAAGTATTTTTCGGTTCACGTGTAATACATACTTAAGTGGTTTATTGTGCTTGTCACTTCATGTTTTGAAAATTTACTCCTTAAAACTTTGTGAGGTAGTTCTTGCTTGAAGGTCTGTGAGTGAGGTTTCTTATGACAAACCAGTCCTAGATGGGTCACATGTTCTGGTTGTATAACTTACTGGGTGGTAGAATGAGGCATTTCTTCTGACTTGGTGTCTAGTAATTTTTAGTGCTCTAAAGCAGACTTAGTAGTAGAAACTTAATTTTCAGAAACATTAACTTTTCTTATCAATTTCTCTTAGTATATTGGTTCATAAATTCTGTATTAACTTGAATTATAGACTCAGGTATTTAACTGGGAGGGGGACTAGGAGATCTGCTTGACTGGGGAACATTTTTTATTATCTTCTCTGAGTCAATGAGTTGGTTGCCAAACAAACCAAATAGACCTAGAGGAAGTGTGTTTGAAAAGTCAAGACAAGCTTTTTTTTTTTTTTTAATAGTAGAATATACTAAATAAATTAACCTCTCATATAAAGAGCTTTATGTTTAGTATGAATACTAATGTAATTCAATATGTTTATATAGTTAATGTAGTCAAAGTATTGTTTTAGATTAAAAAAACTAAGAAATTCAATAGGGAGTTCATTGAAATGTAGCAACTGTTAAATTATTTCCAAGGATGGAAATTATATTAGTAATGATCACCAAACTATTTGCATGACTAATAACTACATTTAATTTGCATAGTAGCTATATTTAGATGGGTGAAATAAGTGGTATAAGGTCAGTGTTCTAAGGAGGAACTGGCTCTGTAGAAATTAAAGGTATATTTTGAACTCTTTATTACTCAGGTCACGACGAGAAACACATTTGATTTTAGAACCGCCTAGGTGGCTTTGCAAAATGGTGTTCTTAAACTAATTATTTCTTTATATCACCAGAGCTTTTTGTAAGAAATATGGTTCTTGTATTTTACAGTGTGTGAATGTATGCAAGAATGTCATATTTCTTTTCCAAATCTTCAGTGAGTATTATTTATTTGATCTAAGTCTGATTTTGTTGTTCATACATTTTTGTCTATGGAAAAAAAGGTTGCTAAGCAAATTGCCCATTTTTTAAAAAAGATTTTATTTATTTGAGAGAGAGAATGAAAGAGAGCTTGTGTGAGTGGGGAGAGAGGCAGAGGGAATCTTAAGGGATCCCAAGCAGACTCCATGCCAAACCTGGAGCCTGATGCAGGGATTGATTCCATGACCCTGAGATCATGGTTTGAGTCAAAATCATGAGTGGGATGCTTAGCCGACTGAGCCATCCAGACACCCTGCAAATTGGTTATTTGTAAATAAAATTTGAAGGGTGATACTTACTTAAGATTATTTTTAAGCACACTAGAAAAGTCCACTTGTAGTCATAGGTGGTTCTTTACTGTTACAGAATGTGGCAGATAATCTTTAAGATGGTGTATGCCCTTATAGTTTTTTTTTTTTTAAAGATTTATGTATTTTAGGGAGAGAGAGTGTGTGTGCACATGTGAGGGCATGTGCACCTGTGTGCAAGGGGTGGGGTGGGGCACGGGGAGAGAGAATCCTAAGCAGGACTCCTTGCTGAGCGTGGAGCCAGAGTCGGGCTCCATCCCACAACCCATGACATGATGGGAGAGGAAACCTGGAATCAGTTTCTCTTTTTTTTTTTTTTAAAGATTTTATTTATTTATTTGACAGACAGAGATCACAAGTAGGCAGAGAGGCAGAGAGAGGAGGAAGCAGGCTCCCTTCTGAGCAGAGAGCCCGATGCGGGGCTCGATCCCAGGACCCTGAGATCATGACCTGAGCCGAAGGCAGCAGCTTAACCCACTGAGCCACCCAGGCGCCCCCCAGGAATCAGTTTCTTAAGGGACTGAGCCACTCGGGTGCCCCATGCCCTGATATATATTTTTTAAATTAAAATTTAGCTTTCTAACATTTAGACTTGACGATTCTTTAAGTAGTATAATATGGTTTTACTCTGCCTAGGGGAAAAAAACCCCTACAGATTGTCTGTGATGCAAATAGATGACCTAAAGATATCAACAAAATTGTTTCTTAAAACCCATTAAACATTTTACTACTTTTAGTTTTGCATTTTACTTTCAGTTCATCATTTCTGCAGAGGTCATTGGAATAATAGTAATAGTAGAAAAAAATTTTCCCATTTTGTAAACTGTTTCTTCTGTTGAGGAAGTGCGTTTCTTATTCCAAACCTAAATGAAGTGAGGAAATACACTTGAGAGAATGGGCAACTACAAACAGTAGTGTTGAGACAAAATGTGTTCTAGTAATAGGTGGGACAGATTTGGTGGTAATTTGTTTGATATATCAGTGATAGATTGTGCATTTTGTGATTAGCATCAATTTTGATCAAGTAGGGATAAGGGTAGCATCAGGTGAAGTGTTTGTGCTCATATAGGGTGCCAGTATGAATATTTTTGTCTAACTTTCTAAAATTAATAACTGACTTTATAAGTTTAGGGACTATCTTTTTTCTAGTTTCCCAGAACATAGCTTAGTGCTTGGCATGTCAGATGCACTCAGCAAATTCCTTTTTTTAACTGAATAGATTTTTGAAAAACAACATTATATTTCAGAATACGTGGAGGGTTTTTTTTTTTTTTAAATGATGGTTTGATCTGGAAATAAACACATATATAATTTGCAGATAAACTGTTGAATGAGATAACTTATCCAGTAAGAGAATGGAAGTGAAAGCACTTTGAAGTTAAGAGTCTAGGAATGCAGGGTGGTGCTTCAAACTATCATTGAAATATTTACTAATACGTATTTGGGGACTTTTCCTTTCCCCATATATCTTCTTGTCTTAATTTAGAATTATGGGAATATATTTCTAATACAAATAAAATAACTGAGTATTGGATTCAGATGTATCTCACTCTTCGTTATTTGTACACAGTAATTATACTATTGGATATTTACTTACTAAAATAAAGTTATGCGAGAAGAAAAGTGTGAAACAAGTCTGTTATAAGAATTCTGTTAAGGACTATTAAATGAAATCTTTAGAATGGCTTTGGGAATAGTGCCCCCTTATGGTTTAGAAAATACAGAGCCTATATTTGTTTTTACCACTAAAAAATAATAAAACAGTTATAAATGTTAACATTTTTAAAAAGGCTTTGATAAAAAACTTAGTTTATTCTTTTTGGTCTGAGAAATGGGAAAAAATTAAGAAACTTCAAGGAAGAAGAAAAAGGGCACACCTGAATCAGTGTGGAGGCAACCAATAGTGTTCTCATAGTTGTGCACATGTCATAGTTTATGCCATTGGAAGAACAAGGAGGGAATCAAGAATTGGGTTAATTTCAGTTCCTTTAGAATTCTGGGAGAGGAAACTATGGAGCCAGAACCCAGTTTGTTCAAGTAAAGAGGTAGAACTAGTTTGGGAATAGCTTTAGGAATGGCAGGAACCTGTATTTTGTCCACAAGTAGAATTTTAGTCTAATGAAGGTTCATACGTAAAAAACTTAAGGATTTTATTAGACTACAGAAAGCAAAAAAAGAAATATATAATTAAATTCTAAACCTTTTCTTAAGCTGCGGTTTGCCTCAATCACTAAATAAAGTATTACAGCTTCTAGGCAGAAGAATGACTAGAAAGAATATAAAGTTGCTTTTTTTTTTTTAATTTGACAAAGAGTGAGTACAAACGGGAAGTGGCAGGCCAAAGGGAGGGAGAAGCAGGCTTCCCACTGAGCAGAGAGCCCAACTCCTGGGCTTGCGCTTGGTGTTAGGACCCCAGGACCCCAGGATCTTGACCTGAGCCTTGGAAGGCAGCTGCTTAAGCTTAACCGACTGAGCTACCCAGGCGCCCTGTAAAACTCATTTTGATTTATAGACTCAGAAGGGGGTCACAGAAATATGTACATAAAGACTAAATGCAGGCCCCTGAGGGCAGGAATTTATCTTCTAGTTTCCGAATCTAGAATGTGGTAGATGTTTAATAAAGGTTTGAATAACTGAATAAAAAGTTTTACTAGCCCTATAAAGTTACCAGTGATTTTCGAGGAGAAAACCAGGGTTAGTTTTAAAGCAAAGTAGCATTTTGTTTTTATTTATGGTATTGAGTTTATTTTGAGATTTCAAATAGCACTGAAAGTGCATATTTTGGGTTATAGGGACAAGGAACACAAAAGTTTAGGAAACTCACTGCAGTTTAATTTGGTAACACTATGGCTTTTATTCCATGTTAAAAAGTTTTTTTGGTGTGATTATTAAAATAGTATAGGTTCATTGTAGTAAATCCTAAACAAGTGCAAAGAAAAAATTTCATACTTGCAGCATAGAGTGATAATTCCTTTACCTATGTAATGCTTTGTAAATCTGTGCAAAAGCACCTGCACAGTACACAGGTGTTATTAAATACAGGACCAGTTGTTGAAATAATACTTTTGGACCTGTTTTTAGACAGTTCACTTAGAGCAAGGTTTTTCAAATTGCAATTTTTCATTCATTCAGCCTTTTTCATCTGGGCTGCCATGAGGGGAGAATTAAGCCCTACAGAAAATTATCTGAGTGATGGTTTCATCAGTTCTTCCAAAGATGGTATATAGTACCCTTCTAAATGCTTTGGAGTGAAGTTAATTCATTGCGTACAGTGGATGCCTTGGGGCATTTGGGCTTGTCTCTTGAGAACCACAGTTGAGAAGGGCCAGGAGGGTTATGAAATCAATTTAGTGGGTCATCAGCATTCAAGTAAAATGAAATAGAGTAAAATAAAAAATGGACTATGTTGCATATAATAAAATTAGTCTACATTTTGATATTGTCAATATGCATTAATTCAAGACCAAAATAATCTGAGATCATTTTTTGAAAGCATGTATGCTGAAATGGGATAGAAAAACAAAACCTTATATTTATACAGATATTTTAGTGAAAAGATGTATATGACATGGAGATTGCTAAATTACTGTAATATTAAATGGATTGGACACTGTAGAATTCCAATATAAAAAATATTATTTTTAGGGGTTCCTGACTTGCTCAGTTGGAGGAGCATGTGACTCTTGATCTCAGGCCCCACATTTGGTGTAGAGATTACTTAAATAAATAAATAAACTTAAATTATTTTTAAAAGTACCAGGATTTTATTAACAGGATTTTTTATCAGTTTGCTCCTTTTCCTTCACATTGTAATGGGCGTGATACCATGCTACTTCACATGGACTTCACTTGGTTTTGTTTCCATAAAGGACTTAAGGTAATAGTTGCACATTATAAAAATGTGAGTCTTTGTTTTTCTGATGAGCATTTTTCAGCACTTTAAACTTAAAATTGGCTTTGTGAGATATGGGGTATCTTTCAGTGTGAGGGAGTAGTAGACATTTCTATAACTCCTGAAGATCTGTTTTTGGGCAGTTAGTGCCCTTATTGTTTCAGTTTTCATTGGGTTGATTACTTTGAATAATTACAAGGAAGCAAGGCACAAGACTAAGCCTTAAAAATCTCTCTAAGTAGCTATTTGCTACTTGTAACACTATTCCTGTTTCAGTTGTTGAAACACTCATTCACAACATGTTGGAAGTATTGAGGAAAGCTGATCCTTTAGTGAGAGATTGAGTTTCTTTCAGTAAGAGTTGTTGGCAGCTGTGTGGTAGGGTGTCTTTGTGTCCTTCTGAAATCGTTTATTGGCCACTTGAATGTCTTAGTATTATAATAACACAGTAAGAAGACCCTGGCGGGTATATTCACTTTATACCTAAGGAGCTGTTGCTTAGCTGTGTATTCAGTCATGTGTTTAGTAAAGTTGCTAATGATTTATGTTGGGCTTATACAAAGTAACGATAATTTAATATGCATTATGTATTACTTCTTATATAAGCACATCATTAGGTAACCTGTTAAATTTACCAGTCTGCTAGTTCTTTGTATGCTTACTGTCTTCTGAACACCACAATGTAAAAATTAATCTACATGTCTTATAGCTCTTTCTAAATTCTGTATTTAAAAATAATTGTTCCACATATTTAAAAAAATTTAATTCTGATTTTTGGTGATATTTGGAAGTCTCATCAATATGTTAAGGTATTGTCTTGATTTCTTTAGTACATTAATATTTGTTTTTCATTAAAGATAGTATTAATCTGATATGTAATGAAAAACTGGAGTGCCACCTAAAAGCAAAGCTTATTATCAGAGATAAGTCTAGGAATTGTAAAGGATTTTGATTGATTGATTGATTGGTTGATTGATTTAAGTATAAATTGGGTTTGTATATGAATAGTGCTGAGTGGGTAGGATTGTTTTGTGTCTAGAAAGTGGCAACTAAATATTTATTTTTATTTATTTATTTATTTTGGTAAATGAGATCAAGTTCTCTGAATTATTTGTCATTGTGAGACTAATAAGCATTGTACTACCAGAATACAGTTGTTCTTTATTAGGAAGTCTGACTATCAAAGGTTCATGCATACATAATACAGTTGAAATTTAGAGAAATTTTCATAAAACATTTCCTGATTTTTACTTATTTAAAATGAATTCTTCTATACATTTTGGGATTGTTTAAAATTTGCTTTCATAGACATTATTTGTTTTATGACTTAGAGAAAGAACCTTTGAAATGAAATAATATGCCTGAAAAATTTCTTATGTGTTTTGGATGAGGATGCCATCTGTTCATTTTGTGATAGATAATGATGGGGAAGTTGGGCAATAAAAGCATTTTAAAATGTTTAAGACTCCAACTTAAGATACTAAGGGATCTATTTCTCTCCTTTGCCAAGTAATACAATGTATTCTATTTTCATGTTTAAATATACAAAGTGAATGAAGTTTTCCTACATTTAAAGGTAAGATAAGAGGGAATAGATGCTTGTATCTTTTGGTATCTAATTTTTATTCCTGATCAGAGCTAGCATTACTGCTGTGCCATTTAATTATATTGTTCTTTTTTTGAAGACCTAATTTGTATGTTGACACAAATGCAGAATAGATGAGAAAATCTGGCATGCCTGTGAATGTTCTGTTGTATAATATGTGTTTTTCTTAATTGTCTTTAACACACAGTTAGGATAAGTTGTTATAAATGTGTTTATGGCTCACCACATGTTGGATAAAATTAAATCCCAACAGTTTATCATGGTCAGTGTTGCACATTTCCTTATCATTTATATTATTTAATTTGTAGATCTGATTCTAAAAATATAACCCAGAAATGGTTGAGCTTCTTTGGTACCTCATGGAGTAGAAGGGTATTGAGTGTGAAAGAAACTGTCTTCTCAGTTTCAGGGTAGTGGAGTAACCTGATAAAAGGCCACTCTGGGAATTAATGAGCTAAGCTGTCATTCAGAATTCATTCAGCAAATATTTATTAGTTCCTACTATATGTCAGGCATGGTGCTAGGTACTGAAAATACAAAAGTAAGGAAGTTGGTCCTTGACCTCAAGCTGCAGTTGAAGCAGAGGCTGGATAGCCTCTTGTTAGGGATTTTGAATGGGGAATTCAGACATTGACTAGGGGACTACACTAAGTGATCTTTAAGGAAGGTTTCTTTAGAATTTCTTGATTGTGATTTTGTTAGTAGGATAGGGTGAGATTAGAAAATAAAGGAAATAAATTAGAGAGGGATGGATGTTTAAAATGCTAGCTGTTATTTACATCTGAAGTTTAAAGACCGTGCTCGCTTCGGCAGCACATATACTGAAGTTTAAAGACCGGGAAGTAGAAGATATGCTGAGTTTGGCTCATGAATAAAAGTAAAACTTACACAAATCAAGCTGTAGAGTTTTGAAATGTGATCAAAATTGAGTCATTTTTTTTTTTTTTTTTTAAATACTGAGTCAGATTTCAAGTCAAGATCTTTGGGCGAAGAAGTTTAGAACTTGCTATTTTGAAGATTGGGGATTCCAGCTTATAATCGAAAAAATTTTGAATATATGAGTGAATTTTAGTAATTTGAATTTAAAATATCTGGAAACAGTTGGTATCTTGGGCAGTACATCTAGAATTACTTTGGATATAAAAGTGATATAAAATGGAGCTTTATTTTCTAAATAATGAGTTTAACAAATGACTTCTAGAAAAGAAATTATCATTTAACTCAAGCTGATGTTTTATTTCATTGATCTGTTAGAGTGAGCTTATCCATGCTTGTAAACACCTCCAGTTATACAGTGTTGTGGTGAAAAATGTTCTGCTTAAGTGAGTTTTCTGGATGAGGAAGCTACTCTTTATAGCAGTGTTTTTTTGAAACTTTAACCTTTGGGGCGCCTGGGTGCCTCAGTCAGTTAAGCGTCTGCCTTCAGCTCAGGTCACGATCCCAAGGTCTTGGGATTGAGCCACATATCAGGCCCCCTGCTCAGTTCTGGCTCCCTGCTCAGTGCAGAGCCTGCTTCTCTTTCTCCCTCTGACTGCTACTCTGCCTACTTGTGCTCTCTCTATCTCTCTGCGAAATAAATAAATAAAATCTTAAAAAAAAAACCAAAAACTTTAACCTTTTTTTTTTTTAAAGATTTTATTCATTTATTTGACAGACAGAGACATGAAGGGAAGCAGGCTTCCTGCTGAGCAGAGAGCCTGATGCCGGACTCGATCCTAGGACCCTAGGATCATGACCTGAGCTGAAGGCAGAGGCTTTAACCCACTGAGCCACCCAGGCACCCCAAACTTTAACCTTTTTAATGCATTCTAAAATGTCTTAGTTTTCAGTCTATGTGGTAGGTATATAGTTATGGTGTATATGTATACAGTGTACTATTTATATCTCATAAATATAGACTATAATTTAACCATGTCATGTTAACTCAAGACTTCTTAAACATCAGTTACTGTACTGTGTTGTGATGAAGGTAGCGGACAATTGAGATATATTAAATTATTTGCCCTGGCCTATGATAAAGCCCTCAGATTGTCTTGCTTTTTGAATCAGGTTTTGTGTTTGGATCTTATAATTCTCCTCTCTTTAGGCTATCAGCTGTCGCCTGGCATCCACCCTTTCTAATTTACTTGTAGAACTGGACTATAGGTTGAGAAACTGTGTGAACAAGTGATTGGCTTATTTTCTGAATAAGCATTTGATTTTGCCTCAGATTCTGAACTTATTTAGAATAATTGATCTGGATTGTGAGTTTTTTTTTTTTTTTTTAAGATTGTATTTATTTGAGAGAGAGAGTTTGTTAATGGGGGGTTAGGGAAAGGGCAGAGATGGGAGAAGCAGAGACCCTACTGAGCAGGAAGCCCAATGCGGGTGGGGCATGATCCCAGGAATGGGGGTATGGGGTGTGGGAGTGGGGCATCACAACCAGAGCCCAAGGCTGACAATTAACCAACTGAGCCACCCAGGCGCCTGAGTTTGTTTGTTTTTTTAACTGTATAGAGCCTAGAGGCCCTCACTGAATAATCGCTGTTTAAATCCTTTGAAAATACCATCATTTTCCTTAATCTTGTGGTCTTGTTAGTTTTTCAAATTCCTTGTTCATTCTTAACCAAAATGTTGATTTACCACCAATTGAAGTTATCATATTTTTATTTTTGGCTTTTCATTGGTCTTAAATCATCTCCTGATTGATTAAATTACGTATAATGTTTGCTACAGAAGTGGTTTCCTTTTCATTTTCAACCCATTTTGTTGGGGCCAAGGGTTATCAGGCTTCTCCTGAGTTTCTTCATCCTAATTGTTTTCCCCCATTAGAAGTATATCCCCAGTCAAATGGTGGACAGTTTATGAATTGATTTTGCTTTAGTCATAACTGCTTAGCATCTGGGGATTGTTTCTTTTCCATTTTATGTAGTTTCTTGGTTCTGAACTGGAATATTGGGACATCAGGCAAAATAGTTTTCCTAATCTCTTAGTATTTAGTGGCTGTCCCTTGAGTGCTGTGTTTATGGATTATTGGATGAGGATGTCATTTCTCCCACATCTTACCAGGAGACATTCAGAGGAATATCCAGGTTTCGTTTTTGTTTCATCTTTCCTTTATCTCAGTCTCAATTCCATCCTCTCTTACTCCATTGGGGTTGTCCATTAACCTCCTGTCTTTGTTGCTCACCCAAACCTTTTGTCCTTTTAGCTCCCTCCTCTACTGTGTCTTGTCCCCCTTTAAGATACTCTTTTTCCAAAATAACAGGGTAATTACTGTGACTTGAAATACTGTGCATGTGCATAATGGTGCTGGTAGTTGGTGGTAGTGGAGAGACCATATAAAACAAACCAAAATAAGGGAGAAGTTTGTAGTCACAGGTTATTCTTTTCTTTTTCAGTTCCTGAACCTCAGTTTACTAATCTGTAAAATGGAGTTAACGATACCTATTTAATGAAGGAGTACTTGTTAGAAGTAAGTAGGGTTTAGGGCGCCTGGGTGGCTCAGTAGGTTGAGCGACTGCCTTCGGCTCAGGTCATGATCCCAGACTTCCGGGATCGAGTCCCGCATCCGGCTCCCAGCTCCTTGGGGAGTCTGCTTCTCCCTCTGACCTTCTCCTCTCTCATGCTCTCTCTCACTCATTCTCTCTCAAATAAATAAATAAAATCTTAAAAAAAAAAAAAAGTAAGTAGGGTTTATAAAGTTCGTATCAGGTAGATAGATGTTCATTAAGTAGCTAGTTACCTTCTTCTTTTCCTTTATTCACATGTGTAGTTTATGAGGAAATGTGTTTTACCAATAAGTGTTAGCAAGCAAAGTAATTTCAAGTTTAGCCTGGCGAAGTTTTGTGTTTTTTTTTTGTTTTTTATTTTTTTTTTTTTGTGGGGTTTTTTTGGTGTGTAAGGTGTTTGTTGGGGAGTTGTTTTTTGCCTGCTAAAGGAAGGGAGTGGAGGTGAGACTGTGTGGAGGGAAGGTAAAATGTGCAATGCAGTCCCATCAGTGTTTCAGCCAAGTTGGTAGAGAACTGTGGAGTGAATAATGGCCATTTGAGTTTACCATGTTAGGATAAAATTGCTACTCCTTTGGTCCCCTCAGCTCTTTACCTCCATTGTATCAGTGACCATATCAGCTGTCCAGAGAAAGGCAGGACTCAGCTTTAAGGAGTTTGCTTATGAGCGAGTGCTGCTCAGGTGCTTATGCTGAATTCTTGAGGTGGATCCTCCACCTCAGATCTGTAGAGTTTTCTCTGGGCAGCTTTCTCTGACCTGCTGACTTGATTTGCCTTGGTCTTTCTGGGTGTTGTACCCTGTCTTCTCCACTCAAGTTACTCTGTGAGGCTCTGACTGGGTTCCCTTGTCTTTCTAATTTTTGTTTTTTCTTTCTTACTTTTTTTTTTTTTAACATTTCACCATACATCTTTTATTATAAATCTACCTGTTTATCTGTCTGTCCACATTTTTTCCCCTCCAGTGTTACTGAGAAATAATCAACGTAATCACTGTATGAGTGTAAGGCATACAGCGTGATAGTTTGATTTACGTATATTGTGAAGTGATTACCACAGCAGGTTCAGTTAACATCCATCCTTGTAATGCAGTTTGTCTCGGTCTCTGAGGTGTGGTGGGGTGCTTCAGCTTCACCAACTCCACACTGCCATGTTACAGGATTCTCTTATGGTATCTTGTTCTTGAATAGATGTTTTTTCTCTTGTGAGGGGGTGTGAAGTCAAGAACAACCTGTATTGCCATCTTAGTGACATCTCTCCCTTGGCAAAGTATTTATTGCTATAGAATGTTATCTAATCCACTAATAAGTACAGTAGGGAAGGGCGACATTCTAGCTGATTGTCACAGCAAGAAGAATCCGCACTTACCGATGCTGTACATTTGCAAGGTACTATTTAAAATGGATTTATTTATTTATTATTTAATTTAATTTTTTTAAAAAAGATTTTTATTTATTGGGGAGAGAGAGCAAGTGAGGGAGAGCAAGTGCACAAGCAGAGGTGGGGGGACAGAGGGAGAGGGAGAAGCAGACTCCCTGTTGAGCTGAGTAGGGAGCCCCGACGATACTGGACTCTGATGATGCCAGACTTGATCCCAGCATCCTTGCATCATTACCTGAGCTGAACGCAGACACTTAACTGACTGAGCCACCCAAATGCCCTTATAATGGATTTTAAAAATAGATTCCTTAGTATGAAGTTTTATGAAATCGTTTTTGGTAGTCCATGTTAATATGCATACTGAAGTTGTTTCTGTGATAGGATAATTCACATAATTTTGAGTGGCTGCATTTGGTACTTTAAGGGAAGGCTGCCTTGTTAGCAGAGGACTCTCAAATAACATACCTTTTATTAGGGTTCTCCAGAGACATGCACTGGCCCTGTCAAGCTGACACAAAAAATTAACCATCACATCTTCCCTCAATGAACTTTTTCCCTTCTGCATTTTTCTACAGATAGATACACCATCAGGAATGGAATTACAGTCATGGTACCCTGTTATAAAGCAGGAGGGTGAGCATGTTGCTCAGACACATTCATTTTTACACCCCAGGTAAGTGAGTATTGGCTCATTTGTTTGTTCATTCATTCATTTGTTCATTCATTTATTCAACATCTATATGTCAGGTACTGTTCTAGTTCCTGAGAATTCATTTTTTAGTTTTAGGCTTGTTAAATGAATTGTAAATTGCATTGAATATTTGAGATAACCTTTTCTTGATGTTTTTATGTTCTTTCTAGGAACTTGTCATTTCCTTTTCTCTCTAAAGTAAAAATTTGGAAGTTTTCCTTTTATATATATATATATATTTCTTTTTAAATTAACATATAATGTATTATTAGCCCCAGGGGTACAGGTCTTTGAATCGCCAGGTTTACACACTTCACAGCACTCACCTTGGCACATACCCTCCCCAATGTCCATAACCCAATCACCCTCCCCCTACCCCCGGAAGTTTTCCTTTAATTTCCTTGCTTCCCTAGAAGAGGTAAACCAACTCTTCAGGAGTTTGGTATGCAATTTTGGTGTTTTACAAATTTTTTGAAACTTAGAAGTTTCATAGTAGCCACATCCCTCAAAATCCAGTTTCATAGTTTTAATAAAAATGCACCTTAGATGATAAACTGTTCATTGATTTCTAGATTTTTAGTGCTGTAGATATATATTCCCCCCCAAATATGGTGATGAAGAATCTCAGTCTTAATTTACATTTGCACAGTTTCTACCATTCCTATTGTGTTGAAGTCTTTGGGCATTATTAAATCTGTCAGTGTTCTTAGCAGAATACAGAGTTTTTAATCCTCAGAATTCTTGTAATTAGTAAAGAGGAATAATATAGATTATTGGATAAAGAAAATAAGATATAAGAGGAGAGCATTTAGATTTTAAGGTATTATGTAGTACATCAGTTAAATGGTTGCATCTTCTGGCTAAAGGTTATGCAGGTTATAGCTAATAATATAGTGCTTCAGTATCTAGCTCAAATTTGTTCCATGGGTCTCTCAGATAATCTGCTGAACAATTTATGTGAGCTTTGAGCAAAATTGGTAGTTATCCCTTCAATCTTAGTTTTGTGCAACTCACTATGGAAGTTTTGTTGTTGTTGTTTTTTTTAATCAAATTAGGAAATACTAACGTATTTTGGGAAGACTGCTGTGTGGGGTTTGAAACAAGTAGGACTGACTGCCCAGGAACAGGAGCTGGTTGGTATTCAGTGCTCTATAAGAAAGGCCCCAGGAACTACTCATTGGGCCTATGGTGAATCAGGGCATAGCCTTGTAGTATGGGACTGAATCAGCCTCTATAACAAAGAGCGAGGATTCCTTGCTTTCACGGGTGGTCGTCAAGAAAATGGTTTTTCAAGTAGCGTTGGTCTGTTTTCTTTCTAGCATAAGCCTTACCTATTCAGGGCTATTAAACAGCCCTAAAGTGCTTCATGCTTTTAGTCTCAGGTGGTTTTGAGGGAAGGAGATGAGACTGTAATTTTCTTTGCCAGTGAGTATCTCTTCAGTGCTTAGAAATTTTTGCAATATAATAAAAATTATTCATAATTTTGCACGTACTGCCTAAGTACTGAATTTTTAAAGAATTCTTTTCTATGATCTAATTTTCTTTTTTAAAAATCATAAACATATAATATTTGTTTGGGGTACAGGCCTGTGATTCATCAGCCTTACACAATACAAGTGTTCCCCACAATGCCTACCCTTACAGTCCTTATTTTCTGAGTTATTTTGTCCATTTTAGTATAAAATTTTTTAACCATAGAAATAGATTTAATGTATTTTGCTTTTTACCCAAATGTGTTATATATCTTGTTTTGCCTTTCTTTGTTTGTAGCTACTACTTATACATGTGCGATAAAGTGGTTGCTCCAAATGTGTCCCTTACTTCTACTGTATCCCAGTCTAAAGAGGTCACAAAGTCAGAGGCAAGTAAATCTATACCAAGACAGTCAGAGAAGCCTCATAGTAGTGGGAAACATCAAAAAATGGCGTCTTACCCAGATGTCTCATTGGAGGAACAGGAGAAAATGGATTTAAAAACAAATAGAGAATTATGTAGCCGTTTAGGTAAGTATTCAGAAAAAAATTATTTTAAATCATACACTTAAACACATTTATTCAGCATTTTCTCTTTCTTTGTTTCTCTTTCTTTTTTTTCCCCTCACTTTTTTTTTTAAAAACAATATTATTGTTTTAAAAACAATATTTTGTTTCTTTCTTTTAAAAACAATATTATTGGGCGCCTGGGTGGCTCAGTGGGTTAAGCCGCTGCCTTCGACTCAGGTCATGATCTCAGGGTCCTGGGATCGAGTCCCGCATCAGGCTCTCTGCTCGGCGGGGAGCCTGCTTCCTCCTCTCTCTCTCTGCCTGCCTCTCTGCCTACTTGTGATCTCTCTCTGTCAAATAAATAAATAAAATCTTTAAAAAACAAACAAACAAACAAAAAAAACCAATATTATTTATTTGACAGAGAAAGACAGCACAAGCAGGGGAAGTGGGAGAGGGAGGGACAGGCTCCCGGCTGAGCGGGCATCAAGACCTGAGTGGAAGTCAGCTGCTTAACCTTAATCAATTGAGCCACCCAGGTTCCATCATTCAGCATTTTCAAAGAGGATTTCTATTTAAGCGAGTGTTCCAGACAGTTGAAGCTTTTATCTTAAAAAAAAGTGCACCTTTCAAAACTCTGAGTGACTACTTAGAACCCTAGTTCCTAAACTTTTTTTTAGAACAGTTACAGCTATAGATGCTAATGCTGTAGATATGTAGTCTACATGGTTTCATACTGTAAGTGGTTTTTACATGATTGGTTTTTTTCCTTTCCTGCCCTTTTTTTGCTGTTAGTTTTCTTCAGAAGGCCCTTTCTAATTTGCTTTGAACTGAGAAACCATTTTATAATGCTAAGAAGTATGTAATGGAGTGCCTGGCTGGCTCAGTCAGTATAGCATGTGACTCTTGGTCTCTGGGTTTGAGCCCCACACTGGATGTAGAAATTACTCAAAACAAAAACAAAAACAACCAAACTTAAAAAAAATTTTTTTTGAAAAGATTTAATTTATTTATGACAGAGATAGTGAGAGAGAGAATACAAGCCCGGGGAAGCTGGAGTGGAAGAAGCAGGCTAACCGCTAAGCAGGGACCCTGATATGGGGCTTGATCCCAGGCTGCTGGGATCATGACCCCAGCCGAAGGCAGATGCCCAACGACTGAGCGACCCAGATGTCCAAGAATAAAAGTCTTAAAAAAATAATGCTAAGGGGCGCCTGGGTGGCTCAGTGGGTTAAGCCGCTGCCTTCGGCTCAGGTCATGATCTCAGGGTCCTGAGATCGAGTCCCACATCGGACTCTCTGCTTAGCAGGGGGCCTGCTTCCCTTCCTCTCTCTCTGCCTACTTCTCTGCCTACTTGTAATCTCTGTCTGTCAAATAAATAAATAAAATCTTTAAAAAAAAAAATAATGCTAAGAAGTACGTAAGAGTAGTTAGGTATAGGACTCAAGGAAACTTATCCATGTGATAAGCAAAGATCGAAAACTCAATAGGTGTGGGAGCCTGGCAGATGGTATAAAAAGCAGACTGCTGGCTGGGCATCTTAAAAAAAAAAAAAAATCTGCCTAGTTACAGTGCCTTTTAAAGTACTGTGGAGCAAAGGAGACATGTCTGCACAAATGCTGCCTATTTTACCCTTTACATAGCAGCAGAGCTTTGCTTCCAGCTTAGGCAGGTGTGACAGTTATTTCAGCTATCTTGGAGTAGCTAAAGTGTCCATTAGTCATTTAACTGTTTTCATAGATAACTGAGATTCTTTGGGGGATTTCTGTACTTTAATTTTGAAGTTCAGCTTTCTTTGGATTTAAATATGGTAAACAATAATTAGTAATGTACTCTTATGTCACATTTGTGTTATATTTCATTTCCCAAATTCTAGTGACTTAAATTGTTGATATATTTCATATACCATAAAATGTATCCCTTTAAGGCATACAGTTTAGTGACTTTCAGTAAATTCTCAACAGTCACAGCTATTTAATTTCAGGACATTTTCATCCCCCCGCCTCCACTGCCAACCAAATCCCTGTGATCCATTAGAAGTTACACTCTATTTTCCTCTTTCCCCAGGCTCTATTTATTTTTTGTTTTTATATATTTGCCTATTGTGGACATACCATATGAAAGAGATCATATAATATGTGACCTTTTATTGTCTGGCTTTTCACTTGGATATTTTTTCAGTCCATGTTGTAGCATATTTTAGTACTTTTTTTCTATATATGGTTTAATAATATTCTGCTATTTTATAGATAAATATACCACATTTTGTTTATCCACTTATTAGCTCATGGACATTGAATTGTGTCCCCCACTTTTTTTATAGTAGGCTCCATGCCAGACTTCAGGCTTGAACTCATGAATCCAAGATTAAGAATCACATGCTTTACTAAGTGAGCCAGCTAAGTGCCCCAAATTGTGTCTACTTTTTGGCTGTAATGAATAATGCTGCTATGAACACTTATGCGCATGTTTTAACATAGACCTGTTTTCATTTCTCTTGGGTGTATATTTAGGAGTGAAATTACTGGGTCATGTTTAATATCTTGAGGGATTGTCAGATATTTTCAAACCAGCTATATACCATTTTTCTTTCCACCAGCAGCTGATGAGGGTTCCAGTCTGCAATCTTTGTCAACATTTGTTATTGTCTCTCTTGATTATAGCCATCCTAATGGTTGTAAAGTGATATCTCATGGTTTTGATTTGCAGTTCTCCAATGACTAATGATATTGAGTAACTTTTTGTGTTTTATTGGATCTGTTCAGATCCTTTGCCTGTTTGTAGATCCTTTGCTTAGATCAGATCCTTTGCTTCTTTATATATAAAGAACAGTTATAACTGTTCTTTATATATTCTGAATAATAGACCCATATCAGATATATGATTTGCCATTCTAGCATCTGTCTTTTCATTTTTTAAGAGATATTTATTTATTTATTTGACACAGAGACAGAGATAACAAGTAGGCAGAGAGGCAGGCAGAGGGAGGGGGGGAATCAAGAATCAGGAATTCTGGGCGCCTGGGTGGCTCAGTGGGTTAAGCCGCTGCCTTCGGCTCAGGTCATGATCTCAGAGTCCTGGGATCGAGTCCCGCATTGGGCTCTCTGCTCAGCAGGGAGCCTGCTTCCTCCTCTCTCTCTCTGCCTGCCTCTCTGCCTACTTATAATCTCTCTCTGTCAAATAAATAAATAAAATCTTTAAAAAAAAAAAAAAAGAATCAGGAATTCTGATGAGCAGAGAACCTGATGAGCAGAGGGCTCTATCCCAGGACCCTGAGACCGTGACCTGAGCTGAAGGCAAAGGTTTAATCCTCTGAGCTACCCAGGTGCCCAGTTGTATTTTCATTTTGTTGTTGATGTTTTTGAAGTACAAAAGCTTTATTTGTTTCTTTTCTTTTTTTTTTTTTTTCCAGAGAGAGCACGAGTATGGTGGGAGAGGGAGGGAGAGAGAGAATCTTAAGTAGGCTTCGTTTTCAGCACAGAGCCCAAGGTGGGGCTCAGTCTCACAACCCTGAGATCATGATCTGAGCCAAAATGAAGAGCCAGATGCTTAACCAACTGAGCCACTCAGGCACCCCAAAGCACAAAACTTTTTTAAATTCTGATGAAGTCCAATATATTTTCTTTAGTTGCTTATGTAGGTGTTACGTCTAAAAAACCTTTGCCTAAACCAAGGTCAGAAAGATTTACATATAACAGTTGTAGCTCTTATATTTAGGTCTTTTCAATCCATTTTGAGTTAATTTTTATATACAGTGTGAGGTTCAGTCTCATTCTTTCTCTGTGATTACATTTGTCCCAACACTATTTGTTGAAAAGACCATTTTCTCCTGACTGAGTTGTTTTGGTGCCCTTGTTAAATATCGGTTGCCCATAAAAATATGGGTTTATTTCTGGACTTAATGTTTATGCCAGTACTACACACCGCCTTGATTTCTGTACCTTTGTGATAAGCTTTGAAATTGGGCATTGTGAGTCCTGAGAGTTTATTATTCTTTTTCAAGATTGTTTTGGCTATTTTGGATTTCTTATGAATTTCTGCATCAGCTTGTCAGTTTCTGCCACAAAGCCAGCTGGGATTTCAGTAGGACTTGCATTGAAAAAGTAGATTGGTTTGGGGGAATATTTACCATCCATCTTAGTGTGTTCAGTCTGCTATAACAAAAATACCCTAGACTGAGTGGCTTATACTACAAACATTTATTTTTTACAGTTCTGGAGGCTGGGAAGTCCAAAGTCAAGGCACCAGCAGATCTGGTGTCTGGTAGGGGCCTGCTTCCTGGTTGATAAAGGTCTTTGTTCTCCTCAGGCACAATGGAAGCCCTCACATGGTGGAAAAGGCAGGAGAGCTCTCTGGAGTCTCTTTCATAAGGGTATAAATCCCATCATGGAGGCTCCATTCTTATGACCTAATTATCTCCCAAAGGCCCCACCTCCTAACACCATCATACGGGGCATTAGGATTTCAACATATGAATTTTGGGGTCATTAACATTCAGTTCATGACACCATCTTAACAATATTAAACCTTCCAATCCATGAACATGGGATGCCTTTCTGTTTATTTAGGTCTTTAATTTTTTTCAATCGTGTTGTGTAGTTTTTATTGAATAGGTCTTATACTACTTTTCTTAAATTTATTCTTAACTATTTCATTATTT
The DNA here is from genome assembly GCF_020171115.1 of Neogale vison. Classification (NCBI taxonomy): domain Eukaryota; kingdom Metazoa; phylum Chordata; class Mammalia; order Carnivora; family Mustelidae; genus Neogale; species Neogale vison. Next base: position 94,628,555 of record NC_058096.1, read on the forward strand.
TTTATTTCATTTGTAAAAGGAATTTTTTTTTCATTTAGTTTGTGGTTCTAGTGACTTTTTCACAGTGATGCTCACTTTTTGTTTTTCATTTTTGCTTTTCAAAGATCCATCAATCTCCAATAATTCTACAAGTAAAAAGAAACCCGAGTCTGCCACTTGCAATTTCATCAGAGACACAAGCAAGGCAGGAATAGACCGTGATACTGCAGCTTCATCTCCACTTCTTGTCAAAGATATCATTTGTGAGGATGATAAGGGAAAGATCATGGAAGAAGTAATGAGAACTTATGTAAAACAACAGGAAAAACTCAACTCAATTTTGCAGAAGAAGCAACAACTTCAGATGGTAAAATTATTAAAGTGATAGTCTATTATAAAGATACTTTTGTATATTCTCAAGAAAAATGAAGAGAAAGGTTTTAAATGTGTTTAAGATTTAGAGTTCTATGCTCATAAGCAATTTTCTTTCAAATTTTTGGAGAAAATAGTTTTTTCAAGATAATTACTTATATATAAAACTGATGTGACCGCTGAATTTTAGATGTTTTCTGCCTTTTTTTTTGTATTGAAATTTTTAGCATGATGGAAACAAAATAAAAATTGTATTGTGATTCTATGTATTACAGGAAGTTGAAATGTTGAGTAGTTCAAAAGCTATGAAGGAACTCACTGAAGAACAGCAGAATTTACAGAAAGAGCTTGAATCTTTGCAGAATGAACATGCTCATAGAATGGAAGAATTTTATATTGAACAGAAAGACTTAGAGAAAAAATTAGAGCAGGTAATGAAGCAAAAATGTACCTGTGATTCAAATTTAGAAAAAGACAAAGAGGCTGAATATGCAGCGCAGGTAAGAATGACTCAGTTTGTGTCATGTTGCCCTTTCGGTGTGGAGATTGAAGCTGTACCTTCCCTATTAAAATTACTTTTTGTCAAGCTCAGTTCATTGGGCAAGATTTCAAAATATATAAAATTCTGTTCAACACAAGTTTATGGTGTATCATCCAACATGATTTTTTTTTTTTTTTTGAAGATTTCATTTATTTATTTATTTGACAGCACAAGCAGGGGAAGTGGCAGGCAGAAGGAGGAGGAGAAGCAGGTTCCCAGCTGAGCAGGGAGCCTGATGTGGGGCTCAATCCCAGGACCCTGGGATCATGACCTGAGCCAAAGGCAGATGGTTAAGAGTTACCCAGGTGCCCCCCAAGAGATTTTTTGAATTTGATTGCTTTATTAAACTTTCATTAGGTTTCTGTATTTTAGTTGCCCAAATTGCTAATCTCTAGCTCTCTGAATGTCAAATGTTAAATTAACTTAATGTAGTTAAGTTTCAAATCAACAAATTAACAGACATGAATTGTTCAAATGTTCAAAAGCACTTGAACAAAAATGAATAGTAGCTCACAACTTGGGGAAGATGAACAAATAACCCTTAACTCGAGCAGGCTGTTTGAGAGGTATACTAAACTGTAGGGCATAATGAAAGTGCTTTAGGTGTTAGTTCTTTAGTGTTAGACCCCCCCCATTCAATGTTATGTCAAAATTGGATGAATATTATTAGATATTCAAGATTGTATATGCATGAATTTGCAAATGTAGTTCATTTTTTAAAAAGTAATTTTGAAAGTAGATCTTTGCCATGGTGTGAAAATTAAATGGAAAAACAAAACTGAATGAAAACTGACACAGTCTTTTAAATCTCACAGTTGGCAGAACTGAGACAGAGATTGGACCATGCTGAGGCTGATAGGCAAGAACTCCAAGATGAACTTCGACAGGAACGGGAGGCAAGACAGAAGTTAGAGATGATGATAAAAGAGCTAAAGTTGCAAATTTTGAAATCATCTAAGACTGCGAAAGAATAGAAACCTTTAAAGAGATTCATCTCTGTATTCCCAACAGGGTTTAGTTTTGTTTATTTGCTTTGGTTATTGAATTCTGAATAACTTGTCTGCATGAGGATAACTAGGCATCCTATCCATTTGTAGATCAGAGAAAGTGAAGAGATTATATATTAGTACATGAATTTTTACATTTTCCAAATGAATGAAAATGTATGTTTCTTTGTACTTCTTTTTTTCAGCCAGCTTAGAAACAGTACTATATGGTTTGAACTATTATATAATCTGCCTATATTTCAAATGCAAATTTAGCAGTTGTATACTTTTTAAAAGCTGCATTGTGTGATGGATAGTTGCGGTCAGTTTTGTTACCCATATTTCAGACTCAATTTTAATATAATGGTGGCTCCATATTTCAGATATTTGGAGCTACTGAAGGAATTGAGTCTTCATGTTTTTCATTAACACAGTCTCCTTTCTAAATTGATATAATCATTACACATAAAATCTGCTTTTCTTTTGTTTATATTATAGAATGAGTTTCCACCAGTTCTAAGAGACATTTTGTCAAAAGAGGAATTTGATTGATGAGGTTATAGCACACCCCATAGGCGTAATGAGGAAGGATAACATACTTTATTATACACTGCTGTTAAATACAAGAAGCAGTTGTAATTTGTTTTTTGGTTTACATGTGGTTTTATTTAGAATTTTTTTTATGTAGCAACTTCAGAAGAGGGAATAAAATGTAATGATTTTTGAACTTTTGTTTATGTTGTTAATAGAGGTGTGAAAATATCAATGTTCTTGAGAAAAACTGATACCATTGATGTACTTCAGTTTGTATACAATCCATAATCCTCCTGTACAGTTTTTATATGTAGTTATGGGTCTTACTGAAATTTATATAATGGATCTGTTTTCCTTAATGGTTCTTTTTTCCTTAAATTGTAACATATTAAACACCGTGAAGTTTATTTTGGATTTTTGTATGTTTAAATGTTAAGTCTTATCAATATTTGCACGAATGGACCATTTTCAGTTACTACTTAATATCAAAATCAGGAATTTACAGTCAGCTGGTAGTGTATGGTAGGTTAATATAGGGAAGTTTAGTTCTGCTACTAAAAGGTTTTTAGATAATTTTTAGAAGACAAAGGAATTCCATAGTTTGGGGGAGGGACAAATCTTCTGCACTTTTTTTTTTGCACAGAAAAGTCTGTCATTCTTTAATGGCAAATTTCATATTCGTTAATTCTTGGCTTAAAATATACTAGGTAAAGTTCTTAGTATGCATTTTTTAAAGGAAGTTTCCTGAAGCTACCATTAATTGACATCATTATTCCAGGAATTTAATGTTTATGTTCTCATGTAGGGTACTGTATGAAATTACTTGAGAGCTAAGTTTATTTTTAAAATAAATCAGTTAGAGTTAAGGTTGTATACTATTCCCAGTGTAGACGATAGATACTCTACTGGTATAGAACTTCAAAAATCAGTAGGTTATCATTTAGCCAGTTATTTTCATATTTCGCTTAATGGTACTTACATATCCTAAAAGAATTTTTGTACTTCTCAAAGTATAGTTTCTTTACTAGAGTGTGATGTAAATGTGTATTTTCTATTTTCCATTTAAAGTTTACTATATTACCGTCCAATTTAATTTGTTGATTCTTGGTTTCCTCAAGGAGGAACAAATGTTAAAAATGATATACCCTCCTAATACCTTTTATTTAGATCTGGAGAAAGAAGAATCACAAAGACATTTTATGATAAAGTTCATTTTAGTTGTGTCATAGTTAATCTTTTTGGGAGACAAACTCAAACCCCTATAATTTCATCTTTCTAATATACTAAAAAATCTTTGTGCTTATGTAAATGACAAGCTTACTTAAGTTTCAACCCAAAACTTCTAAAATACATGGCTTAATCTTTGAGATAGTTTATTTTAAAACTCTAAGCAGTCCTTAACCATCTCTAAATTATCATAAACTCTTAAGTTAGAATTGAGTAAAGAAATATTTTTTCTAGTCCTTTGCATTAGGAAAACTTGCCACATAAAATTGTGTAGTCTTCATTTTCTAGAAGATACATTGATGTGCCATAGGTTTCTGTCTTCTTCCTTGAAAATAGAGCATTTTAGACAGTTGTAAATATTTTACCTATTCTAGTTAAAGGTAATTTTAAGTTAAACTGCACCACATAGGTTGAAAATAGAGAGATTTTGTAATACTTTAAAAGTGGCCTCTACTGAAATATCCATATAAACTTATTCTTCTATTCTTTGCATGCTCATTTTGTGTGTTGGTTGCTAGCTTAAAGTTTGTTTTGGTGTTAGTTTTTGTGTGCCAATTTATTAGGTAAGCAGATTTTTCCTCAGACTTTGTAATATTCTTTTTACGAAAAATATAAAAATATTTACTTTAAAAAGCTGCATTAAAGGAACGGCCTATCAGAAGTGCTAGGGCATCTTAAGAAGGAAGAAAAGATAGAATATTAACTTACTGGGTGATGGGTGATGATAGTTTCTGTACTTTAATTGTTGTGAGTAAAAGGTACCAAATCTATAAAGGTAGTAAATGAAAAACCTACTGTCATTGAAGAAGCTCTAAACCAGCCTGATATTACAAATGCAGCTTGTAACACTATGAAAGGATTTGACCAACAACATAAGTTTGGCTTGTGCTTTGGTTTTGTAAAGCATATTCTTCTGCTTGAATTTCTGTGTCCATGAGAGTCAGGATGTTTTATGCTTCTTGAACTAATTTTATAACGCATTTAATATATTACCAGTTGAGATATAAAATCATTTGTACATACTGAATTAAAAACCAGTTACTAAAGTAGGTGAAATAGACGAGTACGATGATATTTGCAGGTCATCCATAGGTTTTAGAAGTCATGACAAAACAACCAATTTATTTGCACATCTATGGCTTCTGTTTGAAGGAAAGTAGAATGATAAGGAAACTCCAATAATATGAAATATGTTCAAGGTTTTTCCCTAAAATTAATTGTCAAGCTGGTGCTGAAGGTTTTTGATCAGCTTCTAAAATTTTTCTTCTCAGTGACTTATTTTGATTTGATTTGATTTGATTGCCTTGGGGAAAATCCGCATTTTCATTTGCTCTTACGCATTTAATCTGCACGACAGGACATTAAAAATCAGTGTAATGAAAAGTTGTGCTCATACTGTACATCTGTTTCTGTGCTTAGAACTACTTGTTAATTTTTATTGAAGCTGTCAGCAATAAGGGACACATTACTGCTGTATTATACATTGTGGGATTGAATAAACAGCTTAAATTATTTTCTATTATAAGATACTGAAGCATTTCCATTACTGGAAGAAATTTATATGGGTATTCTATATTACATCTTGTTTAAAAGGACAGTTTTTTGTTTGTTTGTTTCATTTCGTTTTGTTTTTGGAAGATCTTTCCACTTTAGATGGCTTCTAAAACTGTAATGCAGTCTGGCGCTTGTTTCTTTAGTAATAGAATTAAATGTCTTATATAGTGCTACTGGTTTTGAATTAGAAAGTGATCAAATGTAAAAACTGAAATTTAAAAATTAAGCCCAGAAAACAAAATAGTATATTAAGTTAGTTGAATGTAAAAGAAATTTATAAGATTTTTTTCTTCAATATAGATACCTCACTTGAAAATAAAGCACAGCATACTTAAAGTAGTTCTAGTAAAGAAGTCCTGCTAAAAGAATTGCTTAATCTAGGACAACTTTGGGGGAATTATAGTTTGGGAGAAATAAAATATACTTGCTTTTAACCATCCTGTTAGAAGTATTTGCTTATCCTGATAATTTTAAGCCAACAGAGTAGTCTTAAATTATTTCTGAATTTCTAACCTGTGAAGGCAGTAAGTAAAATTGTTCTGCAACTGTTGAAACAAGTTGTTGACTACATTGACCACAATTCAATTTAAAATTTTGCCAATGATGTACAGTTTTATGGTTTAAATTGCTGTGGTTGGTTGCATCACATGACACACAAAACTGTCCTCTACCTCACGTGGAATAAATATTTTATATGGTTTTACTATAAAACAAGACTCATCTATCTGGTTACTTAGTTTACAAATTTTGAATTATATTTATTGAAACATGACATACTGTGCTCTCAGCTTATACCTCAATTGTATTTTGTGCTGTTTTCCATTTTCATGGCTTGTAAATAACTTGTATAGATTGTGGATTAAATTCAGAATAAAACTTTTAATGCCAATAAAACTGATTGAAGCCCTTTTAGTATCCTGTGTGAGCTCAACTTTCTTGTCCCTTAAGATTGACATTTTCTCCTTTTGTTCCTTCAAATCTATTAGTCATTACACACTAAGTGATTAACTTGAGAAATCTTTTTTAAATTATAAATTATGAAATTTTATGCAATATTTCAGGTATAGAACATACCAGCATTTTGTGATTATTTTCTTTCATGATATATAGTCTCTTGCTTTCACTTCTTTCCCTTACTCCTTTACTCCCACCTCTAATATTATTATTTATTACAGTGTAACAAATTACTCCAAATATAGCTGCTTGGAATAACATATCTCAAACAGTAGCTGACAGAAACCCAAAAGCAGGTTAGCTGAGAGTGATGACTCAGGAGCTCTTACAAGTGTGTGTGCAGTTACTATGTTATTTAGGGCTGAAGTCATTTGGAAGCTTGACAGCTGGAGGATCTGCTTTTAAGTTCATTGACATGGCTGTTGACAGGTGCTCACTTCCCTCCTCTATGGACCTGTCCATGGAGCTCCCCACAATATGGTAGATGGCTTCCCCCAAATGAATGATCCAAAAGAGAATGATGCCAGTTTCTTCTATTAAGAGTCTTCTAGACTCTTAAGTGAATCACAAGGCCAGCCCATATGCAGTTGGAGGGTATTACCAAGGGTATGGAGGACCAGGAGGAAGGGAATATTGAGGGCCATCCTAGAATCTGATTACTCTATCCTCCCAATTTTTTTATGGCAAAATATACATAAAATAAGGCAAATTATTTTTAAGAGTAATTTAATGGAATTAGCTACATTCACAATGTTCAACCATCACCACTATATTCAAAAGGTTTTCGTTAACCCAGACAGAAATTCTGTACCTGTTAAACAACTTCTTTTACCCACCACTCCCAGCTCTTGATACCCTCTATTCTATGTTCTATCTCTATTAATTTACGTATTGTAGGTATCTGGTATAAGTGGAATTATAAAATACTTGTCCTTTTGTGTCTGACTTCCATTTTATTCATTCACTTAGATATTTTCAAGATAAATCTGTGTTGTAGAATGTATTGGAATTTCATTCCCTTTTATGGCTGAATATTTTATTGTAAATATATGTGTTATATATCTGCATATCATGTTTATGCATTCATCTGATGATGGACATGTGGGTCATTCCCACATTTAACTTGTGAGTAATGCTGCTATGAACATTGGCTTACAAGTATCTGATTAAGTCCCTGCTTTTGAGCCTTTTCTTGAGTATACACCCACAAGTGGAATTGCTGGATCATTGGGTAATTCTACATTTAACTTCTTGAGGAACCACCAAGCATTTTCCCAGCAGCTGCATTATTTTGCATTCCCACCAGTAATGCACAAGGGTTCTAATTTTTTCATCTTCCCACCAACACTTGTTATTTTCCATTTTATCAATAATAGCCATCCAAATGATTGTGAAGTGTTATTTCACTGTGGTTTGATTTGCATTTCCCTAATGGCTGAGACGTTAAGCATTTTCTCATGTGTTTATTGGCCATTTGTATATCTTTGGAGAAATGTCTGCTTAGGTCCTTTGTTCATTTTTGAATTGGATAATTTGTTTTCGTTGAGCTAGAGGAACTCTTCATGTTTTCTGGATATTAATCTTTTATCAAATAAATGATTTACAAATATTTCCTTCCATTCTGTAGGTGGTCTTTTCACTTTTAATGTCCTTTGATGCACAAAGCATTTAAATTTTGATGAAGTCCAATTTACCCATTTTTTTCTTTAGTTGTTAATGCTTTCAGTATCCTACCCAAAAAATCATTGCCAAATCCAACGTCAGAAAGCTTTCCTCTTCTATTTTCGTCTTAGAATTTTATATTTTAAAAAAAGCTCATACATTTAGGCCTTTGATCCACGTTGAGTTACTTTTGTAAATGATTTAAGGTAAGAGGTCCAATTTCTAAGTTCTTTTTTTTTCTTGTACATGATGTAAGAGGTCCAATTTCTAAGTTCGTTCGTCCTTCCTTCCTTCCTTCTTTTTTTTTTTTTTTTGGTGCATGAATATCCAGTTCCCAGCATCATCTGTTGAAAACTGTCCTTCCTGTTGAATGGTTTTGACATCTTTGTCCAAAATCTCTGCCCATATATGAGAATGTTTCTTTCTGGACTGTTTTTTTCTATTGGTCTATGTATCTCTCCTTATGCCTGTACCACCCTTTTTTAATTACTGTAGTTTTGTAGCAACTTTTGAAATGAGAAAGTGTAAGTCTCCCATATTTATTCTTTTTCAGGATTGTTTTGACTATTTGGGGTCCCTTGATATTCTGTATGAATTTTAGGATGGGTTTTTCTATTTTTACAAAAAACACCATTGGAATTTTTATGGGGATTTCACCGAGTCTGGGTCACTTTGGATGGTATTGTCATCTTAATGATATTAGGTCTTCCAGTCCATGACCACAGAATAGCTTTGCATTTATATATATATATATATATAAAATATATATGGATATATATATTTATATGTATGTAAATATATACATGGAAAACTACAAAATGTTGTTGAATATATATATATACACACACGTATATATGTATGTATATACATACATATATACATACATATATACGTGTGTGTATATATATATATTCAACATTTTGTAGTTTTCCATGTATATATTTACATACATATAAATATATATATCCATATATATTTTATATATGTATAAATGTATATATGTATATACATACATATATACATACATATATACGTGTGTGTATATATATATATTCAACAACATTTTGTAGTTTTCCATGTATATATTTACATACATATAAATATATATATCCATATATATTTTATATATGTATAAATGTATATATGTATATACATACATATATACATACATATATACGTGTGTATATATATACATATATACACACATATATACATATATATACATATATACACGTATATATGTATATATATGTACACATATATATGTGTATATGTATACACATATACATGTACACGTATATATGTATATATATGTACACACATATATGTGTATACTACAAAATATTGTTGAATATATATACATACATATATACGTGTGTATATATATACATATATACGTGTGTATATATATACACATATATATGTATACACATATATATGTGTATGCACACATATATATACACATATATATATTCAACAATATTTTGTAGTTTTCCATGTACAAGAATTTCCCCTCATTTATTCTTACATATTTGGTTCCTTTTGATGATTATAAATGGGATTTTTCTTAATTTCCATTCAGATTGTTCATTGCTAGTGTGTAGAAAATGCAGTTAATTTTTGTGGGTTTTGTGTCCTGGAACTTGGCTGAATTTATTTATTAGCCCTAACAATTCTATACTGTGTGGAATTTTTAGGATTTTCTGCACATAAGATCACATCATCTAAAAATTACTTCTTCCTTTTTAATTTGGATGACTTTACTTCTTTTTCTTGCCTCACTGCTCTAACTAGAACCTCCAACACTATGCTGAATAGAAGTAGTGAAAGCAGGAATCCTTGTTTAGTTCCTGATTTGAGAGGGAAAGGTTTCAGTCTTTCACTATTTTGTATGATACCAGCTGTGGATTTTTTTTCCCCTTTTTTTTTTAGTTGTGGGTTTCTCAGATATGGCCTACTTGAAGAAATTCCTTCTATATCTAAGATATTAAGTGTTTTCATAATGACAAGGTGTTGGATTTTGTCAAGTGGTTTTTCTGCAGTGCTAGAGATGATCATGTGCTCCCCCCCCCATTACTGTGATGTATTACAGTGCTTGGTTTTTGTATGTTGAACTATCTTTTGTATTCCAAGAATAAATCCCATTGCTTGGTGAATATATTTATGTAAGTGACATATACTTGACATACAATGTGTAAATTTAAGGTGTACACTATGTTAATTTGATGCATTTGTATTTTTTTAAGTTTGCTAAGATTGTGGGTTTTTGCATCAATACTCGTAAATGATATTAGTTGGAGTTCGTTCTTTCTTTCTTTCTTTCTTTCTTTCTTTCTTTCTTTTTCTGTAATGTCTTTGGTCCTGGTGTTAGGATAATCCTGGCTTCATAGAATGAGTTAGGAAATGTTCTCTGGGCTTCAAATTTTTGGAAGAATTTGAGAAAGACTGGTGTTAACTCTTCTTTCAGTGTTTGGTAGAACTCACCAGTGAAGCCCTGGATTTTTCTTTGTTGGGAGGTTTTTGATTAGTGATTTAATCTCCTTACTAGTTATAAGTTTATTCAAATTTACTGTTTCTAAATGAGTTGTTTTTTGGGTAGATTTTGTTTCTAGGAATCAGTCCTTTTCATCTAGGTTATTTTTTTAAAACTATTTTTTCCTTTTGGATTTTTAAGATTTATTTATTTGACAGAGAAAGAGAGAGAGAGAGAGGAGTGCACAAGCAGTGGGGGAACAGCAGGAAGAGGGAGAGGGAAAAGCAGTCTTCCTGCTGAGCAGGGAGCCCCACATAGGGCTTGATCCCAGGACCACAGGATCATGACTTGAGCTGAAGGCAGATACTTAATGACTGAGCCACCCAAGCACCCCAGTTATCTATTTTGATGGGATGTAATTGTTCATAGTGTTCTTTTAAAATCCTTTATATTTTTATAAAATAAGTAGAGATGTTCCTATTTTCATTTCTGATTTTAGGAATTTGAGTTGTCTTTCTCCTTAGTCAATCTAGCTAAAGGTTTTTCATTTGTTGATCTTTTCAAAGAACCAACCTTTGATTTTATTGATTTTTCTCTTTTCTATTTATTTCCACTCTAATCTTTTTATTTCCTTCTATTAGCTTTGAATTTAGTTTGCACTTCTTTTTTTGGTTCCTCAGGATTTATAGTTTGGTCATTGATTTTAGATCTTTCTTTCTGTTTAATGGATGTTTTTACAGCTATAAATTTCTATCTTAGAATAGAAAATTAATTAGCATCCCATAGGTTCTGGTATGTAGTGTTGTGTGTTTTTTTCTTTTTATCCATTTGTTTCAAGATATTTTCTAATTTCCCTTGTGATTTCTTCTTGACTCCTTGTTTGTACGTTTGCTTTTTTAGAGAGAGAGGACATGAGCAGGGGGAGGGGAGGGAGAGGAAGAGACAGAATCTGAAGCAGCCCGTATGCTCAGTGTAGAGTCCATCATGGGGCTTGATCTCACAACCCTGAGATCAGACCTGAGCCAAAATCAAAAGTTGGTCACTTAACCAAATAAACCATCCAGGCACTCCTCCTTGGTTGTTTAAGGTTGAGTTGTTTATTTTCCAATTTGTATATTTTCCTGTTTTCCTTCTGTTATTGATTTGTGGTTTCATTCCATTGTGATTAGAAAAGAAAATTTGCATGAGCTCCATCTTTTTAAATTTATTAAGACTCATTTTGTGGCTCAACATATGTTCTATCATGGGGAATTCCATATGTACATGAGAAGAATGTGTACTCTGATGTTATTGAGTGGAATGTTTTGTATGTATCTGTAGGGTCTAATTCGTTCATTGTATTGTTCAACTCCTCTATTTCCTTATTGATTTTCTGTTTGGTTGTCCTATCCATGATTGAAAGCAGGGTATTAAAGGCTCCAACTCTTATTGTAGAACTGTTTCTCCCTTCAATTCTGTCAATGTTTGGTTTATATATTTTGGACACTGTTGTTTGGTGCATATATGTTTACAATTCTTATATCATCTTGATGAACTGCACCTTTTATCAATATATAATATGCTTTGTTTCTTGTAACAGTTTTTGATTTAAGGTCTGTTTCATCTGATATTAGCACATTTATCCCAGCTGTCTTTTGGTTACTATTTTCACAGACTACAGGCATACCTTGTTTTATTGACCTTTATTGCATTTCACAGATACTGCGATTTTTAGAAATTGGAGGTTTGTGGCAACCCTACATCAAGCAAGTCTGCTGGTGCCATTTTTCTAACATTTGATCACTTTACATCTCTGAGTGACATTTTGATAATTCTTGCAATATTTCAAACTTTTTTGTTATTATTATATTTGTTGTAGTGATGTGATCAGTAATTATGACTGACTGAAAGCTCAGATTATGATTAGCATTTTTTAGCAATGAAGTGGTTTTTTTTTTAAAAATTATTTATTTCTGAGAGAGAGAGAGAGAGCACTAGCAGGGGGAGGAGCAGAGGGAGAGGGAGAAGTAGATTCCATGCTGAGCAGGTTGCTCAACGAGGGGCTCAATCCTAGGACTCTGGGATCATGACCTGAGCCAAAGACAGATGCTTAACTGACTGAGCCACCCAGGTAACTCTGAAGTGTTTTTCATTAAAGTATTTACATTGTTTTTTCCAGACAAAATGGAGTTGCTCACCTAATTGACTATAGTGTAGTGCAAACATAAGTCTTAGATGCATTGGGAAACCAAAAAATTCATTTGACTCAGTTTATTGTGATATTTGTGTCATCAGGGTGATCTGGAATTGAGCCCACATATCTCTGAGGTATTTCTGTATCTTTTCCCATCCTTTCACTTTCAATCTGTTTGTGTTTTTAGTTTTAAAGTGTGTTGTACACAGCATATACTTGGATCTTAAAAAAAAATCCATTCTGCCAATCTCAGTTTTTTAATTAGAGTTTAATCCATTTATATTAAAAGTAATTACTGATAAAGAAAGGTCTTACTATCACCATTTTGCTACTTTTTTGGTCCCTCATTAGCTCCATTACTGCCTTAATTTGTTTTTAGTTGTTTTTTGTAATAACATATTTGGATTCCCTTTTCCTTTTCATTTGTGAAAATGTTCTGTAAATACTTTCTTTGTGGTTTCCATGAGGCGTATGTTTAACATCCTAAACTTACAACAATCTAATTTGAATTGATTCCAACTGAACTTCAATTGCATATAAACTTCTGTTCCTATGCCACTAAATTCCCCCCACTTTATTATTATTGATGTTACAAATTACATCTTTATATATTGTGTGCTTAATAACATAGATTTATTATTTTTAATGCAGTTGTTTTTTAAATCATGTGGAACTAAGGGTGTAACCACAAACCAAAATTACAATAATACCGACTTTTATATTTGTCCAAGAATTCACCTTTATTGGAGATCTTTATTTCTTAAAGTGTCATGTTGCCATTGAGTGTCCTTTTGTTTCAATTGGAAAAATTCTTTCCAGTATTTCTTGTAGGACAGGTTTAGTATCAATGAATTTCCTGTTTTTGTTTATTTGGGATGTCTTAATTTCTCCCTTATTTTGGAAGGGCAGTTTTGCCAAATATAAATTTCTTGGTTGACTTTTCCACACTATTTTGCAGACTATTCCTTATTCTGTGTGGTCACTGAAGTAGCTGTTCCTTTAGTTCATGTTCAGCTAATGTTTTGAACGATTTCCTTGAATGTCAGGAGCTAAACAGACAAAACAACAACAAAACTCACAAAAAATATAAAAAGAGAAACAAAAGCAAACCAAGAAGTACAAGCATTTCTCCCAGTCTTTGCAGTTTGACTCTGTGTTGGAGCACTCCTTCAACACTTAGCTATACTTGCTCTCATCCTAGGAGTCAGCCCAAAATGAAAGTTTAAGGCCTTCTTGGATCTTTTCTGGGCATGTAACTTGCCTGGCACGTGTGTGGCTTTCACACACAGAGCTGCTTTTGAATGTTCTAATTTCCCAAAGAATCTCATCCTAGCTTCTCCTTCAGTACTTAGTCTGTGTTCATTTCTACCTTGTTATCTCTTGTGCCAGGCATCTGTGAATTTGTAGTCCACCTTTGCATTGTTTATAAGCAATCCCCACTGCTTTTTCCACTTAAGTTCCAAATCAGGCAAATTGAAGATGAGAAACTTCATCAGTAGTCCAAGTATTCCCAGACAAGTCAGAACAGATGTACACAATGATTTTCATTTTTAAAAGATTTTTATTTATTTCTTTGAGAAAGAGAGAGTGAGAGAGTGCACAAGTGGGCAGAGGGGCAGAGGGAGAGAGAGAAATAGACTTCTGAGCAGGGAGCCCAATGCAGGACTTGATCCCAGGACCCTGGGATCAAGACCTGAGTCGAAGGCAGACATTTAACCAACTGAGCCACCAGGCGCCCCAGATGTACATGATGATTTTCAAATAAGGTTTTCTCTGCTCCCTCTTGTTCAAGGGAGGGATCTGGAAACTGGGCTGGTGCTTTAAGATCAAGACTGCTTCTACACTGGAGAGGGGATAAAAAGGGCAAACAAAACATCCCCAAACATTCTTATCATTTTAGAAGATTTTTTTTTTTAATTGGGTGCTTGCTTGGTTGCTTAAAGCTTTTGCTATTTTCCAGAGTACTGACAAAGTTGATCCTGCCAGTTGCTTTTTTTTTTTTTTTTTTTAATGTTTCTGTGGGAGAATGAGAGCTTAGAGCATCCAGGTTCATTGTTTGACTTACCACTGTCCTATTTAGCCACAGACACTTTATAACCTGATCTTGCAGTGATATATGACTTCTGTCCTATGCTATTGTTCATACAGACCCACTGTGGAACAGTGTGGGAGGGCACTACACAAGAGTGAATACCGGGAGGTAGGGACCACCGAGAGTTATCTTAGAGGTTGCTTACCACAGGATAGGTAATATATATATATATAATACACATATAACCAATAATATAATAATATATCTATAATATAATATACATATAACCAAAATAATCTTGGTTGAAACCACAGGGTTGCATACATTATAGCTAGAACTTTGATTTGGAAAGTTTTAAGGGGAGGTGTTTGGCTTAGATAGCAATGATTACTGTTTGCCCTGGCCTGACACAGATACTGGACCTATCAGCATGAGTCAAGCACAACTTCTACCTTGGAGGAACTCCCAGACACCTGAATGGATCATTTCAAAGCAGCATGTCTAAGTTCTATACAGAGGGCTGGGGGAACATGAAGAGGGCACTTAGCCTAACATGACAGGCAAGGAGTGTTCCTGTTTCAAATGATAACTGAACAGAACTTTGAGAGATGGGAATTTGGGGAGGAAGAGCTGTGGCTGTGTTGGGAAACCTTCTAGGTGGAAGGATCTACTTTCGGATAGTAATGATTACAATGTTATACTTTATGAAAGAACAAGTCACACAGTTTAATTTGAATCTTAACAGTATAATGCTAGTAATTTATGTTTTGATATAACCATACAAAAGGTGCTATGGGAACACCTCAGAACTTCATAGGAAAAGGCACATAAATTCCTGTCATAGGAAGCTCTTGAGCTAACTAGTTTGGGTGACTGGAAAATAGCTGCGTGAAGAAGGTCTCTTCTTATAGGGTGAAGGGCAGGTATAAAGCACAGGGAATGAGAAAGTGTGGCATTCTTCTATGAGGAACTGCTAGAAAGTTCATTATAACAGGTATGGCTGTTACTTGGAATGGGGGGCTGTAAAAAGGAGGGGAGAAGTTGCTGAGAGCGTTGTTCACAAAGGGTGTGTATGCTCTTGCATCTTAAAGGGTTTGGACTGTGTTCCAAAAGTGAAAAGGACTGTCAGTGAGGTAGTGACATAATCGTCAGGATGGTCACATAGTATATAGGGACATGAGTACTGTTTATAGATCCTTATGGTAATGGATATTTAAAAATATTGAAAGCACTTTAAATTAAAAAATTAAATTTCTTTCCTTATTTTAAAATCAACTCATGCTCGTTACAAAAAACTGGAAAATGCCTAAAGAACAAGCGCAAGGGAAGGAACCCTCAATCTTACTACCTGAAGGAACTGCTTGTTATTTCAGCATTGATTTTCCAAATATATCTGTATGTATTTAAAAACCAATCTCCAACTGTCCAGATACTTCTAAATGCAATTTAATGATTTGCATTTTGAAATTTATATTTTATAATATGCTTACTTTTTTTAAAAAGGTAAGCTCTACATTCAATATAAGACACGCACTCATGACCCCCAAATCAAGAGTCACATGCTACTGACTGCATCAGTCAGGTGCCCCAACATATTTGCTTCTGAACTGAACACTTAATTGAAATGTAAATTGAAAAACTGGGCGTGACTGCATGGCTCAGTAGGTTAAGCCTCTGCCTTAGGCTCAGTTCATGATCCCAGGGTCTCCAGGATGCAGTCCCTAAAGAGGCTCCCTGCTCTGTTAGGATTGTGCTTGTCTGTCCCTCTCCGTCTGCCCTCTCATCCTCCCCACCTGCTCATGTTCTCTCTCTCTCTCTCAAATGAATAAATAAAATCTTAAAAAAAAAACGAATTGAATACACTCTTAATGATTTTCTTAGTAGACCTTTAGAAGCTGGAACAAAGAATATACGTATTTAAATCCTTTGGCTATATATTGCTGAATTACTTTTGTGAAAGGATGTATCATATTTAAAAATTTTTTTTCTAAAGATTTTATTTATTTATTTGTCAGAAATAAAGAATGAGACAGAGCATGAGCAGGGGAAGCAGCAGGCAGGAGAAGCAGGCTCCCCGCTGAGCAAGGAGCCCAATGTGGGACTCAATCTCAGGACTCTGGGATCATCATGACCTGGGCCAAAGGCAGACGCTCAAACGATGAAGCCACCCAGGTGTCCCTATATCACATGTTTTATTAGTATTTTGTAGCGTTCATTCTTTGTGTTGTTTTTATCGTATCACTTTTATATAGCATTAATGAGAGACCATGAGAGCCCTCCAGTGGCCAAGCTAATTTCTGCAAAAATATTACCAATGGTAGAATTAAAAAGGAATTGTATCTAGTTGTTAAATTTTAATGACAAAAAGAGCAAAGTGCTAGAAATATCTTGGCTGTTAAAAAGGCCTTCTCTCCTTTAGTTAGAGAACAGATGCCGTTTGCTTTCCTTTCAAATTCTTGTTCATCTGCTACCAGATTATGAAATGTTTTGAATTTCACTGCTTTGTTATATGAAGATTATGCTGTTTCAAACAGGTTTAAAACAAACTGATTAACTACTTATAAAAACTAATATTAATTGAGTGGTTATATGTGTTAGGCACTGCTCCAAGGATTTTACATATAGTATTTATCATGGTTATTGTAAAATAATTACTATTTTAAATACCATTTTACTAGTAAGAAATAGAATATTGGTTACTAAACAGAATAACTTAACAGAAAGGCTAAATAACTTGCTCAACTAGTTAAGTAACTAGTGAGTGATGGAGCTAGGATTCCAACCCAGTGCTCTTAACCACCTGCTCTAATGTCTCCCTTGGATCTTGGTGTCCAGGAATGTTCTCATTCAGGATAATTCATAAAGTAGAAACTTTATGTAACAAACCAATGAAAAATTGAAAGAAAATAATTGGTACAATTGAGACAGAGGTTTCTCTTCTAGTAATTCTTTATGGAACAGTATAGTGTTGATAACATAATTTATAATCTTATATCATGTATTGAATGAATAACAAGAGGATACATGATAGTTTTGATTATTCTGTAACTCATACATTCTTCAGTGCAAGACTTACAGTTTGACAAATTGCTCTATATTTTGATGTCTTAGGTGGGTAAATGGAAGAGAACTTAATTTCGAAGAGAATTTAATAGTGTGGACTTTGAGTCAATTGTCTCATTTTCCTTTTAGTACTTACATACTTCATGACAATTCTACTTTCAGAAAAATGCGATCTCCAGTTTGAACTAAAAATATGGACTGCTACTGGTCTTTAGGACATATGAGTTTATAGGCTGAATGAAATCTAGCGTCCAGTGTATTCTGAAACTTCTGATACAGAAGCAGATAAATAGCCGTTTGAAGGCAGAGGACAGAAAACATTCTGGAAAGGGCTCAAACCTAACAATCCAGATACAGCCTTTCATTATTTTGCTTCATCTTTAAGTGGAAGGAGGGGAAATCTGGAATAAAATGGCCTCTGCAGGAATGGTTTTTAATTGCATCACACAGGCCAAGAAATGGGACCCTGAAAAGGCAGCCCCCACCCCCCCAGTAGCTGAAGTCGAAATTCTAGATGGAAGTACTTTGTGAAAGTGCTCTGCTCTCAATGAAGATACCTTGACTGAGCCAGGATCTCTAGGTAATCAGAGATTGTCCTGCTTGAGACCTGAGCAGCACACGTTCCTTACTGGAGAAAGCTCTTCTTTACCAAGCACAGCAGGTGGGTACTGAGACCACAAAGGGCCTTCAGTCTGCCTCTTGCCTGCTCTCACACCAGTTCCGATCCCTACCTCCTGATTTCTTCTTCTTCAGATTCCCAGCTGCTATGGACTAAATATTTGTGTCCTCCTGCAATCACTGGTTAAACCTAATCTTTCAGGGGTGATTCGGTGATGCGAGTGTAGGCCGCCTAAATGGGATTAGTGCCCTAATGAAAGTGACCCCAGAGAATTCCCTTGACCCTTCTATCATCTAAGGACACAGCCAAAAGACTGCCGTTTATGAACCAAGAAGAGGATTCTCACCAGACACAGAATCTGCTGATGGGTGCCTTGATCTTGTACTTTCAGCCTCCCGAACTGTGAGAAATGTTTCTGTTGTCTCTAAACCACCCAGTCTATGGTATTCCGTTATGGCAGCCGGGACAGAGTAAGACAGCATCCTAGTGAAACTTGGAGGCTTGCAAATGAAGTCTCTCCTTTTTTGGGAGAACATTTCAATCAGCTCCATTCAAGAGATATGGACAGAGTGCCTCTGTGTCTGCCAGACACTGGGCCACACTCAGATTTCAGTGATCAACAAAATAGACAAAAACCCCCAAACTCACAGGCATTTCATTTAAAGTCTGTGAATGGACTTTTTGGAGACAT
This sequence comes from Neogale vison, assembly GCF_020171115.1. NCBI lineage: Eukaryota > Metazoa > Chordata > Mammalia > Carnivora > Mustelidae > Neogale > Neogale vison. The sequence continues at coordinate 94,647,415 of NC_058096.1, forward strand.
TTGTTTACAATTTTGGAGACATTTGTTTACACTATGAATTTGTGCTACAATATTTCTAAAAATGTGTGTGTCTTTGAAATTTTGTGTTACAACTAGAGGAATTATCCTTTTAAAGGGGGTCCTACTAGAAGTATTTACTTTTTAAATGAATAATCTCACCCAAGTGGTATCGTATATGTCCTATGTTTTCACGTTTGGTTTTCTAAAGAGAAGCATATTTCTTAATATGTGAGGAAATTTTTTTTTTTTTTTTAAGATTTTAAGTAATCTCTACATTCAACATGGGACTTGAACTTACAACCCTGAGATCAAGAGTTGCAGGTTCTACCAGCTAAGCCATCCAGGCATCCCTATGAGGAAAGCTTTTTACAGAGAAGTGTATACTGCACTTGGGGCTAATGACTGCGCATTGGCATGTGGGAAGTTGCTGTTAATCTTGTTTCTCTGCAACTCATAGGCCACTTTACACAGAAAATGTTTTTTACCAACCATGCAATGATAAAAGACAACCACTAGTAGTCGCTGCAAGCTCACTCCTTTGGCCCAAATTTTGCTTTCTAGGTCGGCTTTTGCCGCTTGTCGGCAGACCCGCTTGCCAAAGGCATGGGCGTTCATGCTCTAACTGAATCACAGGCCATATGACTGACTATGTTCAGGTGGAAATGATAGAAGAACAGTTAACCAGGCCGTCTTCTTTGTTCAGTACACTTGTGGGGTTTAGGTCAGTGACCGTCATTCTCACGCTCTCCTTTACATATTTTTGAATAAGATTTTTAAAAAAAGATTTTATTTATTTGAGAGAGAGAGAGAGAGCATGGGCAGGGGGAATGACAGAGGGAGAGGGAGAAGCAGAATCCCCAGTGAGCAGGGAGCCCAACATTGGGTTTGATCCTGGGATCATGACCTGAGCTGAAGGCAGACGCTTAGCCGACTGAGCACCCCTATTTTTGAATAAGATTAAGGAAGGAAAGATCCTTCTTACACTTTCAATAATGGAAAGAATATTGGACTTAGGGTTGGAAGACCTGGAATGGGATTTCAGCTTTATGTTACTAGTCTGTGCTATACAGTCGAAATGTGAGGAGTTGGCAAGACAAAGTTTTCTGAGAGAAAATTTATTGGATAGACCTTGTCTGACAGTACTGGGGACCCACTGTTGACAATTATCTGGGGTGACTGGACTCTGAGAAACTGACTTTTGTAACTAAAATGGTACCTGGGTTTGTGGTAGACTAGGAAGATCAGTTTATTAAGTTATGCTATGTGGGAAGTCGTTTTTTAATCAAAAGGAAGTCTCAGGGAGAAGAGTCACCACAGCCAAGGAATGTGGATGATTTTTGGAAAAGTTCCTCAGCAAAAATAGCTTCAGGGACTTCACTGTACAGAGAAATTTGGAGTCTCGCCACTATACCATGCTGCCCTACTTCCTTTCCAAGGGACATATTCTCTCTTTATTTGTGGCTAATTTATTCAAAGAGGTTACACTTTGCTGGTCTTCCTTCAGTGGCCTTTTGTACATCTGATTGTTTAGACATTCATCTTAGGATTTCTCTTCTGTTAATAGATAATGATAATTATGGCCTAATTATTTTAGCTTTAGTCTTTATCAAAAGCAATTCTTATTTTCCATTGATCCATTTTGCTTATGACTATATTAACAATGGTTAACATTTATAATATATATGTGTGTGTTTATACATACATACATATATATGTATATATATATACATACACAGAACTTTGTGTAAGTCCTCTCACTTGACCTTCACAATAACCCTGTGAGTCATCTGCTATTCTCTCTTTATAGATGGAGAACCCGAGAATTACATAGGTTAAGGGACAACACAGAGATAAAAATGGAATATAAATTCAGGAGTTTCCATTCCAAGATCTTAACAACCTGACAGCTCTTTCTACCATTTAGTGTCTGAGTTCTGAAATTTGGCTTTACAAATACCTCTGAGTGTGTGACCTGTAGGTGACCTGAACATTGTTAAATTCTGATTGGTCGAATCTTTATTGTTAGAACGTTAAATGCTAATGGAGTTACAAGAGTGCAGATTTCACAGTTGCTTTCTCAATGAATTGATGTTGCATGGGTTTTATGTTTTCTGTTGTTCTTAATACAAAAGCCCTCTCTCTCTTTTTAAAATGTTGTGAGGAAATATCTGAAAACATCCAGGTGACAAAATGCTCCCAAACACAGCGGCTTCCTCAAAAAACAGACATATTCCTATACAGTAGTTTCCACAAATCGAATTGTATGAATGCAGGGAGAACATAAGAGTGCGGAAGCAAGAGCGCTGAATCATTATGCAGGTTTACTGAGCATGTACTCTGTACCAGATACTGTTTTAAGTTCTGTATGTATATTAACTCACATAATAATCAAGAAACCCATGGGGTAGCCACTATTTTCATCCCTATTTTACAAATAAGAAAACTGAGGCCCAGAGAGATGAAGCAACTTGGTGTTACAGCTAGAAAGTGGTTGAGCCAGGATCTGAAGCCAGGCACCCAGTCTGTATTGTTACCACTGTGTTCTCTGGGTGTTCTTCAAGCTCTCCTGCTTGAAACTCTGTCATCTATTTGTCAGCCTTTTCTGTTCCTGCATTGGATTTCTTTGGGCTTTCCTCCAGGCTAGTTTTCCCTAGAAGACAGTGATTGGCCCTGACACCCAGCATAGATATGGGAAAGCTTAGTAGCTGTGATTTATGATCCATATCTTAGATTTAGAGGATCGAATAGGAGGTTTTTGTATCTGCTGAAACCCTCCTCATCTTTAGATCTCATGATTGTTAATAGAGGGATATAATTAGATATGCCAAATGTATCAAAGGGGATTGAAACATTTAATGTAAACACAGTTGAGAAGGACTTCTCTGCATGAAGAAAAAAAAACGGACATATAATGGGTCTTATTTGATTCATAGAGAGAAGGAGGCTTAAGGTGACGGTGATGATAAGTACACTCTAGCATGCTCACTCTAGGCTAGGCAGAGTTCTCGGTGGAGCGCAAATATTAACTTACAGTCAGCCTAGCTTTGAATGTGTCAAAATGGGGAACCTGAGCCCTTTAGTGATAATCAGGAGAGGTGCCAAGGAATGGTTAACCAGGGAAAGTGAGATGGGCCCACGACCTCTCCCTAGCTGAGTGACCTTGGGCAATTTAACCTCTCATGCTGTTTCTTTACGCCTATTACGGGTAAACATTTGTTCCTATCACAGAGAGTAGTTATGAGAATGAGGTGATACAGGAATATAAATGCACGCACATAGTACATGGCAGTACAGCTGGATAAGTTGTTATTGTTATCGACACCGGTATTATGGCCATGGCCACCTGTGACGCTTGTCACCCACAGTAAAGGATCATTTTCTTTCCTCTAGTATCCCTGGAATGCTGGACGCTTCGCCTCTGTTTCTCAGGACAATTCTCAGCTCATCCGTTGTTACTCTCCTGGGCGGCGGAGGAACTGTACCGGGCCCCCTTCCGAGGACCCCAGTCCCTGCTCTCAGCTGGGCAGACAGACGAATGGGGAGGAGAGGAGGGATGGAGCGAAGACGAGACCCAGAGACAGAGATGTGAGACGGCCGCAAGAAGAGAAATAATTTGCAGCAAAACAGAGCCCACGCCTGATGCTCTCTCCATTTCTTGGACCTGGAACGAATTCTTTTACTTCCCAACCCGGGCCGCGCGACGCGGGGCTGAGCGCCGAGGCCTCAGCGCCCCCCTCCCCAACCCTGCTCCCCGTACATCCCACCCGGGGCCCCGCCCCGCGATTGGCTGGCTCGCCCGGGCAGTCGCCGATTGGCGCTCGCCGGCCGGGTCCACGGGGTTTAAAGAGGGGGGCGGGGGCGCAGTGCCCAGCCGCGCCACTGTCCCCGCCAAGCGCGTAGTGCCGTCGGAGCGCGGCTCTCAGCCTTTCCCGGCCTGCCGCCGCCTCCAGCATCCCGCAGCCGGCCGTTGCCGGTCAGCCGCTCGCAAGCTCGAGGGAGAGAGGACCCGGGCAGGCGCCGTCCAGTCCCGGGCGCAGGCACAGCTAGTGAGGGGCTAGGCCCGGGGACGCCAGGGTGGCGGCCACGATGGTGGCCACGTGCCTGCAGGTAGTGGGCTTCGTCACGAGCTTCGTGGGTTGGATCGGCATCATCGTCACCACGTCCACTAATGACTGGGTGGTGACCTGCGGCTACACCATCCCCACCTGCCGCAAGCTGGACGAACTGGGCTCCAAGGGGCTGTGGGCCGACTGCGTCATGGCCACGGGGCTGTACCACTGCAAGCCCCTGGTGGACATCCTCATCCTGCCGGGTAAGGACCCCACCTCTGAGTGGCTGCTCCTAACCCTGCTCCTCGGGACAGACTGGGGATGGGCGCATTAGACGTTTCCCAGAAACGTATCCCAGAAACGTTTTAAGGCCTTGATGGGCACATTTTTCACACCTTCAGTCCCACCTTGTCTTAAAGGGATTAGGCAGCCCTGAATTTAACTTCTCCCAGCCTCAGTTTCTCTTGTCTGGAATTTGGGATGATAGTAGGGCCCCTGGCCGAGCTACCCTGAGAAGTTACTGAACTGAGACATGGACACATACTTGGAGCTCTGTCCATGTTAATAACTGTCACCCCACCTACCCCATGCTCCCACCGTTGGTGGGTCAGAAGAACTGTAAGCCCCCCTCCCCCCTTTTGAGTTAGATCCCACCCGCAGAACGAAGAGAAGGGAAAAGCTAGCATTCCAGCCATCTGAACAGTAGCAAGCTGAGTTTCTCAGGTCTTCGTGGTACTGGTGAGGAGTCCCGGCCCCCCCAGTTCCACCAGGTGGGTTCCCTGGTGCATGTCAGTCCAGTGCATGTCAGTCAGTGGACCCGGGGGCCTGTCTTGCTTTCCCCACCCCTTGCCCCCCGCAGTGGGAGCGTTGGTCCGCTCTCCTCCCCGTGTCTGCACCTCTCGGTTCTGATAGGGAAGGGGTGTTGCCTCCCGGAGGGCGCGCTCATCCTGCGGGGGGGGGGGTGGGGGTGGGGGGTGGGGGGGATCCGCCGTGGGTCGCTCGCTCCCGTCTAGATGTCTCTGAGAGGGAAGAGGAGAGAGTTGTCTGGCCTCTAGTCCCTCCAACGCCAGCTGGCGCTTCCCCCAGCCCCCCATCTTCACTTGCTTCTCCTTGAACAATTCTGGGCAATGGTTTCAATTCAGATGTAACCCTGAGCTAGTTGGGTGATTGGCTGGGTAGCAGGCTCCCCTTCGGGGTTTTGCTCTTTATCTCTGCCCTGCCAGCGGATTTAGCCTATACACGATTTGCCTTCTCTCCTGCTAGCCTTTGAGGATGGTGCATATTTATTTATTTATTTACTTACTTATTTTTAAAGATTTTATTTATTTATTTTGAGAAAGAGAGACAGAGAGGGAGAGGGAGAGAGCCCGAGCTGGGGGAGGGCGGGGCAGAGGGGGAAGCACACTCTCCAGGGAGCAGGGGTCCTAGTTGGGGGGCCCCCATCCCAGGCCCTGAGATCATGACCCCAGCTGAAGACAGACAATCACCTGAGCCACCCCCGCATCCTGATGGTACCCATTTAAAGGCCTATCCTGAAAAAAAATTGGGGCTCCTGGAAGGCTCAGTTGGTTAAAGGCCTATCCTAGTTTCCTTAATGAGTGGAGTAACTGAGCTCCAATTCCAGTCTGGGAGGCTTTGGCTTTGTGCCATCTGCTGGGGGAGCCTTTAGCTCTCTGGAGACTTTATTCCCCACTTTAAGCCTCCCCACAAGTTTCTCCTATTTCCCAGTCCTTGTAGCTCGAATCAATCTCCCCTTCCTCCTTGCTGTCCTGGTATTTGAGTCTTATCATCATCAGGGCATATTTCGACTTTTTGTTCATTGTGAGTCAAGTTTTTGTACCACATTATAAATTCCTTAAGGATAGAGATGTCATCCTGCTCTCTTTGCATCTTCTGTACCAGGCATTGATGCTGGAATACAGCTGGTGCACACAATGCATGTCAGTCCTGCCAAGCACTATCTTCTTTTCCATTTCTTAGAAATTAAAAAAAAATTTTTTTGTTTGTTTAAATTAACCTCTATACCCAACCTGGGTTGTAAACTCAGGACACCGAGATCAGTTGTCACTTACTCTATTGACTGAGCCATATAGGCAACACTTCTACTCCATTTTGAACTTTCAGAATGACAGAGGTCCCGGGAACCCAGATCTGCACTCACCTTCACCCAATGGCAGCCTTGGTAGACCGGGGTTAGACTCTGGGAGCCAATGCTCATCATCTGGATGATTTAGAACAATTTACTAGTAATTTCTGGGAACCCCAGTTGTCTTCTTTAAAAATCAAAATGAAACCAACCACCTCTCTTTCAGAGTGGTTTTGGGGGATTAAATGATATGAAAAATGTAAACCTCCCTTGACATAGTAGAAGCTTCATAAATTGCTGCTGTAATTTTTTTTTAATTAAAAGCTGGGCATGGTATTTGTAGGATTCTGACTATAGCGTAAAATGACTCTTTTTTTCTTTCCCTCAAAGTTAAGTTTCCTGAGCATTCGGAGTCAAGTGGTTTATTTTCAGAGAACAGATCATTCTACAGATGGAGTACATGTTAGGGAGGGTCTAATCCTTCCTGCTATCCCCCTACCTTGTACTTGGGTGGTTATAGGAACAGATCTCGGTCTCCATCTTTTGATTTTTCAGACATGGCCTTGGCCTTGAGCACATAGACAGCCTGCATCATGAATTTCAGAACCTCAGTTACTAGCTGACTGTCTCTCCTGTATTCACCTTGGCTTTCCTACAAGCTGCAGGGGCACTGGACTTTGGTCAGAGGTTCTGCCGCAGAATCCTCTGGCTCTTCCCTAGGGGTGTCTTCAAGTCAACAGACAGTTGATTGATTGTTTAACTTTCATTTTAAAGAAGCTGAGATGGGCAGTGGCTAGAAGAGTAACCCTGAATTCTGGCAAACTAGATCTTGCTAAAAGACAGTGTTGCAGTTGGGGCTTAGTGCACAGGGCAGGCTGGCCAGATTTGGTACTAGAGTCTTGGTGTGTGAGGCAGAAATCGGGGCTCATTTTTGGCTTGGTCTCTAACTCTGCCTCCCCCAGGCCACTAGCCCTAATTTCCTCTGAGTGGAAAAAGGGAGAGCAACAAATACAACCCCCTCCTTTTTTTTTGGGGGGGGGAGGGAGAGTGTTTTAATGAGAAACAACACATTTAAGTCTGCCATATTCTGCCAGTATATTGTCAGATTTATTTCACATAAATATTGCACATATTGTAATCTGTTTCTAGCATTTTGTGTGACAGCATGAAGTTCATTTGGTTTTGCTCCACTCTTATTATTCAACTTCTTATTCCTTCGTTCATACTTGTATTTTTTTTTTTTAAAGATTTTATTTATTTATTTGACAGAGAAAGAGATCACAAGTAGGCAGAGAGGCAGGCAGAGAGAGAAAGGAGGAAGCAGGCTCCCTTGCTGAGCAGAGAGCCCGATATGGGACTCGATCCCAGGATCCTGAGATCATGACCTGAGCCGAAGGCAGCAGCTTAACCCACTGAGCCACCCAGGCACCCTATTTTTTTTTTTTTTTTTCATAGTTGTAAGTTTATATCATCTGCTGTGGGACTGTGTTAGCTCCACGAAGACCAAGGCAGGTGTCTGTCCTCTAGGAATTTTTGGGGCTGGTGATGCCTTTTTTTCTTCCTTCCTTCCTTCCCTCCCTTCCTTCCTTTTGTAAAGATTTTATTTATTAATTTGTCAGGGAGAGAGAGCGAGAGAGAGAGAGCGAGAGAGCGAGCACACGTGCGCAGGGGGAACAACAGGCAGAGGGAGAAGCAGGCTCCCCGCTCAGCAAGGAGCCTGATGTGGACTCAGTCCTTGGACTCTGGGATCGTGACTTGAGCCAAAGGCAGATGCTTAACCGACTGAGCCACCCAGGTGTCCCTAGAGAGACGCCTTTAAAGTGATGGCTGATGGTTGTGGAAATATGCCCAGGAGACTGGCTGAGGCAGGAGATGGCGCCTGACCATCAGCAGGCGTCAGGATTCATGAGCACAGCAGCACTGGGGTGAAAAACCAAGAGAGGAATCCAGAGTCCTAGTTTAGTCCAGTTAGGACCACATACTATATACAATGGGAATTAAAAGCACATGGTTAGGGACAAAATCACCTCTTACACCCGAAGATAAAATGACGGCACTGCCACAGAGAAATAACACCAATAATAATAGCTAATCTTTTTGGAATACTAAAGATGTGCCAGGCACTGTTCTAAACACTGCATGAGTTAACTAATTTAATCTTAGTTGAATTCTTTTAGAGAGATATAGGCACTACGACCATTTCTTCATGATCAGTGAGGAGAGCCCTTGGTAACTTGCCCGCAGTCACCCAGGCAGAACGTATCGGCAGCAGGCTGGAATCAGCACAGACCATCACAGAAGGCATCTGGGAGGGCTTGAGTTTTAATCTGACTCTTTTGTAAGGTGATGTAATGGTAAGGTGATGTAATGGTGTAGTTGGACTCTTGGCCCCTTAGATCTTGGGACCCAGACGTCTCCACTCATTCTCTCCAGTCTCCTGCCTCCCTTGTTGGTCACTTTAAACATGTGGGGCGCCTGGGTGGCTCAGCGCATTAAGCCTCTGCCTTCGGCTCAGGTCATGGTCTCAGGGTCCTGGGATCGAGCCCCACATCAGGCTCCCTGCTCAGTGGAGAGCCTGCTTCCCCCTCTCTCTCTGCCTGCCTCTCTGCCTGCCTCTCTGCCTGCTTGTGATCTCTCTGTCAAATAAATAAATAAAATCTTTAAAAAAAAATGCCGAAGATGTGAAGTGATCTTCGACAGCATTTACATGCTAAGTCCTGGAATGCAGCCAGAGGAAGGAAGATGGTGTTGAATTCCCTTGAGCCATGGTGTAGGCTCCAAGGGGACCCTTGGCTAATGCTCCTGTCTGTTTCTTGTGTCCAGGCTATGTCCAGGCCTGCCGAGCCCTGATGATTGCAGCCTCAGTCCTGGGGCTGCCCGCCATTCTCCTGCTGCTGACGGTTCTCCCCTGCATTCGAATGGGCCATGAGCCCGGTGTGGCCAAGTACAGGCGGGCTCAGCTGGCTGGTGTGCTGCTCATTCTGCTGGGTAAGAGAGTTTTCTATGTAGCTCCCCAACTTGGAGTGAACGCAATGAATCTCAGATCTTGCTGCTGCTTTATTGAGTTCAAGAGGCATGGGAAAGGCAGCCAGGTGTATCCACCCGGGAAAACCCCCCCGTAATGTGTATCTCTTTGTGTTTCATGGGTTGTTGAGGCAGAGGGATAAGTAATGTCTGCAGGAGTCACTGGACATGAAAAAAATTAAAAAGCAAAAGGAAGAAAGGGTTTTGAGGGTATACTTAAGAGAGAGACTAGGGGACAGAAGAGAGTGACACAGTGGCTGTCCACTCAGGCTTCACAGTGGAATCCCTTTCTTGGGAACACCTCCGCCCAGATCCCAGCATTCAGAATTACTGGGCATCAGGCCAAGCAAAGTGGGTTTTTTGAAAGTTTCCAGGTGATTCTTATTTGTAGCTACAGTTGAGAACTTCATTTAATATGTAAAGAAAGAGTAGAGAAAGAGGAGGGCAAGAGAAAAGAAAGATGCAGAGGGTGGTAGATCACTACTGATGATTCAATTATTTTATTTTGTTTTAAGATTTTATTTTTAAGTAATTGCTACACCCAATGTGGGGTCCAAACTCACAAGTTCAAGATCAAGTGTCACATGCTCTACTGACTGAGCCAGGCAGGTGTCCCTTAATCTTTTATTCAGTAAGGACTCATGGAGCATCTGAGGGCCAGGCATCATGGTTGGCACTGAGGACACAGGGGGAGAAAGGCATTCTCTGTTTTGAGTGTCCCTGGACATCTCAATAGAGGGTGGCATGGGCTCATCTAAAAATTGCGCAGAGGGTGTGCACACACATAGGAAGGAACCTGAGCCAGACTGGAGGAGGTTCCCAGAGCAGGGGATCCCAGCGATGAGTGTTAAGGGTCGAAGAGAAGGTAGTCAAGGTCATGGATTGAAGGGAGGATGGGGGGACGGCCCCAGGCCGAGGAAGTGGCATGAGCTCTCTCAGTTTTCCTGGTTGCACCTGCACACAGAGGGTTTAACAACCTGCTCTTTTCAGTGATTTCATTTCATTCTACTTTTTTCTTGAATGCTAATTCCACCAGCACATCTTAAGTCCTAATAGAAGACAAGAATTTTAAGAACACCAGCTCTTGTTGCAAAGTGCACTGATACATTCTGGAACAGCAGCTGGTCTGTCTGTGGGTTAGGCATAGCGTCAGCTTCTCCTGAGTCCAGGAATTCCCATCCCCCAACTGGTATCAGACTAGATGTTGAAGGGGAAGGGGAAGGGTCAGTGTGACATGGGTCAGTGCCACTAAGTAATGGTTGGCCACAGTGACTTTGGTGAGGTAAGGGGGCCTGAGAGGGAGGGGTGCTATTTCACAAGACTGCAGAGGGATGGAAGTTTTCAGGGACTTGTGAAGCCACAGAGAATTCAGAGGAAGGGCTCGTGTGTGTGTGTGGGGGGGGCTGGGCAACAGGGGTGAAAAGACCAGAGGACCACTGTCATTTCCGGAGAAGAATCTGAGCATGGACATTTTGGTTCCAGGCACAAAGAATCTGTGTGGGAGCGCCACAGGGAATACAGAATCAGTATCAGGTGATTCCCCTAACTTACAGGGTCCTCTGCCACAGATCTTTACATTCAAATTCCCTTTACAACAGTTAGAGCGAAGCTCTACAGGTAAATTGGTGTGCGGAATCCAGGAGGAAACCCTTTTCGTTCTAGGCAGTTGCCATTGTTACCTGCCTCACATTAGGCTCTCTCTGTCTCTGAGGATGCCAGTCCCAGCGGGTGAATCTGTTGGGTTAGGTGTTCATCTTTAGAAATTCTAGCCTTCCATATGAGAGTCATAGAATATCCACTAAGAGGGCACCTGGGTGGCTCAGTGGGTTAAGCTGCTGCCTTTGGCTCAGGTCATGATCTCAGGGTCCTGGGATCGAGTCCCGCATCAGGCTCTCTGCTCGGCAGGGAGCCTGCTTCCTCTTCTCTCTCTCTGCCTACTTGTGATCTCTCTCTATCAAATAAATAAATAAAATCTTTAAAAAAAAAAAAGAATATCCACTAAGAGAATATATGGAAAAGAAAAAAAAAAAACCCAAACCCTGTGGAAAATAAAGATCTAAAATCAAGTATGTATGGATGAGTTGGTATTCAAAAAAACCCTAAAAACAACTGAATCGTCCGAATGAGTAATGAGGCTTATCAAACGAACAATAACAACCAGTTGTTTGAAACTTCCTAGATGAATTAAAGTTTTTCTTTATCTTTTCTGAGTGGGTTGGTTGGTATACGTGCACAGAATTGTAGAGAGGAACGTGAGGTCGACTGGCAGTGGTGTGAGTTCCTCAGTCCCCCATTACTGCCTGGAGTGAACACATGGAGGGCCTTTGAGGGCTCGGACTTTCTCAGGGCAACTGCAGCCTTCTGGCCACTCGCTATTAGGGTGTAGTGAGCACACTACCCTCTTGTAGCTTTGAATTTCCAGTGTTACCTGCTGCCTCTTTGATGGCTCCTGTCGGATTTATTTCTCAGTGGGTCACGGCTTGCCTTCAGGTTGGATGTTGTTTTGACTGGAACCAGTCATGGCATCCGCTGGCCTCTCTGGGTCTTTTCTGGAGCCTAGTGCCTCAGTTCCCCTATTGGCGGTGGGTGGGAGGAGCTAGAGTGAGTGAAAGCTCCCTTTGTGTTGCTTGGGATTGGCTTCTAATGCTCGCCCTGGGAAGCCAGTGCTGGGCCCCTGTTGGATCCTAGGGGTCAGCAGTGATGCCCCAGTTGAGGTGTGGTCCCTGACCAAAATGGACTGGGCAGCACTGGGGGTTTGGGGCCTGGGCACTGAAAACAATACCGAAGCTAATCTGGGTATGGAAACTGTAAGCACTATTAATTAAAGTCAGTTCTTCCTGACCCTAAAAAGTTTTATTTTTCCACAAGCTTAAAAAATCGTGTCTGTTGTACAATAACTTTATCTTCTCAATAGTTTTAAGTTTAATGGTGTGAGGATTTGGTCCTGCTTTGGGGGAAGGAATGGGAGCCTGATGTAGCGGACTCCTCAGAGCTAGGATGGATCCAGGCTAATCTCATCGGTGTCTTTTCAAGAGCCCCTACCAAGACAGGAGGTTCCTATGCCCTGAGCTGCTTTATCTTATCACTTGGCGTGGGACCAACTGTACGGAATCTCAGATCTCCTACTTTGCAGCTGTGTGAACTGGGGCAGTTACTTAATGTCTCTGAGCCTTTATATGAAAAGAGGTAATGCTTATATCTGAGGTTGGTAAGAATAGTGTAAGGAGGTATGCAAATTATTTAGCCTGGTGTCTGGCACATAGTAAGTCCTCAGCAAATGGTTGTTATTATCATCGCTACTGTTATCAGTCCTCTAACCATAGAGGAAATAGAAAGCTAACCCAGAGGGCCATTGAGTATTCTTTTGATCATGTCTGATTCCTGCGGGGTAATCTCCATACATGACACTGGTCAGGAGAGTCAGGGAGCTGTTCCTGGAAATGCTAGGTCCTCTCCTGGTCTAGTGGAGACATTAACATTGTTTGCTTTGTAAAAACCAGATCAATAAATAGTTGGGAGTTTTTTTGCCTATCCCATCATAAGAAGTCATGTTAAACTACCCACCTAAAAACGGTCAGGCTCAGTTCTGGTCTGATCTCATTCTCACCTCACTGCAACTTAGAAAGTACTTGATTGGGGTGTTTCTTGGGGAGACGGGGTAAGGAATGGAAGGAGAGGAAGTATATATTCCTCCCATGGGTTCCTCTCATTTCTCTCCTCCTCTTTCAAATTATGGCTATAGGAATCGTATTTTGTTAAAAAAAAAAAGCTGTTTTTAACTTGGAACTTACAGGTCAGTAATGGAATTGCAATAAAATAAAGGGTGTGTGCAACTGTGGGAGAGATTGATTTTGTCATGCACACAGAATCGGATGTCCTAGGAAAGGCCACCCTTCAGTGTAGAGTCAATAGTGATGCCCTCAAGCCTGGAGTCTTAAGAGAAGAGATGAAAAGAGCCTTTCTCTAAACTCATTAGCTTTACACAAACAAGCTCATAATGTAAATCAAATTTCATATAGGTAGTGGAGAGGTTGTGGCATCTTTAGTATGGTTGTGACTTAAAATGGCCCTGTCGGTACACTTGGAAGAATTTAACTGTTTTATGAAGTCTCTCCCATCCCTAAGTTCTGTGATTAAAAAAAAAATAATAACATATAACCACGGGACCAGATTTTAAAAAAAGTTATGGGGAAAAAAAAAGATAATGATGTGTGAAATAGAAATAAAAGGAAAAAATGTCGACAGCAGGCCAGGAAAATAATGTCGTTGAATATTCCATTGACTTCATGATTGTTTTAAATATTAGATCTTCATAAAAGTTGTTGTGTAAGAGGAGTATGTCCTTTGGCAGCTATGTTTCCTTAAGTCAAAATTTAGAGAATCACAAATTAAAAAAAAAGAAAAACTAAAATTTTTCTAGATTCAGATTATCAGGAAACAACAAATAAATGTGACTCCAATAGCTTGTTAGAAATCTTTACTTGTTGCCTTGAGTTAATTGGAACAAAGCTAAAGGTAGTTGCTATTTAGATCATATAATAGCATCAGTTGTAGAAGGCAGCAATAAGTGCATTGTCAAATGTTTAAATAGAGGGAGATTGATTATTTATTTAAAAGATTTTATTTATTTGACAGAGACAGTGAGAAAAGGAACACAGCAGGGGGAGTGGGAGAGGGAGAAGCAGGCTTCCCAATGAGCAGGGAGTTGATATGGGGGTCCACCCCAGGACCCTGGGATCATGAATGAGCCACCCAGGTGCCTTGGAAGAGAGATGTAAAAAAACAGTTTTTATTGTGGAAAATTTCATATGTACCCAAAAGTAGAAAAAATAGTATAACCCAAACTCATTCTCAATAATGAACTCATGGCTAATCTGTTTCATTTATGTGTTTTTTTCTTCCAGTCCCCAGAGTTTTTTTGAAGCAAATCTCAGATATAATATCAAGGAAGATTTTCTTCCAGTATTACTTATATCATTCAGAGTAATTTATGTGATTTTAATGGAAATATTTTTGTGCTAGAAATAATGCTTTTAAAGGTACTGTCAGTTCTTAGTTTGGAAAGTGACAAAGCCTGAAATCAGAGGTGTTCATTGGAGAAAGGAAGAAATATCAGAATCTGGGCTCTTCTGCCTTTTTGGACCTCTTTGTCAGTCTTTCCCTCTCTCTCTAAATTGCCTTGGAAGTCAAACACACATTTACTAATTTTATTTAACTTAATCACGTTTATTTAACTATGTTACTATGTGTCATCTAATCCCTAAAGAAATAAAAAGCTGCAAGTACCTTTCATTGCTCTACAGTTCCCTCTCCAACTATTTTCTGTGTTTGGCTACATGAGGATCATTGTTAATTTAGTAAGGCTGTATTCTATGAACTAATGAACACATTGTATTACATTATTTGAAACTTACCAAAAGAGGCAAACAATTTTATTCCACGAAGAGCAGTGAGTTCTACTTGTGAGAGCACCAAGTCCGGAAAAATCTGTATCTACACCGTGAAACCTTCTTCTTCTCTGCTCTCCTCCACCTCCTCCTTTTCTTTTCCTTTCTTTTCGTCTCATCTCTTCTCTTTTTTTTTCTTTTTTCTTTAATATTCTTTTCTTTTCGGGGCGCCTGGGTGGCTCAGTGGTTCAGCCGCTGCCTTCGGCTCAGGTCATGATCCCAGGATCCTGGGATCGAGTCCCGCATCGGGCTCTCTGCTGAGCGGAGAGCCTGCTTTCCTCTCTCTCTCTCTCTCTGCCTGCCTCTCTGCCCACTTGTGATCTCTCTCTGTCAACTAAATAAATAAAATCTTAAAAAAAAAAAATTCTTTTCTTTTCTTTTCTTCTCCTCCTCTTCCTCCTCCTCCTTCTTCTCAATTTTCACTTTCTGCTCCCTCCCAAATGACAGATTCCTGCTCCCCCCCACCCCCATGTGCGGTTAACTGTTGCATCTTTGGAAGGTAGAAGAAGAGAAATAGATTGAAAAATCCGAGTTACTGTTAGAGACTTACTTTAAAAATACATCGTGCTGACATGAAAAGAAAAGCAACGAAGATTCTCTTTCTTTCTTCAATTTTCTTTGCCTTATGGATAACTGACTTTTTTAGGAAAGCATTTTCTTTATTTTCTCCAAATAATTGGGAGAAGAATTATAAACTCTGTGTGTGCGTGTGTGTATGTGTGTCTGCAAATAGAAATAAATCTAGCCAGCCTTCTGTATCATTAAAAAAGCCAAACATTATTGCCAGTTTTATTAATATTTCACATCTTCTAGTTAAGTAATGACTTAACTTGCATTTTAACTTCACTGATGAAAACGTCCCCCTTTCCCTTCAAACCATGCCGAAATTGAGTAAACTCTTCTTTTTTAGTTTCTAAACATTCTTCATTCTGAGTTCACTTGAAGGTCACTGTTTCCAGCGAACCTCTCATTTCCCTTCATGTTGTGTGGCGGCCTGTCATCTTTTAGTGGTTTTGATGTGGTTCAACTTTGAGAGCCACAGGAATCCACCCAGAGTTCATTTATCTACTAGGAAATAATGTGACCCTGCTGGCGCTCGTTTGCCTTGTTTTGCATGGATTATAAAAGAAGGAAGTCTTTAATGAGGTAAATCATGAGCTTGTAACATTAAGTGTGTTAAAGTCACATTACAGTTTTATGATTTGGAAAGTCAGTTTTGATGTGTTTGAAGTGGAAAGTAGACTTGAAATGAGACTGTCATCCATCCATCCACCTGTTCCCCCATTCAGTCCTTTAGGTTCGTTATTTAAGCATTCAGGCATTTTCCTGATGTTTCCTTCTTCTAGTGAATTACATTAGAATAAAATCTAACAAAATCCCTAAAACAATTGAAATCAAGGCTGATGATTATTTTTGGAATATTGAGCCTGATTCTTTCCCCATGTGAAGATACTCTCATTATTTTGCTTAGGAAGAGGGGAAGAACTAGGCAATTTCTTATCTTATTTTATATATACAAATCATATATAAAAATATATATATATCTTTATTTTATAAAATCTGCAGCAAATCTACATTTGAGTTAGGTTTACATGAAGTGTGGGGAATCCTTGTGCATGTGTGTGTGTGTGTGTGTGTGTTGTATGTATAATACGATGTAACTGAAAAATATAAAACTTAATTTGAACCAGAAGCTGTTTTGAAACCAGGCTAATTGTTTATGGGAAAGATCAGTTGAATTGAACCAAATCAGTTGTTTGGGAAATCAGATATATTTTTTTTTCCGATGGAATTCAGCTATTCCCTCCCCACCTTTTCCTTCTAATCAAGCTTGGGTATTTGGAAACCTTTGCTAGGTTGCTGTTTTGCTCAAGCAGAATGAGCCCCCCTTTGGGGGTCCAGGGTTATGTTATGTAGCTGGATTGTGTATTGATGTGAAGAAGCTAACACAGTTCTCTCTGGCTGAAACACTCTAAAGGAGTTTCTATTTCTTGTCCTGACTCAGAAAAAGACTTTTTTCCTCTTCTTTCTCTGTGTCTTGCTGAGGGTATGACTCTGACAGTAGCCAAGGCGTTCTCAGTGAGGGAAGCATTTGGAATATGTGGCTGAAGGAAGAGAGAAAAAGACATTTCCCTGTATCTCAGGCGTTTGAGGCCCTAGGCTGGAAAGGGAAAGGAAGATTCAGTTGATACTGGTCTTTTTGAGAACACTCGTTCACGGAAGGACAATGTATTGCCACAGAGTATCTCATACAAACCTATTACAGAACGTGGCATGATTGCTCTTACTCTTTAAGAAAAAATGAAGCCATTAACATATGGATAGATTTTTGCTTCTTAGGTAATTTATAAGAACTTCTGAAGTAGTGAATAGTGAATTTAGGCTCTTAGAAAGCCAAATTGAGCAACTAAAACCCCCCAAATTAGCTTTCTTTCTTCTAACTTCTACTAGGAATCTATGCTTTTTAATAATAGGAATCACATCTGTCTATGTGTATTTATGCCCAGCTTGTGGGGTGGGCTTAGTTTATTGTCAACAAGAGCCTCTTACAAGCTACACAAATACACTAAGATGGCTGAAGAGGTCTTTCAAAGTGGGTAAGACTTCAATCTTCTCTTCAGTTTAGAACTAATGTATGAGGCTGTTAGATTTGAGTGCTTCTGTTTAAAGAAAAATTATACTTCTCTGTGGGCGTAGAGGTCAGTCAGAAAATCACTCAGGGTGAGTGATTCTATCAAATTTTGATTTCCATCAGAAACGCTTGCTGAGTTGAAAGTGACAAGGATCCTCCAGGTAGCAAATGTCGCAGTGCCCTGCCTTGAATTTATCGAAGGCTCTATGGCTAATGATTGGCAACCTCATCACCATTATTTTCTTGATCTGCCAACTTTAATGGGTCATCCCAATTTCAAGCTTCAACTAAAATTTCTTTCCTGCTTGTGGCTGTGAGAAATCAGATGACAGGATGTGATGGAGTTCCTTTGTCTGGAGTTGTGCTGTTCAGCCCATTAGCCACCAGCCACATAGGGTTATTTAAATTTTAATTAATTAAAATTCAGAAAACAGTTTTTTGATCTCACTAGCCCCATGAGAAACTTTTAAGAGCCCCTGTCGCTTGTGACTACCTTCTGTGACAATGCTGGTATAGTGGTTTAAATATTTTTTTTAACATTTTCATAGGCCCCTACCTGTTCTTGTTTTGCTACATTGCTTAGGAGGAAGGGAAGAACTAAATGATGCAGAAGCTGTTTCTTATCCTGCTCTTTAAAACCTAAATCAAGTCTGAAAATTAGACTGGTTGGTGGAAGACCATAAAATTCTGCCATTGTGACTCATCACAACAGATATCATCACCATAAATCCCTGCACGGGTGAATTCTTTTACTCCGAGCATTATTTGTGTATTTGCAAACAGTGTAACGCACACTCAGACTCTTAGCCGATACTCGACTGATGTCTGGCAACAGTCCACCACAGCAAGAGAACTCTCAGAGCTTCTTCAAGGTCTTTGTAATATGAATTGACCAAACTGAGAAAACAGAGTGGAAAAATGAGGTGGGCATCCTTTTGTTTCTCATTTCCGAATACATCAGGCCATCTAGTCATTCAACCGGTGTGTAGCGAGCACATACTCTGTGCCTCAGAGTGAGGTAAACACTGAGTCTACAAGCATAAGGAGGGCATGGCCCCTGCCTTCAAGGAACTCAGGACTTGGCATGGGAAATAGGCATGTAAAGAATAATTATAATACGATTAGGTAAGCGTCATCATAGAATTCTAAGTATAGATACATAAAGTGAAGATATGTAAGTCAATGCAAATACCCATTTTTTGGCTTCAGTGATTTATTTCTGGGCTTTTACTTTGGAGTTCTTTGGTGTCTGCCGCCTGTTGAAAAAATAAAGGACCTAGCAGTTTGACCCAGCTTTGGATCGGCGTATTAAACAGATGCAAACCTATGGGCTTGGACTGGGAGCAGAGTTGTGTGTACGGAGCTTTTTGGAGTTGGCTGGAAGCTAAGGGAGCGTGTCTGCGGAGTGAAGGGGAGCCTGCCCGCTGTGCTTGGTGTGGGACAGGCATGCCCGGTCACAGCTCTCTTTTTGTCTCCCCAGCTCTCTGTGCCATCGTTGCCACCATCTGGTTCCCCGTGTGCGCCCACCGTGAGACCACCATCGTGAGCTTTGGCTACTCCCTGTACGCGGGCTGGATCGGGGCTGTGCTGTGCCTCGTGGGTGGCTGTGTCATCGTCTGCTGCGCTGGAGATGCCCAGTCGTTTGGTGAAAACCGCTTCTACTACTCTTCGGGCTCCAGCTCCCCGACTCATGCCAAGAGTGCCCACGTATAAGAGGGCTGCTGCCTGCCTACCCAGGTGCTGCAGATCCCAGGCCCGTGGCCCCGGCTTTGCTTGCCACAGGCGGGGGAAGCCCACTCCACTGCCAGGCTCCAAAGCCAAAGCTGTAGAAAAGCATCTCGTCTGGCATGTTTTAGTCTTAATACCCCCCTCCCCATTTGTTGCCTTAAAAGAGATCTTAAGTTCAGAAAATGCCCACACAATTTTCTCATGGTTTTGCCCATTAATAGCTCTTTTCTTGGGCATTCCTTTGTTGTTCATCTATATATATATACATATACACATATATATGTATATGTATATATATTTCCTCTCTTTCTTTAAATTTTAAATATCTTGCAAACATTGCTGAATTGAGTGTAGAGAGAGAAATAAAAGACACTTTTCAAACTGTTACAGATGACAATGGGAGCCTCATAAAGATGCCTCTCTGTTTGCTCCCTCCTCTTCGGCTCCAAGGTCATTTAGTTATAAGTGATAGAGAAAAATAGAACCGGGGATGTGGGGTGGGGAGGGAGGGGATTGTGGAACTTTCCCTCCATGGGAAACTTCCCTTTTGTAAGTTGAGGGCAAGGGTGGGGATATTTTTTAGTTTGTGATTTTACATTTATCTGTACATACTTTTTCAAGATTGATCATTTTTATAACCATGGTTTTCCTGAAATTCTCAGTTCATCAGTATGAAGGAAATGAACCAAATAAGCTTTAATTATATGATAAATAACAGTCCAAGTGAATATAACTCTAACTGACATACCACAAAATAGTTTTGATTTCTGGGTTTGTATGATGTAGTTTTTAATCCTACACTTGCATATGCTTCAACTTAACACATTTTTAAAGTTTCTTCCCCTTCTCTATTTTCATTTTGTTAGCCATCTTGCAGTGGTGTTGTTTAACATAAATCATGCTGTTGAATTTGGCTTTACGGGTGTAAACACTGATGTAGTGTATCAGTATCCAAGACCCCAAACTCTCCAAACAATGATGGTGCATTTTGTTCTTTAAGTGAAACCCGTGCAATAAAATAACAGACTGTGTGCAAAAGTGACCTCCATATTCTATCGTGTCCAGAGGGGCCATCTATCAATTTTCATCAATTTCATTAATCTCTACTAGTAATTTATAAGGAACCTGGTCGTGACTCAGAAGCAAGGCATTTCTGCACCTCCCTGAATAAAAACGTTTGGTCTTATTCACAGGACCACGGTGGTCCTATGTGGTCATAAACGTGAAATCTTGGTGCTCTGTAGGTTTCTTTAGTGGAGTGAGGTTACAGCAACTTTGGGTCATACATAAACAATCAGAAACCCAAGTCCCTAGCACTACACAGATAAACGCCTTCATCTACTTTGAACACTTAGTAAAGAAACTGACTACATACAAAGGAAAGTATAAAACAAACCCCCTATATTGGATATTTTGGTGATGATATCTATATGTAATTTCCTCAAACATATGCATATAGATGTTTGGAAATTTTAGACAAAGATAAACACACCAAGTTAATTCTTGTTTGCTTTTTATTCCAGAAACTCTATTAAGTTATGAATCTGCTCTAAAAAACACAGATTACAATCTACTTTGGTGGTGTTTTTCTGAAAATATTAATTTCATTTGCTGATAATGTAATAGGCAAACATTTCCTCTTTGGAAATATCCATTTGGGCGAGTCATTTTGGTAGGTATTTGAGTACATTAGGTGATTATAACTATTTCTAAATTACTTATGCAGAAGAGACAGTCTTCATGTTGACCCAAATATTTGCTTAGTTATGATAAGGTTTTATAAGGATATAAGTCATGTAATTGTATTAGAGGATTTGCTCTAATAAAAACTTGTCAGGGTGTAATGACTGTGAGCTTGAATGGAGCAAAAGCATCCAGGGGGTGTGGACAAGGCAGCATATACCCTCTCCTTAGCACTGTTGGCTTGAATCTCAAGTGTTTCAGCTGGTTCTTCTCTTCTCCTAAGGATGTATGTACTTGGTCAGCTGCCCCGTTCCCTGAGGTTGCTGCTTGCTTTCTCACCTGAGGGGGTATGTACACTACATGAGCCCACTTTTCTGTGCAGTGAGAGAAGAGACACTCCAAATCCCTCCTAGCTGATTGTTGCCCACTTAGTTAGGAAATCCCATTTTGTAGGTCATAACTACAAGATTGGGTCTTATTATCTGTGCTAGAGAGGGAGGGAGGGAGGGGTAGCTCTTCCTCCAGAACAGCACTGTTCAGTAGAAATATAATATAGCCACATATGTTATTTAGGATTTTCTATAAGCCACATTAAAAGGCTAAAGATGAGCAAGTGAAAATAATTTTAATATATTCTGCTTAATCCAGTATATCCAGAATATTGTCATTTTAATATATACTCAATTACTAATGGGGTATTTTATGTCCTTCTTTTTGTATTACGTTTTTTGGGTTCCAGTGTGTATTTCTCACTTACAGTATGTGTCCATTTGGACTAGTCACAACTTCAGGGCTCAGTAGCCACACGGGCTAGTGGCTATTGGAATGGAGAGTGCAGCTATAGAACAACAGGTTCCACTCCAGCCATCAGCAAGAGGGCGTCAGTCTTGATGATTTTGTCTGCTCTTGGTAGAGCTCCACTGGAACCTGGTGATACAGTGACAATAATTGTCGCCTGGGGAAAACAGCGACCCCCATCACAGATAAAAGAGCAGACCCAAAGTGCTCTACCTGAATAAGTGGGGAAAGGGAATTCACACTCTCAGGACCTGTTGTGTCTGCACTTTCACACTTCTAATCTTCCCCACTGCCCACACTGTATAGAGAAGAACATGAGAAGTAGAGAATTCAGGTTGTCGAGTTCATATGGCCCCTAGAGGGGAGTAAAATTGGATTTAAGTCTATCTAATTCTGAAGCCCTCCTACTCTCATTTATGATTCACTGCTAGAGGTCAGATAAAATGCAGATTTATTCTCCTAACCCCCAGAGACCTCTCAGTCGTTCTGGGCTGGTACTCAGGAATCTGCATTTTGCTTGCACAGCGGTTGGTTCTGATGCGATGGTCCTCCTGCCCCACTTGAGCAACAGTGAGGGGAAGGACCTCTTCCTCATGCCTTTTGATCGTGCAGCTGACCACCCCCCATCTGCTTTGATGGTCCCTGGAGGAGAGATGAGTTTGAGACATACAACCAGCTTTCTCCCTTTTTGGCCTTTTCTGAAGAGACTACATGCAGGGGATCTTTGGGTTGAAATGAACTGGTTGTGTTCATGCTTTCCAAGAATATGATAGCCACCAAACTAGAGAAAAAATGTTTCAAGGAAATCTCTGTATCTAGGGATGCCAGTTACAACAACGCAACAAAAAAAGAGAAGATTGTGTACTTCACGAATACAAGTTACATATTTGTGCTGAATTGGTGGTTTGGAACAACAATAGAACAAAGTTTGGTTGTATCTTGGCCCTGCGTGTGCGGTTTTTTTTTTTAAAATTTCAAATCTGCCCATCAGTGTTTCTCTATACAATGTACACAATGTGAACTGCAACATCTTAAATGTTTGGCAGGACATTTGTGCTCCTGACATCACATGCTGGGAGGACAGGGAGGCCACTGTAGGGCTGGCCCTGAGGAGAGGCCGCATCAGTGCTGCCATTGAGCTGTGCCCACAAAAGAGTATGTGACAGCCAGATGTGCGGCTTAATGGAGACTGACCCAGAATTGTGGGGGGAGCCTTGGCACATGCTGCTTAATGGCTTGAATAGCAGCTCTTGAGGAATCTATGTTCCTCTCCCTCACGCAGACTCTCGGAGCTCAGGCTTTGTGGCCCTGTGGCCGGGGGAGGGAACGGAGATGGGGGGACTTGTCACTGCTCCATGCCCCATTGTTGAAATGAAAAACGTGGAAATGTTAAGCCATTTCTAGAGGATTCTGGATTTTGGAAGGTGGGAATTGCTTCTGCCCTACCTCAGAATTCACTTCCAAATAGCAAAGGGCACCCAGTTGTCATGCCCTGGGGCCTTTTTTGATTTAAAACAGTTTTTTCTCTTGTGCTGAGTTATAGAGAGCTGGGCTTCTCCAACTGTAGCGTGCATACAGATCACGGGGGTGGAGGTGTGGGGAGTTTTGTTAAAATGCAGATTCTGAGCCCGGAGATCTGGGGTGGGGCCTGGGATTCTGCATTTTGAACAACCTCTCGGGAGATGCTCTTGGCATAGCCTCGCACCTGGAGTAATACATACTCATTATATAGAAAAATGAGACAAGAAAAGAAAAAATTACCCATCATTTCATCATTAGAGCAATTATATATATAAATATATATATTATATATATATGGCCATTGTTTCATTGTAAAACAAAAATCTCTAACATACTATACATATAGCTTGTAATCTACTCTAAAAAAACTTAATATGTAGAGAACATTTCTTTATATCATTAAATGCTTTTCTGAAACAAAAATTTTACTATCTCCATAATCTTCCATTGTTTGGATGTACAGTAATTTACTCAAGCATTTCCCAAGAATATCTCAGTTATCTCGGTTTCTTTCTAATTCTTCAAAGCAATTTTGCCACGAACATCCTTAGGTAAGTCTGGCACATACACACGATGGTCCCTTTAAGATCGAATCCTAGGAAGGAATGGCGGGTCACATATTCCAGCCAGTGTTTTAGGACCAGTCCATTTTTTTGATAAAGGGACGCCTTGAGTGACCCAGGTCTTGTAATAGGTTGTAGTTTATCAATGTAATAAATGCTGTTTGAGAAAACTTATTTGAGATATTTAACATTTCAGTTATGTTGATATGGAATTATACAAAGAAATACTGGTAATAAATAGTCAATGGAAAAATTCCAGATCACGATGGGAGAAAAGGCATGAGAGGGGAGCTTTCTGCGTTAAATTCTGCTTCAGTTGACTCTGGTCTATAGGGAGTGCAGACATGAGCCTTTATCTCCAGGAGACCTTGTGTTGGACACCCTGGTTAGGAGTGGGAAGTTTTGGGAGCGTGGCTTGCTGAATCATTATTCCTTGTTGTATTTGCCAGCCCTCTTCCTCCAATAATCTATTAAACATGACACAGCAACAATAAAGCATGGTAAAAATGAATCACTTGCCTTTACCCCAAACTTTCTAAATGTTAACCCTCTGCATATGCTAGAAAGAGAATTGACCTGGGTTCCCTTGTACTGCTTTTGTTTATTATGTTTTGGCAAAGGGTCAGAAAAAATGCACATAAAGCAGAGCTTCTAAAGGCATGAAAAGGCCCAGGACTCTTGGGGATGAAGGCAGCCTGGGACCTTTGGGTATTTCCATTGGTGCTGCTTTGGCTTCCATGTGCAGAACAGAACTTCTCAGCACACAGTTAGGGGGCCTCCCTCACCCATTCCAGTCCGCAGCTTGATGTGGGGGCGGGAGGGCTGCTCTTTCCTTCAGTTCTGGGCTGTGCGAAATCCTTCCCTTCTCATGTTGGTCTTTCCTGAGCCAGAACACAGCTCATTTTTGCTTCTGTCACAGACTGCCTAAGCAAGGATCTCAAACCATTGCATTCATTATTTCTAAGGTATGGCATAGGGTTCACCAGCATAAGACTCATTCAGTAAATGCAGATTCCTGGGTCCTATCCCAGACCTACAGAGACAGTGTGGGGGGGAGCCTGAGAATCTGCATTTTATTTTTACCACTTATTACTATTTTAAAAATTTTAATATTTTATTTATTTAAAAATTTTTAAAAAAGGATTTTATTTATTTGAGAGAGAGAGAGAGAGGAGGGGGGAGGAGAAGAGGAAGAGGGAGGGGGTCAAACACACTCTGTGTTGAATGTGAAGCCCGAGCTGGGGCTTGATCCCAGGACCCTGAGATTATGACTTGAGCTGAAACCAGGAGTCAGACACTTAACAGACAGAGTCACCCAGGCACCCCTTAAATTTTATTTTTAAGTAATTTCTACACCCAACGTGGAGCTTGAACTTACAACCCTGAGATCACGAGTCACATGCTCTACTGACTGAGCCAGCTGGGCACCCCTGGGAATCTGCATTTTAAATGACTCTCCAGGTAATTCTGATGTACCCCAAAGTTTGAGAACCATTGAAAAAGCTTCAGTGAATGTAGGTACTAGAAGAATATCTAGTTGAATGTAGAAACCAGAAGCCAGAAATATTGGTGATTTACCCAAGGCTATATTCTAGGGAGTCATTTCTCATTTCCTAGGACTGTAAAACAATGGGTCTGTGGTTTGGGGGAACTGTACCTTTTTAAAAAAGATTTATTGGAGAAGGAGAGAGAGGGTGAGCGCATGCACGCATGTCAGGGGAGAGGCAGAGGGAGAGAAGATTCAAGCAGACTCCCTTCTGAGTGCAGTGCCCGGACGAGGGACTTGATCTCGCAACCCTGAGATCATGACCTGAGTTGAAATCAAGAGGTGGATGCTTAACTGGCTGAGTCACCCTGGTGCCCCAGAATTCTTCCCTCTTTGAACTAGACATTCCATGAGACTGAGGTCTTCCTTTGTCTCACCCGACCCTTTCTCCCTGGTCTTGGAGCATGCCCCGACTCAGGCTCAGTCAGTTACGGTTCCTCACTGGAACCCATCCTTTACTGGAGCTGGGGGTCAGAGCACATTCCTCTAGGACAATCAGAGTGGGACGATGTGAGACTGCAAGTTCTCAGAGCTGTGCTTCCAGCCTTATGGAAAAGTGAACCTGGGAAAATGAAGCCAGATGCAGAGGCAAGTAGTGGTAAAATAACTGAGCCTAGGGAACACAGTTCCATCATTTCTGATGCCAGCTTTACAAATTCTCTTTGGTTTCACAAGCTGGTACCTCCAGCACCCCCCACCCCCTGTATCTTTACTTTCCTAATTGAATTCTGTCCATTGCAACCCAAAAAATTCTGATGAGGCAGAGGCTGTAGTTACAGGCACAGTTCCCACAATGTCCATGCTGGTTTTTGCCTCTTCCTCTGGGCCCTGAGCCTTCCCTCTTGCTAGCTGTGTGGTCTGCATGGCATGCCTTCACCACAATGAAAGGTCTAGAAGACGGATGCCTGACCCAAGTCAGGACAATCAAGTTCTCAGTTCTCTCCTGGACTTTTTCAAACTGAAATTAAAAGAGAGTCTTCTTCCTCCGCATCTAGGAGAGAATCCAGTGGCTATAGTGTCCCTCACCTTTGTGAAGCACCTTGTCTGTGGGAGTGGAAAGAAAGAGCAGAAGAGGGAGATGGCGAGTAGAGAGCCCAGCAACATTCAGGTGTCTGGTTCCAGGAGACCTGGGAGGCACCACCATTGTTTCTGCTTAGAGCTAATCTGAGCTAGCTCTAATCTGGTGCCGTCATTTGTAATAAAAAGAAGTCCTCTCTAATAGAGTGCCCCACGAACGGTTTGACTTAGACTCAGAGCCTGAGGCTGTCTCCTGTTTGGGCTGTTGCTTGCAGTAGATTTACGTAGGGTGGACGGCTGTGGTTTCATCACAAGTGTTAACCCTAACTGAAACCCACAGACAGCCTCCTCACAGCCTCTACCATTCTCCTCCATCCCCCTCAAAACTAACTGCTAAGTCATGGTTCTGGAAGATGGAAACCACTTTAGGATTACAAACAGATTTTAATACAGGGAACTGGTTGTAGATATGGTACAGCTGAGAAGCCAGTTGGGATGATGAGGTAACACAGAGTTGGTAGTAGAAGGAAGCCACTGGCAGGGGATGGAGAAGCAATGGGAAGGGGACATGGGACCAGAACCCAGAAGCTGGGGCCATCTAGTTAGGGCTGGAACTGCTGTGGATAGGGGAAAGGGCTGAGACAGAGGGAGGGGCTGTTCCGTGGGATCTAGGACCATGGAGGAGACTCAACTCCCACTCAAGAAGCCACCAAAGCAGAGTGCCTGGATGGCTCTGTTGGTTGTATGTCTGCCTTCAGCTCAGGTCACGATCCTGGGACCCTCAGATCGAGTCCCACATCCCATGTCAGGCTTCCTGCTCAGTGAGGAGTCTGCTTCTTCCTCTACCCTTCTCCTGCTTGTGTGTGCTTTCATTCTCTCTCTCTCAAATAAATTAAAAAAAAAATCTTAAAAACAAAGTTGTTTTGTTTTTGTTTTTAACAAGAAGGCACCAAAGCAGAGTGAAAGAAGGAGAAATACTCTGGTTTTGCCCTTCCTCCTACCCTCCAGTCTTCTAATAGCGCTTCTCTTTGGCAAAACTTGCCAGAAGTCAGCAGAGATCAAAGGAGCCTGGGAAATGTACATAGAAGTGTAAGAGAAGGGCAGGAAATAGTTCTCAGGGCACATGAGCTGTTGAGTCTGAATATGGTGGAGCAGGTCCAAGGATTAGCGAGAATCAAAGTCTGGAAATTGCTGAGGGCAGAGAGGGTGCAGAGGGTGGGTGGGTAGGCATTCTCTGAAAGGCTGCCTGTAAGTACTTCACAGATAAGTACTTCCGGGTTTGTTTAAGATATTGATTAAAAACAGATTCCCAAATTTACCTTCCTTGCTGGAACCAGTTTTGCTCTTGATAGCATTCAGGATGTCCCACAGTTCTCTTCGGGTTCAGAGACAAAGTTGTTTCTTTTACTGTGTTCCCTAGAACCAAAACCAGAAGATTCTGGACCATTTCCTTTCCCATTGGTGCTACATTGGTTGAACCCCCCTGGGGGGGGTGCTTCCATCTGTCCATTCTCACTGTCTCTTTATTGCCTCAAGACTACATCATCTCCTTCCTGGATGACTCCTCCCTGTCTTCCTTCTACCCATCTTCTGCTTCACCTCTAGACACAAATCTCAGCAACATGTGTTTCCCTGGCTTGACATTCTTTGATGTGTTCCCTTTGTCCACTGGATAAAGTGCAAATGTCTTAGCCTGGCGTGCAAGACTTCACAACATGCCCTTCGGATACCTGGCTTTTATTAAAAAGATTTAGATGAAGGTTTTTGGTTATGAGTAAGAGAAACAGACTCTGGATAGATGAAACAGACAAACAAACAAACAAGGATGGGGCAGAGAAAAGAGATTTTGGAGAACAAGACTTAGTTTTTCAGGAAAACCACACTTCGAGAAAGGCAAGCATAGGGACAGTTTCACAAGGGCTCTTTTGCTAGGATGAAGGAACTCCAGTTATGTTTAGTTTTTTTGTCCCTCAGCTTAAGATTCAAATACCAGGAAGGGAACATCTGATTGAGCTACAAGGGTTTGTGTCTGCTCTGGAGCCCATCGCTGAAGCTAGGGGAATTGGAGCAGGCCTGGGTCATATACTCTGTGTAAGTTTCTTTTCCTGTTGGGCGAGAAAGAGCATGGTTTCACCAATGGAAGTTAAGGTGCTTTTACCAGAGAAGACACACTGATGCTAAGAGAATCCAAAATAATATATGTCCTTCACACTCACCAATATCCAAAAGTTGATTCAATCATGAAACTTCTTTATATTACCTGCCCTACCTTATTACCCTGTGATCGCATCTAGAGAATCTCCTGGAAGGAATCAGTCACCACTAAACAAGGGACATTTTATAAGAACAATCTCCTGGAGGGTTAATTATTACAAATTTTAAAATTGTTCCCTATTTATATTTTCAATAAAGCTATTATTAATGAAAATATCATCCTCAGTTTTGCTCAGAATAGAACAGAATTCTGAATAAGTTGGCCTTCAGGGTAGAATGCTAGCTACATAATTCACATGTTTTAAGATCTGGGCTTCTGTAGAGTTTATTGACATTAAGATTTGAAATCTTGTTTATTATTTAAAAACAATTTACGAGCTCTTAGAATTTCGATCATCTAAAATAGATTTTAAGAGCATCTGCTAAAAGTATATCACTTATTTATTCATTCATTGATTCAGTTAATTAGTTAATTACTTAACCATTTAATGAGCATCTGTATGTGCCAGCCATGCATTAGCCCCCAGATATAAAAAATAAGCACAGACAGTCCCAGTTCTCAGATAACTCACTGGCTAGGGGCACAGTCTGGTACATCGCGAATAAGGATGCTGTTAGCTTCTTATCATGGTCATCTTTAATCTACTCTGGAAACTGACACCCTGCCTGAAAGAGGAAAATAAAATGCCAACAGACGCACATTAGTGTCAGTTAAAGATAAGTGTTGGCAGAATATCTGATATGTAAAGATGTATTGATTAGGTTTTCTCTCAGCCTCGCACCTTTATTTATGGGTGCTGAAAGTCAGCCAATCCCTTAACCACATCAAGTCTATTGATTTAATTATGAGCAGAACAGTGAGGAATTGGCAGAAAGGGCCTTCCCTAGGCCTCCGCATAATGTCCCGTTGAGACCTTCTGTTGAAGAGCACACTGTGTCTTCTCAGGGATAGCATTTAGTGGAAGGTGTTACTCTTTGCTAGTCTGATTTAAAAACTTCCTCCCCAGGTGTTGGTACTCAGTTTGCATTGTGATAGGTACCTCAGAAACAGCTGCGTCAGCTGGCACAGAAAGAGTGTGACCAGGTACCATGGACAGAGTAAAGTGGAGCCATTGACCTCCATGCTGGAAACTGTAGGTGGTCTGAGGGTGCTGAGCAGTTCCCCTCCCCAAATAGGAAGAATAGTGTTCCTTTTCACCGTTGGTTAAAAACGAATAATATAAACAAAAATCTAGGCAGCTCTTGAGTGACTCATACAGGCAATATGCTACCACATGAGTCTTTTCACGAAATCCATCTCACCAACTGCGAAAGTGTGGCAAGCCATCGTCTTGGCCCAGTATGGTGGTTCTTCCCCACAGAACCCCACCCCCAGGGATCCTTCCAACACACAGCTTCACCAACCCTTAAACTCATGGTCCTAGATGTCAGCATCTCCATTGCAGGTGGGAAAAGGTTCAAAAAGAAAAAAAAAAGGGCAGAGGCCCTTGTCCACTGCGTCCTAGGAGAGTTCCCTGAAGCTGCCATAAGAGTCTGACTGTAGTTAGTCATTGGCCACATCTAGACTCTGGAGATGCTGGGAAATACACTCTTCCTCAGGGTGGGTTACATCATTTGCAGTGTCCAGTGTAAAATGAAAATGTGGAGCTCTTTTTAGAAAAAGCAGGAAAAAAGTGTTAAAACTAAACGTAAAGCTTTTTCCTTTTTCTATGGTCTCTCTTTTGGCTTGTTTTTGTTATTTAATGTTATTCTAGGTAAAGAAAAATTAAAATTTTAAATTACTAGTATGGATTTTAGCATAATTTTTTTTAAAAGATTATTTGTTAGATAGAGAGAGCACAAGTGTGGGGAAGGGCAGAGGGAGAGGCAGAAGCAGACTCCCAGCTGAACCCGATGTGGTACTTAACACACTTAACCCACTGAACATCTCAGGCACCCCTTATTATTCTTTATATTGTGCAATGTCTGTTTTAAAGGCAAATATAAGGGGCGCCTGGGTGGCTCAGTGGGTTAAAGCCTCTGCCTTCGGCTCGGGTCATAATCTCAGGGTTCTGGGATCTAGCCCCTCATCGGGTTCTCTGTTCAGCAGGGAGCCTGCTTCCTCTTCTCTCGCTGCTTGCCTCTCTGCCTACTTGTGATCTCTGTCTGTCAAATAAATAAATAAAATCGTAAAAAAAAAAAAGGCAAATATAAGAACGTTTTACCTTTGGGGCACCTGGGTGGCTAAGTTGTTTAAGTGTCTGATTTGAGCTCAGGTCCCAATCCTAGGGTCCTGGGATGAAGCCCTATTTTGGGCTCCCCGCTCAGAGGGAAGTCTGCTTCTCCCTCTCCCTCTGCCCTCCCCACTCATGTTCTCTCTCTGTCTCAAATAAATAAACAAAATAAAATAAAAAGAACATTTCACTTTTATGCAGAAACTTCAAAATTCCACAGTTTGTATTTGGTAGCTCATATACCATATTAGTATTTAATTCTTATTAGAACTGTGGAAACATTGCACAAAGCTAACTCAACTGTCTTTTATTTTTACTTCTTGATATGCACACAGTTTACCAACGCTCTCTACCTTTGGGTTCCTGATGAGTCAGGAAAGACTGAAATGCCAAGGGACAGTAAGTTGCCCCATTTCCCCCCTTTCCTCTCTGTCATCATTTTCAGTGTAAAGTGATTGGTGAATACAGGGAATTAACACAAGGATATGATGAGTTTCTTTGGTCATTTGAGTTTCTTAGATCTATTTCCTTCTTTCTATGTGGAGTGAGTTGTGGTTCCAGTGGTAATTATGGCCTCTGGAGATGGTCCATGCACCTGCTTACTCAAGGTCTTAGTCTAGTCAGGCCGCCATAACCAAACCGGCTGACTGGGCAGCTTAGAAACAACACAGATTTATTTCTCACAGTTGGGAGGTTGCAAGCCCCACATTAAGGCACTAGCATGGGGGAGTTCTGGTAAGAACCCTCCTCCTGGTTCACAGGAAGTCCTCTTGCTGCTGTCTCACATGGTGGAAGGGATAGGGAGCCCCCTGGGGTCTCCTTTATAAAAAACATTAATCCCATTAGAGCTCCACCCCCAGGACTTAAGCACCTCCTAATGCCATCACTTAGGTATTAAGTGATTAATATTTCAACATATGAATATTTGGGGTACACCATCGGTCACACCATGGCACTTAGTCATAGACATAACACACTGTCACCTTTGAATTTGCTTTGAATCTTGCTGACTTTCCATACGTCATGGGCCCACTGGAATGCTGTATGCATGGGGCATCATGAACCCTGTATGAAATATGGTGGCAAGAGTTTGTGGATGGCTACTTTCCTGCTGTGTCCTCATGGGGTAGGAAGAAAGAGCAAGCAAACAAGAGAGCTCTAGATTTTCCTTCTTCTTCTTCTTTTTTTTTTAAACTGATTTTTAAAAAATTATGTCCAATTAACCAACATATAGTTCATCATTAGTTTTTGATGTAGTGTTCAATGATTCATTAGTTGCATATAACACCCAGTGCTCATCACATCATGTGCCCTCATTAATACTCATCACCTAGTTACCCCATCCCCCCAACCCCTCCTTTCAGTAACCCTCAGTCTGTTTCCCAGAGTCCAGAGTTCGTCATGGTTCCTTCTTCCTCCTTCTCCTCCTCCTCCTTCTTCCTTATTTGTTTTTGAAAGAGAGAGAGAGAGATAAAGAGAGTGGGTGGCGGGGGGTGGCTCAGAGAGAGAGAATTTTCAAGCAGACTCTCTATTGAGTGGGGAGCCTGATGCATGGTCAATCTCATGACCCACGAAGTCATGACCTGAGTGGAAACCAAGAATCAGAAGGCACCCAGGTGCCCCCTAGTTTTTCTTCTTATAGAAACACAAATTCCATCAGGGGCTCCATTGTCATGACCTCATCTAAACTTAATTACCTCTGAAAGTTGCCCTCTCCAAACATCATCACATTGGGGGATTAGGACTTCACCATATGAATTCACGGGGCACAAAAAATCAGTCAATTCAACAATAGGTATCATCTCTTTTCTCCCATGTGAAGAAATCAGGGCTCAGGGAAATGAAATAAAGAGCCAACGCTATAGAGCTTATTAGTATCAAGATCTGAATCCAGGTGTTCTAAAGCTAAGGCCTGTTCTTATACTGTTACAGAATACTTGGCATTTATGAAATGAAGTTAAATTATATTTAACAAAATAGGGCAGAATTAAAATGTCAAAAATAGGCATCTTTCTCACAGGACATTAAAGAGAAGTATAAATTTTACTTAAAATAGTAACAGAGTGCATCATACATGTTTTGTTCAGTTAAGTCTTATAATTCCGTGAATTGGGGGCTCTCATATACCCATTTTACAGAAGAGAACACAGAGGCACAGAGAGGTTAAATAAATTGCCTCAGGCTCCACAGCCAAGATTCTAACCTTTGCAGTCTGCCTGTAAAGCCTGAAGTATTAACCAGTATTCTAGCCCTCAAGTGTCATTTACCTCCTAAGAAAGTGGAGTAAATTACTGTGGAAAGCCGTTTATTGAAAGGACAGATTCCCAAAATTAACCCAAGATTCTTTAACATTAATACTCTTCTTACTGAAAATGTTAGTTTTGGAATAGAGTTAAATTCTGGACCTATTTTCAAAGCAAATATTCTTAGAAAGGGATTGTTTATTTGTAGTCAATTGGAAAATAAAGGGAACTCAAACTTCTCTGTGGTATTAGGGCTATTGAATATTTGTACCTCTGGAAAGAGGAGAGGTAGACTCATATTCTCCACCACGCCACACATGAATTTTCGGGAAATAAGGGGAATTAGTTACTAAAGGGAGTAAACTCTTAGAGGCTTTGAAGTCCTAATGAATGACAGATCATAATCTGTATGTAAAAAGTAAAGTCACATGGGAGCGCCCTTTGCTAGGTTTGGGTCACTCTGGCCACTACTGATCAGCAGGGGGATGGGGCAGATGGGGAAGAGTGGGTATGGAGCAGGGACATGGACAGTGTTCAGACTATGGGTTTGGTTTGCAAACAAATACCAAAATGAGTGAGTACACTCTGTTTTTAGCAAAGAAATCACTGGGCTGGAAAGCCCTCAGAATATCAATCACTCAATAAGACCTCCTTAGGAAAACAATAAGATTTTTATACAGCGCCCTTTTGAAGTTAACCCATTTGGGCTTAAATTTTGAAAATAAAAGAAGAGAGCACTCTAGGTCAGGAGGTTATTCTGAGATACTTTCAATCTAGCAAAACTCCTAAAAGGGAAGTAGGGTCTCACTTTGGTTTAAAAAAAGAAAAAAAAAAAAAAAGGCTTTAGGATGGCAGGGAAGTCCAGAGTCCTGATTCTTCAGTCCTGTACCTCTCCTTCTAGCCCAAGGGGCTGGGGGGTGCGGCACAATGCCAAGACCAGAAAGCTATCAAAGACTCCCTCTGTGTGTTCGGATTTGGAATGTATTTCTGATGTCATGATAAGAATGAAAGAATCTGGCTGTGTCTGGCTGGAGTAGCTGCGAGCTCTCGAAGGAGAGGAGTGGGGTTTGTGTCCTCCTTGGGGTCCCTCTCCAAACCCTGGAGTTTTCCCCGAGCACACCTAACTTTCATTAGAGAGCTTTTTCCATGAACGTGTCTGAACCCTCCTTGAACCCATCCCCACCTTAGCATGTACTGTCACTTAGAGTTAACGCGGTCCATATGTTTACCCCCAAGGGGAGAGTAGTGATTCTTCTCATCTGTCCTCAAACTGTTTCCTATAATCTGCTTGCTTTGTCTCATCATACAGTAGTCCAGTGGTCCCCACCTCATTTGCTCACCTCATCTCCTAGCTCCATAAATCAATCTCAGCCCCTGAGAAGGGGCAGCTTTGGAGAGGTGGGTTTTGCACAAGAAGGTTGGTGAACATTCTGCAACTAGAAGGTAGGTGAACGTTCTGCAAGTTGAAGATCTGGGCATAGCAACAGTGGATTAACTCCAATGCATCCCTGTGCTAATCTGTTAAGTGGAAACAAAATGTTCCCAGAATTTGAAAGAAGAAAGCGAAACATGTTTCAATCTCATTTTTTAAAGCACTATATTGCTCTATCATGGTTAAGTGACCAAAATACCTCTGGTTTCCCTCTATATTCTTTTCACTAACTGGCTGGGCATTTTCTGGAGACAGGAGAATTTCATCATATTCACAAATTCAAATTAGAGTGTTCTTAGGAAAAACACTAGAATGTGCCTTTGTTTGGTCAAGTGAATATCATGATTACATCTTGAGAGTTTGCCAGAAAATGCGACTACTCTTCAAAATATAATTCCTCTCTAATACATTTTTGTAGCTGGATATATAATGCCACATTATTGTCTTTTACTCAGTATTGTATGTAGCTTAAATTCTAGGACAGCAAAATTTTTAGAGACGATTTCTGTCCCTTTGATTATTACAAAATAAACATACCATGGCTTACCTAGGAGACCCAGCCCTTTGTGTATTTTTTCAGATTTTGTGCATAGGATTCATGGACCCTTTTTATATCCTGTATTAAATCTTATAAGAAGATTTTCATTCTGCAAAACTTATTAACTACCTCCTGTTTCTAGAGGCACATATGTTTATGGACACATCTCCCCAGATGAATAATTATATTAAGGTATTATGTGCAGTATTAGATGTATACAAAAATGTTAAAAGAATGGGAAAAAATGAAATAACATTTTAATTTTATTTCATATTATTTATGAAAATACATTGTTAATGTCAATTCTTTCTCTTTTCTTTGAACTGGTAATAATAATTTATTAAAGCAATGAATTTGAACCTACTTCATTTTTTAATCCTGGGATAAAAATATTCAAAAGTCTGATTCTTAGGTCAGTTAATTTTACTGTTTGGTTTTAATAGTTGCTTTGGCTGAAAAATATACTTCCTATGAGGACACAGAATAATATAGGAAAAGTATATTATTGACTGTCTTCCTCAGTAATTATAGTCATGTTAACCTCCTGCGTCCATTTTGCAAATATTCCTGTTAAAAGTTGGCAGTTTTCCAACTGCTAACTTGATGCATTTTAGTTGTTTTTATAAACTAATGAGATAGGTTGCATTTCTATATTTCTAAGAAAGCGTTTGAAAACCCATAGAGGTTCTTCATTTGTAAGATTTCTGAAACAGATTTAAAATTTAAAGTTGTCTCTATGTATGGTAAGACACATTATTTTCAGTAATAAAATCACATACGTGTCCAAATACCCATTTTCAAAGTAATCACTCCATTGCACTAATTTCCTTTAAAAGCAGTGTTCTTCATGAGTTGTTATAAGATCACAGAGTAACAATGTTTATTTTTTTTATTTGTTTTCTTTTTTCTTTTTGAAGATTTTATTTATTTATTTGAGAGAGAGAAAGCACAATGGGGTGGGGCAGGGAGACAGAGGGAGAGGGAGAGGCAGACTCCTCACTGAGCAGGGAGCCAGATGTGGGCCTCCATCCCAGGACCCCTGGGATCATGACCAAAGCCGAAGGCAGAAGATTAACTGACTGAGCCACCCAGGCGCCCATGTTTATTTTGTTTTGCTTCAAAGATTTTATTTATTCATTTGAGAGAGAGAGAGTGAGTGTGTGGGAGAAAACACAGAATGGAACAGGGAGAGGGAGAGGGAGAAACAAACTCCCTGCTGAGCAGAGAGCCCCACAGGGGGCTGGATCCTGGGACTCCAGGATCATGACCTGAGCCAAAGGCAGACGCCCAACTGACTGAGCTACCCAGGTGCCCTGTACTTTGTTTTTTAAATTCTTGTTAGATAGCAAACTTTTGTACTTTCGGCTTCATTGTTTTGGCTGCAACTGACCATTTTATGATTTCTTTGTAGGAATCTTTTTAAATGACAAGCTCTTTTTGTGGGGTCAGTTTTATAAAAACAGATAATGCAATCCCCCTAAATAGGTATTTGTAATATACAAAATATCATAACCTGAGTGAAATGGTGAGGGTTGTGAGAGTGGGATGGTCTGTTCCTCCACTGTGGTTCTCTGTCTTAGAAGCCCTTAGGGACCCAGATGACCATTAGACCCTCAGAGAGATGGTGTGATAATCCATAGAAAGCCACCTAATACAATAGAACACAAGCCATTATGATTATGTGATAATCATAATCCATAGAAAGCCACCTAATACAATAGAACACAAATAAAATTAAGCCTTATATTTTACACATTGAATA
Organism: Neogale vison; assembly: GCF_020171115.1. Taxonomy (NCBI): domain Eukaryota; kingdom Metazoa; phylum Chordata; class Mammalia; order Carnivora; family Mustelidae; genus Neogale; species Neogale vison. The sequence goes on from NC_058096.1 coordinate 94,683,911, forward strand.
TATTAGTATTATATGTTAATATACATTATAACCATTGAATATAAGGCTTAATCTTGTTCTTTTTTTTAGATTAAAATTTTATTTTTTTAAAGAAATTTACCTTTTTAAAAAAGATTTTATTTATTTGAGTCAGAGACAGTGAGAGAGAGCACAAGGAAGGGCAGAGGGAGAAGTAGACTCCCCACTCAGCAGAGAGCCCCGATGCGGGGCTCGGTCCCAGGACCCTGAGATCACGAGCTGAGCTGAGGACGGACGCTTAACCGACTGAGCCACCCAGATTAAAATTTTTAGAAAAATAGTTTTAACATTTTCTTTTTAATATTTTTATATATTTTTATATTTTTTGGATTCTTTTGATCTATAGCAGGAAAGAGGTATATAAACAAATAACTGTATTCAACATATATAATGCTATATACATTAAGAAAAAAAGAATGTTAGAGGAATGTGCCATTGGGGGAGGAGTGGGTAAGACAGGGGTTTAATCCCAGAAATTCAGAGAGGGGATATCCCACCCTTGAGAAGAGCCTGAAGAATGAATGGGAGTTTGCCTAGTGGGCAAGGGGGTCAAGGACATTCAGAAAGACATAAAAGGGTAAGAGAATGTGCCTAGAACACATTCAGGAGTCTTTTGGGGTCAGAATATATGATGCTTGGGGGAGGGCTAGACGGGTGACTGGAGACAGGGCTGGGGTTTAGCTGGAAGGAGCTGCATTCTATTGGCAAATGGGAGCGGTGGAGATTTTAAGTAGAGGAATGACCTTAGAGAAAGATACATTTGATTTATAAATCATGAACAGTGTGGACATTTTGAAAATAATTATATTTTTGGCAGGTGTGGATGAACTTCCATTCTATCGAGTTTAGCAAATAATTATCGATCATTCTCTGCATGACAGGCAGTATCCACAAGGCAACATACAGTTATATTGGCACACATTTTACTCAGGAAAAGCATCAAACTGAATATTTACAACTATATATGCAAATATCTGCATTTGTCCTTCAAAATTATGATGTCTTTTAATATTCTTGACATCTGGAACCAATTGACACTAGTATTTAATTCCTAACAATGGATATGTGAGCCAGGTATCCAAGCTGATGAACTCTCCTTGAGTATGGCTTTCCTCTGCTGAAGAAATAGAAGCATCCTCAATTTATACGTGCCAGTGCAGAGAGAGAAATGCCTATGGCATGACATTAGGAGAATAGCTTTTATTACTGTGTTATATTGCTTGGGGGAAATCTGTCTGTGTCCTTTCTTGGTTTGCCATTTAGGACATGGCAAATATTTGGAAAAGCCCTCATAGGAAATAAAAGTCATTTCTGCAAATAAAAGGAAAAATATTTTTTAAAGCACACTTGGGAAAAAACAGAGGAAGTAGGAAAAAGAAAATACAAAATTACCCCAAATCAGACTTCTCAGAGGTATCGATGGTTAGCACTTCACATATTCTCCTAAATCTTTTGCTATGCATATAAAATACATATATTTTTGAAACTAAAAACATACCACATATAACCTTTGCATCCTACTTCTAAAATTTAATAACAAATGAAGATTCTCATGTCATGAAACACTGTGAACATACTTATAGTTGGCTGTGCTGTACTGAGTTCTACAGTTACCCCTTAATTTACTTAAACTCCTGTTTGGGGCATTAGGTTGACTTCGGTTTTTAGGCATATCCCCCCTGTAATTATATATATATATATATATATATATTTTTTTTTTTTTTTTTAAATATTTTATTTATTTATTTGACAGACAGAGAGATCACAATAGGCAGAGAGGCAGGCATAGAGAGAGGAGGAAGCAGGCTTCCCGCTGAGCAGAGAGTCCGATGCAGGGCTCGATCCCAGGACCCCGGGATCATGACCTGAGCCGAAGGCAGAGTCTTAACCCACTGAGCCACCCAGGCACCCCATAGATATATTCTTTGCCATAAACCTTTGACCATATCTCTGATAATTTATTTTCTTAGGATCAATTTCTAAAAAGTTGAGTTAAAGGATCTCAAGGGAGGTGAATTGTCAAATAATTAAATAGAGCGATTGAAATTGTTCTCCACTTTGGCCAAAGTGTAGGAGGGCCTTTGGAGGGTGAAGGAAAACTCAACCTCTATTCATTCACTCCTTCAACAAATATTCTGTGAATGCCCCCTGCATCCCAGGCTCTGCCCTAGGTGCCAAGGTGAGGCAGGAAGCAAGAGAGGTGTGTTCCCTGCTCTCATGGCAGCGGTCTGGAAAGTTAGAAATCACGGGTCAGAGGCACCTGGGTGGCTCAGTCATTAAGCGTCTGCCTTTGGCTCAGTCACGATCCCAGGATCCTGGGATGGAGCCCCACATCGGGCTCCTTGCTCAGCAGGAAATCTGCCTCTCCCTCTCCCACTCCCCCTGCTTGTATTTCCTCTCTCACTATGTCTCTGTCAAATAAATACATACAACCTTAAAAAAAAAAAAAAAAAGAAATCACAGGTCAACTTCTTATTTACAGATGAGGAAACAGTTTCCAGAGCCAGCCATGGAGATCCTAGACTGGAATAAAGTTTCTGTCTGGCAGTCCAAGCCTCTTTGTACCCCCACCTGCTGTCTGTCCCCTCCAAGTGATCTTGAGGGCTTCTGTTCAGGGTGGGCTCATGGTGTCTTCTGCCTTGATGTGTTCAGATCTAGCTGTCAGCAACGCTGTGAAATGAATGGGGCCAAGTGTGTCTTTGGGACCCTGGTGTCTCCCTTCTGTGTCATTTCACCTCTTGGCATCTCCTCACCCCGTGTCAGGCGCCCAGAGATATTACAGTCTTTTCTCATGACTAGTGAAAATCCAGTTTCTGAGAAGAAACTGATATTAGTCATTCCTATCTCAACCTGATTTGAGTTAAGACACTGTGTTCCTTCTTCCAAGGGGAGTTAACTGAGGAGGCATTTAAAGATCTCTTTCTCATTGAGGAATGTCAGACTTTGTTTCCAATGGATGCGTTTGGGCGTCAAGGAGCAGATAGGGCAGACGTGCCCTCCCTCTGCGGGTCCTCAAGGCTCACGGCCTATCTCCTTCCCATGCCCTTTCCATGGGGTTGGTCAGCCCAATCTCCACCTTTTTGTACAAGATTGACAAGGCTGGGTGACAAAGTTGAGGACATTGTATCCACACCTTGAACCGTTTCCAGGACATTCAAGGAGCTGCTTTGGGTACAGAGCTTCGCAGAACAGGGAAACCCCATTGACTAGGAAACCCCTACCCCCGCCTCATCCTGCCTTGTGAGGAGTGTCTCTGCTAGGAAGGAAATTCAATTAAGGTCTTCCAGCCACCAGAATTGAATTTAGATGGACTATTTCCTCTTTGGATTCTGTGCCAAATTGTATTCCTGCTGCTGTGTTTGAAGTTAATTAGAATCACAAATCATTTCTATTTCCCTTCTCAGAAGGAAAGCCTGCCACTGTACTTATCTCAGCCAGTTAATTGACTTATAGAGGGTTCATCCTTTTCTGAAAACCCTCTAAATGGCTCTGATGGGTAGGCATCAGGCTTACACATAGATGTAATAGAAGCTTGGAGAATTCAAATTTCTAGGACATAGAAATGGGATGGGTGTGTGGTTTTCTTTCTGAGTCTCATAGCTTAGAGATTTTCTTGATTTGATTGAGGCCGGTGTGAGAATGGAAAACACCTATCCTCAGGTAGAAGAAGAGATGCTTGTAGGCTAAAGAGAGGAAAAGGAACTGGACACAGAAAGATCTCTCGTTGCCAGTCACTGGACTGCTCACAGTTGGAAATAAAATGAAGAAGAGCTGTCAGCCTAATGTTTAGGTTATGGGGATCCCTTACATATCCTTTTTTTTTTTTTTAATTTATTTGAGAGAGAGAGAGAGACAGCATGAATGGGGTGGAGAGAGAGAAGCACATTTCCTGCTGGGCAGGGAGCCCGACATGGGGCTGGAACCCAGGACCCCGGGATCATGACCTGAGCTGAAGGAAGATGCTTTACTGACTGAGGCACCTGGGTGCCCCCTTGACATTTCCAATAGGGTATTTAATTTTTTTTTTAAGATTTTATTTATTTATTTGACAGACAGAGATTACAAGCAGGCAGAGAGGCAGCCAGAGAGAGAAGGAAGCAGGATCCCCACTGAGCAGAGAGCCCGATGTGGGGCTTGATCCCGGGACCCTGGGATCATGACCTGAGCTGAAGGCAGAGGCTTAACCCACTGAGCCACCCAGGCACCCCGGTATTTAATTTTTCAAAATGGTTTCGAGTTATGGCCTAAGAGAAAATCCTCTTAAGTGGCTTTGATATTCTGAATAACCTTTGAATTTTTTTTTCAATTTTTAAAATTGGAGTAAAATATACATAACATGTATCATCTTAACCATTTTTAAATGTATGGTTCAGTGGAATTAAGTACATTCATATTGTTGCATGGCCAAAACTCGATCAGCTTGTGAACTCTTTTTAAAGAAAGATTTATTTATTTATTTATTTATTTGAGAGTCAGAAAGAGAGAGTACAGGAGGAGAGGGAGAGAGAGAGAATCTCAAGCAGATTGCCCCCCTTGAGTGCAGAGCCTAATGCCAGACTCGGTCTCACGACCATGAGATCATGGCCTGAGCTGATATCAAGAGTGGGACACTATTAAGTGGGACACTTAAGCCTCTGCCTTCGGCTCAGGTCATGATATCAGGGTCCTGGGATCGAGCCCCGCATCGGGCTCTCTGCTCAGTGGGGAGCCTGCTTCCTTCTCTGTCTCTGCCTGCCTCTCTGCCTGCTTGTGATCTCTCTCTCTGTCACATAAATAAATAAAATCTAAAAAAAAAATTAAAAAGAGTGGGATACTTAACTGTCTGAGCCACCCAGGTGCCCTATCTCGTGAACTCTTATATTTTGCAAAACTAAAACTGTAAGCCCATAAGCAATAACTCCCTGCTCTCCCCTCCACCCCAGCCCCTGACAACTACTGCTCTTCTTACTGCTTCCCTGATTTTGATTACTCTAGGTACCCCACATAAGTGGAGTCATATAGTCTTTGCCTTTTGACATTGGCTTACTTAGCATAAAGTCCTCAGAGTTTATCCATGATGTAGCATATGTCAGGATTTCCTTCCTTTCTTTTTTAAATAAAGATTTTTATTTATTCGTGAGAGAGAAGGTGGGGGGTGTGTGAGACAGAGGAGGGGTGGGACAGAAGGATGAGCAGACTCCCTGCTGAGCACGGAGCTCACGTGAGGCTTGATCCCAGGACCCTGAGATCATGACCTGAGCTGAAGTCAGACGCTTAACCCACTGAGCCACCCAGGAGCCCAGGATTTCCTTCTTTTTTAAGGTTGAATAATATTCTATTACATATATACAAACATATATAAGAACACATTTTGCTTATCTATTCATTCATTGATGGACACTTAGGCTGCGTTTAAGTTTAAGCCACTGTGAGTAATGCTGTGAAAGCAAATGCCTTTGAGACCCCTCTTGCAATTCTTTTGGTTATATACCCAGAAGTGGTGTTGTTGGCTCATAGGGCAATTCTTTTTTTTTTTGAGGAATAGCCACACTGTTTCCCACAGGGCCTGCTGCATCATTTTACGTTCCTGCTATGAGTGCGTAAGTATTCCAGTTTCTCCATCTTCAATAACACTTGTCGTTAAGTAACCTTTCAACATTAAGACCCATGTAATGAGGTTGTATTTTGGAATATGAATCCAATTATTTTTGACCCTGGTAATCCCCAGTTCCAGGTTGTCCTGTGGCTCTTCTTGGAGACTATTTGTAAATAGGCAAATGGGCAACTCCTCCACCAGTAAGAATGAATTACAGGGCATATAACAGGGCCAGAGATATGAAAGTTAACGATTGTTCTTGGGAGCCGGCTGCTGCACATCACAGGCTATACGCCTCAGTCATGGGCTGTAAGCATCAATGAGCAGAGTCCGGAAATGATCACATATCATTAGTGAGGGAAGTAGCTGGATACTTTTACCCGAGGTGATGCTCCTGGTTCCCCGGGTCCCAGAGTGCATGCAGTGGATTCTGAAATCAAAGTGTTGAGGGCTTGGTGGACCAGCAGAGGCTTGGAACCATACAAAAGAGCATGTGTGTGCAGGGAACTTCACAACTGGGGTTAAGGGCCAGCCAGACTTGTGGATTTTGGAAGTGAATGTCATATGAAACCCATATGGCTAGATGAGTCACTTTTCCTTCAGCGGTCCTCATGCAGGGAGCTGTCCACATAGCCACTCTGCAGCAGCAAGGGTCCAGAGCACCCCAGTTCTCATCACTCTTCCAGTCTCCACCCCACAACCCAGTCTCCACCCCACAACCTCGCTTCTTTGAGAGTCAATAGGCTCTGTTCCCAGATGCCATTTTGGAGCGAAACAAGAGGGAGCGAGGGCAGGAAATCCAGAAAACTGAGCATTTATCCCAAAGAGACTCGATCGTCTAAAAGGAGTGTAAACTGGAAGACAACTGTGATTCTGCAAATTAACGCGTTTAAAGTTTGTTTTTCTCTCCTTGCTGCTCAGGCGGGTAGCCCTTTGCAAAGGAGAGCAATGTGTTGGAGAAAATAAAAACATGGCGGATTCTTTGTAGCTCATGGGGTATGACATTATGTGACCCTACACCTCTACCTTTTCTCCAGATGTCACCACTATATGGTCAAAATGTCAAAAGAAACCACCACAAATGCTATCTGGAGGCAGATAATGTTCCTCTGATTTGTCCTTAAAATGAATGGGGGCAAGGAATTGGAATGGTGGTTGGTGCTAAGGGTGTAGGGCAGGGGTGTGGCTGTGCCTAGGAGCAGGCACTGGAAATGGGGTCATTCAGGAGGCAGTGTAGAGGGGGTCCCTGACAGAGTCCGGGACCATGTTAGAAGAAAATGGTCAAAAGGAGATCAGATCACTTGCTGTTCTCTCAAGAGTCCACTAAAGAAGAACTTCTGTTCTCTTCATGGAAATGAAGTGAATTTAAAACGGTAGGATAGCACTGACTTTCTTCAAATTTTAATTTTAATAGTCAATTAGCTGTAGTTTTTAAAATATTTTTATTCTGAAAATGAATTTTCCACAGTAATGCACTTAGTTCCAAAAGAAATGAGCTCATTTATCTGGCTTTTCTACAAAGGACAATTGAAACATTTAAGGCAAGATTCACTTATTCTTCTCCATTTTAGAATGGAAAGAAAATATCAGACTTCAGATACTGGTTAAGGTCAACAAAATATGGGAAAGCTCCTTTTTCTTTTCTTTTTTTTCTTTTGGTAGTCTTCTGTGTAAAAGCTTTACATTGCTATGGATTTATAGTAAGACACTTTTGTTTCTGACTTTCTTTATAACCCATTTTTAAATTTAAAGGCACACAATAAAGCTTTACACATTTATTAAAATATACACATTTTGGTAAATTTAGAATTTTCCCTTAGTATCTTGGTAAATCAATATATCATCAACACCACAGAGTCATTTGAAAATAAAACACACTCCATAACATATCAGCATATTATTTCTTTCTTGATGATACACTATAACACCCCATTGTACAGTGCACCAATGGGAATTAAAAACCACAGAACGAACAAACTTTAACAAATACAGCAATTTCATACCAAAAACAAAAAATACAGCAGAGAAAGACACTAGAAATTACCATCTGCAAAAGCAAGTTGTACTTCTCAAGGACCCAACAAAAGGAAACAAGTCAGTAAAATTTACAAGCTGTATTTAGAACTTTGGATACGGATTAAACAGTGACGTTTCTTTTCCACAGTGAAGAAAACTAGAATGTTGAGTCCTGTCGTTAGATGGTGTGACTACATGGAGGAGGATAGTATCTGCTCTCTTAAAACCTGCAGCCCCTCTATCAGCCCAGACAGTTGAGGTATTTATGCGCTATTGTAGCATTAACATAGCATGTCTTTGCTTTGGGGAGTCCATGATTTCTGGTGTAGATTCTTGCTTCCAGGAGCATGAATGAGTGAGACCCGTGAACTGGCAATTGCCGATACCCACCAGGAGATGTGCAAGAAGAACTCACCTCATCTCACTCTCCGAAGGAACACAGTCCTTCAAAGTCTGTGCTTCAAGGGAAATTTACATGACCCACGTTCTCTTTAAAAGCCAAAGTCACCAGTGTCCTTGTTAGGAAAGCGTCATAGAAAGAAAGCATAGAGGGGGTCCCTGATGAAAAAAATCTAGGCTGCCTTGTTTCTTCATTCTCACACAAAGGCATTTTCTCTCCATATTGTACCAGAATGTACTAATAAGTTCTCGGAGGGTAAGGAATTACAGCTCCCTGCTTTCGGAAGGCTTCAAGCCCAAAGCTGATTTTGTGAACGTTCTCTGCGAATTTCGTAATTCCACGCATGTAGAATACTGTTTAATGGTTTCTAACACTATTTTAGTTGATATTGCAGAATTACGTTCACTTTTGGTGGGCTGCAAAACTTCCACTAATCCCTTTTGGGCTTTAAGTCCTAAAAGAAAAAAAGGACATTTTCTAAGAGAGATAATTTTGACAAAATGCAACTGCCTAGGTCTTTCAGAATGATGCGTGTATTAGTCAAGCCGAGCAAGAGGAGGAAAGCATTTTCGAAAGCGGTAGCTCCTGAGGAGAAAAAGGAATTACAATAGCTTCTCCTCCTGGAGTCTTAGAGAGAAAAATGGACACAGCACTAACAGTTATGTACAGGAAAGGGGCCTTTTTGCTCCCCATCACCACGGAACTGGGAAATACGAAGTCCACCCTTCAATGAACAACATCCGGGTTCCTGTAGTTTGGGATGTGGTTCCTGGCTTTGCCTGCTCTTTAATGACAAGCACTGGCTCTTTCACGGCCAGCCCATCCGTGGTTAGCAGCGGGTGCCTCTCTCTCTCTTAGGGACTCGAAAGGACCCTTGAAGACAAATGGGTCCTTGGTGTCAGTGAGATACAAGCATGCAAAAGAAACCGAGACTCTGAGAAAATGTTGGTTAGAAACACCTTCTTTGACTAGTCTTGTTCCACATGGCATAGAAATGGAGTGCTATCATGCACCCCTAAGTGTGTGTTTCCTTCGCTCCTCTGCTCCCCACCAGCATCAGAAATTAAGGCCATCTCTGGATTGTTTGCTAGCCTGAAAGCTTACATCCAAGAGCAGGCCATTCACTCTGCCTGGATTCAGTGAGTTGGTTCCAGCCCAGGATTGGGACATGCTCCCTGACTTCTGACTTCTCTGTTCTGAGATACAAACTTAGGTGAACCTGTAGCTGACCACCCATGAGCTTCCACGGTCATCTCAGTGCCTGGTAAAAGCAAGGGAGAGGGGACAAGCATTTCTCCTAGTCTTGTGGGCTGATTCTCATACTCCTGTAGCTTCTATTTATAATGCAGAGAAAAGGTATGCTCTTGTAAACTTCCAACAAATGTGATGTGAAGGAAGTCAAGTCTATCAGTCTTTTTCAGGAGAATAGGGGAAAGACATTTCTTTGGAGGAGCTTGTGTTTTGTTTCCCAGTAATTTCTGGGTTTGTATGTACAGAAATGTGTTGTTAATCTCAACAGCTTCCCTTCCCCCCATATATCTAACATCATGATCATGATGTAGACATTTGATTAGCCATTAGTGACTAAGCCCTAGAACTGGATTCTTCACTGAATTCTATCATCTGATTCCTTTCACCAGTTCAAAGTGGCCTTGTGCTCAAGTAAAATCTGGAGCTGAAATTTTACTTTTTAGTATAGTTAGCTAGAAAAAATAGGTAAGGTTGTTTAAAGTTACTGTTGAAAACTTTAAAATGGCTGGGAACAACTTTGGTATTGCCTGTCTACATGTTAAATGACTATGCTTTTCCTAGGTTAAGGATGAAATCAGACAGGATTCAAAAGAGGAATCAATCATACATTGCTAAAATTTGGATATTTTTTCCCCTTTAACATATTAAATCTATTCGAAGTGAGTGTGTGATCTGTTAGGTCCTTACACAAGTGGAGGAAGCCACTGCCCTGGGTTCCTAAAGCCCAGTCCTCCCTGATTCATACATTCATCATTTCCCTGGTGCCTCCCCACCCAAGGAGAGCCAGCCAGCTTAGTTCGTTGTTCAAGTCTGTCTGTGAATAAGCCATCGCCACCCTCTCAGCATTATTTCTTACTGTTCCATAGCTCAACCATGTGTATATCATAAGCTCCTTTCAAACTAGCTTCTTGCTTTCCCATGCAGGAGGTGCACAGTACACATTATTAGTCAGAGACCGCTGTCAGCCCATCTCTGCCTTACTCGTGCTGATTCTCCACTTGGCAAACCTTTCCCCCATTTCTATCTGGGGGAAAGGTTCTGCCCATTCCGCAGGGCTCCACGCAAGGACTACATTCGCTATCGTTTTTCCCAATGGAAGGAGGTCTTTTCTGTATTTGAACTCTTGTTGAACATTGTAACTCCCTCATCTTACATGTAACCTTCTCTATGGTTTTTATTGATATATATTATATGTCCTGGTTCCCCCATGTCTTAGACCATAGCACAGATAAGGACTCCACAAAACATTCTTGAATAGGTGATATTTCCTTTTCCTTTCATTTGTCCATTCAGCCTTCCATCTGATCATCAGGTACTTTACTGAACACCCACTCTATGCCAGGCACGGGGAGCTGGCAAAATCTAAGCCTGGAGCTTGTATGTGGGTTTCAATGATCTATGCTGTTCTCTGCCCTCATGGGGAAAGATTTGTTCTTATCATGCAGGAGTATTTTATCTTGTCCTTCCCAACAATTTCAGTGTTTTTCAAGTTGCTACCTCATTGGCAAATTTAGCAATGCATATCAAGATTTTGCATTTGTGCACTGAACATACACACTCTAGCCTCGTCTTATCCTTTCTATTTCTGTTTTTATTTACCCAAGCTCCTTGCTTATTTTTGCATTATATGTTTTTTAATAGCCACCTTGAAATCTTTCTGAAAGGAAGCAGGGTACCAATAAATTGAATACAATTACAAAAAAGTTCATAATTGGTTTCACATTACTAATTCACACAATGAAACCTTCCTGGAAAAGCTCCTGCAGGAGAGAAGAATTCAATAAAATGTAGGTCTTCCTTGGACCCATTTAAGAAGGCTAAGTTTCTACAGTAATTATAAGGTGATCTTACTTTTAACGTGATTCCACTAATGCGGTCTTGAGAAAATTGCTAGGAAACACTAATATAATCATTCTAGTAACTGACAGTATTTGAAACTGCATTGTGAAACCTGGGACCATTTCATAGAAGCTGGGAAACATGAACAAAAACATGTCAATTTACTTAAAAAAGTCTTTCTCTATCATACTAATTTTTTTTTTAAAAACTAAGATTGCTAGGGAGTTGACTTACTTTAGAGAAATAAAGAGACCAAGATTATAGAAAGGAGATACAATCTTGGAGAAATGTCTCCAGAACCAGAAGAGTTCATAGAGTCTTTGCAAAATCAATACCAACGGGGTTCACTCTGTATTCTCTCTCCTCATGCTACAGAAATTCCATACATCTGCCAGCAAACTATCGTGACCTTAATACTTAACACTCACTACTGAAAGGGAGCTCTTTCAGCCACGTTAAGATTTTGTTGTTTTACACCCATATTTCTTTTTGAACATTTTTAATGAATATAGCCCCCCCACCCCGCCATCTATCTGGATATTTCAGGCTTCACACATTGTATTTAGTTTAGGCAGACTTGTTGAGTCTCGAAACTAGTTCAAAACTTTGTATTCACAAAAAACTACTGATAATTCGTCCATAGTTCATCCCCAAGGGTGTGTTTCACAGACCAGGCACTGTATCTTTAGGGGTAAGTTTAGGGAAGAAAAAAACATGGTGTTGTCACGCGTTACATTGACAAAATGACCCCAGGAAACCAGAATTCTAAACAATTCATACAGAAGAATGGAAAAGAAGTTCTAGAAAATAGGCGTTACTTGAATTTACTGGCATTCGTTGGCCATAGGTGCAATATGCAATTTACTTAAAAGCATGTTTAAAAAAAAAAAAAAAAAACTAGGTTCAATTGACCTTCTATTTTATTCTATATTAAAGCCCAGGGCATCAGCCAGGAAGGCTTGTCAGGCTTGGTGGTTTTATCTGTGTTTGTCAGATGCCAGTGCTGCTCATTCCCTGCCCTGGGAGCCCCCAAGGGCAGAATATTACACTTTGTTCTATTCCCATTGCTTCGCACTTGATACAGTCTCAGTCACTGTTCACTGAGTGAAAAAATGGACTTCTGCCTCCTGTCTGTAATCCTAAGGTATGCCAAGATGGCACGAACCTCAACCTTTCAACAAAGAATAGACTTCACGTTAGTCGATGTAGTCTAGAAAACTTTTGGCATAGTACTAGATCTGAGAGGGAGGGCAAGAAATCTGCTATTTTGCGCCCCTTTCAGGAAACCCCCATAAAGACTGTAGCTTGATTGCCACCGCGCCTTCGTGTTGATGCGTGCAAGACTGCAGGCCGCCGTGGGAATCCCGGGGACCCAGGAGTAGAACTGATAAGCCGTGTGTTTTTTTCCTGCCACACATTCTCTCACCTAGGTTATTTAGAAGAAAATTCCTTTAAGAGCCCCTCTTAGGGCCTGATGCAGACCTTACCAGGTAGGCATTTTTCTGGGCTTCAGTGAACCTGCTCTGGGAAGAACAGACAAAATATATATCTAAAAGCAAGCTACTCGTATCTGAGAGTAAGGTTCAGAAGTGAAATGTGATCTCTTGGAATGCCATTACCTCACAAGCCGAGCTTCAACAGTTCTGTTTTCAGAGAAGCCCCCGCAGCTCATGCGGTGGCAAATCTCAACAAACTACGCAATTTATAATTTTGGAAATCTGAAATAGAATTTGCAATGTGATCTCAGCGGCTGGGTCACTTCTCCTTGTAAAGATTTTTATCCGATTAGAAAACAAACGGCCTACTTCTTCAAGGCATATTAATGCCATGAAATCATGCTCCGACTTTGCCCCCTTTCATTATATCAGCAGGAGCCAAGAGGCTGGTAAAAGAAAAGGTATGACAGAGAGTTAATTTCTGCCAGTGCCCTTCTGGCCTTCACCGCAAGAGATAGTTAGCTGATTTTTTATTTTATTTTTTTTTTCCTGGGCATTCAAGTAGTGCTTTGATGGTGCTTCTTACCACATTGTTGGATCTGCAAGGCTGCCTTAGGGTAGCTCTCAGACCTCTGGGGGAAACGGTCTCAGAGTCCCTAACCTTTGCTGGATCCTAAAGTGAGAGTTTGGAGATTGGGAGAACCTTGGTGAATAAAAAGAAGCCTGTGTCTTCTCCATGGATTCGTTTTTGTGAGATTTCAGACCAAACGTTTCTTGCTGAGAAAGTGCCCACGTCCACCTGCCCACACCCACACCCACACCTGCCTGCTTTGGCACATCTCCAGGAGGAGCTGCAGCCTCAGGGTGGCCCCCAAAATGAGCCCCTGCTTCTGGGGTCTCCATAAGAAGCAAAAAGCTTCAACCAGCAAAGCAAAGGCCTAGGAAACACTTGCCGCCATCAGCTCTGATGGTCACACCTAAGACAGAATTTCTTGCAGCCTCTGGTTTAGCTTCTTCTTCTTCTTCATTTTTTTTTTTTTTGTTTGTTTTTTGTTTTTTCTTTTTTAAACAAGGGGATCAATGATGAAACCCAGGTTAAACTCTTCGACAGAACTATCCGGAAGAGCAAAACTAGCAAATGACAGGCTATGACTGGGGACTGACTCTGGGGAAGGCTGGATTTTTGAAATGAGAGCCAAAAATGTTTTCATCCTCTAGCCCACGGTTTAAGTTACTGAAAAGGAATCACCACCGTTTCTACACGTTTCTTGTGTGTTTACTCCTACTCTGGAGAGTAATCTAACTCATCATTTGCAATCAGGGCCTCTGAGTTCTGTTTGTGTTTGCTTTTGCTCTTCGCTTTGCTACTTGTCCGGGTATTGGCCTTGGCATCTGACATCTGCTGGTAATAGAAGCCTTTGTCTTCAGCCGGCCCGCCCCAGTTCTCCTGGCTCTCGCCTTCTGTGGCGTAGGAGAAGCCCTCCTCCACCGAGAAGGGGTCGTCCACGTCGTAGCGCTGGTACGTGCTCTGGTGCAGGGCTTCTTCGCGCGCGCTGATTTCCAGGGTGCTGTTCCAGATGCCGTACCCGAAGTAAATGAGCATACCTGCAGGGAGGGAGAGGCACAGGCCTGTAAGCAGTTGCTCCGGGGATCCACGGGACCAGCGCGGGGGTGCTCAGTGGTGAAAGCGGAGTCCGCGGTGGATGTGTTATCTTTGGTCTACATCGTGTCTGGAAGAGACTCCAGCTAAGTGTCATTTAAAAACTGGGCTGTCTGGCGTGAAGCGACCCGTATTTACAGCTTCCCCTAAAAACGCCAGAGGGTCTCACGACCCTACTCCCACATTCCTATATGGCAGGTGTGACGGGAGCGCTAGCTGCCTCTTTAGACAGAATGTGGACTCTCTAGTCACCTCTGTCCCCACCTCCCTGTATCACTACACTCAAGCAGGTGCCAACTAGGAATTTGCATTTTCCGCCCCGACTTAAATATTTGTGAATCTCCCCAACCTTCTTGTAGCGTTTTATTACCCCGCGCCCCCGTTAGGGATGCCATCTTTCATCTCCCCACCCAGCAGTGCACCTATACTGCCCCATGGTTTACTTCGCCATTTTTCACTCACCAAAGGAGTATTGTATTACTGCCGTTCAGAGCTGTTCGCTCTCAAAGGGTCTGCTGCCTGCCACTGTTAGGGCCCTTGGAACGCTTATGGTGTGATTATCTGCCCAGCGTGCTTCTATTTTGAGACTCTGCGGAAAACTGGCACTTAATCTTTGTTGAAGGAATGAATGAGTGAGAACTTCTGATGGGCATGAAATTTCCAGTACAACCTCCTTAGCTGATGTCATTCCAAGCCAAGGGAAGAAACTTGTTTTCCTAGGCAATATGGAACATTAATTAGGGCTAATGTTTCATTTCTATTATAATTTTTCTGTGATTAAGTATAAAAATAGTTTGAGGGGCCCTTGGGTGGGGCAGTCCCTTAAGCATCCAGCTCTTGGTTTTCACTTGGATGGTGATCTCAGGGTCCACTCAGCTCGGAGTCTGCTTGGGATTCTCTCTGCTTCTCCCTCTGCCCCCCTGCTCATGCTCTCTTTGTTTCTCTCTAAATAAATAAATAAATAAATAAAATTTAAAAATTGTTCAACAACCCCCATTTTCTATCTTGAAAAGCTCAGGGAGGCTCAGAGTTTAAAATAGCTGAGAATCATAGCCTTGGGGGGTCATAGGGCATGATGATTAAGAGCGTGAGCCCTGGGTTCAAATCCTGCCTCCATCACTATTAGCCATGTAACCCCGGACCAGTTACTTAGCTTCTTTGTGCCTCATTTTCTCTTCATGATAGTCACTGCACCTATGACATGGGGTTGCCATGAGGATGAAATGGGTAAGCAGTGGCTTTCAACTCTGACTTCAGCTGGAGGGCCACCTGGGGAGTTTTTGAACCACCCTTACACCTAAGCTCCACCCCTAGAGATTCTAATTTAATGGGTCTGCAGTGTGATCGAAGCATAGGTATGGTTATTTTTTTTTCCCCCTCTTCATTATATCTTTTATTTTTTAAATTAACATATAATGTATTATTTGCCCCAGGGGTACAGGTCTGTGAATCATCAGTCTTACACAGTTCACAGCACTCACCATAGCACAGACCCTCCCCAACGTCCATCACCCAGCCACCCTATCCCTACCCCCTGACCCCTCAGCAGCCCTCAGTTTGTTTCCTGGGATTAGGAGTCTCTTATAGTTTGTTTCCCTCCGGATCCCATCTTGTTTCACTTTTTCCCTCCCTAACCCCCATCACCCACTCCCCAAATTCCTCGTATCAGAGAGATCATATCAGAGAGACATAATTGTCTTTCTCTGATTGACTTATTTCGCTTAGCATGTGTATGTTTTAAAGCTTCACAGGTGAGTCCAATGGGCAGCCAATACTGGGACTCCTTCAGACCAGGAACATAAAGCTCCTGAGACCTGTACTCTGTTGTCCACACTGGCCAACAGAGACTTGGCCACTGGATGCCACTCAGTTACACAACTCCCTTCCAAACCCCAGAATCCTTCTTCTGAGTGGCACTCATCCCTTTGACTTTGCTAACCCTGCAGGCATCTGCACAGCTGTTTGCTCAGAACCACAAGGTCACGTTATGTTCTGTTTCCCTCTTTGGTGCCTGAGAAATCCTGCTCCTTTTGAATTTGAAGTGGGTCTTTTTCAACTTGGATTTCTCCCTTTCTGTTTCAAATGACTTTCTCCTTACCCCCTGCCCCATTCCCCAGTGAAATCAACTTTCTAGGAGCCAAAGTAAGCAGAGATTTATAGTCCTAATTGGTAATAAATCCTAGAGTTAATCATTTGCAGATGTAGCTACTCTCAAATAGCGACTTCATTTTTCTGAACACGGATCTTGACTCTTTCTTGTGTGTGTGTGTCGGGGGGGGGGGAGTAGCCATGGGGGATAGTTATTACCCTTGTGTAGGACAAGGCATCAAGTTAAGGTCCCTTCTAAAAGGGAAAGTATGTTCCTGGTTGGAGAATGCCTCTGTTGGAAGCATGTCTGAGACCTGAGAATAAATATCAGGAGACCAGGTGGGATCAACAGGCACACAGCTCTTTTTGCCCGTTTTTGCTATCTTTCCCCGTAGGCATTGAGGTAGGGGTCGAATCCTGCCTCCGATTCCTGCTTTGTCTCTATTATATCAATTCTTTCCATCTGATCCCCTTCTCAGACCCTATTTATAAGTGAGTTATTTCCCTATTGAACTTAATACCCTTTCTTTTCTTTTGCCTTTGCCTCTAAGCTCTCTGCTCTGCCATCACACAGGTCATCATTCCAGATGGTCTGACATCTATTCTGACAGATCTTCCCCTGCCCCCACAGGTGTGGTGGTGTCAGGTAGACTGATTTACGGAAATTCTCTAAGAGCCTCATAGAATCCTAGATATTTAGAGCTGGACAGAGTCTCTAGATCTGTTCGAGTACCTTCATTTTACAAAAAAAGAAGCAGGCTGAGGGCTGAAGCAGCATTCGCATGGAGAGAGAGGAGTCTTGTAAACCCGGTCCTTCACACCTTCGCTCCGCAGGCCGGCCTACAGACTGTGCTTATCACAGTATGCACTGAGTAAGGGGTTATGGCTATATTCCTTCTTTGTTCTTTGGGAATGACGGTGTCCAGAGGAACATGTGTGCTCCTGAATGCACTGACTATGATTACTTTGAAAAAGCAACCCATGGAAATCTGTCATGTAAGTATTTATGGGCCTTTTAATGTTTGCTCTGAGCCTCCTATAATTTCAAAGGTGTTATTTTGTCTTTAAAAATATATTTCGGGGGGCGCCTGGGTGGCTCAGTGGGTTAAGCCGCTGCCTTCGGCTCAGGTCATGATCTCAGGGTCCTGGGATCGAGTCCCGCATCGGGCTCTCTGCTCAGCAGGGAGCCTGCTTCCTCCTCTCTCTCTCTGCCTGCCTCTCTGCCTGCTTGTGATCTCTCTCTGTCAAATAAAAATAAATAAAATCTTAAAAAAAATATATATATATATATATATTTCGGGGTGCCCAGGGTGGGGCGCAGTTGGCTGAGCATCTGACTCTTTGGTTTCTGCTCAGGTGATGATCTCAGGGTTGGGGGGGTGGATGGAGCTAGCCTGGCGTCAGGCTCTGTGCTTAGTGGGGAGCCTGCCCCAGACTCTCTCTCCCTCTGCCTCTCTCCACCATGCTCTCTTTCTCTCGATCTCAAGTAAATAAAAAAAAAAAAAAAAAAAAAAAAAAAAAAATATATATATATATATATATATATATATATATATATTTAAAACACGAGTGGTCTGAACCAAGAAGTGACTGTGTGCATGCAGCCTGGTGGAAGCCACACAGCCAACGGTCAGCCCGGGCAAAGGACTGGCATTCTGCCTGACGCTTCTTGTTGGCCTTTGAGTAAGTTCAAGGAAAATGGTGTAAGGCACCAAGGATTGGAGGAAAGGAAAAAATGGAGGGACACAAAACAGCAGAGGGGATCAAGTGAGGGAGGGAGGGTGGAAGGGAGGTAGAGAGAGCGAGGAGACAAGCATGGACGACCATCTGTCACACATAAACAAAGGCTTTGTGTCGCAGGAGTAAACAGAGCTGCTAAAAGCCTCCTGTGTAGCAGCAGGGTGTTTTGTTTCTGCTCCTTTTTTTTTTTCCTTTCTTCAGTTGGCTTAGAAAACTAAGCATGAGGTAGTTTCTGAAAAATCTGTGGGGATTCTGGGAATTCTGAATCATCTAAACCGAACTTCACACAACACTTCTGGGTGCTGAGGTCCTCATGATGCGTGATTTATGTTGTATCTTTCTCCCAAGGAGTTCAAAACATTATATGTGTTATCTTGTTTAGATTCCTCCCAGCCTGTTTGGGAATGTGCATGTGAGTGTGAGAGTGTGTGAGTGTGGGGGTGGGGGGCAGGGAGTGGGGAGGTTAGGATTACATACGTCTCAGAAACAGGAAATGGGGGTATAGGACAAAGTAAGATTTTCCACTGCAACACGGATGGTGTTGGGACTGTGAGTTCTTAGGGGCTCCCCGGGTCCCCATCCAAGGTGTATCTCACCTCCCAGGGCTGGCCAGGGGGGATAGACTGATTGAAAACAATTTTGCTTGGCTTTTTAGTTTGAAGAATTCCAAACGTGTACCAAAGTGGAAAGAGTAGTATAAAGAAGCCCAAATACTCATCACTTGCTTCCTCCAGACACCCACCCCCCTGAGTCCTTGTTTTTAGATCATTTGGAAACAAATCCTTTCCATCCTATGCTTCATCTGTAAATAATTAAGTACATATCTTAAAAATAGACTTAAAAACTTAGTATCATTATCACATCTAAACACTGATAATAATTCCTTAGTATCTTCTGATATCCAGAATTATTGAAATTTCCCTGAATTATTAAGCACGTGGGGAAAAATTCTAATTCTTCACTTTAAGAGACTATAGATTCACTCCAATGACACTATTACTGCCTCATATAGTTTTCGGGCACTGTTATTTGTCACTGGGACAGGCATCATGTTCTTTCATAAACTCTTACAGATGGCAAAGTTTTACTTTTCAGAGAGGATTTGCTTTCCGCATAAGCAGAAGTCATTTGGAACCATGCCTCAAGAATGCGAAGGCTAATTGATATTTGCATATTTAATCCTGCTGTTCCTTAAAAACTCAGCTCCATTGCTTTGTAGTTATACATCCTTTAGCTCTAATACGCAAAAGGCATGTGTGGTGTTAAAAATCAGAAGGGAATTAGCTTTTGTGTTGCAGGGGGTCTTGCAGACCCTCTGGCTGGGCTGGAGTTATTTTTTTGAGTTGTTGAGTTAGGGAGAGCAGAGACGTAGGGCACCCACTAGTTAGCAGTAGGCACAGAAGGGTTTCAGTATTTGAAAAACAGACATGGTTGTTCTCTAGGCACACGGGCCGAATGCCAGGCCTTCTCCGAGGTAATGGCAATGAGTCTAGTGAAAGGCTGTTTGCAGTGAAGGAAAATATCTGAAAGGAGGCCTTGGCTTTTCTTCCAGACAGATATTCTCTGATGGAGAATGTGCCCAAGAGAGACTCAGGCTAGACAAGATGAAGAATCATGCCTTTGGCAATTTAATGGGCTTTCTTTATGTGGTAGAACACTCTGTGATCATAAAACCCTTTGTAGAAAAGTCCTTCCTCATTGATCATCCCAGAGAGGTTAAGACCTGTTTAATAAATCAGTGACTGAAATGGTGCTGGAACTTCTATCTCCTGAGTCGAAACTGATGGCTCTTCCCAACCCACCCAGGCACCGCCAGGAAGGGTTAGAAATGCCAGGTTTGCTTTCAAATGCTGGGATCCCTGAGCATGGGGGGTGGGTGGGGGTGAGGTGGGGGGGTGGGCAACACACCCATTTACTCTGCTTGTGTGGATCCACCTGGGCAAATTAAGTAAGTGACCCCAAACCTACAAGTGAGAGGTAGGAGGAGGGGGGAGGGGGGAGGTATCTCTGGGGATCAAGGTGGTCAAGGCGGAACACCTTGAACAAAAGCTCAGCTCTGCACAGAGCCCGGGGGGACCTGGAGATGGACAGTAACAGCAGATTTCTGGCCCCACTGGCCTGAACTCTGGCTAAGGAGCCACTGCCTGATCTCCAGAGTCCCCTGGGAGCTTCCTGTCCTCTGTACACAGTCACAGGCTCGGCGGCCAGAGGAGGAGGGCCACCCGACCTCGGCCTCAGGCTGGGTGGAGCGGCCTCTTCCTGGGGCTCACTTTCCAGCAGGAAGCCCTGCCCGCTGCAGATAACTGAGGCACTTTGTTATGCGCAGAGCGTTTTTTATTTTTACTACCCCGGGATCAGCTTTCCAAAACAGACATTTGCCAGTGCGGAAAGGAAGACGGGATGGTAATGAGAAGGTGTCCTCTCCACCCGCTGCAATCCCTACCAACTCCCATTTCGCTGGTTAGTTTTTAAAATACTGCCACAAGCCCTGCTGATTAGAATAACAATAAGGTTTGTTTAGTTTGGTGTGGCCAGGAGGAGCAGGCTCGGATTGAATGGGGGTTTGGGGGGTGCTGGAGATTCTCTCCCTGGCTCTGCCACAGATCAAATATAAAGTCACATGACTTTATGCCTCAGTCTCCCATCCGCAAAATGGAACTGGGGACCCTTTTTTTTTTTTTTTTCTTTTTTAGGGGCTAGAATGGCCAGGAGACAGAATACAAGCTTGTAAAGGAATATTTTTAAAAACCCAGTAATCCAAGCCAGCAATTCCGCTTCTAACTCCACAGAAACCCCACGTGTCCACCAAACATCATGTACAAGAATGTTCACAGCAGCTCCATTTGTAAGAGCCCCAGACTGGAAGCCAGCTAAATGTCCATGAGCATGAGAACAGTGTGTTATTCTCACGGGGGAAGGCTTGCCGGGCAAGGAGAACCAACAACTTAACCACAAGCAACAGCGTGGATGAATCTTACAAATACGATGTTGAGGGAAAGGTGCCTAGGGCTCACTGTGTCATGGCTCTGTGTCCCAGGCACGCTGCACACACCTGCCCCAGGACCTTTGTCTCTGCCAAGGCCCCCTCTCCCTTCATTCCTTCGTCTCAGAGGAGAGCCATCCCTGCAACTGCCGCTGGGCATAGAGCCATGGGATGCCCAGGCCCCCTCCTCCGTGCGCAGCCCCGTCCAGCAGGCAGCCTGGACTGCAGCGGGATCCCCTCCACACTCCCAGTTGCGCTGGCTATGTTACCGTCCTCATCCCGGCCTTCATGATTTTTTTTCCCCCTTTGAGCATCATTTATTTGGTGAAGTTGCCAATTGTTTTCTCCTCTGCCTACAGGGAGAGTTTCAAGCCTATTTATGGGACATATCCTCGGGAGTTGATTTGTCTTGATGCCCTCTGCCCCCAGTTCACAGCCCCCTTCCTTCCTCCTCTTCCCTTCTTGACAACCGCTGCTTTGAGTCCATTTCCAAAAGGATTTTCAAATGATAGCAAAGGTAAAGACCATAGGTATGTCCTCTCTTTGGAAATTATGTCTTAGTACAGGATTTATGAGGTTCATTGCCAAATCACTGTCTGTTCTCTAAATCTATAGACAGGAATTTGCTTTCTCAGAGGGGCCGAAAAAATGCAGGCAAGAACTTGGCAGCCCTTGGGGTGAGGGGGCCCATGAGCTGGTCTACCAGATGGCTACTTTCTAACAAAGTCCCACAGGGAACCGTAGGGCTGGAAAGTGCCACGGAGTAGTGTCATCATTGGTCACTGCTAGCTTCAGACTCCCTGAGACTCTGCCCAACCCCTTGAGGTGTTCTTTTACAAACACATCAGCAGAGGAAAGGAAAACTCAGGCTCCTCTGTGCTCATTTTGTTGGGATTATCAAACATTTGCTATTTGTGTTATTCCTCTTGTCTGAAGGAAAAGAAACAAGTGCTGAGTAATCTTGTTGGGACTTGTGCCTTATTTTACTCTATGAGTCGTGCTCATCTGAAGGTCAAAAGCTTAGCAAAACATTGTTAGAAAAATGTTGTAATTAAGATTCATTTAGAGAAGCCTGGTTTAAAAAAAAAAAATGTGCCCAAGAAGATTATCAAGTTATGACTCAGCTCAACCATGTAAATCTTTTTAAAAAAGTAGCTGCTGTTTCATAAGAAGTTCCATTTAAAAATATCTCTTCTGTTCTCCCCAGGAAAGTTATACTATGAATAGAGAAATTAGGAAGAAAAATCTGACATTTTAGAGACTCAGAAGTTTAGAGGTGGAATCTTTGTTCTATGAGAGCACTGAAAATTTTATAAGCCAATATGGGGTTGTGGGATAGATATATTTTATATGGGCAAAAATTTGTTTTTGGAAAACAGGGAGTTTTTGTAATTAAATTATCTACCCTGCTTACTAATTATCTTCTTATTTTTCTCTCTAGGTCAGTGGTTCTCACATTTGAGCATACATCAGAATACTCTGTAGGGTTTGTTAAAACCTAAATTGCTCTCAAGATTCTGACTTGGTAGGTCTGGGGTGGAGTTCAAAATCTCATTTCTAACTAGTTCCCAGGTAATACTGATGCTGTTGGTCGGGGACCCAACTCTGAGAAGCACTGTTCTAGATCATTTTAAACCTGACTCCTCATGATTACCTGGCGAGCCTTAAAAAATGCCCAGTACTTGAGACAATCTCTGAGGGGGGGATCCTGGGCACAGAATATTTCAGCAGTCAGGCAATTCTGCTGTGTAGTTGAGATTGAGAATTTTTGTTTTAGGCAAAGCTTACTTATGTACCAGTCTTCAAAGACCATGATGCTAAGGAAATTGGTGGCTAGCAGCTGGGTGCTTATTGAGCTGTGAGCTCCTGTGCCCTCTGGGCAGCCCCAGGCTGTAGGGTGATTTCCTCCCATGTCAGGGAGTATCCGTTTCTGGAACAGGTTTGAAGTTTATGCTATCAGCAAGATTGCAAAAGGCTCTCTGGGAGTTTTCTTCTGCCTGATAACTGGGAGGGCAACCTGAGTCAGAACAGGTTCATGCTGTATTTTGGCATGTGATAGCTAGTCTGGAGGACAATGAATCCTTTTAGATTTTAAAAAGAAGGGCAGGAGAGAAATAATCCGTATCACTTTCCCCAATATATTCTTTTAAAATTTTATTTATTTATTATTTTTTTGAAGGGGAGAGGCAGGGAGGGGCAGAGGGAGTGGGAGAGAGAGACTCCCAAGCAGATTCCACACCCAGCATGGGGCCCGGTCCTGGGCTTGACCTCACAACTCTGAGATCACAAACCTGAGACTAGCTGCAATCAAGTGTCAGATGCTTAACCAACTGAGCCACCCAGGCATCCCTTTTCTTATCTAAGCCTCAAAGAGCAACCAGATCAAGACTAGTGAATTATTTGCATTTTTTACAGATGAGTAAACTGAAACGCAGAGTAGCTAAGTGAACTACCCAAGGTCACAAGACACAGAGGTGGCAGAGCGGTGATTTGAACCTGGGTGGTTTGATTCCAAAGGCAAGGATCCCCACCACCTTACCACTTTTGCTAAATGCCTCTGGTGCTCCAGAAAACAGATACAATGCAGAACTGGTAATGTAAATTGTGGGCCCCAGTGCAAAATGAAATCATAGAGCCTCTTGTGAAAAAGTTGTTAAGAAGAAAAAATTTTGGTAAGAATTCAAGGAAGCAGCAGCAGCAGAGCATTAGACCAAATGTGGGGCCCTGTGTGCAGAGGTTGTGCACCTGCGGAGTCAGCCCTGACATTAGACGTCAATCTGCAGGAACTACTTATCAAACTTTCTGCTCCAATAAGGAGGATGCTCAGGGGCACTGTGGTGGGGCGGTACCAGGTGCAGAGCTGAGCATGGAGACACTGGGTTTTAGTAATAGCCCTGTCAAGAGCTTCCCATTATTCCTGTTGACCTTGAGAATGTTATTTAACTTTTTGGAAGTTTAGTTTTGTCATCTGGAAAACCGAGAGATGGAGAAGTGGGGAGGGATAGATGATGTTGGTGTTTCTCCAACTTCCATTATTTCTATACCACGTACTTAGTATAGTGGCTGTGCTCACGATCCCTGGACCCACACCACCTGACTGCTTATTTTGGCTTTACCAAATTCTAGCTATGTGACCTCAGTCAAATGTTTCAGCTTCCTCATCTGTAAAATGAAGGTCATTTTGAGGGTTACGTACGTTAATGTGAGGAAAGTCCTTGCATAATGGCTGGTATGTGCTAAGGGCTATATTAAGTGTTAATTATTACTATGAATCATGACACCTGTACTAATACTGATGTTTTTTTCTTTAATTTGACTCATTTTAAATTTAAAAATAATTACCAGATTGATGTGAGCAAATATATTTTTTCTAGTATGTGTGAAAATGTATAATAACTATGTAATATTTTTAAAAACTCAAAAAATTCATTCCTAGACTCTCTAAAATCAGCCCAAATATTACCAATAGACTGGTCACCACCCTGTGGGTAACACTGTACTAGATAGTGAAGATCCTTTCCAGCTTTAACACTCTAGGAATGAATGCCTGTGTCTTCATGTCTATGCCTCAGTCATTTGACAAATACATGAGTGAAACATTTCTCCCTTCTTCAGTCAAATCTTTCCATTGGTTAGCTACATGTTCCAACAGAAGTAGGTTTAAATGGAGAAGAGAAACTGTGAATAAATCATGTAAGTAGTTAAAACCCTGACGAGTTAGTGAGGTTCTCTCAAGAACTCCTCTGAAAGCCCAACAAAGGATGAGACCTAGAGTCGTGAAAAATTGGGCCAGGATGCTTACAAGAAGACACAGTCTGGTCTTCAGCAGTGAGGAATCTGCTGGAAGACCAAAGCCCTGTCCTCTGAGCACTGTTTCTCCCCTTCTTCCCTCTATGTAAATCTTATCTTCCAGGCTTACAGTTTAAATTCCGCCTCCTCATGCTTCTTTCCAGTTATTCTGTTTTTTTTTCTCATCGAAACAGTAGTCAGAGAGGAGTATTTATTAAGCACATGCTGTGTTCTAGCAGAGGACGCAGTGCTCAACACCCATATTCCTGACTTCAAGGAGAGGACGGGGCTTCAGGGCTACAATCTGTGTAGGGAGTTTAAGAGGGTGACTAAGGAACTTTAAAGTTAGACTCATTTAAACCTCCCTCTCAACTTATTATGAGCACCAATCTCCAGCCATCTCCCGAACATCAGTGCTTGTTAGGTGTGAGAAACATGTGATAATATAAATCAGCCACAAAGGGAGATTAAAAATCTTGGGAAAGCCGCAGGACCTTTCGAAGGCAATAAATGTGAATTTGGAGAGAGCATTTCTGATTTACACCCAAAGTTGTGGACGGTCGAGGAGCTGGCAGAGTTACATCAGTTACCAACAGGAGAAGAGAAAATCAGTAAGACCGATGGCATGATAGGGGCTTCCCAAGAGAATGACTAGAATATCTGAAGGATGAAGAAAGAATCTTGGGAAAAAATGAAAAAGTCTTTGATATTTTATAAAAGTCAATATGAAGTGGGGATATGAAATGGTATAATTTAGTCAGAAATATTATGCCAAAAAATCCACACTTAATTCATACTTTGCTTGTTAAAGAAATTAGGGCATGATTGGTATTTTAATTTAATTTTGCCCAATGTAAGAAAAATGCTTTTTTAAACTTCAGTTTCATAATTTTTAGTTTCCAAGGTAGAATTCCAGTTGAACATTTCTACTCTCACTCTTACTGTGCTATTTTTTGTCCCTTTATTATGTGGATTCGTTTTAAGTGGACTTTTTATGGAATTAATTATCCATAAAAAGAATGTCCGGTAATGGTATTCGGTGAAGTGATGGAAAGTGATGGATTGATCAGCATCATTCTTCAGAACCAAAGACCAAGACCCTAACAGGCAGATAGGGCATAACTGGCTTTACTGACTCTAATGCAGAAAGCAAGTGTCCGTACAACCAGCCAGATTTCTCTTGCAATGGAGAAACCTAGTCCAGCTAGGAGGTAATTTTGGGATAAGCCTGTTCAAGGCCTTGAGAGGGAATGCTCAAGGCTCCAAAGGAAGTTGCTTACCCACAAAGCACCAGACTGCAAACCGGATCCATGTGATGGTAGAGAGCTTTAGCATGAGATAAATGTTCACCAGCATGGCAAAGGCAGGCACGAAGGGGAGGCAGGGGGCCATATAGGGCAGCTTTTTGGGGTTCTCTGGCTGCTGCAGGATCACGAACACCAGGGCGCTGATCAGCAGCACCATCAGAACAACCAGAAGGATGGCCCACCAGCTCTGCTCTGAGATGTAGTCGGAACCAAAGATGATGAAGGAGCAGAAGATGAACATGAGGATGAAGAGCAGCAGCACGCAGATGGTCACCGTGTGCCCTGTAGCTGCCGTGGGCCGATCCATCTTGCCTGGAAGACCCAGCCGGATCCTCATGGTATAGTAACGGGGCCCAATCAGCTTCTTTAGTTTGATGAGATAAATGTTTTCGGATTCGTCAGCTTCTATGCCTGTGGTCATGTCCACAGTGCCATAGTTGGGGTGGTTCACATTATAGGTTGACTTATCAGATTTGCCTATGAGCATCTCATTGTCTCCCAGAGATGGTAGGTTCTTGGCCCCACATGTGTTGGTGGCTGGGCCAGAAAACTCTTCCCCTTCACTCACAGGAGAACAAACTTCCTTGTCACAGTCAGCCAGGATGCCTTCCTTCTTCTTTGTGTGCTCCTGGGACAAGAACTTGACAAAACCGTCAATGTCACTCTCCGGTTGGTATCGAAGGAGCAAGACACAGACAGAAACCAAGGTGTAGGCAAGGAGTGTGCCGATGGACATCATCTCTATTAGGTCTCTCAGGCTGACTAATAGTGAGAGGAGAGCTGCCAGGAACCCTGACACAATGCAGGCCACCATTGGCGTCTCTGTGTAGGAGCTCACGTGAGCCAGGAACCTGGAGGGAGGGGCAAGCAGAGGGTTAGCAGTGAGTTACAGAGGGTGACAGACTCTAACGTGGTTTAACTCCTCCTGGTCCTGCTCCTCCAATTTACTTCTGGATTCACTGGTTTCAATTCAGCTCCTATTCCTACCGTAGGATTTGGTTTTCGAAGTATAATTTAAAAAGAATTTACTTGAATGCCTTGGTTTTGAGGCAAACTTCTTTATTAAAGTTCCTACTTCATTATGTGATGTGAAGGGTTGATTGAGTTTAGGAAGTATGTCAGAAACCTGAATTGAAGTGCAAGCTTTCCTAGGAAGAAGTGATGGATGGGGGTTCCCTGCTTGGGGTTCCCTGTGTTACCCAGTGTGGTCAGTCCACGGATCAGCAACATCAGTATCACCTTGGAGCTTATTAGAAATGTGTATTTTCAGGTTTTACCAGAGACCTACTACATCAGAATCTCTGGGCATGGAGCCTAGCAAATTATACTTTAGAAAACCTCCTGAGGATTCTGATTTATGCCAAAACTTGAGAAGCACTGCTCTATAATGAAAGTGCAGGGGTTTAGCTGGCAAAACAGCACAATTCAGAACATGTGCTCATAGATGCAGCTAAATCCAGCCAGTTACCAACTGGAGAAGACCAACAAAGGTGAATGAATGGCAGGTACTATTTTAGTAGTTCCTGTGGGCCTTAAGTTGCTTCCTGCTCTCCTCCTCACTCTCCTCCTAATCCTCCCTCCTCTCCTCTCTTCCATTTCTCCCTTCTTTTCTTTTTCCTTTTTCCCCTTCCTTCCTTCCTTCCTTCCTTCTGAGAGAAAGAGAGAGTGAGTGTGAATGAGGGTAGGGGCAAAGGGAGAGGGAGAGAGAGAATCTTGGCAGACTTCATGCCCAGCATGGCATGGGGCTTGATCCCACAACCCTGAGATCATGACCTGAACCAAAATTGAGAGTTGGTCACTTAACTGACTAAGCCATCCAGGTTCCCTTCCCTTATTTTTGTGTTTTACACATGACTGTTGGCTGAGCTTGGGATTTTTCCACTTAATTTTCTTTGAGAGAAGAAAAACCTTTTGGATATGTGAAGTTGTTACATCTCCATGATAATTGGCCTCTTCTGGATCAGTCCAGCTCCCAAACATGGCAGCTCGGACCTTGTGATGACTTTGAGGGTATGCAGAAGAAATGAAGCAGAAGATGACAGCTGATGGCAGAATGTCCCTGAGGAGATCCCTCCATACCCCTGAGAGCTTCTTGATCTCTATGCTTTATTCCTTGCTTGGTGCAGTTGAAGAACGCCTTCACTGCATGTCCTCATATGGTGGGCACTGGGAACCAAGAGGTGGGGCACATTCCCTTTGTGTCCATGGACAGATTGGCCACTTCATGGCCAATGTTAATGTAGTTAAAAATCTGGTCTTTGGAGTCAGACTGTCATGAGTTTAAATCCTGGCCCCCCACTCAGTAACTGGGTGTTGGGGCAAGTTATTTTCACTTGTGTATACTCATCTTCTATATTCATTTGCAAAACAGAGTTGTTATGACAACTAACTGAAATACTGTATACAAAGCACCTAGGATACACAAATATTCAATAAATGGTAGCTATTGTTGCTACTGATATTAGGCTCTGTTCGGAATGGTCTTATCCTCCCTGTGATGGTAGATTGGAATGTTTGTGGCTTCAGAGGGGCTGTGGAGAGATGGGCAATACCAGGCCTCAATTTGAGGGCAGGCCTGAGATGTTCCTGGGATCCTTCCCTCTGGAAGCCGCCCCAGAGTGACAGTTGGACACCCAGAATCTTCACAAAGCAACACACAATGCTGAACAAGAGGGATGGGGCAGTTAAGGAAACATACTAGTTTGTGCTAGATTGAGGGACCCAGAGTCAAACTGAGGGACCCTTTCAGGGCTTATATTCCTTTTGCTCAAACTCTTTGTTAGGGTATGTGACAAATTCCATAGTCTATGCGACTAACATTCACATCAAAATTATAGCCAGTCTGGGGCACCTGGGTGGCTCAGTGGGTTAAGTCTCTGCCTTCGGCTCAGGTCATGATCTCAGGGCCCTGGGTTTGAGTCCCGAGTCGGGCTCTCTACTCAGTGGAGAGCCTGCTTCTCCCCCTCTCTCTGCCTGCCTCTCTGCCCATTTGTGATTTCTCTCTCTGCCAAATAAATAAATAAATAAATAAAATCTTTTAAAAAATTATAGTCAGGCTGACTGTGAGTGACATTATCCCTGGACAGGTATGGCAAAATAGAATACATTTCATGGAGCATAGCCCTTACCTGAAAAGGAGCCCATCACCAGCCATGGCATAAATGACCCTTGGCATTGGGAAGAGGGAGCCCAGCAAGCTGACTGTCAGTCCTGCAACTGACCCAATGGCCACTACGAATTTTGCAGCGTAGAACCCATGGGCCACAAACATCTCCATGAGCGGGGATTCCGTGTCGATGGCACTGTATGGCACCATCAGAGTTAAGATCATGCTCACCTGTTAAAACAAGAGAAAGCATGGCTGGAGGTAGAGAGGATGGTCAGCATGGATGGATGTTCCACAGGAGAGTAAAGAGATCTGGATGTTGGATTTGCCACTTCCTGGCATATGCCCTTAATTTAGACAAGTCACTTGGGTTCCAGAGTTCTTGGTCTCAGTATTTTCTCCTCGCATTAGAATTTAGTGGTCTTGGAGAGATGATCCTCAGTATCTCTCGGGCCCTTTCATAACTGAGGAGTAAGTATGCAGGTATGTAAGCCCCACAACAGCAGAACTACATTGACAGTCCAATGAAGGGCAGATATTACCAGATGGAAGGAATGGCAGCCAAAGGCACTGGAGCCAGGGCCTAGCAGTGACCATGGGCACACTGCCCACATAGCCCAGACTCTCATTTATTTTATACTTTCAGGGTCCTATACAGTCTTAACTATATACTCCCTTTTACCCTGAACACCAGAGATAGAAACTCCAAAGATAAGTGATTGGAAATCCATAGCCAGTTAACAGATGTGACCCAGATAAGGGCTCATATTTCCATTTCTTCTCTGCAGCTCAGTGCCAGGAGCCAAGCAGACCAACAAACAAATTATGGCACTGGGATGGAACCCAGTTCTACTCTGGTTTTGTAAGGCTATCGTGGCTTTGCTTAGCCAGGAGTCACTTGGCTCCCAGGACCTATCTTCCTTTGTATGTGATAAATCTGCCATAACATCCCTTCCTCATGGCCCTGGGCCCCGAAGCCACCGGTCATAAGGCCAGGCCTTCCCTGGCCTGCAGAGGCCAATACTGGCATCAGGTAGGGAGTTCAGAGCCTGAAAGGGAGAGGGCAGTGCATTTCTAGACCACGTCTTTGCATATTTCTGAGGAGCCAAAATCCTCCGGCGAAGCCATGGGCTGCTAGGGAGGACAGGAGGATGGAATACCACAGCCCCACGGTTTGGCTCTTCTGATGGTGGGATGACAGCCTGCTGACCAGCACAACACCAAACAGCCCCTGAGTCATGGGTAAGGGCCATGTGTTGTAAAAGAGAATGTTTCCCAGCAACTTCACCACTTGCAACATCCTCTTCGGGGGTGGGCTAGAGGAGATTAGGACGGATCCCTACAGCAATTTGCATTGTGCCTGCTGCTCACATTAGATCAGGATGGGCAAAAAGTTGATAGATGCATAGAAGTACTCTGTAGTCTATAAAGTGCTGTTCTATGAAAGGAATTGTGATTATTAACTTTATTGTGTGTGCCACAGGGGTTGACCCCAGGAGGAGGCAGACGGATATGAGGGAGGAATAAGAGGGGAAAGGCAGAGCTGAGTGTCTCTGCTGCTCTTCCCACATCACTCCCTAAACATGTTGTCTGCAGGGATAACTAGGGTATGGATAAAATGAAGCCACTTGCCTGTGTGTGCATAGGGCGAGGTGATAATTGACCTACCCATAAAACAATTGTGAGAAGCAGGTGAATTCCTTATAAACCACACTGAAAGCTACTCTTGTGTTTTCCTTTGGTGTCCAGGACAATATTATTTTGCAGCTTGCCATCATGATCAAGCCAGCCACTGGTCTGGCCTCCTTAGTTGCTAAAGATGTTATTGTTTTGCTTTAGTTTCTGGGAGAAAGTGACTTTTCCTATGCTATGCAGCTGGTGTAGCAGTGTTGATAGCATATGTCCCCAGCTGCTGGCTCTTTCCTAGTTCTGGTAACTGAAGTGAGTGGGACCCTCAGGGCCTGGGGCATTGGTGTAATAACACCTATTGGCTTCTCAACTGGTTCTTTCCATTGCCAGGGGTTGGGTGGGGGGTAGGTTGGTTGTGAGTGAACTATTTCTGTGATAGAAATTCTGGGATGGGAGCTGACAAATGACACGTGAGGAGTGTGAAGATCGTCTCAGGGAAGTGACCCTGAGAAGACAAGGCTGAAGGCTTCCTTATGAAGATTTCTTTTAGTCAGAAAACCTTAAAAAGAAGCTTGGGCCAGTGTAAAAAGAGGGAGCAACAGCAACAAGAAGTTTCCTCTGAGATTTAAGGGGAAGAGTGTCTCTAGAGGATGATGTGTTCTCTCTCCCCACTCTGGGAGAGCCTCGCCTCTCGCTGCCAGGAAGTTCCCAGAAGACAGAAGAGCATTGAGGAGGGTGCACAGAGGTCCACAATGCCTCTGCTTGCACACCCACCCGTTACTGCCAGCCTATGATCTGAGCTCCTTGGACAGCAGCCCACTCCCTGTACACCATCCCTGGGCAGCAGCAGACACCCAGAGCCTGTGTGTGTGGGGAGGAATGGGGATGGAGACTCAGAGACCAAGGGTGAAGTGAGGGCTCAGGGCTGCTCACGTGTCCACTTTGCAGTCCTGATCTTCTTCTTGCCATGTGTGGATGGGGATAGAGATGATGTGTGGACACATGCATAGATAGCCTGAGGGCTCAGGGCTGCTCACGTGTCCACTTTGCAGTCCTGATCTTCTTCTTGCCATGTGTGGATGGGGATAGAGATAGATGTGTGGACACATGCATACGGTTACCAAGATTGCACAAGGAAGGACCACTTCCGGACAGAAGGTAACCCAGTCCCAGAGCTCCATTTTAAAGTCAGATATGAAAAGGCCATCAGGATGGTCCTGAAAGGATATAGTACTTACAGAAACATATGCTGTCAGGCAGATGACCAGGGAGGCGGTGATAGCATAAGGGATGGACGTGTTTGGATTCTTGGCTTCCTCTCCAGTGGTGGCGATGATGTCAAAGCCGATGAAAGCATAGAAACACGTGGCTGCTCCTTGCAGCACCTGGTGGGATAACGGCATTTCTCAGACTCAGAGTGTCAGGGCAGCACAAGGGCCTAACACACGGTACCAGCAACTGCCCTGTCTGGTGACATTCCTGAGAAGCAGAGGGAGTAACATAGTGGAACTTGTGCTCAAAGCTTGAGTTCTGATCTCCTGTACTTTCTAGCTGTGCGACCCTGGGCAATTCCTTCATGCGTAAAATGGAGATAAGGAGAATTTTGGCTAAATGAAAACTGGGTTGTTCAACACATTCAGATCATTTTGGGAAATAAGTGGGTTTATAAGCAAATCAAGAAGTTGGCTATCCCTAGGTCTTGGGGGACCTCATGAAAGCTCTCTGTGCTTCGTTTTCATTCAGTGGTTCTGACCCACAACCAGGGGCTGTGTGACCTCCCTTAGGGGATGTTTGGAAATGCAAGGAGCTACTTGTGAGGGTCACAGAGACATGGGGCATGCACTTCCAGCATTTAGTGGATGGGGCTCAAATGCTAATGCACAAGAAGTTGTCCTGCCCAAATTACCATTAGTGCCCCGATAGATCATCTCTGTGGTAACTTCTAGATCTGAAACGCTATAAAAGATGTTCAGATCTTCAGATATCTTATTGTCTTTCATGGGAACATAGGTAGAGACAGTTGGATTTTTTGCTCTTTTGGAGGCTTGAGTGACCTAGTTGGGCTACAAGGCCAGAGAGGATGTGTGGTAAGAGGCCCTGTAGGCTGTGGAGGTCGTATCCAGTGACATCTGCTGGACGTCTGTCTGACAGCAGCCTGCCTGGCTCCAAGGGTGGTTGGGACTTGATAAGTCAAGATGTCAGTGAAAAATCTTCCTTTAATGAGAGTGTTACTTTCTTCCAAGGAATCAACTAATATTTCCCCACCTAACCATTTGCAATGTCAGCTGAAAGGAAAAAGTATGCCTCTTTGAATGCTTGGGGAATGTCCTTTTAGGGGAAGGTGAGAGAGCTTTTTCCAGGCTTGTGTGTAGAGGGTGAGGGGCCTTGGCAGTATGCAAGCTCTAGCCAGGGGTTCAGAAATGAGATTCATTACAGAATAGACCATTTCCCCCCTTTTCTCCACATACAGCTTATAAATGCTGAAATTCAATACATGTGCCAAGCGGAAAAACTGTGTCCAAATTTTCACTCTTAAACTATCCTACTGGTTTCTCAATAAGTAAAAGATAAAATACTAAGTACTGGAACCTACTGGTACATTACAAACTGAAGATCTTCTCAAACCTCAGAAGCAAGTTTTGGTCACAAGTCTCCCCCCTTCCAGGTTTCTAAAGTTTCAGTTTCCTAACTGGGGGTTCTTATCCTGGGGTCCATTCAACTCAGGGGGTCTATGAATTTTGCTGGGAAGAGATTACCTTTTTATCTTTACTAACCTCTGACTGAACATCAGCATTTCTTTTAATAACGAATGTAGGTAACAGACAGTACCTGTGACTGTGTCACCAATAGCGATCAGATCTTTTTTCCATAATAGATTGTTGTGGAGATGTTGAAGTATCATTTGTGCTTGTTGCTACTTCCAAATTATGATAGTTATTAGACATAGATATCAATATTTAAAACACCAAAGAAGCACATTGTTATTATATCACAATTAAAAAATATTTTTATAACTATATTTTAATATATTTAAATGTATTTGATTTCTTTTGAATTCCTATGTAATTAGGTTCTTCATTTATAAACACGGTTCTTAGAAGGGGCTCAGAGTCTTCACCAGACTGCCAAGGAGCACGTGGCACAGAACAATCAAAGAGCTCCTGGTCTATTCTAATAAGTCAGGTAGAAAGAACTTCTCAAACAAGTAGTTGTTGTCAGGGTATAGGGGCTACTTTCTGGGAGAGGAGATAACTCTCATTTCACTTCAGTCAAGTCTTTCATTTCAGGGAATGAAAAGTGTTTGGATCTCCAGTCAAGGACAGAAAACAGATCTCACTTCATTGTGCATGGAGGTTCACAGGTTTGGAAACGTGCTTGTTTTCAGTTGTCTAGGAAATGTTTTTGGTTTTTAAGGATGAACAGATGCTGGGATTGCAGACTCCTTAAACTGCCCCCATCAAGGAAAGTGTTGCTTCAAGACAGCTTCCAGAAAACAGGCTCTGCTTTCTCTTCCTTTAACATCCTTCTTCCCTTACACATTTATGCACATGCGTGTACACACGACTCCTGTAAATCATACGGATCTGTTACGCCCATCACTCGGATGATGTATTGCTCCCAGTTAGGGGGTCGCAGGGAGACAGTGCGATGCCTCTTTGGTGTGGTCGGTTCTGGATGGAAAGTTAATAGATATTACCAGCCCTCACTGCTGAGGAAGGGGGAGGGTGGAAGTGTGTTAAATAAGAACTTTGGGGCACGTCTACACTAGAACGAGATGAGAGGTCTGTAAGCCATGCTGTGTGAGGAATCACTGGGGACCTAGAGATATGTAACATGAAAAGAAAACTCCGTGAAAGACATTGAAGACACCTTACAATTTTGACGTACTGACCATGTAACAGTTGGAGGAGAAGTATACTGTGGGCTCCAGAGGGAATTCCAAAGCCATACAGAGGGTGGGGGTGTTGGGGGTGGGCATTGGATTTGGTTAAGAGAGCAGATTTTGTGGACTATCAAACTGAGGGTGGTTCTGTCATACACAGACTTGGTGACCTAGAACAAGCTCCTAATCTTGGAGCCTCATTTTCTTAAATGGAGATGAAAATAGTATTTAGTTCATAGTGTGGTTATGAGGATTAAATGAGATAATATAGTGAACTTCAGTCATAGACCACAGTAGGTGCTTAATAAATATTAGCTCTTGCTAACAGCATTTTTTATTCCTAGAGTAAGTTTTCTAGAACAGATGAAACCAAAGGCATAAACAAATTCTTCCTCCTCCTTGTTTCTTTTTTTTAGAACTGGACATATATTTTATTAACTGCTCCATTTTGACAGGCACTTTGTGATATGGATACAGCCGTGAGCTTAACCCCCTGGGGCTTGGAGTCTAGAGGACACTGCAAGACCCCAAGTGCGACCTTGACTGTGGTAATAAACTAAACAAGACCACTAGGTGTTTATATTCTTTGTAAGATACAAATGTTACTATTTTCCAAACAATTTAAAGAATAGATGGCAATTACTGATAATCATGGGTTATCAGAATATTGACTAACTCTGATCAAGTTGGGAATGGAGGCGGAAAGTTTGCGAAGAGAACGTCTGCCAGCCTGAATTTGCTATGTAGAACTGGAAAGCCATTATGACTGAAGGACGACTGGCAGATCAAAGGTAGGATGTTTAGAGGTTCCACTGCATTAGGTAGGAATCAGAATTTAACTCGGATGGTTTGAATGAAACGATTTCAGTGAAGGCCCCATTTATTCTCCTTCTGGAGCATAAAACAGAGTATGAAGGGTGAATAATGGATCTGGTGTGTGTGTGGGGGCAAACCTGCAAGATCAAACAGATTCTGATCTAACAAGACATAGATCAAATAAACAGATTATCGAAGAAAAGAGCATAAAATAAGCAAATAAATTCACCTATTTTACTTAAGTTAGTTTGAATGATTTTTTCTTGCTTGTAAACAAATGATCCCTGATTGATGAATACAAGAGAGCCAGGAAATGAAACTGTGTATGGGTGTGTCTCTATCCTAAAGACCACTACTAAAACTACTTTCCACTTCGCTCTATCCAGACCGCAGATCTGGCCACTGGGATCTGTGATTAGGATTTCCTTCCAAGTATGGAAGAATGTGTGTGCACTTAGGAGTGAGCATCTGTGAATGAAATTGGTGGGTGAAGTGTGTGTCTCTAGGTTCATTGGCGCTTTATCCCAACTTTTAAAATTAACTTTTTAATTTGATGACATAAGCAGAAATGGTTTTCCAAAGTCAAGCTGGTGTAGCTTCTCAGCTGGGTGACGCAAATCAGCCCATTCCCTTAGAGAGCTTTAGTGGGGAAAGCAGCATGTGCCTCAGTTGCTGGAGGGCTGGCTGCTGTTTATTTAGTTGTCAAGCAATGTCGTTAGTGGTGTGCTATTCAGGGTGTGGAGTCCCTAAAAGCTGGCCTCCTATGTGGAACTGATATTCGTGAGGCAGCTCTCCATACTCTGCGTTGGCCATTCTGCCAGATGCCTAGGAGCTAATTAGGTACCTTTATATAATTCACTCCCAAGGTAACAAGACAAAACTCTGACTTTAATAGCGTTTTCTACCACCCTCATGCTCCAGATCTATTAGCACCCTGTCCACAGTGACAGTGGAATGTGCTAATAGGTTCCAGCAAGTGAATTAAAATGTGGAGAACATGAAAAACAACTTTCCCTTTGTTTGGAGGCGGTCAGCATTCCCCACAAATACTTGTTATGGACCATTTTCCTGGGAGCTATTTGTGCGGGTAGAGTGTCTCATTTGGTTCAAGAAAAACCATAAGATATCATCGAGAACAAATAACATACAGGGAATACACAGCAATGTTCAGGGGCTGAGGAACTGTAGAGGGAAGCAGGGGTTCAGCTGAGGGCCAGCAGTTACTTGATCTAGAGAAAAATGTTTGTTGTTCTTAAGCTCTTTAAGACCAAAGAAGCATTTGACCCAGAACCTGTAAGTGAGTAAACCATTCCTTAAGCTATTTTCTTTGGAAGGATGTGGTTGGAGCAGGGAAAGAGTAAGCTTATGAGGGGTCCATGGCCAGAGGATAGACTGTTCATTATTAACCCTTTCAAAGTACGTGAGAATTGTGTTTCAAGTCATGTAATGGTATCCTTATAAAACCATCTCCAACACAATGATCTTCTCCACCCCCTTCCTACCTGAAGTGGATTAGAACTCTGAACTAGGCCCCTTGTCAGGGGTTGAGGACAGGTTATCCCTAAGGAGAAGACCATACAGCTGCCAAGTAGGCAACTCACCTTGTTGTTGACAATTGTTAGGTAAGAGAGTAGCAAGTGTGTTTGTTAACGTGGTAGATGACATGTTCATGAGAGGGTGTCACACCTTAAAAATTAGGATCCATATTCAAAGTGTCCTTGCTAGGGTTGCCTGGGTGGCTCAGTCAGTAGAACATGAAACTCGAACTTGGGGTCATGAATTCAAGCCCCATGTTGGGCATAGAGCTTACTTAAAAATAAAACCAAATCAAACCAAAACCAAAGTGGCCTCACTGGACTGGAAGGGTGACCAGAAAACAAAGTTGAGAAAGAACAGGTCCAGGCCAGTTTGCTAGGGAGGAAATGTACCGCGGAGGAACCCAAGGCCAGGCGGATAGGAAAGAGGATGAGTCAGCACCATCCTCAAACTGGGCCATCCTTTGTGCTCAGCTGATGCTTTTAGTCACAGCCACTAGAACACATATTTGAATTTCCTACAGGGATAATGAATTTGCAGTGAAAAATGCAAAATCCCAGCAAACTTTTTTAGTGGCCAGTGACAAACCTACTCAAGACAGTAAGGTTGGGTTGGAATGAGGTTAGTGAGGTCGAAGGTGCAAAAAAGAGACAATTGGTTTCATGTGTCCAAACCCAGGTCAGGGGAGTAGTGGAGTAAATAAGGACTTTGACTCAGCCAGGACTGGGATTGAATTTCAGCTCTATTACGATCTAGATCTGTAACCTTAACTTTCCTCAACTTAAGGTATTTTGATGTAAAAGTAGAGATCAGGGTTGTAGTGAAGATTACCTGAAAAGTGTATATGAAAGCATGTGTCACAAAAATAATGGGAAGTTAAGAATGGCATCCTTCCTTTTTTTTCTTTTATGCCTGACTTCTGATCCTCTTTTCTTGCTACAAAAACTAGTGAAAACCTGGGTGTATAAATGGGAGCCCCTAAGTCTGCCTTGATTAATTCCTTCCTCGATGAGGTGGATTCCCGACTATCCCAAAGAGGGATATGGGTCCCTTGAGTGTGAAGAGGAGACCCCCAGAGAGAAAAAGACCCCAGAACAAAGACAGAGGGACAGTTCAAAGACCGGTTCATCTTCTTCAGCATGAACAAAGAGTATTTGGACAGAAGAGATTAACTGCTTCCAGTCTTTACATGGGGCCTAGACTATAATGTGTGCCATTTGGGTGAGCTCTTAGATTTTTGAAAATTAGACATGAACTGAGTAATTACAAAATGTTTTCAAATTGTTTTGCTATGATGTCTTAGTAAACAATGTACTTTGGTCTGGGCTGGTTTACACTCCCATGTGAAGGTAAGAAAAGAGGCTACACCATGTCCTAATGCTTCTTCTAGCTCTAAGACTCTATGGCTTTCTGAAAGTTTAAAGGAAGGGAGAACATAACATGTTGGATTAGTTATCTTATTACATTTTTAAAGAAGACTCAGAAGCAAGGAACGACCATGTAATAGGAAGCAATTTGGAGTCACGTAGACCCAAGTAGGAATTTCAGCCCTGGTGCTGACTGGCTAAGTGACCCTGGTTAAATGCGTTCTGCCTCTCTGAACCGTGGATTCTCTATCTGTTAAGTTGGGCACAGCAGTACCTGCTTTAAAGTTTTGTTAGAGCACAATGCTGGGCACCTAATATATAACTGATAAACTCTAAACTGTAAATAGTGATAATAAGCATCACTATTATTAACCTCACAAGGTGTACCAAGAAACCTTTCAGGATGTTATTCGTTTTGGCAAACTTTTGGTACAATTAGTTTTCCCAGGTGATGAATGAGAAAATCCGAAAGCACAGAAGTTAGCTGTTGGCCAAAGTCTTAACAATAAGTCCATGACCTCAAAATTTCTTAGATTATGAAAAAAAAAAATGGTGAGAACGTTTTTGTGTGCTAGGATAAAAATGCAGTTGAGTTCCGGAAAAACACTTTTTCTTTGCCACTCTTGTAATTTGTTGTTTCTTTTATTTGATAGGAAAGGAACGATTTGTATTGGAAGAAATTGTTGACTTGGGGATCAAGAATGGGGTCAACAGCGTCTTTGTCTCTTCTGGTTTTGACCAGTTTCAGGATTTATGCATTTCAAGGAGGAGGGATGAAATTTGTGGTACTGTGGAATTCTTACAGATAAGCAGAAGACTAGAAATCTTGGCTTGAATTGCTCTCTTGCTTATTTCTCTGCATTGAACAGTGTGGCACGGTTCAGAATAAATAGGAGTTATTTTGAGCACTCTCCAAGAGAGATTTCTGGTCCCTGGACATCTTGGAGGGAAACCAGTCTAAGCCAGAGGTTTTTACAAAAGCAAGTCTGGTGGAGTCCCAGACTTGCTCTCTGCCAGGGCTAGGCAGACGTGCCTCCCTTTGGCTCAGTTTCTTCTCCTGCTAGAAGAGGAGTAGCAGCAGGTGATTCTTTAGATCTCTTCCAGCTCAAAATTCTCTGATTTATGTTCTACTTTTTTCAAGAAAGGAATAGGTGGTTGAATTTTACCAGTGAATTTAATAAAGTAAGCATTTTTTGTCATACCAGAAAAAGGAAAAAGGATCCAGGCACAATTTAGAACTCCTTGTCAGTATTAAGATTTTGCCCCCTGACCTTCCCATTTTTCTTTAGTGTAAACCTCACCACCCAGATCAGGGGGTTGAGATCTGAAAATGTCCCTTTGGTCCAGCCCACTCTCTGGCCAACTCTCTGACCACACTAGGTGGACTTCTCTGCCATGAGCCATGCCACTAGAGTGGGATTTATGACCAGCCTGCACTGTGCCCACTCATCTGCACCTAGACCTTAACGGGGCTCTCCACATTGGGTCAAACTTAGGGATTAAATTTAAAAACTA
The DNA here is from genome assembly GCF_020171115.1 of Neogale vison. Classification (NCBI taxonomy): domain Eukaryota; kingdom Metazoa; phylum Chordata; class Mammalia; order Carnivora; family Mustelidae; genus Neogale; species Neogale vison. Next base: position 94,723,865 of record NC_058096.1, read on the forward strand.
CTTTTTCCCTAGTTCTATACCCAGGCAACATTCATCCCTTACCTACCTACCCGTTCTTCTGGCTCCTTTACTGCCTTGCCTATTTCGGGCTATCTGTCTCTCTGAAAATACTCTAGGGGGATTCTCTAGGACCAAGCTGTTCATATACAGGCTTTGGAGTCAGACAGTCCTGGCTTTGGGTTTTGACTCTGCCACTTACATTGTGTGCTTAATAGCGAGCCCCCTGCCCTCTCTGAGCATGAGTTTTTCATCGGTAAGACCAGAATACAAGTATCTTCCTTCCAAAGTTATTAGGACACTTAAATACTACATGCAGAGCACTTCACATAGGATTAGGCATATTTCAGATGGCCAAAACATCAAATCTATTATGGTTATTTGCATAAAATAGGGTCTCAATAAATGTTTGTGAAACAAGTAAAAAAAATGATATGGGAACCGCTTCAGAGCATTCCCATTAAATTCAGATAAAAAATGATGAAAAAGATGACATGAAGATTATGGGACAGAGCAGCATTTTTTGAAAATATGTTTCAGTCACAGGGCGGAAGGCAGAATGTGCAGTAGCCTTACGAAGCTTTAGAGATGCACTCACCCCTGACCAGCCATGGGGCAAGAACTGGCCCTCAGCCCAGTACTTCCCATTGATGAAGAAGAGGCCTGCGATCATGATGAACACCCACACTGCCAGGTTCAGCACATTGAGGACGTTGTTGAAGCCCACGGAATTCTTCACCCCCAGTGCAACAATGATGGTGACGATGATTGCAATCACTAGAGCCAGAAGGTCAGGGTACGATTCTTCACCTTTCCCTAGGGGGCAAAGACATGAGTTAACATTGTCCAGAGGGAAAAAAGGGCCATGCAAACTCACAGCACCCCGTCAGGGCACTTGCTCTCAGCTCTGGCAAGGGTGATCACTTTATCATGGAGGGAGGAGAAGCAAGTGTGTGCAGACATGCATGTGTGTCCACTTGTGTGTTTGTGTGCAAGTATATATGTGTGTGCATATGTGTCTACATTGTGGCCCACAAGTGTCTATTTGCAAATGGGAAGGTTTTGGTATGTAGGTAAGATGACCTGATATCCCGGACCCAAAATTGGGCTATACGACATGACAATGACAACACTGTCTATGGAACCATGGCATAGAACACCTGAAGTCAGAATTGTCCTGAGACATTCATGCTGTATATAGGGGTTTCACATGTTATTTGAAAAGTGGTTTATCTTCACTGTTGTTCACTTTATAGTCCATAAATTTTCCACTCCATTCCAGGAATCTTTTCATTTTTAGAAAGTTTTAAAATGTGTATCTTTGAAAACTGTTGGAAGAAGGGTGTTCTTTGCATTTATGTGTATGTGGTTGCAGAGAAAAGAAGCCGTGGACACACCCCCACCTGGTTGGTTTGGTCTGTTGGCCAGTGGACTCCTGCCCTCTATAGAGGGGAAAAGGCATTGCCTCAGCTGTGAGGCTCCTGAATTTTAGTTGCACTTTTCCTCACCACCAGCTGTGTGGTCTTGGGCAAATGCTTCAGTTCCCCGGACCTCATCTGTAAAGTGAAGGGTGTGCACTGCCTGATTTTGGAGACCCTTCCAGACCTAAAAACTCCATGAAATCATCATACTGTGCAGACGTGTGGTCTTCATACTTTTTATCTTCTCATGGTATCTGGATGCTCAGCATTTTTATCAGTTCGTCTGAGATAGGGACATCAAAGTCACACGAGTGTCACATAGCCACCGAAACTGTACTTGGAAGTTCTGGGGGCAAGACCCCCAATCTTCCTCAACTATTGTTTGGCTTCCCATGAATATCAGAGAGGTAAAGTTAGATATCAGGATGGAAAGTGGGAGCAAGTGATGGATGGAACTCCTGGTCTTTGTTTTGTGAAGTTCTGATGATTTAGTATTTACCCAGTCATATTGCCCCTCCTTAACTTCTGCTAGACTTGAATCCATTTTGTCCCTTTTAAAAGTATATTTTGTCACTTAAAATTTAACACATGCTTATTTATGAAAATCTTAAAAATCTGGTGAAACCACTGGAGAAGTTCATTACAATTATTACAATTATTTTTTCTGCATTGGTTTTATTTTTATATAGTTATAAGCATGATGTATATATAATATGTATCCTTTGTCACTTGACATCATATCAAAAATGGATTCCATGTTATTACAACAGTCTTCCTAATAATCCTTTTAATCGCTACACAATATGCTTCCACAATTTACTTAATCATTTCCTCCACTGAAGAATCCTTATGCTGTTTCTAAATTTTTTACATTACAAATAAGGCTGCGATAAGTATCTTTTCATATAAAGCTTTTATGGAAATTAGGATGATTTCCTTAGGATAGATTCACAGGAGAACTACTTTGGGGAAAAAAAAAAAAAAAGACATATTTAAGGCTCTTGGTACATTTCGCCAAATGGAATCCTGAAAGGGGAACCCATTTATTTGTTGGGGTGAGTCTGCTGGTTGGGGTAAGAGGACATGGCAGTCTCACCCAGGCCATTGAGAGCTCCCACGCTGTCCACCATCCAGCGGCTGATGGTGTGGTTTGCTAACGAGTCGAACATGCTGCTCAGAGCGCTGGCGCCAGCCGCAGTGCCAATGAGGTACTCCAGGATCAGGTTCCAGCCAATGAAAAACGCCACAAATTCCCCGACAGTGACGTAGCTGTAGGTATAGGCTGACCCCGTGGTCTTGGGAACGCGGACTCCGAACTCTGCATAGCAGACGCCTGCATGGGACAAGCACACATGGGTGGTGGACTTCAGGAGAGGAGCTAACCTCTTCACCAAGAGGTTTAACCATCTTGGGTACGAAATACTGGGAGCCTCTGCGATCTTAGAACAAACACGTGAAATTTACATATGTATAGGCACAAAATTCAAGGCCAATTCTAACGTCTTTCAATGTCAGCTCAGAAAAACTTTTAACCTGAATGTCTGGGAAGGCAATCAGAAATAATTCTAATGAACTATTGGTAACTGCTCTTTATTTAGAAAAATTCCTATTTGTTGTATATGTCTCTGTGATGGTCCGTAGGTGTCAGAGATCCTGAATGAAGGCCTAGGTCATTATGACCTCTGCACTTCATGGTTACATTATGTTAACATTCTTCTCTTTCATTTTTCCATATGACGGAAGGTGATCCTCATTTGAGAATGAGGAGAATCCCAGGACCCTGGGTTCAAGCTATCTGTGACAATTTTGTACTGTATGTGGGGGGTGGGGTTGACAAAAAATGCAAATCTAAGTAAGTGACTAGTTTTTAACAAGGAAATTTAGCAAGTGGAAAAGATAATTTAATGAACATTTATAGGGGGTGCATTATGTGCTTGGCAGGGTGCTAAATGCTGGGAATAAAAAACGCAAGGGAGATGTGAACCTGACCTCAGCAGAGGCTTAAACCACTGAGCCACCCAGGCGCCCCTCAAGGGGAGATATACCAAAAAGTCAGTGTCCATGATAGGCTGTATAAACTTAATAATACAGAGGCATATGGGAATACAGAAAGCAGAGAGGAGAGACATGTGTATCAGCTGGTTTTGAGGTATAGGGAAAAATTAACTGGGCAAAGAAGGTGGAACATGAAGTGAAGACATGGGTGGGTGGGCAGTCTGAAGAACTTGGGTGGAGGGGAGTGTGCAGGAGGGGACTAAGGGCAGAGGAGCCTGGAGAGGTAAGTAGAAGCCATGTGTTTTCCAAAGTGGGTCAAGACCCACTTCCACTAGAATCATCTATTCAATCATAATTTTAGGGATGAGGATCAGGAATCTATGTTTTCTCAAGCTCTCCACTTACTATTGAAAAACACTACCATATTCCCTCTTTCTTTGATGGAGTTATAGATCAAATTAGGAAGAGACTGGGAATATGCTAAACATCTGGGACTTGGGAGCATTTCCGACATCATCCTGGAAGTCTGGGTGTGAGGCCAGCAGGTGGGGTGCCAAGCCAGATGACAAACTAGGACGGCTTGAAGAAAACACACCAGGAATGAGATGTAGGAAGGACTTCATGGTAAATTTGACCTTTGGTCCTAATTTTCAGGGCCAATACTGAGGTTCTCTCATCACAAATCAGGGAGTAAAATCAGTGCAAGGAAGCAAAAGCAGAGATGTCAGAAGCCAGGACACAAATGAATGATTAAAGTTGATGCAACATCTCTTTTCCTACCCCTTAGAGCTGTCAGCTCTCAGGATGTCTGTGTGGAAGGAGCACTGGACCAGCGTGGCTGTGCTCTTGTCTCAACTCTGCCTTGACCCTGCTCATTCCTTTATATTCTATTTCCTTTTTTGTAAAATAAAGGAATTGGATAAGGATGTCCTCTTAAGGGTATTCCAACTCTGACACTCAAGGATTCTACTTGTTTCATTGAATTTTATAGATTTTGCTGCTAAATATATTAGGCATATTTTCCCCTTACATCATTTACTATATTTTTCTATATATGGAGACATTCTCAGGGCTAGCAAAGCCACCAGTCTCTGCACTGAATAACCTAGGCCATTCTAGGCCCCTCATTTTGAATTCCTATGTCGATCCCCTTGCCCCTTTGTAAAACAGTTCTCCACCTCCTTCCTGGAGGTCTGTCAGTTGTTTCTTTTTGTTGCTGTCTCAGGGATTACCTTGAGCAGGCAGACCACCTCCTTTTCTAAATTGCTGTTTTCAACACCTGTTCTTTAAATTGTTAGAATGAGTCTAAAATTAAGAGGAGTTATTCTCTGAAGGAAGGGCTGGAGAATTTTTCTGTGAGGAAAGTAGAGAGTGTATAAGTGCTGAGTATGAGGACCTGATGTGTTGTCTTGAATGCTTGAAGGAACTTTTGTGTTTTCATCTCCTGAAGAGAGTTGGGTTTGCAGATATACATTAGGTTGCCCTTTTAGTGTGACGTGAGGAAAGGATTAGGAGGCAATCCGAATTCTACTCTTTGGTGTAGGATCCACAGCTTTACCCAATAAGTTTGATATCCTATGAGTTTCTTCTCTTCACCCTCTTTACTCCTGATAGTGCACAAGTCTTGTAAATTGAAGTTTCTCAGCCAGTGCTTTCGAAATTGGCATTAAATTTAATTTGGAGAGCCATTATTATGAAGGTTGGGCAATCAGTGTTTCTGATGCTTAGTGTTTCTCTCAGTGTTTCTCTCCTTAATTTGATCTGCCAAATTAGATGTAAAAATACCCAATTCACCATCAGAACCCACTCGCCAAGGATAGTTGGCAAATAGCCAAGTCTTCCTTAGGTCATGTGAAGGAACCAGTGCATTGCTGTCCTATGGCAGAGCCAGAGGCCCTGCGCAGGGCACGAGCGTATGAAGTCAGTTATTTAGTTCCCAAGGTCCTGCTTAAATTCTGATAGCTGGAGTTTGGGAAGAATAGTGGGAAAACCAATTGGACACTAACTGGGTAAGACAATTCTGCTCCTAGAGGCCAGTCTTTTGGACATTTTGTAAAGGATTTTATTTTTGCATCTTTCTGATTTATTTGCATGCAAGAATCCAGGATTTTAGTGGGCACTAGAGAGTATCCAGCCTGACACTGAAGCCCAGTGGTGAGGAATGATTTCAACCTCAAATGTCCTGAAAAAAAACCAGAAAATATTGTCAATCACTCAACTTTTAAAAAATATCTGGTGTGTCAGAGAGACATATTCAAAGGTATCTTTCTATTTTCAATAAAAAAGAAAAACCGAAGGGAAACCATGGTTTTTATCCTAGATTGTATAATAACTGAGTGTCTAAGGGCAAGTTACTTACCTAACATGGGTAAAGGGAGGGGGCCAGATAAATAAACTTTAGGGTCCCTTCTAGTGCTATCATTCTTTGGTTTCACAGTTAGAATCAACTTTCAGTCATTTGAGTCAGTGGGGACAGCCTTGGAGAAAAAACAGCAAACCAGTAGTTCTCAGCAAAAGTGATATTGCTGCCTAGGGACATTTTGGAAATCTGTGGGGGTGCCCATCATTCTCATGATGATTGTGGACACCTGAGGCATTGAGTAGGGAGGAGCCTGTGTGGTTAGACATTCTAACAGAGTGTTAGACATTCCCACAGAATGAAGCATTGTCCTGTGTCTTCCGTAACTCCTGAGGGTCCCAATGGACCTGTTTATAAAAACAGGTTTATAAAGTATAAAAACCTGTGCATAATTTCTGAGCCTGAATCTATCTCCATTTTATATATTAACACATATTTATAGAAATGATATTATATACATTGAATTTTCCAGGGCTACAACAATTGGGTAAATTGAGGGACATTTGTGATTTGTTTTGTTTGGAATTTCCCAATTGTTGGCCATTATTTTGGAAAACCATATCATCAAGAGCAACATGACTCATGGTCTCTGGACATCAAACAGCACACTTGTGTGTTGCGTAAATTTACACATTTACACAACAGCAGTTGTGTAAATACAGCAGACTTCTGATAAGTGCATTATGTCTCTTAATGTGCTTATGCCTCAAGTTAAGTACAATGAAATGTTATTTTTACTAGAAGTGACTTTTCTTTCATCTAACTTCCATACTCATGGCATATTGATTTTTTAAAAAATTAAGTTTGTAGTTCTGGAAGACAGTGGAGGTTTCCTCAAAAAGTTAGAAATAGAACTACCCTGTGATCCAACACTGCTAGGCATTTACCCAAAGAATACAAAAATACTAATTCAAAGGGAGACATGCACCTCAATGTTTATAGCAGCATTATCTACAATAGCCACATTATGGAAACAGTCCCAGTGTCTGTCTTTAGAGAAAGACAAAGACCATATGATTTCAGTCATATGTGGAATTCAAGAAACAAATGAGCAAAGAGAAAAAGAGAAAGAGAGAGAGAGGCAAACCAAGAAACAGACTCTTACCTGTAGAGAACAAACTGAGGGTTACAGAGGGGAGTTGAGTGGAGGGATGGGTTAAATAGGTGATGGGGATTAAGAAGTGCACCTGTTGTGATGAGCACTGGGTGTTTTATGGAAGTCTTACTGCATACCTGATTGTGTTGTATACCTGAAACTAATATTACACTCTATGTTTTTTTAATGAAAATTTTATTTATTTTTCTGACACACACACATGCACAGAGCACAAGCAGGAGGAGTGGCAGGCAGAGGGAGAAGGAGAAGCAGACTCCCTGCTGAGCTGAGAACCCCATGTGAGGCTTGATCCCAGGACCCTGGGATCATGACCTGAGCTGAAGGCAGATGCTTAACTGACTGAGCCACCCAGGTGTCCCTATACTGTATGTTAACAAACTGGAATTTAAATAAAAACTTAAAAAATGAAATTTAATATTACTGTCTATTAAAAATTGTGTAGGAAGATAGCATTATCTCTAGTTTGCATTTTAAGGTAGCAAAGGAAGAATTTCAAAGTATTAATTATCTGAAGTCAATTTGGTATACTAGGGTGGCGAATCATTATTCTAAATGAGAGAAAAATTTATAACTATTCCCTATTCAATTTATAACGCATTAAAAATTTTCTTCCCCTGGGGTTATCTTCTGAGTCATATTTGCCTTATGCTATTATCAAAGTGATTCTGTATCTCTTGGCTAACCATCAAGTGATTGGAGAGGGAGAGACATATTGATTCCAAAAGTGTAATTGCATACCTGGAGAAAATCAACATGAAGTGCAATGTCGGGGTACAGATGGCCATCATGAGTGACTGCCTGCTGCAGACCATTGGGTGGAAGTTTCCCAATGGAGCTGTTCAGAGATGGCAAGTCCTGATCACTGACAAATACAGAGGATTCATTTGAGCAGAACAAGAGGGAATAGAGTGATTTCTCATGGCCTGCAACTCAGATATCCTTTTCAAATGATCCGCTCTTTAAGTATATTATGTTTATAATATATATTTTGTCACTTCCCTATTGTTTTGTTTTATTTCTATACCCAGGACTGTTTTTGGTTAAATTGACAAACTGCCAGCCTAAAGAGAAGTCAAACTTAGGAATTACGCATTGAAAAGAGACTTGAGATAAGATAGCAAGGGGATTCCGTATTTGAAATATTCTCTATTGATCTCCTCTTGTGTGCCATAAGTGATGTATAATTTGGAGTTATAAGAAATTTGGTCCTTTTCAGTGTGAATGTCTTTCCAACTCAGAGAGTCTGTGCTTCTGTCACATACAGGTATAATCAACGTGCCTTACACTAAGTACTCCCAGAGAGCCCACGTATGATGTTGACCTTTCCAAACTGTGCTCAGTATGATCCCTCCAGTAGTCAAAATAATTACTGTTTGTGCCTCCCACCACTCATAGCCTGTTCTGCCTCTCCTTTACTCTCTTAGAACCATCTCCTCCATCCTAGGAAGGTGTAAAAGAGAAAGATCCCCCTGGGAGTAGGTGAAAGACAAGGATTTCTCCATTCAAGAACTCTATTTCCCTTCACATTCCACTAAAGAAAGTCATTAGCTATACCAGTACTTTTTAAAAGTGTACTTCTTTTTTTTTTTTTTTAAAGATTATTTATTTATTTATTTGACAGAGAGAAATCACAAGTAGACAGAGAGGCAGGCAGAGAGAGAGAGAGAGGGAAGCAAGTTCCCTCAAGTTCCGATGCGGAACTTGATCCCAGGACCCTGAGATCATGACCTGAGCCGAAGGCAGCGGCTTAACCCACTGAGCCACCCAGACGCCCCTAAAAGTGCACTTTTAAAGTGTACTTTCACCTGGAGAGATTACATCTACAGGTTATTCACACTTGAATTCCAATTACTCTACTTAAATAGACGCTTTCCCACTAACAGGTAGTTTAACTTATTGACTAATTCCCTAACCTATCTATCAACTAACATACCAAATTCCTACAATAACTTCTGACTTCTTAGTTTCTTTTAAGTGACACCCATTGTTGTTTTTTAAAAATATTTTATATTATTCTTATTTTATTTTTTAAAAGATTATTTATTTATTTATTTGACAGAGAGAGAGAGAGAGAGAGAGGTGTCACAAGTAGGCAGAGAGGCAGGCAGAGAAAGGGAAGTAGGCTCCCTGCTGAGCAGAACCTGATGTGGGGCTCAATCCCAGGACCCTGAGATCATGACCTGAGCCAAAGGCAGAGGCTTTAACCCACTGAGCCACCCAGGTGCCCCTATCCTATTTTAGAGAGAGAAAGCAAGTATGGTAAGGGGCAAAGGGAGAGGGAGAGAGAATCTCAAGTAGACATCACACTGAGTGCAGAGCCTGATGCAGGGCTCAATCATATGACCCTGAGATCATGACCTGAGCCAAAACTAGAGTCAGATGCTTAACCAACAGAGCCATCCAGACACCCTGAAGTGACACATGTGGTTAAGTACCTACGATGTTAGGCCCTGAAATGAATACCAGAGACAGAGATCTCCTGACCTTAAAGCATCTATATTCCAATTAGGAAAGAGTTTGATAAACAGATGATTCCACATACCAGTATTTAATACCATATAGTATTTATGAGGTGCTCTTCCCAGAGGGGGGGTGTGAACAGTTTTTAGATAACACAGTCCTTCATTGCCGGGGAAGTCGGGATGAAGGGGTAAGCTTCTGATCAGTTATCAAAGGACCAGTTGGGCTTTTCCAAGCAAAACCAGATGGGCAAGGGTGGTCTCAGGCAGATGGAAGGGGGTAGCTGGAACGGCACATGCGGGGGCTGCTCTAGAGATTGAGGAGGATGAGTCTACAGAGGTGAACTGGGTTCAAGTGATTGAGGGAGTGAGACCTTTTTAATAAATTGGGGGAATCTAGCTGAAAATATCCACCCAGTTCATCTACTTCTGTAGTTTTAAAGCTTTGTCTTGGTTGTAAAACCCTCTTTGCACACATAGTGCTTTTTGATAGTCTCATATGAAATTAAGTAAAACCAGTGGCTCTGTTTGAGTAGGGGGTGGGAGGCCTGAGGCTGGTCCGCTCAGGATCCAGGATCCCCCTCATCCCATATTTTCCCGAAGCTCTGACCTTCTTCCGTGGACTCACAGGGCTGCACTGAGCACGTGCGGGGATGGGGGGGGATGGGTGTCAACTGTTTATTGGGGTTGTTCTTTTGATGGTTGATGTGCCTGAGCCCCAGACCTGAAGCTGTCCCTTTGAATAATGACAGAGATTAGTGGCTAGAATCAAAGTCTACTGATATGCAGTCCTAGGACTTTCCAACTCATTCATCCAGTCAAAACACTTATAAGGTTCCATCTCTACGCATCCATGTTAGTTTTCCGACATTTAGAGGTGAGGAGGAAGAACACAGTTCCTTTGTTGTGGGCCTTACGCTCTAGTGGACAAGACAGACAAGAAAACCAACAATTATAATAAAATAACAGAGGAGATATTCACTGCAGGGGTTGGGGGAAAATGCAGGCGTTGCTTTAAAGAGCTGCAAAGTTGAGTTCTGAAGTAAGGTCTTGGGATAGCCAGAAGGACTTTCCCTTGGGAATGAGGGTACCTGGAGATGAGTAAAGGGGTGGAGAGGGGTCTCCAAGAAGAAAATTTGCCAACACTGCATCTTTATTTAGACGTCTGGGATCCGTAACATTGGTAGTGTTGCTCAGAGGGTCAGTTGGGCTGTCTTGGGTGACTGGCCATAGGTCACAGATAGCAGGCCTGAGCAGTTACTTTGAACACATTATCTATTAGTGTTCTCAGTCATGAAGTCAGTTACTTCTGAATACCAGTTAGCTGCCATCTCCCAGACACAGGATGGAATCAGCCGTTGGACTGAACCAGTGCACCCCACCAATTAGGCCCAAACCTGTCTTTAAGAATGTCCTCACCAAACAGCATTTAACATGATGGTTGTTACTCATTTCCTTCTCATTTTGTTAGTTTTCTTAAAACATCTTTGTTCTGTTTATAAATTCACAGTAGGGTAAGACACGTTTTCTATACTGCTGTGGTTGGTAGCACTGCTTAAATGTGGATTGGGAGTGGGCTGTAAGGAGAAATCACAGGACCTCAGAGAGAAATAGAGTGTGAATTCTCTTGGAAACATTTGTTTTGTTTGTGACACCGAATTCCAGATGGTAAGCAGTGAAGTATCCCCCGTCACTGCTGTTCCCCTTGAGAAGCAGGTTGCTGGGTTCTCAGAAACCTCTCTTCAACCCCCTGGCATGTGGGAGCTTGCCATCTTGCACCCGATTCCTCTTCCCAACACTCTTGATTAGCGGAGAAAATTGTCTATTTCTTTCCCCAGGCTCTCTCTCCCTCTCCCTTCTCTGCTTCTGTCTCATCTACCTTACTAATCTTGCTCACTCTGTCACCTGTCAGGGAAGCCCAGGCAATTTTAACAAATGTGTCTGGAAGAAAAGCAATTTGTCTGGCAACGCCTCTTTCTTTGCGTCTAAGAAGACACTTGTAATTTTTCTGTCAAAGCAGGCCCTAGGTGGACAGGAAGAGCCTGTATTTAGGGGAAGGGCAGCATCAACAATCATGGTGTGTGTGTGACACTGTTCTTTACAGAACCTGACAGGACTTCCATTAAGTTGGGTAGGGAACAGAGGGTGTGCAGGGTCCCCAAACCAGAGCACTGATGTATCAACACGTACATGGGAAGGAAGGAAGCTGTTCTCATAGTCAGAGAAGTGACAGGTCAAGGCAGAGAAGGCAGGTCAAGGAAGTTTAGTAATTTACTGATTAAATGTGACCAGACTATCTGTTGATTTTCTTCTCTAGATCTCCTTCCGTGAAAATATTTTAGAGCTCGTTGGAGGTACAATTTCTACAGCATGATGAATTAGAATATTGTATCATTTGGTCATGCTATCTTTAATATCATTAGTGTACACTAGTTTATTTTATTGCTTTATCAAATGATGATGAAAATAATGCTCATGTGGTTGCTTTCAACTAAATGACCCACAGGGTTAGCTGTTCCTGGAACCCATTTGACCTGGATTGGTCCCTCTTCATTGCTGTGGCGGCAGGTGGGCTGGGGTTGCCTTTTTCTCTGCTCCTAACATTTTTATGTAGGTGACCTTAGGTCAACGTCAGAGGCAGCCTTGGAGGGAAAAAGATGTTACAAAAGAGAAAAGCACCTTTTTTTTTTTTTGCATCTACCTGTGCTAGGCCCATTGTACATGGTTTCTCATCTCATGCTCTGGTCAGCTGTTCGCAAATGCTGAGGCCACCATCAGCAGCCCGTCTCTGCTTTAGGAGAAGCAGTGAGTGTCATAGGAACCGCCCAGTCTCTGGAGAGAGGTCTGGAGAGTGCTTGTGACAACTAAATGAGATACTGCATGCAGATCCCTTTGCCCAGTGCTTGGCACAGAGCAAGTGTTTACTAAATGACAACTATAATTAGTACTAACTGTGGCCTTGAGTAAGGCATCCAATTCACGGAGTGTTACTTTCCCCATCTGGAAAGCGGCAATGGTGATCCCTGCTAGGGCTTTGTTACGGTCTGTAAAGGAACACATGCACTGTTCTGTCATGCAGTGTGCCCTCCTCCAGTGGGAGCCGTAGCAATCATTACAGAGGAGGAAAGGGAACCGCACAGACTTTCTTAGCAGTAGCCTCCTGACTGTTCATGCACGACCCTCTGCCTTGTGGGTGGGATCAAAGGGGTTGAAGCAAGAATTGTTGGCAGACGGTTTTAGAGGCTCAGCCTTGGCAGGGATATCAGAAATCACCTGAAGTCTAGACCAAGCCCTCTGTGTGCCCAATTCACTTCTAAATCAGAACCAGGGAAAGTTCCTTCTTAGGTTCTAAATATTTAATCTGGAAGCATATGTTCTCTTCTCCAGGTCCAGTTAGAGACTGTGAGGGTGGAGAGAAATTTCCCATTGACTTGCTCAGCCTTTCTGCAGGAGGCCTCCAGCCCCTTCTCCGAGGATTCTGACAACTGGGCTAGAAAGGCTTTGTGCAGAGAGGACAGAACAGGACTAAAGTGCCAGCTGGCGATTCTCAAGCACCCAGATATTTTTCAGCTCACCACACTCCAGGAGTGGGCAGTACCCCCATTTCTGAAGCTGTTGAAAAGGGTGTCAGCAAGGAAAGACTGAAGCATTTTCTGTGAAGGGACGAAGCCATCCCTTCCTGCCCTGAGGATTTTGTGGTTGGGCTTAAAGCTGAGTGCCAAAGACAGCATGCCCCAGCCCCCGTGTGACTCCTCAGCCCATCTGATGAGCAGGGGGGTCCGGGTTCCCCTGGGATGGGCTGCCTTCCCAGCAGATGCCCGGGAGTGTGAGACACAGCGGATCTCTCATGGGCCTGGATATGTTCCCTGTGGAGGACATTCCTAGAGACATGAGCCACCCCCTATAAAAGAGGGGTGCCATCTCAGCTTCTTCCCAGACAGGGCTAATATGCTGGGAGGGCAATGTGAAGATGGGCTCTGGTGTTCAGAGCGGACGCTGGGCATGTGCAAATCTCCTGAGCCGCCGCGCACTGAGTCGGCTTCGTACCAGGCCCACCTAGGGCGAGGGCCGAGGCTTGGTGTCACTCCTCTTTTATCTCATGGTGGTCATGCCTCACTCATTTTGAGCACCTTTTTCAGTGCACAGAGTTAAGGCTGCTTAAATATCTCTTCTTCAGAAGGTATACTTTGTCGTGGGGGTCTGTTTAACTTCCTTACAGCCCTTAACCACAATTTGTAGCTATATGTATTCATTTACTTGTTTTCTGAGGCATAGCCTCCTTGCATGTTTTGAAGCACAATCATCTTGAAGGGCGCTGTCCTGGTAGAGATGAGAATTCCTCTTGGGAAAATACCTTAGGATCCAAAAAATGCTCTTTGTACAAAGTTCATCTGGCAAAAGTGTGGATAGGAGGCAGGCCTGCTGGGTCTTTTGCTAGGCATGCACCGAGGGGCGTCAGAATCTGAAACACGGATGCTCATTTGCATTAAGAACACATGGAGCCTTGTTAGGTTGGAGAGCCGGCAAATAGTGTGGGAGTGGTGATAAGAACATGAGCAAAAGGTACTGAGATTTGTCACGCACACTGGCTATCCTAAGCACATTACATATGCACTCTTCACGAGATGCTTCTGATGCAAAGCTGTTATTATTTCCAGTTACAGTTGACAAATCCAAGATCTAGACAGGCTTTTGGGACTTCCCTATCTTTCCCACCTGACAGCACTCACCCAGAGAATGGCCACCTTTGGATGGCTCTGATGAAGAGGTCAGTATGCACAGGGATGAGGCCAGTCACGAGCAGCGGTGATAGCCTGGGGCCTCTGCCACCTTCCAGCTGTGCCGAGGGCCGAGTGAGGGATCAGTACCGAGGCACAACTGTAACTTTTGGCAAACTCGTTTGGGAGGGTCTAGGTTAAGTACATTTCCCAAGTCATACAAGTAGTAAATGGCAGAGCAAGGCTTGAAGTGTGCTGGATCCATTCTGGAGGCTGACCCCCAACTGGCACCTTGGTGCTACCTGGGATTGGAAAGTGCGTGCGTGCGTGCGTGTGTGTGTGTGTGTGTTGAGACACTGGATGTTTCTATACAAATCTTTCCCCTCCCTGGGTTCTTTTTTTACCCTCCTACAGGCAATTGAATCTGAACTGTTCATTTTGTGGAGAAGGAAAGTGAATTCAAGAGGTGAGGGACTTGCCTAAATGTCCTGAGCTGCCAAAGAACAGAGCTGGAATGAGGGCTCGGGTGTCCTGACTTCTGTCTCGGGCCCTGTGGTCTCCATTAGTGCTCAAGATGATTTCACGTGTGCCTGTATGGTTTCTTTGTATGGATGTCGCAGGGTTCTTTCCTGCGTTCTGCAGCACATCCGCCCTGATGCTGAGCCCTAAGCAGGGGACCAGTCTCTCCCACAACACACTAGCTGCTCTTGACATGCGCTGTCCACTCTCCCAGGTGCCGTAGAAGATGTGAAAGGAGCCCAGGTTCCCCTTGGTTTGTTGGAGAAAAGCTCATTTCAGAATCACCAATTTAAGAGACTTGTAAAGTTTCATTAAAATGAGCTCACCTTCTCTGAACTGGTAATTGACATCCTTCCTACAGGGCTGTCAATCCAGCTCTGTGTAGAAGGCTTACAGGAACTTAACAACATCCTTCTCACTGCTGACAAGTGGCAGGAAAACACTGAGCTTAGAATGCACGTTCATGACCTGGGTTATAAAAGTTATGATCTAGAAAACCGCTCAACTCATCAATAGAATAAGGTGGGCTACAAGATCTTTTGAAACCCCAGTGAGAGGGAAGGGTTTCTTGATATGCCTGATTCCCTTTGGTGAGCTCTTAAATTTGGGGGCACAGGTCTGCATGAGGCAGCTTGGGGGTTACAGCCTCTGGAGCCAGCAGAATCAAAGTTAGATTCAACCTTGGCCACTGACTACCTTAAGGAACTGGGCAAGTCACCTTACCTCTCTAACCCTCAGTTTTGTCATCTGCAAAATAAATATACAGTGCCAGTTTTCAGGATTCGGTGGAAGGGTTACGCCGCTGTGTGCAGCTAGTGCCAGACACGTCAGAAGTCCCCAGGGGTTTAGCTGTTATGATTAATAAAATGTGGACACTAATAGTCACCCAGTAGGGAGACTGAAAGCATTAAGTGCATGGTGCCTAGAGCACAGTATTGGATTAATAATAATAAAAACAATACCAGTAATAACGACTTACATTTACCAAGTGCTTATTAAATTATACCTTAGAGACTTTATAAATGTTGAGGGTAGTTGCTATCATTATCAATATTGCGACATAGAGCTATGAGTTTGGACAGTATTTTGGAGAGCTATTTTTCTAGAGGCTTGAACACTGGCACACATCTGTTTGTCTTTGCACTTCCTCTCTACCCTTTCAGTGTTCCTGCCTCTCCCACAGCCAGTGTGGTTAAGAGCAGTGCTCAGATATATTTGGGTGACCAATGAGACACAAGCTTGTGGAGTGAATGTGTGATCCTTGATCCCTGAGAATGACTAGCCATGCAAAAGGGCCAACTGTCCTGTGTTCATCTCTCTAGTCAATTTGAGGAGGGGAGAATGGTCTGTTCTGCAAAAAGCAAAACAAGGGAACTTAGCAGATTATCTAAATAGACTTAGAATCTTTAGAAATCTTCTTTGGTCATGAGAATCCAATGTGAGATGAATACTGCAATGGGGAGATTCTGCTTAGGCTTTGTGAAGACCCAGCCAGGGAGGAAGCTGGGGAGCTCTGCCTGTGGGAAAGGCATCTGCTTGACGGAGCACTGCTCCCCTCACCACCTCCCCAGGGATTCAGTTCCCATGGTCTCACCTCATGATGGATTAGAAGATGCCAAATAGCAAATGAAGAAGGCAGGAAGCACAGATTAGAAATTGTAGTGCCAAAGCATAAACTAAGAATGTCAAGAAAAATGCTACTCAGCCTGATGGCCTGAATTGCCTTTTAGATGCTTGGGTTCAAGGATCCCAGAGGCAGTTTGCTGAAACGGAAGAGCATGAGTTTTGGAATCCTGCATTCTGAGGTGAGAGTTCTTGGCCCTGCCACTATCAGCCTGCCCCTCAGGAAGTTACTTTAACCGCTGACTGTCTGCCTCCTCAGTTGAGGAAAGAAATAAAATCACTCTTCCCTCCACCGTGTTGGTGAGGATGGGAAGGAGCTGTTATGTGGTAGCTCCCCTGTGGTGTTTTGGACGCGTAGATTTGTTTATTGTGGCGTTCTGTGGTGTCCCCTTTCCTGCTTCTACTTTCACTTTCTGTCACCAGAGCTGTGTTGTGAGTCTGTTATTCTCATGACATTATTTCAAAAACACTTTCATTGGTTTTGTCTTCTCAGCTAGAGAGAGCATTTATCCCTCTGCCACACCCTCCGTCGCCCACCCATGCCCACACCCTCTCCATCCTCAGCTTCCTTCCACTCTTGCTCGTGATCTCTTGCCTGTTCTGCACAATACGTGCATAACCCATGTCTCCACCTCTACTCTCTCCCCACTGTGTTACTACAGCCTGGTTCTGGCTGTGTCGCTGAACTTCTCCACTGACAGAATGATCTCTTGGTCTGTCCTGAGGGGCAGGCCTTCCTGCGTGGCCCCCAAGTCCCTCCTCCAAGAACCCACTTTGTTTAATGAATGATCCTGATGGGCCATTTTAGTTAGGGGACAATAGTCTGTAGAGAATGGCAGGGATGAAATTGTAGAGAGATAGAGACAGAGACTCCATGGGAGCAGAGACTCAGAGTTGGCACAACTAGGAAAGGGTAAGCCTCACAACTCCCTATTGAGGTATTGAAGGGGACTCTAGATTTTCCAATTCTACATTACAGGGAATCAGGGACAATTCTACTTAAACATTTTAGGACAACTCGACCTCAGCAGGCTGGAGGGCTTAAGGGTTGGGCATCCACTCTAGATGTGGGAGTGACAGACAGTTCCTTTCTTTCCCATCAGCAGAGCTCCTCTAATACTGGAGTTGACAATATATGCAGTCAGAAGACTACACTTCATACCCTCCCCTGCTGTGGCCAAGTGTTCCAGTTTCAGCCAATGTAAGTTACAGAGAAGGATTTATGAAAAAGTTTCTTAAAAAGGACACAGAAATATGGGAAAAGACCCGCCTCAACCTGTTCTCCTTCCTGTCTTCTGGAACTCAGATACACTGACTGGAGCTCCAGCAGCCTTCTTGGATCTTGAAGTCACCTTAAGGAGGGAAGCCGAGCATCCTTTATGGTAGAACACAAAGATGGAAGGGTCTGAGTCCCCATGACTGCAGAGCCACAATAGCAGCCTCCTTCCAGATTCTTTCTACACAGGAAAGAAGTGATATTATTTCTCATTTTTGCTTTTCTGTTGTGTGTGATTGATCTGACCCTAATCTGCTAATACAGTGGCAGATGAGCACAGTGATTTTGTGGGCTCTGGAATCAGTCTGCTTTCACTCCATTCCTTGCTCTGTCACCTCTTAATCAGGTGCCTTAAGCAAGTTACCAAACTTTTTATGAGCCTCCATTTTCTCATGTGTAATGTGAAGACAATGACACCACTTATCACATAGAGTTGATAGAAGGATTAAGTAACATAATGTGTTGAACACTTAGGACTCTCGGTACATAGTAAGTGCTCAGTAAATGTTAGTTGCTGCTGTTGTTATTACTATTATTACTACTACAGTTGTCATACTTACCCATCAGATTGGGTGTTCATCTTCATCCATAAGCAATGGGTCCTTTAGAGTAGAAAAAATTTCTTATTTGCTTTTGGGACTGCCTCAGAACTGGTAGATGGTGAGCACACAATACAGTTTTACTGAACCACATCTTCTTAGATTTTTGTCAACTATTTCTTATGAGTAATGATGAAACTCACTGGTTTGTGGATCAGACTGGGGACTGATGCCCTTCATCCCTCCTAAAACAATCTGAGATACAGGACTAAAGGGTTATTGTAGGATGTGCATGAGCTTAGGAGTCATAAAGAACTACATTCTATTTAAGGTTCAAATTTGATAATCTTAAAAGAGAACTGGAAATAAACTTCGGAAAAAGAATCAAAGCAGGCAACCTTACTCAAGTCGTAGGAGGCTCTTAGGGCTTTGAGTGGCCAGATGTCACCAGCATGGTGGCTTTGCTCTGTGTTTCATCCTGAGTCAACAGAATTAGAGAATCTCTGGCAGCCATCCCGCTTTCGTCCCTCAGTCTCTCAACATGGTTGTAGGTGGGAACCAGGAAGAAAAACAATTTCCCCCATCTCGTTTATTTAAGCTGGTGCATTCAAAGAGTTTTTAAGGTTTGGTATGAGCATGGGGTCTGGTTGTGACCTGCTGAACTATTAAAGAGTGGATAAGACCTTATGGACAGAGGGTAAATGTTGCACCACAAGCTGCTTCCTCTGATAAGTTTCCCTCCACCTGCAATAGGGCTGTGGGCAGTAATGATGTTGATTAGTAGGAGGAGCTTGGGAGGTTCCTGTAACTTTGGCTCTTGTCAAATTATAGAGGAAGTGGCTCTCTGTCTTAGATTTGTTTCATGGTATAAGCTAGTTTGCAGGGCGCAGGAGATGATGCCATAGGACCAAGAAAATCTCTTAAGAATCTGCTGGCCAAATAATTTATATTCTAACATATGCTTTCTCTTTTTGTAGGCCATAGCTGAAGCAGGAGTTAGGTTTTGGTGCCAATGACAGAGTAGATCTTAACCCTGGCTGCACACTGAAATCCTCTGAGGCTCTTAAAAAGAGACCATTCCCCTGGTTTCACCCCAGGGCTAGAATCGGGGGTAGGTGCATTTTAAAATGTGCATTTTAAAAAGGAAATATACAGGAATTAATAGAAAACTAAAAGATGAGTCACAAAGTGGGAGAAAATATTTACAAAATCACATATGTAATAAAGGAATTGTATCCAGAATATATAAGGAAATCTTAAAAGTTAATAATAAGAAAATGAAGAACCCAATTAAAGAATGGGCAAAAGATTTGAACACTTCACCAAAGAAGATGGATGGCAAATAAACACATAAAAAGTTATTCAAAATATTAGCAACTGGGGAAATGCAAATGAAAACCACATTGAAATATCATTATACACCTTTTAAAATGGCAAACAAAGCTGCAAGAAAAAGCAACACCTGACAATTCTGAGTGTTAGCAAGGAGCAGAACAACTAGAATTCTCAGGTAGAGCTGGTGGGAATGAAAAATAATACAGTCATTTTGGAAAAGAGTTTAGCAGTTTATTATGAAGTTAAACCTACACTTACCACACAATCTGATAATTCCACTCCTAGGTATTTGCTCAAGAGAACTGACAACTTGTGTTCACACAAAAACCTGTACATAAATATTTGTAATGGTTTTATTTATAATGATCTCAGACTGGAACCAACTCAATTCAACATTCAACTAGTAAATGGATAAATATACTGTAGTATATCCATGCAATGGGACCCTACTAAAAAATACAATGAAATGACCCAACGATATATACAATATGAATGAACATTAGATGCATCATACTAAGTGAAAGAAATCAAATTAGAAGAGTATATACTGAATAATTCTATGTGTATAACATTCTGGAAAAGACAAAAGTATAGGGACAGAAAACAGGTTAGTCGTTGTCAGGGGTGGGGGTGGAAGAGAGGAGAATTGCAAAGAGATAACAAGAAGGAATTATTTGGGGATGATGGAACTCTTCTATATCTTGATTGTGGTGGCAGTTATGTAATTGTGTCAGTCAAGCTCATAAAGTTGTATATTTAAAAGGATACATTTTATTGTATGTAATTATATCAGTAAAGCTGACTTCTCTCCCTCAAATGATTCTTTAGGAAAAAAAACCTCCCCAAGTGATTTAAATTCATAGCCAACATCGAAAGATGTTGTTGGTATAATAAATTTGAATCTAGGTTCTGGTATTTAAATTTAAATGAAGATAATAAAACCCACCTTGAAGGGATATATGAATTTTTTTAATTTTAAAGATTTATTTATTTTAGAGAGAGATAGAGAGCAGACCTGTGGGAGGGGCAGAGGGAGAGGGAGAAAGACTCAAGCAGACTCCTTATTGAGTGTGAAGACCAATGTGATGCAGGGCTTGATCCCGTGAACCTGAGATCATGACCTGAGCCAAAATCGAGAGTTTGATGCTCAACCCACCACCCAGGTGTGGTGCAGAGATGTTGCGAGTATTAAATGTGATAATGTACAACAAGCTCCAAATACAGGATTTGGCACACAATAATAACAACTGCTTATGTAGCACTATGTGCCAGGCATTGCCACGGCACTCCCAGGCATCTCTAATCTTTACAGCAACTCTGTGAAGGAGATATTATTATGACCATTTTCAAGGTGGAGAAGCTGAGGCTTATAGAAATTATGGAACTTGCTCAAGGTCTTACAGCCAGCCAGCGGCCCAGCCCGTATCCAAGTATAATCTTTTTTTCTTTTTTTAAAGATTTTATTTATTATTTTATTTTATTTTTATTATTTATTTTATTATTTATTTATTTATTTATTTATTTGACTGTGATCACAAGTAGGCAGAGAGGCAGGCAGAGAGAGAGGGAGAAGCTGGCTCCCTGCTGAGCAGAGAGCCCGATGCGGGGCTCAATCCCAGGACCCTGAGATCATGACCTGAGCGGAAGGCACAGGCTTTAACCCACTGAGCCACCCAGGCGCCCCTCAAGTCTAATCTTAACTTTGCTGACTACTATACCACTTCTGAAATCTCAATTTCAACATCCTGCTTTTTGGCTTCATGTCTACTGTTCTAGTGCACTTTCTCAGTATTTTCACTGGTGTCCTCATGGTTGGGCCAGGTTTTGTAATGCCAGAAGGAGAAAGGGTCATGTATTTAAAAGTCTGAAGGTAGAGGGGAGTTTGAATATTGTGATATGGAGAAGTGATGGGAATTTTGGTCAGGGGAGATGAAATATAGCGATGATGATACAGGAGTGGAAAGAAGATAGCAGAGGGGGACTTCCCTCAGTTTAGTGACAAGGGATTATGGAATGAGAGGCCTGGTTGGAGGCATGTGTTATAAATATGCACAAATTTGTCACAAATTATTTTGGCCCGGGTTCTGCCTGGGAGCTATCGGAGAATTCTGGCTGGCCTCAGTTAGTGTAGAGAAACATACGGATACAGCCACATGTTGAAAGGCAGGGGGGTCCTTGATTTGGAAAGAGGTAGGGTTTTGTTTTGGTGTCTGGTGCGGTGGTGAAGGCAGCAGCTACCGGGCAGTTCCAAGACCTTTAGTAGAGCTGGGCCAGTGGTGTGCTGGCAAATTCTCAACCATGGATTCTCTGAAACCACCAGACTCTGTTGGGACTCACTTGCCAATTTTTGTGGTGTAAATACTCCTACTATAGCCAATTTCAAGGTAACAATGGAAAATTGGGGAGAGGTGTGCACAGTTATGGCTCTTGGCAGCTGGCACAAGCTGGTCCCAGCACAGCACTGGCTGGGTCAGTCTTTGGTCCTCCATATGAGCAGCAGAAAAGTCTGAGCTATGTAGTGCCACAAGCATCTTGGCAGGGGCCAGCCTTCCAGAATGCAACTGAGCCTTGTTCTTGTTTCTAAATATAATGTAACACTAAAAGGATAAGATGTGGGTGACTTATTTGTAGGACTCATTGTGGAATGGGAGATAGGGCCATAACAGAATGGAACTAGAGGAGAGTGGGCAATCTGCATTAACTGGGCAGAACTCAGCCGTCTGGCCTATGCCTTCAGTGGGACCCCTGGTTATATGTCTGCTTTTTGTCCTACTATTGTTAATTTGTTCTATATGCTAATACTTTTAGATCTATAAATTTATAGTGAGTAAGAATCTGGCACTTTCCTCCAAATAGTTTCTTTGCCAATAAGCTTGAAAACGATTGCCATTGGGCTAATAGCATTTGAAGTATCCACAGAATTCATCCATGTGAATAATTTATTTTCATCTATGGGAAACAAAGGTTCTGAAGGAACCTCAATTATTAGGCTATTCATGCATCTTAGAGATGACTTCAGGAAAACGGATACTTGTACAACCAATAGGGAAGTAAGCCTTGACAAGAGATAAATAAAATCAGTTTGGAATTACTTCCCTCATTAAGTTAAAATGATATAAACTTTCTGATTGTGTGTTCCTGGGCTATGCATCCCCTGTGGATGAAGGCTAGTCTAGACAGACAGTATTCATGTAGAACTTTCCTTGTGATGGTGTGCTTTTGTATCAGGAATACTGATATATTTTCTTGCTGCTGAGGCAATGGGCGAGGCCATGGTGTTCCCTGCCAGGACAGGAGCTGACCTACACGATCTGCCACCAAAACCCCAGCGAAATGCTTTTGCATTTACAACTCTCAAGAAGCAGGATGTGTTCTTTGTCCTTCTTTTTCAAATCATTATCTATTGACCTACTCCTGGGAGGATACTGTAGATCACAGATCAAGAGAAAAGGAGGGAAGAGGAAAAGGAAAATAGAGGAGACTTTTCACAAATTATCAATATATAAGTCCTGGTGCCTTATGTAAAAAATGAATTTTATGATTCTTTCCCAAGGAGAGAGGCGGCTATGGCTGAACTACCCCTGTAGAAAACAATCTGTTGAAGTGATTGTGGCAGATGGTGCTTTGTGATTCTCACGATGGCTTTATATTTCCTAGCTTGGTTTCCTCCTGCTTGGGGGTCACAATGCCCGTTTTTGGCTCATCAAATCCCAATCATATCAGATTTAGGACTTGTCATTTTGCTACTCTGCCTAGCCTTTATGTATTATTTATAATCCAGCTATATCCACCTCCCCACAAAGGGATTGACCTATCTTCCATTGAAAGAGAGAGTTATGATAAAAACGGAGCCATTAAGACATTACAGGGAATGAGAAGTTAGGAGGTGGTCAGACACCAGAATAATTATCTGTAATAATCTGTAATTATCTGTAACAAAAAACCGAAGAAAAAAGAAGCTACTACAGTTGAATCTTGAGCTCTCTGGCAGTGAAGGCAAGAAAGGAGCCTGATGACCCCTTTGCTGACACTTCATACTTCTCAGCACTGAATATTCTAGAGGAGTGGGATGAGAAGTAACAGACTGGCCAGTGCACTTTCCACAGGCCTTCCACTGTACTGAGACACTTACCTGATAATATGGATGCAACGGCTGCAATGATGAAGGACACAATGACACCGGGTCCTGCCATTTCCTTAGCCACCAGACCAGACACCACGTACATCCCCGTGCCCACGCAGCTGCCAACTCCAAGTGAGATGAGGTCCATGGTGGTGAGCACCTGAGCTAGCTTGGTGCCATGGGCTGTGGTGGCCCCAGTTCCCTCCAGCATGGACTCCACTGGTTTGGTGCGCAAGATCCTGGAGTGCATGGCATACCAGGCGGCTCCCCACTGCACCCGCCGGGGGTCCAGGGAGGCAAGGAAGCCACTCATCCTGCGTGATAGGGTTTCGGTGAAGGTCAACTGATGAAAGAGGGTCTGTGGGAGCCTTAGTGGGTGCTTCTGGAACTCATCTAGTGAGTAGGGATCTCCTTTTTAGGAAAGGTCCAGAGGGACCCAAAGCAGCCTTCTCCTGGGCATGAATGTCTGCAGGAAAAACACAGGAAAGAAGAAGATGAGACTAAGCAGGGACAAACGATCACTTGGAGACATGGTTGGAGGTCGATATACTGAACCGTTTAAATAGGTCTGTCTTGTGTACTCACAATGCGGGAGGGTTGTATTCTCCTGTGTGTTACCTCAGGTCCTAAATAATAGTCTGTCATTTGCACTCTGTCCCTGAGTCATTCTGAAGAAGATGGTCTGAGTCAGGGCTCTGCCACTTACTGCTGAGGGACCTTGGAGAAGTTACCCTCCTTCTCTGTGTTTCAGTTTCAACTGTATAATGGGGTTAATAAAACCTTCCACCTAGTGTTGATATGAAGATTAGATTAGTATCTAAAAAGAGCTTAAGACAATGCCTGGAACATGGAAAATGCTCACCTGGCCTGGCTCTGCCAAGACTTACCTTGCTGCTTCTCCTTGGTAGACCCAGTCTGTGATTTTTGGACATACTCTTTGGGGGAAGCAACAACCTCATTTTTTAAATACAAAGATGTAAAATTAGATTTATGACTTCTAAGGGGGACAATCCCACCCCATGGTGTTGTTTTGGAACTTTGCTCTCAAATAAAATAAAAAGTGTCTTGAGCCTTTTTTTGCTCTCAAAGATTGAAGAAGAGGACGTGTTCTTGGCTTTGGTGGGTGAGCCCCAGAGATGCTAACCGGGTGGGAAGGTGTCATCCAGTTTTCCATGATCTCGCAGACATTCTTGTAAATGAAAATTCTGCTCGTGATAATTTGAACCCAAATGCTAATAGTTTTATGTATAAACACATGGGGTTTTCAGGGATGGTTTTAATATACATTGACTTTTCCAGGAATCCAACTATAGAGTAAATGGAAGGATGATTGTAAATTCTTTGGTTTGGAATCAAAAAGGAATTCTTCACTGCTTCAGGAACTCAAGGCCCCCTCTCAACATCCCCCATGGATCTCCCATGCAGCACACATGTGACTGCCTGCCCTTTGGAAGCAGCACACGGATAGTGACTCTGTACATAGCGAAAGCATCTGACAGCTCCCTGGGTGCCCGCCTGAGTCTTTCCATACTCAAGTATGTTCTATACAGGTAGGTTATTCATGCATTCTGCTTCAGGGTATTAAAAGGGGGTGGTCTAACAAAGCCTTTATTACAGAAAAGAGGTGCTGGTCTTCATACAGCTGAGAACTATTATATTAGATGATTTCCCAAGTTTTGACAAGTTAGAGAATGCCGAGATGATATGAAGCTACTTTCTTTGGAAGCCAGAAGTTTTATACAGTTCTATAAAGACCTGCTCAGGTACAGCTGAACACTAATTCCACCTATGGTGCTGACAAGCCTAGGATATTTACATTTACAAGAAGTACCAGCCCATGTAATCTACCAATATTATTAATTAATACTACTTAATGCTTAATGTAACATTTGTCAGCTTTTAAAGGCTTTACAAACACAACCTAATTAGAATAATCAGACAACATGAGGCAGTTTGGTTTACAGGGGTTGGGCAACGGACCTACTGGTTTGATTTCCTCCTAGTTTTGATAGTGTTGTTTCATGCTGTGTTTTAATTCTTAACAACACCTTAAATATCAGTACATGTGGATAGTGCCATTGTAAAGGGCAGAGTTAGCAGTCTAGAGTGTCAGCAGTCTCTTTTCTCTCTTCTTTCCTTTCCTTTCCTTTCCTTTTCTTCTCCCTCCCTCACTTCCATCTTTCCTTCTTTCTTTCCTTCCTTCCTTTCCTTCTAAGATTTTGAGATTTGTCAGAAAATGTATCACATATATACCAGAGAGTCTGTAAGAACAATTGTTTTGCTTGAGCTCTTGTGAGAAATTAATGTATATATCTATTTAATTTCAACTCAGCCAGCATATACCAAGTATCTGTTATGTGCCAGGCATGGTCTTAGACTTGGGGTACAAAGACATGGTTCTTGCTCACATGGAGCTTTCAATCTAGAATGCGAGGTGATGAACACCTAAATCACAAGGCAAGGACTAAGGTTTGTTTTTGCTTTTTCCCGAAAAGGTTATTTTTTAGGGGTGCCTAGGTGACTTAGTCAGTTAAGCATCTGCTTTTGGCTCAGGTCATGATCCCAGGGTCCTGGGATCAAGCCTCATGTTGTGGCGGGGGTGTCTCAGCTCAGCAGGGAGTCTGCTTCTCCCTCTCCCTGTTCCTGCTACTCCCCCTGCTTGTGCTCTTTCCCTCTCTCTGTCAAATAAATAAATAAAATATTTTAAGAAGCTTATGTTTTATTGTTTTTCTTATTATAAAGCCATAGGATGTCTACCGCTGAAAAACCAGACAACATAAACAGTGCTGTTCAGAGAGGAAAGAATAGAACACAATATGCAGGATGATAAATAAAATCTGATCATTCTAGGGAGACATGATGGGCATATCAGATGTTGAATTGTGTACCCCCCAAATTCGTATGTTGAAGTCTTAACCCCCAGGGTCTCAGAATGTGCCCTCATTTGGAAATAGTTGTTACAGATGTAATTAGTTAAGATGAGGTCTTCTGGAATAGGGTGGACACTTAATCTGACAGGTGTCCTTGTGAAAAGAGGACATTTGGACACAGAATGAGGTGAGAAGATGAAAGCAGAGGCCAGGCTGTTGCACCTAAAGGCCAAGGAACACCAAGGGCTGCCAGCAAACCCTCAGAGGCTGGGAGAGTGCCGCGGAGCGCGCGTCTTCCTCACCCCGCTGCACCGTCATCACAGACTTCCAATCTCCGGAACAGGGAGACAATACATATCCGGTTTTCAGATGCGCAGTTTGGGGTGCTTGGTTATAGCGGCCCTCACAAGCTAACCGCAGTCGTGAAGGATACAGAACGGGGTGCTGAAGGGGTGAGAGAGGGTCTAGGAGGCCATGGATTGGCATAGGCCCCTGAGTGATGGGAGTCAGTCGTGCCAGCTGTCAGGGGAGAGCGGTCCTGCGCCGCGGTCCCAGTGCGAGAGCGGGTGTGACCCGTTCCTGGGACTGAATGAAGCTGGGACGTGGTGAGGAGGAGGACTCCAGTGTCTTGTCAGAGCTTTACGTGTGCCAGCTAATTTAATCCTCATGACAAATCTGCCTTTAGAGAGGAGGCTGGGAGAGGTCCAGTAACAGCTCCAGAGTCGAGGAGCCCATAGTGCCAGCCCTTGGCCCTGGGACACCTGCTTGAGAGCTCATGTCCTTCCTCCTGGCCCTCTCACCTGAGTTACAGCGTCAGCCTGCAGAGGGCTTCGGCGCTAAGACAGGGCTTGTGTCACTCTGAGCACAGCGAGAAGTGCTGGAGATTTTATTCAAGTGAGTGACATGATATGATTTACGTTTTAAAAGCCTCCTGTAGTGAAAATAAGGGCCATATGTACCCAATGTTCATAGCAGCAATGTCCACAATAGCCAAACTGCGGAAAGAGCCAAGATACCTTTCAACAGACGAATGGATAAAGAAGATGTGGTCCATATACATAGTGGAGTATTATGACTCCATCAGAAAGGATGAATACCCAACTTTTGTAGCAACATGGACAGGACTGGAGGAGACTATGCTGAGTGAAATAAGCCAAGCAGATAGAGTCAAGTATCATATGGTTTCACTTATTTGTGGAGCATAAGGAGTAACACGGAGGACATTGGGAGATGGAGAGGAGAAGTTGGAGGGGGAGACGAACCTAAAGAGACTGTGAAACAAACTGAGGATTTTCCGGGGGCGGGGGAGTTGGGGGGTTGGATGAGCCTGGTGGTGGGTATTAAGGAGGGCACGTATTGCATGGAGCACTGGGTGTGGTACATAAGCAATGAATTTTGGAACACTACATCAAAAACTAATGATGCGTTTCATGGTGACTTACGTAACACAATAAATAAAAATTTAAAAAAAAAAAGTCTCCTCTTAGTGTCTGTGAGGTTAACCGAAGAATCATGTACTAATGATAAGTTAGTTCCAAGATGGAGTAAAAAGGTGCATGAGGAATGGCCTGGCCTCTGAGGAGACAGACCAGCCAACAGAGAACCATCACCAGAGCAGTTAGTTACACAGCAGCCTGTGCACAAGGACAAGGGACATGGGGGGATGGGGACAACCATCTGGAGGCCAGGTACAGCCTCACGGGTCACCTGTGTCAGAAATGAGGAGAGTGGGCCCATGTCAGGGCAGGGCAGAAGCCTTAATGTTGGCTTTCTGAAGGATCATTACAGAGTTTTCTGATCTCCTGATCCCTTTGCAGTGGTTCCCTGAAGTCTAGAATTGCCCAGGGTTCTTCCAGAAACACTGCTACCTGGCTCCCACCCCAGAAATTCGTTCAGCTGGCCTGAGGTGTGGTCTGGAGATGGGCATTCTGTAAGGCTCCCCTGGTTGGTTCTAGCAAGGCCCAGTTGGGTCCACATGCTACCAGGGAAGACTAAAGTGGTGGGTGTGGAAAACCAGGTATTTCCTGTGATGACTGATTTTATATGCTACGGGATGCCCAGATAGCTGGTGAAACATTTCTGGATGTATCTGTGTGAGGGTTTCTGGAGGAGATCAGCCTTTGACTCCGTAGACCAAGGAAAGAAGGTTCTCCTTCCTCATGTGGGTGGGCATCTCTCTATCCCCTGAGGGCCAGACTAGAACAGATAGGCAGAGGAAGGGTGAGCTCACTGTCTTTGCAGGAGCTGACACCCAGTTTCGATTCTCGTGCATTGGTGCTCCTGGTCCTTGAGCTTTTGGATGCAGAGTGGGGTTTATATGATTGGCCCCTCCACCCTGATTCTTGGGCCTTCAGACTCAGATTTAATTACACCTCTGGCTTTTCTGGGTCTCCAGCTTGACGACAGCAGACTATGGGACTTCTCGGCCTCTGTAACATGGGAACCAGTTCCTGTAATAAATCCAAATTTTCATATGTATCTGTAGATGTCCTAGTTCTGTTTCTCTGGAGAACCCTAATACATTGTCATTTCCCACATGGGGCCACAAGTCAGACAGGTACCTCCTGTTTCTCTCTTCGGGCGGGTAGCTGGGTCTCTTGGCAGCTGTCTCCTGCAAGTAGTGACTACGGATGCTGTCGGTCTGGAGACACCCTTTGGGATACTTGTCTGAGCAGCCTTCCTCAGAAACTGTCGCATGGACACTGAGAAATGAACCAGGCTTGTTAGGGAGGTGACCACTTTTATCTGATAGGTAATCATAAGCATGGTGAAAACACAGAGAAGCAACGGGAACTCAGGTTGGGGGTAGTGAGCGTTCCTTCCTGGCTCTCTTTCCTCTGTGTAATTCCTCTGAGTGTTCGCTTTATTGATGCAAACAGGGACTTGGGGCATTTTCTTTCTCGGTTGGAAATTTACTGGAGAGAACAAAATGTACGAGAAAACATGCTTCTAAGTGACTATTGACAATTTCCATATTCATTACTCTTAGATTATGTTAATCAAAGATAGTTTTGGAAGCTCTCCGCTGTTGTCTTTCCAAGATGAGCAACAAATGTGTGTTGTGCTTTCTCTAGCACTTTTATTCAGGTTTCTCAAAATACTTCACAGCAATAACTAAGAAAGGCTTACAGGGCCTCTGGGAGGGGAGAGTCATCATTGTGGTGTTTGCTGGTGTGCTTGAGGGTTCAGCAGACTCCCAAGTCTAATGATGGTAAAAGCAGGTTTGTGTCGGGATGAAAATAATCATGGCTTAGAAGTTCACTGAATGGGGCACCTGAGTGGCTCAGTGGGTTAAGCCTTTGCCTTTGGCTCAGGTTATGATCTCAGGGTCCTGGGATTGGGCCACACATTGGGCTCTCTGCTCAGCGCTGCTTTCCCCCTTTCTCTGCCTGCCTCTCTGCCTGCTTGTGATCTGTCTCTCTCTGTGTCAAATAAATTAATAAAATCTTAAAAAAAAAAAAAGTTCACTGAATAGGTAGGATTATCGAATTAGGTTGGACCCTGACTTTGGAAGTGAGGAGAGGAAGGAAATGAAGGCTAACTAAACAGTCAACAGCCAAACGTCGTTCTGGCTTGATTTTGTAAATACACCAAGGGATTACAAAAATCCCTCCGTGACATCCCCTGAGAATAGCTATCCAGCCTTTGCTGGAACATCTGGAGCAGCAGGGAACATGGGCTGATGGAGGCAGCCCCTTCACCCCACCCTGACGTGGGGGGTCAGGATTGCTGCAAAATTCTTTTAATCAGTGTCCCCTGGCAAAACAAGATTACTGTTCGACTAAAAGGTGCCTGGTTTGATGAGCCCCACCTGGAGGATCTGGAGGAGCCCTCTGAGGCCTGCCCCACTCCTGTATCCTGGGATCTGGAGCTAACCCTCCTCCCCAATAGCCTCCTACTTCTCCTCTGGGCTGAGCTTCTGGCTCTTAGTTAGAACATAATTCAGGAGTTGAGTTCTCTGGGTTCTCTGGGTTCGAGTGCTAGCTCTGCCCTTACTAGCTAAGTGGTTTTGCATGGAGCCTTTCTGTGCTTCAGTTTTGCCATCTGTAAAATGGGATAATAATGGCACTAGCTCATCGGCTGTGGCAAGGAGCAGAGGAGTTCACGAGTGTGAAGATTTTAGCACAGTGCCTCATACAGTGTGAGGGCCTGAGAGCCCTAGCTGGCATCACCCTGCTCCCTGACCAGGTCTTTCTGTCGCCTACTGCTGACACCCCCTCCCACTGCTTTCACTTCCCTAGGGAGTTTTCGGAGGACTTTTGGCCTGCTGCCCAGACCTCACCCAGAGCTTTTCTCTACCGAAACTCCCTTGGGTTTTCTCTGGCTGCTAACCTTCCCACCAAGGATTTGTGCTTCCCTTTCTCATGCTTGTAAAGAATGGTTTTCTCCTTTCCTATGTTTCACTATCGAAATGGGCTTCCTAGCAGATTTGCTTGGGCCTTTGGGTGTTACATCTCTTCTCATTCTTTTATGCCCTTGACTTTTCTCTGAAAGATACACACACACCATGAGGTGGCTAGGTCATGATGTGTTCACCTGCAGTCATCACTCTGTCCCTGAAAACATGCTCCACTTCTGACCTTTCTCCCCATCCCTTACTGTAGCCAGAGTCTCTGATGGTGGAACTTCTGCTGAGGTCCTCTTTTCTGTTGCTCTTCTGTTCCTTCCAAGCTTACCAGATATGGCTCTCTGTTTGCACCCTGACTGTGGATACACTTGCCTGTCAGTCACTGTAATGGTATGCTGGGTGTCTGATCCCAGGGTCTGCCCTAACAGAACATCCTAGTAAATGGAATTGACATCTGTGTCCGGGTAGCTTTCTCCTGTCGTCCCCAGTTTTGCTCTCTGTATCTATACAGATTAGGGTTAATCTGCTTACAGGAAAAGTCTTCAGGGTTTCGAAGACAACTAACATATCTCTTGGGACTTTTAGCCTCTCCAGACTAAACATCTTCAATTTCTTTAGTGATCAGCAGTGTCTCACATGGTACAGCTTCTAAATCAGTCACATTTTGTTTTTTATTTATTTATTTTTTTTTAAAAAGATTTTATTTATTTATTTGACAGAGAGAAATCACAAGTAGATGGAGAGGCAGGCAGAGAGAGAGAGAGAGAGGGAAGCAGGCTCCCTGCTGAGCAGAGAGCCCGATGCGGGACTCGATCCCAGGACCCTGAGATCATGACCTGAGCCGAAGGCAGCGGCTTAACCCACTGAGCCACCCAGGCGCCCAATCAGTCACATTTTGATTTATACTTCTTGGGCAGGCTGCAGTGTATCATTGCTGACATTTTGGGACCATGGCAAAGCAGTAAGGAAGATGTTTTTGATCAGTCTAGCGCTGTGTGTGTCTTAAGTTACACAATGCTGGTCCCTGACAAATCAACTCAGAGATACTGTCGACCTCAAAAGTAGGGTTCCTGACTTTAGATTACTAATCTTCCCAGTTAGTCTTTGTGAAATGCTGGATTGATCGAACCCACTTCAAATCTTGTGGTCACCTACCGTATAACTTAAAAACATGCTACCCCATTTATACTGTATGTGGAGCCTGAGGCCAGCTGGCTTTTTTTGCTTAGAATGTTTCTAAAGAGGAGTCTGGATCTATGACAGTTGAGTAGCTAAGCAAAAATGTTGTTTCCATTCAGCTTCCTTTTCAAATACTGTTGTTTCTTTTTCTGTTTCTAAAATGTTATTGAGTGCACTAATCAGCTTTTGCTGCCATAGCAAATGACATCAAATTTCAATACGTTACAACAACGACATTTATCTCTTCTATGACTCTACTCCAGGCTGTGAATTGACTTCAAGGTTTTTCCTCACGGTGGACGGCGAGTCTCTGCATGTCTTCTCAGACATGAGATTCAGGCTAAAGGAGAAATCCCTAGCTGACACAAGCTGTTGATTTGTGGCACAGGCCAAGAAGAGGTTCTGGTGGAAATGTATGATGCTTATTCTGCTTTTGGCTGGAGCGGGAACTCCATGGATTTCCTATGGGTTAAGGTGAGGCACCTGACCAAGCTCAGAGTTAATGGGGTGGGGATGTAGAGTGCTGTCATTAAAGACAGGTTAAGTCAAATGGCAAAGTGTGAGGTTGTATACTTTTCTTTTCTTTTCTTTTTTTTTTTTAGATTTTTATTTATTTATTTGACAGAGCGAGATCACAAGCAGGCAGAGAGGCAGGCAGAGAGAGAGGAGGAAGCAGGCTCCCTGCTGAGCAGAGAGCCCGATGTGGGCCTCGATCCCAGGACCCTGAGATCATGACCTGAGCCGAAGGCAGCGGCTTAACCCACTGAGCCACCCAGGCGCCCTGTATACTTTTCTTATAAAGGAAGATATGAAAAGCTGTGACAGTAATATAACTTCTCTCACTATGTACTAGGCAAAGCAACTGCATTAAAATTTTTTTTTGAGGCTAGTTTTTCTGGAATGCGTAGAAGTCCATCTGTCTGGTATATAAACTTAGGGACTCTGATTTGCTCATTTCTGTACTTCCACAATTAATTCTGTAAAGGTATGAATATTGATTTCCTTTAATGACCAGTACAAATCCAAAATTCATCAGCTTTTGAGAGACACCAAGCACAACAAAACAATGGGAAGTCATTCTAACCTTGAATGCTAGATACATATATATGTATATATATATATATATACACACACATATATATATAATTATATATTTAACCTTATGAAGATAATTTATTTTTACCTAGTCTAGGACAACATTTCTGATTTTAAAATTTCCCATTCTTCTTCTTTGTTTGTCAACAGAGAATATTATCTATGTACATATTTGGCAGAAACTGTTGTGAAAACACTCTAAGGGGAATGACTGGCATCTACTTAGTGGAAAAACTGAGGAGAAGCACTAAGATACCACATTTTTCCTCCAAAACCCCAGTCAGAGAGGATCTCACAGCCTCATGTCACCTTCCACTCTTCCCTCCTACCGATCCCAGGTCCAGGGGCTCTGGTCTCTGGGCAGGATCCTGTGTTACTTATTGTACATATGGCAATATGAACAAAACCAGAGCCCAGGAAAATGCAAAACTCTGTACTATTCAAATTCTGTTGGGTGAACACTTCTTTCAGAAGGGACAAATCACACAAGAAAATCAGCTAATTTCTCCATGCCATTAGAAAAGATTTAAGAAATTGCATTAAATTAATCATTGCCAAAAGTATTTAATGAGTTTCTACTATGCTCTTAGCTCCATGGTAGCTGTCGTGGCCATAGAAAAAACTTCTACAAGGCACAGAATATCAGGAATGGGGCTTGAGCCTCTGTCTTCAAAGGCAGCTGCATAGCATCTTCTCTCCTCTCCTCCTGACCCCTCTAATAAGGATCCATGTGATTACATCAGCCCATTCAATTAATAGGGGTAATATCTCCACCTCAAGATCCTTAATTTGATCACCCCCACAGGATCCCCTTTATCATGTAAAGGAACTTAGTCACAGGTTTTAGAGATTAGGTGTGGACATCCCTGGAGGGGTCATTCTTTAGCCCACACGCATTTTTCATACTCTTTACACATATCTCTTCATAGGCCCACACTGTGGCATACTTTCACCTCTTTCTTCTTTTTCTGAAAATACCTGGCTCAGGCTTTCTCTGTACTCTCTCTCCAGGGTTCCATCCCTAATTACCAACTAAAACTTAACCCAAACTACGTTTGCCCACTGTTTCTTTAAGAATACCCTCGGTAGATCCTGGATATTAACCTTTTGTCTGTACTGTCATTCGCAAATATCTTCTCCCATTCCATGGGTTGCCTCTTTGTTTTTTTGACTGTTTCCTTTGCTGTGCAGAAGCTTTTGATTTTGATAAAGTCCCAAAAGTTTATTTTCGCTTTTGTTTCCTTTGCCTTTGGAGACGTATCTTGAAAGAAGTTGCTGTGGCTGATATCAAAGAGATTACTGCCTATGTTCTCCTCTAGGATTCTGATGGATTCCTGTCTCACGTTGAGGTCTTTTATCCATTTTGAGTTTATCTTTGTGTATGGTGTAAGAGAATGGTAGAGTTTCATTCTTCTACTTATAGCTGTCCAGTTTTCCCAGCACCATTTATTGAAGAGACTGTCTTTTTTCCACTGTATATTTTTTCCTGTTTTGTCGAAGATTAATTGACCATAGAGTTGAGGGTCCATATCTGGGCTCTCTACTCTGTTCCACTGGTCTATGTGTCTGTTTTTATGCCAGTACCTTGCTGTCTTGGTGACCACAGCTTTGTAATAAAGCTTGAAATCAGGTAACGTGATGCCCCCAGTTTTATTTTTGTTTTTTTCAAGGTTGATATCCAGGATCTATAATGAACTCCTCAAACTCAACACACACAAAACAGGCAATCATATAAAAAAAATGGGCAGAAGATATGAACAGACACTTCTCCAGTCAAGACATACAAATGGCGACCAGACACATGAAAAAATGTTCATCATCACTAGCCCTCAGGGAGATTCAAATTAAAACCACATTGAGATATCCCCTTACACCAGTTAGAATGGCCAAAATTTACAAGACAGGAAACAACATGTGTTGGAGGGGATGTGGAGAAAGGGGAACCCTCTTACACTGTTGGTAGAAATGCAGGTTGGTGCAGCCTCTTTGGAGAACAGTGTGGAGATTCCTCAAGAAATTAAAAATAGAACTTCCTTATGACCCTGCAATTGCACTCCTGGGTATTTACTCCAAAGATACAGATGTCGTGAAAAGAAGGGCCATCTGTACCCCAATGTTTATAGCAGCAATGGCCACGGTCGCCAAACTGTGGAAAGAACCAAGATGCCCTTCAACGGACGAATGGATAAGGAAGATGTGGTCCATATACATTATGGAGTATTATGCCTCCATCAGAAAGGATGAATACCCAACTTTTGTAGCAACATGGACGGGACTGGAAGAGATTATGCTGAGTGAAATAAGTCAAGCAGAGAGAGTCAGTTATCATATGGTTTCACTTATTTGTGGAGCATAAGAAATAGCATGGAGGACATGGGTAGTTAGAGAGGAGAAGGGAGTTGGGGTAAATTGGAAGGGGAGGTGAATCATGAGAGACTATGGACTCTGAAAAACAATCTGAGGGGTTTGAAGTGGCGGGGGTTGGGAGGTCGGGGTACCAGGTGGTGGGTATTATAGAGGGCATGAATTGCATGGAGCACTGGGTGTGGTGAAAAAATAATGAATACTGTTATGCTGAAAATAAATAAATTTAATTAAAAAAAAAAAAGAATACCCTCAGTAGAGTAATTTACTCAGTTACTTTCAGCTACTTTTCGATGGGCAGTTCTGGTGACTGAGCACTGAAGGGACATACCCAAGGCCACGCACCAGGTAATGTGGTGATGTGGGTTTCCCTTCCTCCACCCCGGGCCTTCCCTACTGCTCCGCATTTAAGAAGCTAATAATACACCATATGTTAATTAATTGAATTTAAATAAAATTAAGTTAAATTAAAAAAAAATAAGGTGAATGGAGCTACCTGTATTTTCTTTGTATGATATCACTCCCATGCCAGGCTTGGCATGATCCCCAAAGGAAAATAAGCAGAACTCTACCTGGTGACTTGGCTTCACTGGGCATTTCCTCCCCCCAGTTTGGAGAAGCATGGCTCTTATAGGAGTCTTCTAAATGCTGTTATTCACAAGAAAACCAGCTAGCTTCCCCAGGGTTGCTCAGGAAAATCCTTCAGTAGGTGTATCCCTGCAGCTGCTCTCCCCAGAGAGGCTAAACACAAATCCACAACTGCACAACCAACTTTGTGCCTTTGGGGGTGGAGCTCATATTTGAAACTGTTTTGTTTTCTTCATTCACTGTGTCTTAACTGATACCCAGGACTCTTTTGTACTGTGGATTCAGTATTCCAGAGACCAGTCACCTGTTTCTCTGAGTTTCCATCCACTGTCCCCAAAGGAAATTTTTACTCTTCTAAAGAGTCTGCATTTTATTTTATTTTATTTTATTTTTTTAAAAGATTTTATTTATTTATTTGACAGAGAGAAATCACAAGTAGATGGAGAGGCAGGCAGAGAGAGAGGGAAGCAGGCTCCCTGCTGAGCAGAGAGCCCGATGCGGGACTCGATCCCAGGACCCTGAGATCATGACCTGAGCCGAAGGCAGCGGCTTAACCCACTGAGCCACCCAGGCGCCCCAAGAGTCTGCATTTTAAATCAGATCATTTCAAGTGGACCGTTCAAGTTTTGGTAATGGCCATTTTTATGTAATACAGCAATAAACAGACAAGTGCACAGAATCTTAATTTTAATCGATGTAGGTCATTTTCCATGCTCCATGAACTTCCAGCTCTGAGCAAAGCCTGACTCCACATACCCGGCCCCACTCTCCTTTTCGTTTGTACTGTTCTCAATACGCACCATCTGCTTCAATGGGCTTGGAGCATGTAAGTAAATGTCTGGCAGCACGTGGGCAAGACGCAGGGACAGAAGGAGGAAGAAGATGGCCCTGTTCCTCCAGGAGCTCCTGAGTGGCCCAGGAACGTGGGCCTGCCAAGGAAGTGACCAGCGAGTGGGATACAGTTTGTCTCCCCGCTGATTACAATGACTTCACTTCTTAGCCTTTCTTTTTGCTAATTTTTTTCACCTTTCCCCCGCAGCCCTCCACATTTTCCTGTTCTTTTGGAACCCAACTCTTTCTCCATCTGCCATTAAATGTGTGTTAACCATTTGGGCCTCCTCTTCTCTGATTTCCTACGGAGCCCCCAAGTCCACATGTATTTTTCAATTGCCTTGCATAGATTGTTATACACTTGAGGACTCCTTAAAACCCTCCGATTTTTGAAAGAAAATGAAATCCAAACTCCTACACAGTCTGGTGTCTACTTCACCCCTGAATTCATCTCTGCTAGCCTTCTCTTTGGTGCAGCCATGCTGTCCTCCTTTCTGTTCTTCAAACACAGCAAATTGTTATTTCAGTGGTTGCACTTCTTTCTCGACCTGCTCTCCTGCTCCTGGTCTTTGCGTGGCTCTGTCCTTCTCGTGATTCCATCTCAGCTGGGGTGTTGCCCTGCAAGAAGAGGCCCTCCTGAGCTACCCAAGCTAGAAGTAGCCCTGTCTTTTGTACTCTTTCCCTCGTGTTCTATCTGTCCATCCATCTGTCCATTTATCTACCTACTTTTGAGTAATTTATCCCTATTTGGTATTTATTTGTTTCTGTCTTCATTATCTGTATTCTCCCTTTAGACTGTAAACTCCTTGAAGATAGGGATTTTGTCCATCTTGTATTTTGCTGAATCCCTAGTGACCACAGCAGGAACTGGCACATAGGAGTTAATCAATAAGTACTTGTAAAGTAACAATTCCTCCACAGTGGTTAAAAGACAGTTGGGCATGAAGTATTTCTTTATAAAAGGTATATTTTATAATAGCAGTTCTTAAAAAAAAAGATTTTATTTTATTTTATTTTATTTATGTGACAGAGAGACAGCAGGAAAGGGAACACAAGCAGGGGGAGTGGGAGAGGAAGAAGCAGGCTTCCCGTTGAGCAGGGAGCCTGATGTGGCGCTCAGTCCCAGGACCCTGGGATCATGAACCAAGCTGAAGGCAGAGGTCTAATGACTGAGCCACCCAGGCACCCTATAATAGCAGTATGTAATAATCCTTGCGATCTTGAGATATCAGTGCAATGTAAGATGATATTCTTTGTTAATTACTCTTTGTTCATAAAATCACAGAACACAGAACTTGAGAAATCAACTGGTCCAAGTATCAGATTTTACGAATGAGAAAATTCTCTTTTTGTTGAATGCTTTCACAAATCCCTTTGGGAAACTAAATTATTTATATAAGGAAATATATCTAATTATAAATAAATTATCTCTTTTTTTGATTCTTTTATATTCATTAAATCAAGAGAAGACTGAATGAGAAATACACAATATTAAAATATTAAAATCCACTTAAGGTTACAGTTGTACTTTTTTTTTTTTTTAAAGATTTTATTTATTTATTTGACAGAGAGAAATCACAAGTAGATGGAGAGGCAGGCAGAGAGAGAGTGAGGGAAGCAGGCTCCCTGCTGAGCAGAGAGCCCGATGCGGGACTCGATCCCAGGACCCTGAGATCATGACCTGAGCCGAAGGCAGCGGCCCAACCCACTGAGCCACCCAGGCGCCCACAGTTGTACTTTTTGATACGGATGTTCCATGCAGCAACTGGTAGACCTCCGTCTTTTTCCCAACCAGAGCAGCAAAAACCTCTTAAATTATAGAGTATGCACCATAGAAGTATATTTTTTAGTTTGGTTTATTGCTTTTTTTTTTTCTCCATCTGGGAGGAAAACTTTTGAATTTAACATGTTTTTGAAAAATAGAGATGTGCTTTGCCCTGTGGGTGTACTATTCATGTCTAACTTCTGAGCCTCTTTTGAGAATGGTGTCTGTGCAGGATTGGTTAGTCTGGAGGCCCTCAGTATTTTCTGGATCCACAGCCCAGAAAATTCTTCTTCGGGGTAGATTCTTTTCCTGACTGTTATCAGTCATTTCCTTAGGGATTCTGAAAGCTGGGGATGCATCTTTCAATGCCAACACCACTGATTCACAGAAAAATGCCAGGTTTCAGTTGGAGACTTTGAAATGAATTTCCAACCTACAAGCTATTCAACTGAAAAGTGCTTGCTACCAAACTGTTGAGTTCAAATTTTTCCAGACTGCAAATTCTTGCGTTTGAATGTATTCCTCATAGAGCACAGTAAAAAGCAACTGTTAACACAAATACAAATGTTCAACAGTATGAGACAATATGTCCATTATCACAAGTATTCAAAGAAATGCCAAAAAAGGGAGACATTTTCACTTATTAACATAGCAAAGGTTTAAAAAAAACACTCATTCCTGATGGTGGGGATATCGCCATACACTGATGATGGGAGTATAAACTGTCATAAATGTTTTCGGAAAGTAAATATATCATGTGGAAATATTCAGAGGCAAATTTTTTTTCAAGAGCATCTACTGCAATATTATTTATAGTAGTAAAAACTGGAGACAATCTAAGTGCCCAAAACTAAGGATGGATTTCAATTATGAGCTATTCAAAGAATAAAATACTAAGCAAACATTAAAGTGTGATTCTAAAATAATATTTAATGACACAAAAATCAACTAAAGTTGCTAAATCATTGAGTATTGAGTGTGATCCAATTTCATTCTGTCCTTCTGAGGACAATGTGCCAAAATGTTAAAAATATGGACCGAAGTGTGGCGGTAGGAATGATTTCTATTTCATTTTTTTTTTCTGTGGGCAGCATGAATCCCTTTAAAATTAAAAAAAAAAAGAAATATTTAATTAAAAACCAAAACAGAACACAGACGTTCCCAGAATGATGAGCCTGATTTTATTTCTGGCCATGGAGAGATATCCTTGATTTCTGTAGTTACATGTCGTGTCTATGCATCTTTATTACGGAAAACTGTTTTAGGATCTGTTCTCCCATAAAATGAGATTAGCTGTTATCACTACCATTATTTTCACTTTGGAGAAAGAATTTTCAGGCCCAGGGAAAGCTTGGGCTTGGTTACAGAATCAGCTTCACACAGCAAGTTTGGATTACCAGAATCCTGGAGGTGGGATTTTCTCAGTTGCTACATGAAGCTCAGAACAGCCTCCCCGCTGGAAAGATAGTATCAGTCCCTAAACCAAATACCTTAGTCCTATCACTTTGCTTTCTCATAGCTTCGTTTTCTTTCTTTCCATATTGATCATCCCTCAAAGGCAACTAATTCTGATAATTTCAAGAACTGTTGTATAAATTCTAATTATTTCTACTATATTCATCTTATAAAACAAGTAAAAACACTCTTCTTCACCCAAACACCACACCTTCTTTAACTATTGCTACACTTAAACTCCTGTCCTAGGGGCTATCTCCACTTCTTTGGATCTTATCAGTCATTGAGACTCTCCATTCTGCCTTCCGCATCTTTCTTGCCACCAAAAGAGGTCATCAATGCCGTCCACGTTGCTAAATCCAGTGAACATATTTTAGCCCTCCTCCCTCTCACCTGAGCTGTCAGAGGCATTCAATACTGTTGTTTAAGTTCCTCTTCTCAAAACACTCTCATTTTATCCCTAAGAGATTTGGATTTCATCTTATAGCAGTGAGAGTTATGGTGTGTGTGTGTGTGTGTGTGTGTGTGTGACATGCAAACTGGATGGTGACCTCCTATCGTTTTTTTGAGAATAAGCTCTTGTGGTTTTTTTTTTTTTTTCTTATTCAGTGTAATGAGATTTTATTTATTTTTTTGTTTGTTTGTTTTTTAAAGATTTTATTTATTTATTTGACAGAGAGAAAGAGCACAAGGAGGCAGAGAGGCAGACAGAGCGAGGGGGATAGAAGGCAGGGAGCCTGACGCGGGGCTCAATCCCAGGACACTGAGATCATGACCTGAGCTGAAGGCAGAGGCTTAACCCACTGAGCCACCCAGGCGCCCCAGTGTAATGAGATTTTAAAAGGAAGAACACATCCCCCAGAAGACCTTTACAGCTTGTAGGCTTTTAGTTCTCAATACGGAGTCTACACAATGAGGTTCCGGTGTGACCATGTATTGGTGTGAGTCAATATCAAGAAACCATTGTGTCTTGATGCCTGGAATGTCTTTGCTGAAAGAGTGGTCCCTAAGTGTAAAGAGACATGAAAAAGAAATGTGAGAATTTGCTTGACAATATGAACAAGAATACAAAAAATCCTTGAGGAGGAGCATCCAGTGGTTTACAAACTTTCATGTCCACCTGGACTGTCTGGCCATCTCTGCACCTGACCCATGCTTGAAGCTGACCTGTCTGAGGCTGTTGCCCTCCTTGAGATTGAAGCTCAGGTTGAAAATGTACAGTCCGCTTGCCAAGCGAGGCTAGTACACCTGCTGCCCTAGTGTCTTTGACCTCTTCCCTTCCCTCAGAAGACACCCGCCCAGATCTAACCTATTCTTTTATGCCTTCTCTGTGGAAGGCCATGATGCCTGCTATTTAGAATCAGCAC
Organism: Neogale vison; assembly: GCF_020171115.1. Classification (NCBI taxonomy): domain Eukaryota; kingdom Metazoa; phylum Chordata; class Mammalia; order Carnivora; family Mustelidae; genus Neogale; species Neogale vison. The sequence goes on from NC_058096.1 coordinate 94,765,208, forward strand.
AGGAAAAGCCCATTGCTCCATGTTCTGCATCAGTGGGGTCCATGAATACATGGTCCTTTATCTGTAAGAAGCACAATCTCTCTAGAACCAAGCGAGGTGGGGGAAAAAGATATGCCAAATTGCATTTATATTTTGGCAGCTGCAGAGTATCCCAACAAATGAGCCTCTGCACTCAGAGCCTGGTATCCAGAATGCTTAATTAGTTCTACCTCCCACAGGCAAGGGCTGAACATGTAAGTCCTTCTTGCCTGTGGTTTAGGTCAGGCCAGAACCCCCATTCCATTCAGTTTGTGAGGAATCTCCAACTAGAAAAGGGTGAACTACCCTTGGGCATGTCAAAGGTTTGAAACAGCTTCCATTATTGAGGTTTGAAACAGCTTCCATTATTGTTTTGGATTCTGAGTCTTATTCTGTTTCTAGACAAAAAGAGTTTCTTATTGTAATGCTTAAAAATGATATGTTAAGTGGTGATATACCTAAAATATAAATCATAGTACTTAATCATAGTACTTAGATAAGAGTGTCTTCCCTCTGTGTCTTCTGTTTGCACACCTGAGGTAGAAATATTTGCCCATTTCCACCTATGTGCCAGATACTGCCCATGCCTTATCTTGGGTAATCCTCACCTAAATAATACCATCACTTATATGATACACACACACACACACACACAAACACACACACACATTTCTTTTTTACAAAAGATTTATTTATTTAAGAGAGAGTGTAAGAATGAGCGAGTGCAAGTGGGGTAGGGGCAGAGGGAGAGAGAGTCTTAAGCAGGCTCCTCACCCAGAACAGAGCCCAATGCGAGGCTCAATCCCACAGGCACGGAGATCATGACCTGAGCCAAAGTCAAGAGTTGGATGCTTAACTGACTAAGTCATCCAGGCATCCCTATATTACTTTTACAATAACACTACTCTCACTAATATTTTTAACCACCTCCACATTAAATGGGAGAAACTGAGGCACAGAGCAATGAATGCCGCTACTAAATGGCAGAGCTGAGCTTTCAGTGGAAGCAGTGTAGCTCCAGAACAGTGAACCAGCTGGAGTAGCCCTGTTCGGTAGAGCTCTGTGATGATAGGAATGTTCTTTGTGCTGTCTGCTATGGGTGCTTTTGCTGGTAGCCACTAACCACATGGGTCTATCAGGCATTGAAATGTGGCTAGTGCCACTGAAGGAATGAATTTTAAGTTGTATTTATATCAATTATACAATTATATCAATTGTATTTCTAATCAATTTAACTTTAAATGGCCACATGTGGCTAGAAGCTATATAACCTGCACTTCATAACTTCCAAAATAACATCGGAAAGGTAATGGTATCCTTTATAGAAGAGGACACCGAGTGTTAGAAAATTTAGGGGATTTATCTAATGCTTTGAAGCTAGAATGTCGAAAAGCCAAGATGCCAGCCTCTAACACCACATACTTTGGTCACCAGAGATGCACACCCCGCCCTCTGGCTCTGCATCTCTTTCCAAAGAGGATTGGAAAGCATATCTTTCTTCCTTCACCCTTATCAAAGTCTTTTTCCCTTCCTCTATTATGAATGCAGTAACAGTAGAAGAGTAGCACATGGCAGCAGAACATCATGCAACATGCGTGGGGGAGGGGGTGTGGTCCCGTAGAGTCTAATTGGCCAAACTGTAATAGCTTAACTTGGTAGTAAGCAGTAAGAGGTAAGCGGTGTACTCATTCTTAACATTCTTGAATGCTGATCCCAAGCTATTCTTTTGTTGTCTTTATCTTCTGTTATTCTTTTCTCCAACCCACCCCAATTCTCCCATCATTGGTAATGAAATATATGCTGCAGAATCAAACAACCTTTGATTAAAAGTATTAAAGTTTTATCTACTTCAAGCTTTGCTATCTGCTCTCCTACTCCCAAAACAAACTTCTTCCAATTAGGGTCATGTTGGCTAATACTATTATTAAAGAAAAAAATACAACCTTAAATTAATGGTTTAGAAGACTGTCACTTTTTTTTTTAAGCATGGTTTTGAATAAACCAACCTTATGTTAACTCATGGTGAGCCAGACATAGTGTCTTGTACCCAGTAATCTCTCAACGATTAACATTTCATTGATTGGCTTTTTCTACCTTCCATTAGTGACTTGGGAGTTATCTGAATAGGAAACCTCAATTTAACCACTGGGCATGAACAGAGAAAACAGAATTTTGTTCAACAACAACAAAAAACCCAATTCAAATACTGCACCCAGGCTTAAAGCACCCAGGCAATCTTTTCTGGCTTCAAAAGAGAAGAAATGCTGTCACTTGTCAGATAGCAGTCTGCCCATCTGATCACAAGATGTGATCACTGTCTTATCTGGAGACAAAGACTCACGCAGGTCCCAGACAGAAGGAGGCAGAATCTAATGTTTCCGGGGGTGGGAGGAGGAGCACACCAGTATTTCCAATGACCTGGAAAGTCAGGGTCCATTGGAAAGCAGCTTGAGAAGAGACAGAGGCAGGACTCTTTTAGGACATTATAAAAATGGAGAGAAAGGACATCTGTATTTGGGCCTCCTTGATTCTTCTACTTGCCCTGTGACAGATCCCAGACTTGGGGAATCTCAAATGATGATGGAGTAATGCCAGTATAGCCAACCTGATGGTACTTAGAAACCCAGAACATTAACGTAAGTTAGTTTTCTCACTTCCACTGACTCATTTAGAGGGAATGAGTTCATATGGTAGCGCAACAGAAAAGAAGCCATTTTATAATTTCTCAAGACATGACATCTAGCACTGTAGTTTTAAACAGTTTTCTATTCTCAATCAGACGTACAAGCCACTTCCTGGAGCAATCCTACTGTCAAACTGTGCTGTTCCCTTGTGCATCCACCTAGAAAGCAATCAGATGGAAGGACCCTCATACAGATGGGCAGCCGGCTCTAGAAGGTGATTTGGATCAGTTTTTCATGAGTCCAGTCATTTTTCTTTTTCACCTTAAAGGCTGGACTTGAACTAGTATTGCTGGTGAGAGCCATAGCACCATGAATAATATCACATGCAAGTGAATGAGGCCCACGACTCCTTGGTCTTTCAAGCTAGACTACCAAGGGTTCTCAACTCTTTAAAATCATTTATAAGCATTTGAGTCACCTGGGAGCTTCTAAAAATAACAATGTCCAGTCTCACTTCCAAGTTTTTAAAAAATATTTGGTTTTTTAAAAAAAATATTTATGTTCATATTTAATTGGTCTGAGGTGGGAACCTGGCATTGATGAAGTTGGAGAGCTCCCCAGGTGATCCCAGTGCACAGCCAGAGCTGAGACCAACATACAGAGCAACCAGTAGCCTCAGGTTGTCAGGAGCCCCCTTTCCTTCCCTTCCCCCTTCTCAGTGTCTACTGCAGTGACTCAATGAGCCAAACAGGTAGCTTCTACTTTTGAAGTGTGTGGGGGAGTTTTTTCTTTTATGAACATGAAAGTATTTTCCATCCTTTAGAAACAGAACAATCTATACCTATTGTAAATAATTTCAAACAGTTTGGAGGTCTAAAAAACAAAATCAAAACCACTCATTACCTTCCACTAGAGATAAGAACTCGATTTTGGTCTATGACTTTCTAGAATGTTTTCTAGACATAAGTATTCTTTTTTTTATCCATACACACACACACACACACACACACACGCACACTTTTACAAAATTGAGACATTATTTTATGATCTTTCTTTTTTTCACTTAGTGTATCAGAGGTATCATTCTATGGCAGTAATGTAGATAAATACCCCTTTAAAGAACTGTAGGAGTTGCTCATTTTATGTATGTTCAATAATTAGTTTAATTTTTTTAAATGGAAATTGAAACTCTTCTCATTATGTTGCTCTAATAAACAATGCCTCAGTGGACATATATTTTGCAGACACTTTTGTATAATCCCTTACTCTAAGTTCCTAAAAGTGGAGTTACCAAGTTAATGGGTACGTATCTTTGATGTTATGAGGCCTTTGCCAAACTGTCCTTTCAAAAGATTGCATCAGTTTACATGATCCCCAGGATAAGATGCCTGTGCCCATTTCCCATCAGTCTTAACAGTCTCTGAAATAGGTAGAAACCATAAAACAAAAATCTGCATCTGTAAAACTTGATTCAAGCTGCATTTACATAGTGCCTAATATGTGCTGGGTGCTAAAAGCATCATGACGTGTAAGCCAGAGTTCTTGCCTTCTTCTACTTAGTGCTTCTGGGTACTTTAATGTTTATAAATATCATGTAAGCATCTTGATAAAATGCAGTTTCTGCTTCTGTAAGTCTGAGATGGGGCCTGTAATTCTGTATTTCTTTTTTTCTTTTTAAAAAGGATTTATTTACTTATTTGGGGAGAGGGGAGGAAGGGAAGAGAGAGAGAGAATCCCTAAGCATATTCCCCATTGTGGGGGGAGCCTGACAGAGGGCTCCATCCAATGATCCATGAGATCACGACCCGAGCTGAAACCAAGAGTCGGACACTTAATGGACTGAGCCACCCAGGTGCCTTGTGATTCTGCATTTCTAAGAAGCTTCCAGAAGGTTCTTGTGCCTATACAGTTGGTCTGCATCTAGCAGCAAGGCTCCATCCTACATCTGGGTCTTTGCAATAGCTGTTCCCATTGCCTATTTTGTTCTTCCCCTTCTTTGCTTAGCTCAACTGTTCCCCTTCCTGACTGTGAGAATCATGTAGGAACCTTAAAGAAAGAAAAGCACAAACACAGCTCCTCAGCCTTTTCTATGGAGCTGTTGAGTCTATATCTCTGGGAAGAATCAGTATTTTAAACAAAACCGTAGACCAGACTATTGGAACCACTGATTAGGTTGTTCCTACTGATCCCCAGATCTCAGTCTGCATGTCGCTTCTGTTCTATGCGTGGGTTTGAATTCTACCCCAACTGTAAACTTCCGAAGCACTCTGCACTTCTCCTTTGGAGCCCTCACTCCATGTAATACATGAATTGTGTCCTTACTCATTGGAGTCTGTGTCCCTTTTAGTCTCTGAGTTCCATGAAGGCACAACTGTGTCTCTCTTGGGTACTCAGGGCCTGCTGTCAAGTCGGTGGCACTCAGGACACAGGTAAGAATAAATGAGTAGACATACCTTATAAAACACTTTGTAAAAATTTTCACATTCAATTGTCCTATGTCTGTAAGGCAGGAAGTGCAGGCATGTCCCCATCTTGCAAATGAAAAGACCAAAGTTTGTAGAGAGAAAGTGACTCATTCAGTGTTGACACAGCTTGAGGTAGACCTGGCCACTGGCCTTCTGAATACCGGGCCAGCCCCTCTCTGCCTGCCCACGCCCCTCCTCTACAGCTTCTATACTCAGCCCACGTGAAAGACATCTGTTTAAGTGTCCCTAGGGTGACCTTTATTATGGTTTCAGAATTGAAAATGCTAATAGTTATCCCCACCTGACATCCTAGAGAGAGGCACTTAGTTTGAACAGTGACATGAAGAGCACATCCTTTGAGAATAAACAGTCGTTACCCTGGTTACTTTCATGTTACATTTTAAAAATGTGAGCGGTGTGTGGGTGTGGGGGAATAAAATTATGTAGACCAATCAGCAAAAATCAGCTTCCTCCCATACTCACAGAGGCGGGGGGACTCTGAATGAGAGTGAAGACCGGAAAGCAATTTAAGTTCTTTACAAGGAAATCCTTATAATTTCAGGGGCAGAGGCCCAATAGGTGAAAGCTTCAGTCTAGGAAAATGCCAAAGCTGGGCTTGCTGTGGTTTTGCTTCTTGGCGATTTTACGTGCAGAGGGGAAAAGGGGAAGACCTGGGGCTACAATTAAATGGTATTTGCGACCAGTGTGTTTAGTGAGGGTGATCTGAAAATAGGTCAATGGATCTCAATTTTTCTAGCACCCCTGCCACCTTTTACCACAGCACACATCGCACCACGAATGTGATGGAGCATTACACCTACGCCTCTCCTCACATGATATTCATAGAAAATGTAACCAATCCACAGGTATTCGTTAAGAAAAATCAATACAGTGCACTCATAATATGAAGAAGAACTGGAGGACAATTAATTTATAAGAAACATGCTCTTCAAATTATAGATGCTCAAGCTCCTTATAAGGAAGTCCTCAAACTTGCATCCGAGCATTCGAGTCCCTGTGATCTCAACAGCCACACACGATCAAGTGTGATTCAAACGCCATGGATGAGTGCTTAGGCATGAAGTGATTTTGTGAAATGGTGAACAACTCATGTAAAATTCCAGGCTACACCTAATACTGTCTTTCCTTGATTTGTATGTTAGTTGTTTTTCTGAAAAATTCAACACATATAAATTTTTGAATTTGAGGTATAATACCCAAGCCACAAAATTCGTCCTTTAAAGAGTATAATTCACCAATTTTTAGCATATTCACAGAGTTGTAGATCATCACAATGACCTAATTTCAGAACATTTTTACCACCCCTCTCCCAAAGGAAATCCATATCCATTAGCAGTTACTGCCTATGGCCCCTACACCCGACTCCCGGAAAACACTAATCTACTTTCTGTCTCAATGGATTTGCTTATTTTGAACATTTTATATACATACAATATTATAATATGTGGCCTTTTTTGTCTGGCCTCTCTCACTTACAATGTTTAAAAAATTCATCCATATTGTATCATATATCAGAAATTCAATTCTTTTTATGGCTGTATAAAATTCCATGGCATTGATATAACACATTTTCTTTATCCATTCATTAGTTGAGGCCATGTGGGTCATCTATATTTTTTGGCTATTATGAATAAATTGTAATGAGAATCTGGGCACAGATTTTTGTCTGGACATACGGTTCCAAGTCTGCTGGCTCTATCGTAGGAGTGGGATTTCTGGGACCCACGGCAATCTATGTTTAACATTTTGAGGAACTACAGACTGGGTTCCAAGGCAGCAGTAGTATTTTACATTCCCATCAGCAATATTTGAAGGTTTCAGTTTCTCTCCATCTTCATCAACTGGATATTGTCCATCCTTTTACCATCTTTTTACCATAACTGTCTTAGTGCGAAGTGATATCTTATTGTGGTTTAGATTTTCATTTCCCTGATAAATAATGAGCCTCTTTTCACATGCTTGTTGGCCATCTGTATATCTCCTTTAAAGAAACGTCTATTCAAATCCTTTGCTCATTTTTATGAGACTGACGTGCTACCTATTGCGCTAACGAGGCACCTCCTTTGCTCATTTTTAAAATTGTGTCATTTGTCTTTTTATTATTGAGTTCTTTATATATTCTGGATACTAGACCCTTACCAGCTATATGATTTGCAAATATTTTCCCCATTCAATGGGCTATCTTTTCACCTTGTTAATGGCATCATTTGCATTGCAAAAGTTTTTGTTTTTAATGTAGTCTAATTTACCTCTTTTTTCCTTTTATTGTTTATACTTTTGGTGTCATATCTAAGAAACTATTTCCTAATTCAAGGTCACAAAGATTTATGCTTATGTTTTCTTCTAGGAGTTTCATAGTTTAAAACTATAGGCCTTTGATACATCCTGCATTAATTATTGTATGTGATCTGAGATGAGTCCGGCTTCATTCTTTTGCATGTGGACATCTAGTTGCTCCAGTACCATTTGTTGAAAAGATTATTTTTATCCCATTGAATTGCCTTGCTGTCCTTGACAAAATCAATTGCCTGTAAGTGTGAGGTTTTATTTCTGAACTCTCAATTCTATTCTATTGATCTGTACATCTATAGCATATATAAAATTTGCATACAACATTTACAAGTATAATGGAATTATGTTCTGGATTCAGACAATTATTAATAGGCTTTCACCTGTATTATTGTTTTGTGGACATTTGAAAGTCATGAGGGAGGGAAGGCAATTCTTCCTAGTGTGGAACTAGACATAGTTCCACATAGTGTGGCCCATTGCAATATATCTACAATCTAACAAAATGTCAGTGTGCCCCAACCAATTTGACATTTAAAAGGTCTTGTAAATATATAGAACAACCTGGGTGGCTCAGTGGGTTAAGGCCTCTGCCTTTGGCTCAGGTCATGATCTCAGGGTCCTGGGATCGAGCCACATTGGGCTCTCTGCTAAGCGGGGAGCCTGTTTCCCCTCTCTCTTTCTGCCTTCTTCTCTGCCTCCTTGTGATCTCTGCCATATAAATAAATAAAATCTTAAAAAAAAAAGTTAATGCCACATTTGAGAGCTGCTTCTCTAAAGTTACCTTCTGCACTCTTCAGTATCTTTCTTTCTCTGCCTTTTCAGCCCATCTCCTACATGGCTAAAATCGGAGTCTTTCTAGGTTATTCCCTCCTTGAAAGTTTCAGTGACTCCTTATGCCCTGTGAGGTGAAGCTCAAAATTTTCAACCTGGACCATCAGCTCCATGACCCTTCAAATCCTCATGCCGCATGCTACCTGGCCTCTGGAACTGGGCTTGCCAGTAGACAATGCCCCTCCATTGGGCACATTGACAGCTTTTTGGAAATCACATTCATCATTTGGAATCAGCTTCATCAGCTCCCTGGGAAGACCTGTGGGTCTTCACTCCAGCTGGTGCTTCCCTGCCTTGAACTCTCAAAACACCTTTGGGAGATTTCCATTCTGGCATTTATCATTTTGAAAGGCAAGAGCTGAATTCTCTTTCTGCTACTGCTGTAAGTGCCCTGCCTTATTCATCTGGGCAACCCTGGCTCCACCTCAATGCCAAGTGCACTGCCTGACATACTGTTGGGATCAGTGAATTTTGACTGAAAGAATAAATCCGCAGTTCTACTGTAAGTTCTTACTGCTCCAGGTCTCCTGAGACATTGATTAGTGTTGCAGCTTATAAGGATTTATGACCATTTATTTATATCATGTGCCTGCCTTTATTTGAGAAGATAGATAGGGGTCTTTATGTGTAATTTCACAGAAAAGGGAAGAAAGCTCCTGGTTCAAAACATCAACATTCTCCCCCCCCCACCTTCCCCTGCCGCCATCATTATCATCATCAACAACAGAAAGTCTTTTATTTAATTTTTTAAAAAGATTATTTATTTATTTATTTGACAGACAGAGATCACAATTAGGCAGAGAGGCAGGCAGAGAGAGAGAGAGAGGAGGAAACAGGCTCCCCGCCGAGCAAAGAGCCCGATGTGGGGCTTGATCCCAGGTGCCCGTAGAAAGTCTTTTAAATACTGGAAATTCTCTAACAGGGCAAAGCCTTTTCGTTTTATAAAGTAAAGAGACAGTTTAAAACCCAAATGTCTCATGTAAGATATTCAAGGACAGTGGAAACGTCTTTTGGAAGATAAGCAGAGACAATGGAGAGATGAGGAGGCCCTGGGGATCTAGAAGGAACTATAGCGCAGAGGTCCCTACAAAGGTTTCTTTGACTAAGTTTGTCTGAAGTGGCAACTGCTATGTTTAAGTGACCTGTTTGCAAACATTGGCCCTGGAGTCAACCTTGGACACAAATCCTCCTGTGTCAGCTCTGATGCCTCAGCCACTGTTAATCATTTTTTTCCTTGCATGACTTGACACTTTAAAATTAATTTTTTCTTTCCAAAATTAATACACCTTAATTGGAAAAATCTTTTAAAAATATGGTTAAGTAAAATGAAGCAACATCCACCATCATGAATCCTACTGCCTACAGATGGCACTGTGAATATTCTGGTGTACATGCTTTCAGTAACTTTTTTTTCTCTTTCGTTTTTTTGACCCCTCCTTGGTGTGACTCTGATAGTCAGTCATTGGGGAAAACTGTGAATTTCAAAGCTGAAAAAGAAAAAAAAAAAAGCAAGACCAAGAAAAGTATGAACAAAACCCGTTGCAGACTTTGTCAGCTCTTCTCCATCTGGGACTCTGCTGGGCATGGCTAGGAGTGATTAGAATATTGATTCTATTACATCCTGCATTGCCCAGGCTTGACGTCAGTAATGCAATTCAGAATGACCAGAACAAAATTAACTGAGTCAGATGGCAGCTCATGGCTCCTTAAGCTGAGGAAAAATGATTTTTGTAAGGGTTATTAATTCAACATATTCTTCTCTGTGTCTATGTTTCATTTGTTCAGTCTGAAATCCAAGGTGTCATGTTGAAAATGCACCTTAACTGATATTCAGCATTTTCTTCTCCTCACGGGCGGGGAGGGTGGCTTTTCCTTCAGTTCCATTAGGCCCATGCAGAGTGCCTGGTATGACCCCGTCTTTTCTTGCCACAGCCCTCACTCATGTCAGCCTTTGGGAGCCACGGCTACTCTGACCACTTCTAACAGGAAGTTAGATCAGTTTCTGCTTTCAGTTCCTCCCACCCCAACCTCTGCCCCAGCATAGACACTGCTCCCAAAGACCAACCCTGGTTATCACCTCTTTGTTCAGAAAACTTCAACAGTTCCTTTAATGCAAAAGGAATGAAATTCACACCCTTAGCAAGTTATTTGTCACAATGTGCCTTTCCTGTCTTATATTCTGTGACACTCAGATGTCTCTAGATGGAAAGTAACGTCTGAAAAGGCTGCCAAGCACTTTGAAAAATATATTGTTTGTTTAGCTAATTATGAAAGTTAGGCTTTCATAATATTCATTGTAGACAGTGGGAAAATGCACAGAGTATAAAGAAGCAAATAATCACCCATATCCCACTGCCTAGAATTAGCCACTGTTAACATTTTGGTGCAAAATGGTCCAAGATTATGCTCAAACAGTACACACAATATCATGGTCTTGTGTTTTTACATATTATTATATCCTGGACATTTGCTCAGATTATTCAAACATTCTTATAAAATGTGATTTGAATCATCGTTCACTGTTCCACTATTTAGTTGTGTCATAATTTAATCATAAATCTATTGTTGGGTGTTGTTAGACATTTAGGTTTCTATCCATTTTTATCATCATTGTTATAAATAATGCTAAAATAAGTTTGCTTACATATAAATCTTTGATGAATGTAATTTTTTTTGCTTAGAATAGATTCCTAAAAGATGACATCTTACATCTCTTTTACCTATTATTTAAAGAATTGACATATTTGTTTTATCTTGCCTTCTAAATGTGTGCCTATCCTGTGTAAAGTGGCACCAAGTTCTGTCCGGAGCAGGTGCACTAAAATGTTGGTTAAAATAAAAGGCAGTTCACCTCCCTGGGTCTCAGTTTTCCTCAGTAGTTCCCTTTGTTTGCAAAATGAAGCATTGAATTATGTTACCTTTTAGCAAAGACATGCTATGGTTTTTGTACCTTCAGACTTGAGCTAATAACATTTATCTAAGATACCATATTCACAAATAGTTGTGATCATAGCTTTTTTCTTTTCTTTTTCTTTCTTCTGGTATGGCTAGCTAATTTTCCATGGTGCTCAGGATGTCCTACAGCCTGGATGACGACTGGGTCTAGCTGTTGAGAGTCAATAAGACAAGTTGGGAAAGCCATGGATTTGCATTCCATCAGCCCCAGCTTCAATTTCTCCTTTGTGTGACCTACGGGAAAGTACCTTAGCCTCTCTGGATTTCAGGTCTTCTTCTGTAAATGTTATTAATCAGGCCTACTTTGCAAGGATGATGGGAGAACTAAATGGGATAATGCATGTAGGGCTCCTTGTAATAGTGGGTTTGAATTATCATAGCTATTACTGTAATATACACTTTAATAAACCATGTAGGCACCATGTGCTCTAGATGGTGACACACAAGTTTGCTATATCGGGGTTAGTATTCAAGGAAAGAATTAATTCTCTTTTTCTGTAACAGCACACTAAATGGTGAGTCACTGTCTAAGCCTGTTTTCTACATGTGTGTTTGTAATGGCAGAATCTGGACACAGGGCCTACTTGGGCACTTCCCAGAAAATGCAGAGGAACTAGGTTTTGATTTTGCCCCACCATAGACAGACATAGACACACCGAAGGAAGCCAGTTCATAGAAATTTGAGGTAAATAATTTTAAGAAGTACATTATTCTTCCTGAAATATAACTTATCAGGCTCTCCCCAACTCCTGTCACAAACATAAAATTAAAACCACTGAGGCACTGAGGAGAAAAACAAGAAGGTCCTATAAGAGCCCAGAGGAATACACGAATAAATGGGAGTCTCACTTAAAAACAGCCTCTTTGAGGAGCAGTGTGGAGATTCCTCAAGAAATTAAAAATAGAACTTCCTTATGACCCTGCAATTGCACTCCTGGGTATTTACCCCAAAGATACAGATGTAGTGAAAAGAAGGGCCATCTGTACCCCAATGTTTATAACAGCAATGGCCATGGTCGCCACACTATGGAAAGAACCAAGATGTCCTTCAACGGACAAATGGATAAGGAAAATGTGGTCCATATACACTATGGAGTATTATGCCTCCATCAGAAAGGATGAATACCCAACTTTTGTAGCAACATGGATGGGACTGGAAGAGATTATGCTGAGTGAAATAAGTCAAGCAGAGAGAGTCAATTATCATATGGTTTCACTTATTTGTGGAGCATAACAAATAGCATGGAGGACAAGGGGCATTAGAGAGGAGAAGGGAGTTGGGGTAAATTGGAAGGGGAGGTGAATCATGAGAGACTATGGACTCTGAAAAACAACCTGAGGGGTTTGAAGTGGCGGCGGGGTGGGAGGTTGGGGTACCAGGTGGTGGGTATTATAGAGGGCATGGGTTGCATGGAGCACTGGGTGTGGTGAAAAAATAATGAATACTGTTATGCTGAAAATAAATAAATTTAAACAAAACAAAACAAAACAAAACAACAGTGTTCATGAGGCCTTTCTGGTACCACAAGGAATCATGTTTTTTCACCTGTCTCTTTGTCCTAATCAGCTGGGGAGATGTGTTGGGCTTCCTGTGAATTCTCACTGTCTATTCTTTCCTGTGGCTTCCAGGTAGATTATGGAGCACAATACTGTTAACTATATTTCTGTACTAAATCCCTGCTTTTTCAGGGATGAATCTTTTTTTTTTCCCCTTTCCTGAGTGTAGGCCACACCAGACTTTCTAATGTGTTGTATTATGGGGGTTCACTGGTAAGCATATTCTGTGGAACATGGAGCCCACTTTCACAGAAGTCATGCAGCGGCGGCGGGCAGTTCTCAGCTGAGCCTGAGTCCACAAGGAACAGGGTGGAGAGATGTGGGCACTCTATCAACAGAGGCAGTAGGCTGGGCTGGGCCCAGGCTAAGGAGGGCAGGGCCATATTACAAGTAACTTTAATGCTTGCTGCCTGGGCATTGCCTACATCTTGACTATTGGTACCTCAGAGGAAAGGGCCCAATCATGTCTGGAGAGGGAGCTTGTCACTGTCCTTGTGGCTTCTTCTTTCTAGCCACTGGGCACCAAAGACCCCTCTGAACAACTAGAGTGGCGGTGGGAGTGCCCAACAAGAATCTTTATATTCACCAACTGATAAAAAGATTTTTGGGAAAAAAGTCAACATGGCTAGATTTACACAGATCTTGTATTTATGATAGTAAAATGCCCATATTGGAATAAGACATTCCTGTGTTAAAAGCCTGTCTTAGCCATTTACTAGCTGTGTGGTCTTGGGCAAGTTACTCCAGTCCTCCAAACCTGAGTTTTCTTGTTTGTAAATTGAGGAGATAATAGCACCTGTCTTGCAGAATTGTTGTGAACAATTAATGTGGAACAAGTTACCTGAAGTGCTTAGCACCAGTCCCAGCTCTTGGAAGTGCTAAAGAAACAAACCCAAACAAACTCACAAACCAACCTGTTTATTATTAAAATCTCATGGCTTCAGGTCAAGAAGTTTGCATTCAGCCTTCATTTGTAACTCTCCCTGAGTTCTGTCATTCCATATTGATTTTAAGAACAGGAGTCTGGAGTTGCTCAATTGTTACCTAGAGTTCGATCCCATTTATCAAATGTGTAATGAGCACGGATTCTGAGTCAGTTGAGTGCTGGAACAGGAGATGAAGGGGACTGTCCTCAGGCTTCTCTTACTCAGTTGCTCTTCTAGCCTGTGTAGTGGAAATGCCATTGGACTGGGAGACGTGGACCGAAAGAGTATATGACCTGGTGGATAAGAGCAGAAATCTGGGTCCCACTACCTTTATTCACATCCCAGCTCTGTCCATGACCAGCTGTGTGCGCTTGTAACCTGAACTCATCACATCTGAGTTTGATATCTTCCTTTTGTAAAATAGAGGTAATAATAGTATCTTCCCCAAAAGTATTACCGTAAGTATTAAATTAGATGCTCCATGGAACTTGCTTAGAAAATGCAGGGTATCAAGAAATATTGTTTATTACCAATGATTGAGAGGCAAGAGCCCTGAATTCTAGTCCTTCTTTCCCACTGAATAGTCTTGTAAAATCTCAGGCAAGACTCATGCCTCTGAATCAAAAGGGAAAGAAGGGGGTTACTATCTTGGTTGGGCTGATTGATCCTGACTGTCAAGGAGAAACTGGGTTTAAAACACACTGTGGCTAGGAAGGGCATATTGGGAATACAGGAGCTCCCCCAGGGTACTTCAGTGTCCCCTGTCCTGTGGTCAGTGTCAATGGGAAACCGTGACAACCAGATTCAGGCAAGAGTTCGCTGAGCCTTAATATTCTCAATTTAGGAAAAAGCCTGGTGGGAGGGGTTAACTACTTAAATTCACTTTCAGATTTACAATTCTTAAGTTCTAAATCCCCAGGCTACTTCTAATTTACTGTGTTTTGTACATGGAGGTATCTGGGCAACTAGCCAGTTTTATTTTCAGATCATTATGGTAGATGTGAGTAGCTCAGTAATAAGGCTGCATGGCTGAAATTCAAATAGGAAACACACCCACTGCATATGAAAAATGTCAAATGACAGAGTTAAACATGATGTTTTTCCTACAGTGTCATTCTGAATGGAGAATTACAAAGTTGGGTTTCCATGACGGGGCTTTTTCATTGGCTGTAAGTATAAGGTTATAGTATGAGAATGGCCGGTTTCAGCTTCTCCTTACACCTCAAACAGAGGGGTGACAATTCCTTCCTGTTATAAATAGTTTTCCCTGTGTGTGGCCCTGCTGAGCTGAAGGATGTGAGTTGTTGATTTTCACATTAGTAGCTGCCAGGCCAAGTGACTGTTTTAGGAGGCTTATATAGGAGTTCAACGGCATGCAAGTCTGTTCACACAACCCACAAACGACAGGCAGGGCTTTCTAAAGTTGTACCTCTCAAAACTACTAATTAATACATTCTTACCAATTGCGAGTATTAATACTGATAAAGGACCTATTTAAACAGCAGGTTAGTAGTTTCAAAGGGTTGTTTTGAATTTTAAATTAGTCCAGGGGGAGAATACAGAATGTGATTCTAGTCTCTTTTGGACTAGATTGTTGCCAAATTAAAACCAACTCCTAAAGAGATTATAAAATTGTAACCCTGGGGCAAATAATACATTATATGTTCATAAAAATAATTAATAAAAAAAGGAAAAATAAAATTGTCTTCTGGATAGCAGAAAAGATGTTTCTTTAAAAAAAATTTTTGTTTTTAGATTTATTCATTTATTTATTTGACAGACAGAGATCATGGCAGGAGTAGGCAGAGAGGCAGGCAGAGAGAGAGAGGAGGAAGCAGGCTCCCTGCTGAGCAGAGAGCCCGATGCGGGGCTCAATCCCAGGACCCTGGGATCATGATCTGAACCAAAGGCAGAGGCTTTAACCCACTGAGCCACCCAGGTGCCCTGAAAAGATGTTTCTTTTAATCAGTAGAAGTAATTGGTGTCAGAAATGCAATGTCACCCCTTTTTCTTAAAAAAAATTGTTACTATAAAAGTAATAATTAACTATCACTATGGAAAATTTAGAAAGTAGGGAAAAAACCTATTCTCTATCACTTTAATGTGCCTACTGTTAACAGCTTTTAAATTATTTTTATGTAAGACATGCAGCATTCACAGAGTCATTTTTTGTTCCTCTCATTTTCTCTGGCAAATCTTTTTTTTTTTTTTTTAAATCCCTGAATACTCACTAGTTTGCATTATTCAAGAAAGGGATTAATCCACTCATTAACACTGATTACTCCATGTTCTAACTAAATGTCACAGATTCTGAAAAAAATTACAAATTCTAATACCTGAGTTAGAAAAGCAAATAGATTAAACTGGCATCATACATCTCTCTCTCTCTCCATCACCCTCTCCCTTCCTCTTTAGCTCTCTCTTTCCTGAATTTGGGAGGCCTCCCTGGGGGTTGATTCTGTCCTCAGATTCCAGTCTCACACAATGTGTAATTAACAACCAATTGGTCCACTGCACCCTTTTGGTCCCCTGGCATTTCAGAGGTGAGAAGGACTGGTCAGTTTGTGTTTCCCCTTTAGCCTGGCTAAGTCATCCATCCGCATCAGCAGTAACCAGGAGGAAGAACTTCAGTATGAAGCATCTGTGGCTGATGCTGCCAGGATCCCAAGTCTTCGAAGAAACAAGCACGATTAGGATAGGGCTGGTTGAAGTGTGCAAGAGCCCTGCCTGGGGTGCCTGAGGATCTGACCATCCCTGTCTCTCTTCATGGGACTGTGCCCTCCAAAACTCCACCCTCTCATGAATTGTCAGGAAGACTTTTCTATAATCCCCGCAAGCTCACCAACACCATCCTATTCTGATATGGGACCAAGCACGGTGCCTCTCCTTGAGAAAAGAAATATTGAAACCCAAATACATGAAAATAAAATTATTAAAATGGTGAGTATTTAACACATATATGAAAGTATAGCGAGCAATGTCATAGCCAGTCCTATTTAACATTCTTGGTTTAGAACACTCTTTCTGAAAAGAAAGAAAAGGCAAAAAGTAAATAACTAAGGCCCAGCCATTTCATCTCTTCCCTCCATAGAGGGAGCTACTATCCTAGAGACCCTATGCACCATTCCCATGGATATTTAACACTTTTTTTTTAAAAAAATCACAAGTTGTATCCATATAGATTATTGTTTTGCAAATGTCCAGAATATTTATACTAGGTAGTATATACTAGCTTTTTCACTCAAATTTTAATTTTTGAGATTTACCTGTCTCTTGGTCTAAATAATCTATCTTAATTCAGGTACAGTATCTCACTGTGTGAATATACTAGTTTATTGATTCATTCTCTTAGTGCTGCGAATTTGGTTGCTTCTCTTTTCACCATGAATAGCCACAGAGCTGCAGTGAATATCTTTGTGGTACATGTCTCCTGACATGTGTGGTTGGGGTTGCTGCTGGGCTTTAAGCTGGGGGGAACTTTAACTTGACTAGATTTTGCCAAGTTGTTCTTTAAAATGGGGCAATGGGACACCTGGGTGGCTCAGTTGATTAAGTGTCTGCCTTCAGCTCAGGTCATGATCCCACGGTCCTGGGACCTACTCCCACATCAGGCTCCTTGCTCAGCAGGGAGCTTGCTTCTCCCTCTGCCTCCTGCTCTCCCTGCTTATGCTCTCTTTCTTTTTCTCTGACAAAAAAAAAAAAAAAAAGGTCTTAAAAAAAAGTGGGGGCAGAAATTATACTTTCACCAGCAATGTGTAACTTCACCAACACCTCTTGTTACTGGACTTTCAAACTGTTGCTTATATGATAGGTTTGAAATGGCTTCCACGGTCTCATTTGTATTTCTCTAATTCTTCCTTTAGTCAAGTGGGTCTTTTCACGAACTTTTGACCATTTGAGTTTCCTTTTCTGTGAACTGCCTGTTCACATCATTGTTCATTTTCTTCTACATTGTTTCTTGTATATCTGTAGGAATTTAAAGATGCATATGATTTCTACTAATCTTTTCTTAGTTATAGACATTGAATATATCTTCCCCAGGTCTGTGGTTTTTCTTTCTTTTTCTTTTTTTTTAAAGTATATTTTTATCATGGTGTCAAGGAGACTTACAACTAAAGCACTTATTTTGGTGGCAGAATCCTAAAAATTAAAGAGAGTTTTCTTTCTGATGAAGTTTCTCTTTCAGAAACTAAAACAAAAGATGATAAAATTAATTAAGACTTGTAGACCTCCTGTACAGTTTCCTACCACTTGTGATAGCTAATGTAAAGCTTGCTTTAAAAGAGAATTTAGTTGAGGTAATGCTTTAGTCACATACTTCTTCAAGCCATTGAGAGAAATTTTACAAAAAAAAAAAAAAGGAATTATGGGGATGGGGATTGGATTTTCTTTATTCAAAACAGCTCGAGTCCTGCAAAAATGTTTTTGGTTAAAATGACACCTATGTTCTAAAGCCAAAAGAAATAATTTAACTGGGAGATGAGTCTCTTCCGTGACAGACAAAGCAAGCACTGTCTCTCTACAGAGCCCCACATAATCTGCACATAATGGAGCAAGATTTTGGTTCATGGAAGAAAATAGTATGATCAAAAAGTGGCTCAGCAAAAAAAAAGGGGGGGGGAGACACTTAGCATTTGTAACTCTTCTCAATAACAATATTTTTTTTTCTCAAAAATAGCAATACGGTTTTTTCAGGAAAATCCTGAGCATTATTGGACATTGTTTTTAATTTTCAAAAACAATTATATTCAGCCAATCTGTTTGACTTATTTTATTTTAGCCTATACATTGAAATTGCCTCAGTCAGATATATAACCACCATCACACACACACATATACACACACATTTAACTCCAGTGTTGACCTGTAAAAAACAGTGCTGGCCAGTTGCCTCCATTTTTTTTTTTTTTTAATTCTTACATATATGAGGAGCTGTGGGAGCTAGTCTTATTTTCTACTTTAACATTTACTCTGCATTCTATTATTTTATGTGTGGTTCATAATACACAGCTATAATGAGTCTGTGGCTTATCTCTCTCTTTTTTTTAAATAGCATCTTATATAGAAGTCTTTGATTTTAATGTAGTCATTAACCATTTTACCTTATGATTTACTGTTTTGTATGTATGTCTGTGATTTGTTTAAGAAATCCTTTTTTCTTCTGATGTCATAAGGATTTTATCTTATCTATTGATCTAGAAGTTTTAAAATTTACTCTTTTACATTTGGGAACTTTATTCATTTGACAATTTTTGCTTTATATATTTTGAGTCTGTGTTGTTAGTGACATAGAGTTTCAGAATTAATATATATTCCTGGTAAGTTCTTCATTTTATTATTATGTTATTACCATTTTTTATTTATAATAATCACGTTTTTATCCTATAATTATTTTGTCTTATATTAATGGAGCTACAATAGCCTCTTTTTTTTAAAGATTTTTTAAAATTTATCTGATTGGAGAAAGAAAGAGAGCACAAGCAGGGGGAGTGGGAGACAGGGAGAAGGAGAAACAGGCTCCCCACTGAGCTGGGAGCCCAATATGGGGCTTGGTCCCAAGACCCTGAGATCATGACCTGAGCTGATGGCAGATGCTTAACTGACGGAGCCACCCAGGTGCCCCCCAATAGCTTCTTTTAATCAAAATTTGAAAAATGTTGATTATATTCTTCTACCCCTTCTACCCCTTCTACCACTTATTGTGCTTTTATGTTTTTCAAGTATATCTCATAACTAAAATATTAAAAATAACTTAGAACCTTAAAATTGTTCATTTAATCTATTTATATTTATTGGATTGCTGGAATAATTAGAATTATATCCATTGTACTGTGTTGTGTATTTATTGTGCCTTTTCTTCACTGCATCCTCTGCCCCCTTCCCTTGATGTTTCTATAGACTGAATAAATTCTCCCTTCTACTTATTTTATTGCTACAGAATATATTATTTTTGTAAGTTACAAATATTAACTTAAATATTCATAAGTATGTTGAGTAAATATTGACTAAACATTTGAGTAAGTACTGACTAAAAATCTGAAGCTGGTCGGTGTCTTTGCCTACTTCCTGCATAAAGCAAGTGCTTTAACTCCTTTCACTGTTACTAATTTCCCCTATCCTTCAGTATCATTATTGTCTACTATTTTATTCCCACCTTGTTTTCAAGACTTCACTGCCTTGATAATCATCCTTTATTTTTCATTCATTTGTTTATTTATTTTTAACAGGTAGCTGCTTTCCTAGATTTGTGGCAAGTTTCCCAATTTCTTTCTTTGCTCATTATTCCTTTGGGTTCAATCTCCTTCTTCCCTAAGAATACTCTTTAATTGTACTTTCATTAAGCATTCTGGAAAATTCTGGAAAATTCTCAGACATTATGTTTTCAGACATAGCTGCCTATAAATTTTCTCTGATCCCTTTTTCTGAAATGCCTATTTGATAAATGCTTGGCCTTCTCATTTTATTCTTCTTGTCTCTTAATGGTATTTTCATATATTTAGCTTTTTAATCTTTCTCTAATGCATCTTGTGCAATTGCCTTAAAATCTTTCAGCTCACCAAGTCTCTTTCTAATTAGGTATAATCTGCTTAAGCTTTAAATTTCAGGACCGTATTTTTTATTTCTAAATATTCAATTGGTTCCTTTTCAAAACAGTTTACTTTTCTCATGACATCTTATTTTTACTTTGTGGTTCCCTGCCCCCTTTCTTTTAGCTCTTTAATAACTTCAAACTCATTTATTTCATAGTCCCCTTCAGGTTTTCTTTTATATAAGGCTCTTGGAATGCGAACCTTCAGTTCTTTGTTTTTACTCATTCTGAATTTTCTATGTTTCTTGACTTTTTGTGTGTGAGCTAACTTCAGCAGGGTTTGTTTTCTCTGGGGTATCCTTGTGGAAGTACATCCCTCCAGGTTGTTCTGCGTTTTCCCTCTGCTGGGTGCTTCACAAATACCCATGCTCGATTTTTATGTTAAATTCTCAGCCTTGAGAGTCTCATATCATGTGAGTAGTATGAACCTGGACTCTAAACCCTTACATGGAAAGGCTTAAGATTTTTATTTCTCGTGCAGGGCATTGTATGTCCTTTACTCAGAACTTGGGCAGGGACACGATTCCATGACGATCAGTGATGCAGGGAGTGTTTCTCTAGCCCCTCTTTTCACTGAGAATGAAGTCCTTTGACGGTCCTAGCTTCATGTAGGGGTCTCAGTTCCAACTCCCTTCTTCCATGTCTTTCCTACATGGGCCTTCAAATCCAAGTCCTTACGCATCAGTACCCTTTCCTGGGTATTATAACTCTTCCTTTTCTCATCCTTACCTGTAAGAACATGCTCCCATTTCTTTCCTCTGACTCTTCTGTCTCTTCATTTTCTGAGCCTTAATTTTTACTAATATTTCTTCTGATAATACATCTTATGGCTTCAAGTCCCTTCACAGTCTAGACCTCACAACTGTTAGCTTGCTGAGCATATCATCCATGTTTTAGGCTTTTTCAGGGCAATGTAAAACCTAGCAACATTCCTGCAACAAATATTTGTTCTCTGATCTACAGATTCACCAGTCTGGGTAATTGCTGTGTGTGTATCTTCACAAAAAATATATAAGCTGTTTTCCAATTAAGCTGATAAAGTTGGGAGTGTTCTAAGCCTCAGATCCTATTGGGGTGTTATAAAGAGATCACTGGACAAGGAGTCAGAAGGCCAGGATTTTAGATTAATCTATTATAGCAAAGTTGTGTTTCTTCAGACAAATAATTCTACCTTCCTGGATCTCATGTTTTCTGTCTCTGACATGAAGATAGTATATCTGCTCTGTTTACCCCCACAGGACTGAGACATAGATTAAATAAGAAATGCCATGTGCAAAATTGGTATTAAAAGTTGATCCATGGGTGTTGTTGATATTGTGTTATTGTTTGTGGGTCAGGACATTGTAAACCACAGAGGCAGTAATAAGATTTCCTGATTCCTCCTGGGAAATATTACTTATTCTGGCATTATTATAGGCTATGCTATAGAAATACTATTTTCACTTGTCAAAATTTCTTTAATGGTTAATATGATGACCAAAGGAGTCTTACTGTTATTCTAGATGGCTTAGAAAAAGCTTCATTTTTAGCTGTTTAATGAAAGAATTGCACCAATATCATCATCCCTTTTAATAACATCATTCCATTTTTTTTTTTAAAGTCAGTAGAACATTTGCCACCATGATGCTTTTCTAGGCAGAAATGGGGTTCACTCACATCTGGTCTTTACCTCCTTTTCTTTTCCCTTACCAGTGTACACCCACATCCCCTGTGTAGATTTACACCAGCGGACCTCCTGCCTCACAAAAGATACATTCACCTCAGTTTAACAAACACTGGTTCCTAATAGTTGTGTGTAAAGCAAACTGTTGCAAATAGGATATCATTTTCTCACTTTAAACAATACATTTCCCCCCTTTGATTATGATCTGTATTCAGTCAGCATTGGATTTATTATATATTTCTCCATCAAATTCAGTCTCTAATATTCAGACTAAATATACACTATTGAGGAATCCTGGTGATTCCTTTTTTTAAGTGAAGAATCTTTGCTGCTAAGTAATTCTACCTACCTGTACCACGTTCTTGTAATAGGTTTTCACATAAGAAGTAGGAGTGCGGATGTCTGGGTGGCTGTTGGTTGAGTGTCAGAGTCTTGGTTTCAACTCAGGTCATGATCTTGGGGTACAGAGCACGGGGTCCATCAGACCCCCCACTCAGTGGAGAGTGTGCTTGGGATTCTCTCCCTCCCTCTGCCCCTCTCCTCCTCCCCATGGTTGCACGTGCACGCTCTTGCTCTCTAAAAATAAATAAATAAATCTTTAAAAAAAAAGTATGAGTCAGTGTGTAATATATTTTTTTCCTCCGTTTCACTTTTGAATCATTACTTTTGAATCTTTAAACTGGGGATAACAACTATTGAGCCCAGATCCTCTCTCCAACGTCAGCAGAGAATGCCATGAGGCGTTCCTGCCACAGAATAAACAGCTGTGAATGTGACCTCAGCCAGCCCTGACCCATGGGTAACCGAAGTCATATAAATGATAGGTTCTCTCTGGAGAACAGAATTATTATCTGAATTATCTAACATGTGTTAGAGTCCCCACCCTGCCTATTATGGTTTTATAGTCTGTCCGAGTCTTGGTTTCTTCATCTAAAAAATGGAGATGATCACGCCCACCTTGTAGGATTATTGCCTCTCTTGGGAATCAATTTTTTTTTAAAGGACTCTGGCAATCAATAATCTAGTTCTTGTGTCATTAGGAGGAAATCTCCATCCTCCCCTGGTTCTGAGGACTAGCAGAAAGAAATTCTGTGTTCTTCCCCATCTTTCAAGGGCATATTCAGTTGTCTCCAGAGAAAACCAGGCTAGTGCAGGAAATGAGTCACTCAAGCAGAAGCTCTGGGCTGGGGGTGGGGATGAAGAAAGGTGATAAGGTAGAGGAGAACCTACCTGAGCTCAGCCTCCACTGGGATGAGCAAGGCAAGGAGGTGATGATTCTGAAATGCACATGTAGCTTGGGAGACTAGAGGATGACTAATTCAAGGTCCAGTTCTTTCTTGGGAAGTGTGACCTCCACGGCTCTACGGACTTGCTGGATTTGAGCAGGCCAAGTTTAAATAGAGGCAGCTGCAGAAGGGATACTGGCCCTGGGTGTGCTTGCGTGCATGGCATCTCACATGGTTAATACCAAGCTAAAACCACACCAAGACTTGTGCAAATCACCTCCCTCTGAAATACTTTTCCTACAAGAACGGGGTGACAGCAATCACCTGGCTTGGCCTGCCAGCAGTGAGAGAGAGTTGCTTAGAACATCTGCGAGCCTGCAGTTTGGCAGAAAAAGCAATGATAAAAAAAAAAAAAAATCAGTCAGAAGGGAGGCTGAGTAAGACTTTCTCTTCTTGCTGGGGAGGACTGAGGTTCAGCAGCAGAATGGTGGGCTGCCTCAGCACTGGGTCCTCCTTGTCCTGTGGATAAACAAATGACCTCAGCTTCTTGTCTTACTCAAACAGCCCCTTCCCTGCTGTCACCCGAGAATGAAGGAAAAAAAAAATGGAAGAGGGGAAGAGTACTGCCTTAGAGAAGTAATGGAAAAAAACAAGAAATGGAAGGCAGAAAAATAAAGTGAGGAAATCAAGCCCTTAGGGGCTTTGGACTTCTGTGCAATGATCTACCCTGGAATTGAATTGAATTGAAAATGATCCATGAAATGCATCTTTAAATTAATAATGTGCTGCTGAAGTTAAAAATTTTCCAGCTGTTAAGAACCATGGCAATCATCTATGGCAGACTTTCTGTCTTATAGATGAGACATCTCTGGGCCCCCAAAAGCAAAAGGACCTGTGAGCTGAGGCACCCACAACTGGAGAGGCTACGAAATCACTCCCCAGCTCCACTTCACTTGGCTTTGTTTTGGTTCTCGGCATGCAAATCTTATCTGGTTTCCCCTTTCTCTGCACTGCTGCCACCCCTACCAACCCTCTCACCACCAGCAGAGAGTGGCTCTGTCTGCGGAGAGAAAGTGGGACCACTAATGTCAGGTGAGAAGCCAAGAAGAGAGGAGTGCTCTCTCCCTAGTCCCCTCAGTGCTATGCTCATCTCAAACAAGATTTGGGTTACAGGGTTCAATACCAGCCTAGAAACAGCAACAATGGCCTCTGATTCTGTAGCTATGAATTTTTTTTTTCCTTTTGCACATTTTTTTTTAAAGATTTTATTTATTTATTTGACAGACAGAGATCACAAGTAGGCAGAGAGGCAGGCAGACAGAGAGGAAGGGAAGCAGGCTCCCCACTAAGCAGAGAGCCTGACTCGGGGCTCCATTCCAGAACCCTGAGATCATGACCCGAGCTGAAGGCAGAGGCTTTCACCCACTGAGACACCCAGGTGTCCCTCTCTTGCACATTTTTTTGCAGTTTCATGTCCTGACTTGCTTTTCTGTTTCCACCCTTTCTCTGTGTTTCCCCAATCTATCCTTCTCACTGTTGTTGGAAACTTCCGTCACTCTTCTGGTCACAATGCCTCTGCATGGTAACCTCCCACTGATTGTGGCTTAGAGCCTAATTTCTTTTGTGTTGTGTTCGAGATCCAGGAGAGATGAGTTTTACTCATCTTGGAGCCACAGAATTTGTAATGAAACGCTTCTCTAAAAAACCCCAAAAAGCTGAGCCCCAAACAAATGTTGGTGAGGATCACTATATAGTTTATTCAAAAAAAGAAAATCCAAAACAGCACTGAAACCTTTGCTTTAATATTAAAAATGGAGTTAAAATGGACAACCCTGAGAGATGTGATGTAGTAATATCCACATTTACAGTGGATATTATCCTACTTCTTGGTAGAAACTGGCCCTGCACGTAAGCTCAGCTGTAACACTAGGCTGGCAAATTTACCTCATTTTCTGACAGTGGTTTCTCCTTGATTTTTTTTTTTTTTGGTCCCCCCACCACTTTTTTTTCTTCTTATGCTAGGAAAGACTTAATGTTCCATGTTTTAAGGGGAAAATCACCTTGAAAGTCCAAATAGTTCCCTGTGTATAAATTAGGCCTCTCGGCTTGGTACATTTGGGGTCATTAGATAATGGCTTTGTGATGATGCCTTTCACAAAATTGGTGACAAATTGAATAATGCAGAACTGACAAAGAGCCAACTATCTGTTTATGTGTGAGGTGTATCTTTTACTTTCAAGTCTGGGATATTGGCAAAGGTTTTGATTAGGTGGAATGAAATGTCTCTTCCCTTCTCACTGCCCAGCAAATTATCTCCCACATGACTTTTAAAGAGGAAGTACTCAGAAAGAACGGAATTTTTTTTTAAGATTTTATTTATTTATTTGACAGAGAGAGAAAGATCACAAGTAGGCAGAGAGGCAGGCAGAGAGAGAAGGGGAAGCAGGCTCCCTGCCGAGCAGAGAGCCCAATGTGGGGCTCGATCCCAGGACCCTGGGATCATGACCTGAGCCAAAGGCAGAGGTTTAATCCACTGAGCCACCCAGGTGCCCCCAAAAGAACTTAATTTTAAGGAAATGTGCCTTAGAATGAATGTAATTTCTTTCCCTCTCCTTTTTTCATTGACTTCATTTTCTTTTTTCCTCTCTCATTCAACATTTCCTTAATATACTCTAGTCCATCAACAATATTAAACTTAATCTGAAAATTGCCTTTCAAATTAGTTTTCTTTCTTTCAAATCCCCTGTTTTGTTTTGCTTAAAAAATATCTCTCTGCTGTCAGTCTCCCATTACAGCTTATTAGTCTTCCTATACTATGTTCTTGCTTTGGGACAATCAAATACTCTTAGCTGTTGCTGAAAGGAATGCGTTCCTTGGGCAGTGAAAATAAACTTTGAATTTCTAGAATACGAATTTACTAAGTCTTTAGATGCAATTTATATTACTGATACTTTTAGGGCAAATCTGTCTTCCAGAGACCATCCACAAGAATCTTCAGGATCCAGGCTTCTGTTGTTATAAGTAATAGCTTGCATTAATTGGTTAGTTTGGCCCAAAATATTATTTATTTGACAATTACATGAGAAGAATTCAAATCACTTCACTGACTGTGAAAACTAAAGCAAAACAACCAATTCTTGGGTGCCTGTGTGGCTCAGTTGGTTAAGCATCTGCCTTCACTCAAGTCCTGATGGCAGGGTCTTGGGATTGAGCAGCACATCAGGCTCCCTACTCAGTGGGGAACTTGCTTCTCCCTCCCCCTCTGCCACTCCCCTTGTTCTCTTTCTTGCTGTCAAATAAATAAATTAAATTTTAAACAAACAAACAAACAAACAACCCCCCCCTTTTTAAACAATCAGTCTTGAATGCAATCCTAGGATTCCCATATCATGAGCACTGGGAACTTGGTATTGTTTTTTATTTTAGTAACAATATTCTAAACAGTGGTTCTTATTTTTACTAACAGCTCCTGGTCTGTGTTTTTTCCCATTGTAGCTTCAGTGTTAAGCATATTTGTTGAATGCATGAAAAATTAACTAGATAAAGAGCCACTATTTTTCTCTTTCTTAGAGAAAGAGAAAATTGTCATTTCTTAGAATGACTGAGGCCAAAAAAAGGTATGAGTTGCCCAAAGTCCCATACTAAATCTTTGGACCCCCAAGTTTAATCCTCTGAAAGACCATGAAGGTAGACCTGCAAGATCATTCTTATTAACCATCTGCTCATATGAGACACATTGAGGTTGGTCTCTTTCAGAGAGAATTTTCAAATTGTGGTTGGACAGCATGAGTGGGGAGGATTTTGGTGTCAGGAGGCGTAGCATTTGAATCTCAACCCTAAAGCTCTTTAGCTGTAAAGCCTTGGGAAAGTCATTTAAATGTGATAGTCATTATATGTAGAATTGGGATAATCCCACCTACTTCATAAGATTAAATGAGTAAATGTGAGCTATTCTATTTAGAAGTATTATGATGTAGTTATCTTGTTATTCTTGACTTAAAGAAGAATACTCAATAATTGGCCGTATTGGAATCACATATGTGAAGAGATAACATCATAATGCTCAATGAACAAGTTCTCACCAGCTTCTTCACGTACTGTGCAATGGCACTATAGTATTTATTTATAAGTATAACTCGGGGGCAGAAAGGAAGAACACAGACTAGTCACTAAGGTAGTATTGAAACAGGGAAGTTTTGTTTCTATTTTGACAGTGAAGTTCTATAGAGGCATATTTTAGTTGTCTATATTAGGAATTTATTTCTGGCACAATAGTTTATACTCATTCAGATATTTTTTTCCTCTGTATTCTGATACTGGAATAGAAAGTGTGTCAAAAGTCTGTGTGACTAGAAATGAATTTAAAATGAATCCCAAACTGTCTGTGTAGTTTGTGCCTGCGTGGCACCAGGATAACCAGTCAGGTCAAAGGGAGAATAAAAATAGTTAAAATGGTTATTTGGCCTCTTTCAGCGGTAATTGTCTGATTTTTTTTTAAACCCTTTAAAAGTTGATTCCTTGGCATTTTGTGGATGAGTCATAGTCACCTATGAATGTTTTCTGTATTGAGAGTGACTAACGGATCGAGTTTCAAATGTCAGAGTCCATACATGGAGATTACTGACAAGGATAAACCAGACCCCCATGCTCTCAGAGCAAGGTCAGATCATGGTACTCTCTGAAGCAGAATAAACAGAACCAGCACAAAGTACAAGAGATGTGCCCCTTACAGAAATAACCTAACCTAACCTTACAGAAAAATCCTAGGGCGGTTTATTCATGATTGGTGGTTAAACTGGGACATCTACCGTAACTCCCTAAAGGAGACTAGCATGTAACTAATAGGAGATAGGCTATGAATTAACAAGCCCTCACATGTCTGAAGGCATCTCCTAACAGAGGATGAGGACTGCACAGAGACTAGATGGTCTCTGTCTCCTTCTGAAAGTATTCACTGAAGTTTCTCCCGCACTAGGAAATGTGGAAACAAGGCCCTCTTGTGAGGGTCCACTTGAAGGACACAACTGTTCCAGTGTTCTGAAAGGTGTTCTTGGGTGGAATCTGAAAGAATTTTGTCTGTTGCAGCCTGGGTAGGACGTTTCAGGAGACTGTCTGTCTAATGCTGTTGATCCTTATTTGATGCATACAGCTTATCTGTGATCACATTTAGTTTTCTTCCTGTCCTAATACCAGGAAGGGAATGACCTGGGAAACGCTCTACAGCTTCCTGCCATCGCACTTGACCATATTGCATTTATTTGCAAATCAGCCTTTTGGGGTTTGGGGGGCATAGCTTGATTCTGCAGAGCTAGAGAGCTTTTGATAGAACTGACAAAATTGGGTTTCTTTACCTAATGTGCCTGGTCAGACTGTGAGACAGTCTCCCTGAGAAGCCAGTTCTTGGATTTCTCTGCCCTCTTCCCTACTTCTATTTCCAATATGCTCTTTACTCAAACACCACCTGTTTTTTTTTTTTTATTGTCTTAAAATGACTCACCAGAAGGAATTTAAACAGAAAGTGTGAATTCCATTGATTTTCTTAAAACAAAAAACCTATCATTGTAAACTTTATGTACACTAAACTAAGCACACCATGCTGATTAATTCATGCAAAACACTTCACTCCTAAGGAAGAAATGGTGTGGGATTTGTCTTTTTTCATTTTCTTGGGTGCTACCAATTTTTCTTAACTCCACCCAATTGTCTGGTTTCTGGGATTATGAATCTAATAACCTGCTACTTACAATGAATTTTGGATGAACTTTGGTCTATTATCAAATGATGGGAGTCATGGACCCTGTCCTCTTTCCTCTGGGGCACACTGTTCTCTGTTCTCTGTGATAATCTGTACTTGAGCAATGGCCATGATTGTATATATATCCTCTAGACTAGAAACTGTGCCAAGCTCTTCCATAACCAGCTTCTTAATATGATAGATGGGCCAGTATAGTATGGGAGGTGGTAAGTTGTGGATATTCTAAATAAGGTTTTGGAATGAACTCCTGGGCAGTGTAATTAGTCATTTCCATCCATCCTTAGGGAATTTTACAATGAATTGGGGGACGGGGTGGTGGAGAGTGGGAAAATGCTGTATTAGAAAGCATTAGAAATAAACCATCAGAAAGGATCAGCCGTGTGGAGGGAATAGCATGAGCCTGGGAGTCAGGGAGTCTAGCCACAATGTTGCTTTTGACTGTGCAACCTTGAAGAAGTGGCTTCACTTCTTTGGTTCTCAGTTTCCACTGTGTAAAATGAATGGATTAATTTAGATGATTTCTATTGGATGTATATTGAATAAGAGGTGGAGGAAAGGTGGCCAGAGAAGAAGAAGTGGGGAATAACCAATCTCAGAACTTAAATATGCACATACTAAGTAGACTATGAAATAAAATTTAAGACTAAGTACACTATGAAATAAATTTAAGACAACAAGCCTGATAAATTATTAGGAGTGTGCAGATGGGTAAAAAATTTAAACCTGTTACAAAGAGGTCTGATGCTCTCGGATCTGAAATCCTCTCTGATGTGCTATGCGTGCAAGCAACTTCATTTTTCTGAAGGATCCCTCATGTAGAAAATAGAGAGGCTGTGATTATTTATATGCAAGCATGAATAGCATATTATTTACAGAACCACCGGAGATTAAGATGGCTTCTGTTCAGGCTGTGCCTCTGTAATCTCTGGCAGTTTGAAATGAGGAGGCAGGGGAGGGCGTGTGAGGCGGGGGAAGAATGTCATGCCCGTGTGTTTGGTATGACGTTTGTCTGTGTTTCTGAGAGAATGCACTCATGTAGAAGCAGCTCAGGATCTGATCTATCATCTGGCTGTAATGAGGGAACTATATCTTAATAGCGAGCAACGGAAAACTTGGAGTTCATAAATACTTAATAATCACATTATGTGTTACATTGGATTATGTTCAGATGATGAATAAAATTCCCGAAGGCAGCACAGAGCAGGACAAAATGCTATGGACTAAGAGGACAGACAAGACTCTAGTTTTTGTCCTGTTACTAATTTGCTGCTGAACTTGGGCAAGTCACTTGATACCTCTGGGTTTTATTACTTCAACTGTAAAATATAGAGAAAGGGGAAGGCTAGGATGATTTCTGAGGTTCTTTCTAGGCATGAAGTTAGACTTTGATGATTCTGGTGTTGGCCAGAATCAGCCCTGAATTCAGTGGTATTTTTAAAATACTCATAAAAAACTCTATTCGAAGGATAAACTTCAGGTTGAATTAATACATCCACCCAGCTGCATTCAAGTTTCGTCAGTCTTTCCGGTATGACCTTCCACTATTCCCCGCCAGGTCTTTAACTAAGACATCAGCCAGCACATAATGTCATTTACATGCACATTTCTAGCATTTGCTTATGATGTTCCCATTTCTATAATGGCTTTCCCTCTTATTTACCCGCATGAGGAAATACTTCATATCATTCAAAGTACAATTCCATTGTACTTCTTCTATGGACATAAATCGTTCCCTGGTCTGTCCTTGAGACTTCCTCATAACATGTCATAACATATATTGATATGTTGCACACAGGTTTAGTGGAGATTATATCTGTCTGACTGTCAGATTGTTGCTGAGGGGAGGGATTGTATCCAGTGCTCAGCTAGACCCACGCCCGTCACAAAGTAAGTCACAGTGTTTCACCAATGAACTGCAAAGATTTTCAGAACCATGACTCACCCATCTTGGGTCCTTGTATGCCAGCCTTTAGTCTGAGCCCTGCAATATGGCATGTTAACCTCTTGGGACACCTTGCCTCTGCTGATGTTAGAGGGGGATTCTTGTGGAAGGTTCTGAGGGTGAGTTTGAAAACTATTGATTTCTGACCTCATATTTTCCTTCTTAATAAAATTATAGAAAGCTCAGTGCTGCTTCTGAGCTACTGCAGACTTCACATGAGTGTGACTGGCTGGATTTTACCTGGGGGAGGTTATCAAAAGTAAATTCTCTCCATATCAATTAGGGATTTAGGGACGTCAAACAGCACATTACTTTGAGCACTCTTTCTCATTGCAAGAAGAGCTATTGGAATTTTGGAGTCATATTATTTTTATTTTGCAAGATTGTCCTGCCTAGTGCAAGATATTTAGCATCCTACGATCCCCTGTGATTGGGACAATAGAAAATACCCCTTAATGAGGTGGCACTGCTCCAGGTTGAGAACCATTGATTTAGAAGAAGAAGGACTCCCACATTATAAATACCACTTTCTTGACATGCATGTTTCAATCCAAGGTCTTCTTAACCCATAAGATTTTGGTTTAACTGTGAACTTTAAGACTGGGTATCAGCAACTTGAGAGTTCTGTTCTGTTTGAGAGTTATTTTTGACTGAGAAAGACTGAAAGGATGGAAACCCCATTTCTTTATTTTATATAGACTTTATAGTTTGTAAGGAGTTTTAACAAATGCTATCTTATTGGCCCTTCTTGTGATATGAGAAGCATATTCTTTTACTTCAATTTTATAGGTATAGAATTGAGTCTTAAAGAATGGGACATCTGGGTGGCTTAGTGGGTTAAGCCGCTGCCTTTGGCTTGGGTCATGATCCCAGGGTTCTGGGATCGAGTACCGCGTGGGCTCCTTGCTCGGCAGGGAGCCTGCTTCTCTCTCAACCTCTGCCTGCCTCTCTGCCTCCTTGTGTGCTCTCTCTCTCTTTCTCTCTGACAAATAAGTAAATAAAATCTTATTAAAAAAAAAAAAGAAGGTGAATGGTGCTGGCTCAAGTTTCACGGCCATTTCAAAGTGGAGACTGGAAACCAGGTCTCAGCTGACTCCTAAACCATCCCACTCTCTATAAAGTATCTAGAAAAAAACAGAGGTAGAAGTAAACTTATGCATTCTATAGTTGGTTTTGGTATTGGTGGGATATGTAGCTAGTTTAGCAAGTCAGAACTAGAGCTAAAGAATAAAAGAATATATAAAATATGTAAAATAATACATATATTAAGTACATAATATATATTACTGTATTATATAAATTATTATTATATAATTGCACACCTGTCAGAATGGCTAAAATCAATGACACAAGAAATAACAGGTGTTGGCAAGGATGTGGAGAAAGGGGACCCCCCACTTGCACTGTTGGTAGGAATGCAAACCAGTGCAGTCTTTTCCAGAAAACAGTACAAAGTTTCCTCAAAGGTAAAAAGACAATTCCCCTATAATCTAGCAATCACAGTACTAGATATTTACCCAAAGAATACAAAAATACTAATTCAAAGGGATACACACACCCTAATGAGAGCAGAATTATCTACAGAAGCCAAATTATGGAAAGAGCTCAAGCGTCCATCAACTGATGAATGGGTAAAGAAGAGATGGTATATATAAATACAATGGAATATTACTCAGCCATAAAAAGGAACAAAATCTTACCATTTGCAACAACATGGATGCAGATAGAGAATATCATGCCAAGTGAAATAAGTCAGTCAGAGAAAGATAAATCCCATATGATTTTACTCATATGTGAAATTCAAAAAACTAAAAAAATGAGCAAAGGGAAGAGAGAGAGAGGGAAAGAGAGAGGCAAATCAAGAAATACACTCTTACCTATAGGGAACCAACTGATGGTTACCAGAGGGGAGGTGGAGAGGGGATGGGTGAAATGGGTGATGGGGATTAAGGAGTGCACTTGTTGTGATGAACATTGGGTATTTTATGGAAGTGTTGAATCACTATATTGAACATCTGAGACTAATATTACACTGTATGTTAACTAGCTCAAATTTAAATGAAAACTTCAAAAATTTTTTTTAAATTTATAAAGAATAAAACAATACATATAAAATACATAAACAAATATTTATATATTTATAAATTATTATGTAATCCTGTATTTCTGGAATAAAATATATGTACATACTAGGCTGTTGTCAGAGCATTCTTGGCTTATTAGATATGATATTTTAAGTGCAGGATGTCCATGAACAGATTTAGTACCTGTTGAAATCTACAGTGAAATAGATGGGAACTGTGGTGTACTGTGTTTATGACTAATTTGGTAAGGTAGGCTTACTTAGAAGAAAATGAGTTTCACACACGATTTTGAAAGCTTTAGTCTTTTTTGGGGGGACTGAATCCCACCACCAGGAAGTGACACTCTGGAAACTCTCTCTTCCTCTACCTTAAAAACTGTCTAGATTGTTACTTTGAGTCAAAAAGTTAGAGACAAGGGGCGCCCGGGTGGCTCAGTGGGTTAAGCCTCCTCTGCCTTCAGCTCAGGTTATGATCTCAGGGTGGATCGAGCCCTGCATCAGGCTCTCTGCTCTCCTTCCCCTTCTCTCTCTGCCTGCCTCTCTGCCTACTTGTGAACTCTCTCTTCGTGTCAAATAAATAAATAAAATCTTAAAAAAAAAAAGTTAGAGGGGGGTGGGAGGTTGGGGTACCAGGTGGTGGGTATTATAGAGGGCACAGCTTGCATGGAGCACTGGGTGTGGTGAAAAAATAATGAATACTGTTTTTCTGAAAATTAATAAATTGGGAAAAAAAAATCTTAAAAAAAAAAAAGTTACAGACAAAAGCCAGAAGATGCCATTGAATAATGAAGATGTGGTAGGGTGACTTCTGTGGCCTTAGAAGGTGCTGAATCCTGCACCAGCATCCATGCATTTGTGGCAATGCAAGCAGTCCACATGTTCTGGGAAAAACACAGCGGAATGGTCTTCAATACACATAGCGGCTGGCAAAGCACCAATATTCAATATGAAACCTATGAAAAAATTGATCAATGGCATGAATGGCAAAAGGGCAAGAGCTGTCTTGCAGAAAGACAATGCAGATCACTCTACAGCTTCATCAGCTCCAGAGACCTGAAGTTCTATTTACTCTCTTGATTGCTGTTCTAGCCAGAAAATATAGCTAAAACAGTTAATTCCCCCAGAAAAGGGACCTGTGTGTTAAGTGGCTTATAAATGATGCCCATCAGTTATTTGAGAGACCAGTGCTTTTCAAAGAGGCAGTGTGCACAAAGCACAAAGTTTTATCAATTTAGGCAGATTATTTAACTACTTTGGGACCCAGGTTTCTTAACTGTAAAATGGGGATACTAGTATTACCAACATTATAGGGTTATAGTAAGTGTAAGTAAGTCAATAATTGTTAGCTATGATCATTAGAGCTGTTGTTATTATTGTTGTTACTGAGTAAATTATTATCATGAAATGAGAGCCTCCAATAAGTAATGGTATAAAAATAAGAATCTTGATTTGTTTTTTTTTATGCAGGCTGAATGAGGCAGAATATGGATAATTCAAATCCTGGCCTCATTTCATAGAACCATAGAATGTTAGGGCTCATAGGATCTGAAATTATTTAATTCAAATCTTTTAGAGATGAAAATGATGAAGATAATGGTTTAAGGGCTAATGTGCCCCTTAAATCCTAGCCCAGGTTCTCACAAGGATCTGGGGTATTGATGTTTTTCTTCTGGCTCATTGTCCATGAAATTTCTACTTCTTGACTATCCTTGACTCAGAAGTTCTTTCACCTGAAGGGGCAAATGGAGACACTATGAAATCCAAATACATATACTTTCCTACTCCTAATCGCCCTGGTAAATTTTGGTGGCTAACCTCATTGATCAAATAGGTTTTTATGACTAATGAAAATATGCCTGAGGTTGAAAGTTGCAAAGAGCAGTGGATGAAGAGAGAGGAGGCTCAAATCTTACTTCTGCCTTTGCTGTTAACTTGGGTGACTGTTCTCAGGCTCTTCTCTGTCAAATGAGAGAGTTGGGTTATGTGATTATTACAAACCACTGATGTGATAATATATTGTGCAAATATAGTCTCAAATGAACCATTAAGTCTTTATAATTATGAAGACTATTTTGTCATCAGAATGTTCCAACACCTGAATGCAATTTTTTTTTTAAATTTGCTAATTATTTAAGAAACAAAGAAAAATAACATTTTAATACAAGAACAGGCCATGGAAGCTAGCTTGCTCATTTGTAGGACAGTTTATCGGATTGGAATATTTTGCCTTCAGCAAGTGAGAGTCAGTTAATTCTAGGCATTTGGTTATTGATTTGCTAGAATAGAATGATCGATTTTTCTTTCATTTTTGTCAGTAACAACCAGTTAAAACTCTTAGAGGAAGGCCCAATTATTCCCGGAAAAGGATAATATTCTGTGATCTTCCAGACTGTGATGTCAAAGCTCTCTAATTAATGCATGTGCTTTAATTCTAAGCTAAGATCCTTCTGAATTTAGGAACAATAGTAATTACCAGTCAAATACTTTCTCAAGGAAATAATAAAT
Source organism: Neogale vison (assembly GCF_020171115.1). Taxonomy (NCBI): domain Eukaryota; kingdom Metazoa; phylum Chordata; class Mammalia; order Carnivora; family Mustelidae; genus Neogale; species Neogale vison. The sequence goes on from NC_058096.1 coordinate 94,800,660, forward strand.
ATCTTTTTAAAGTAAAAGTGGAAAATAACATACAACTCTATTTAAGCTTTGACTTTATGGAGTTGCCTCATTGCAGTGAAATGTGAGACCATCGGCTAATGTGTCCCTTGTTTCCTGGAGGAAGGCAGCAAGACCCAATTCGCAGGAACAGTCTGTCTTGGCCCACCACAACCTACACTCCCAAAAGGGTTATAAGTGTGGTTTTCAGGGTAAGATTTGATGTTCTGTGCTTATCTCCTGTTTTATTTGCTAAAGGAAAATGCCACAGCATATACTCATTTCTTGGCTAGATGAGTGTATGACATGAACTGACCTGAACCATGGCCTTAATTCAACATGCTTATTGAGCATTCATGTGCCATGCTATAGGAGTTCCAAACACCCATGATTACCAGTATAGGGCAAGCCTCAGTTACTTTATCAAGCAAATGATTGCTTGTTAGCAGCACAAATTTCAAAGCTACATTGTTAATTCTCTCCCTTTTCTGAGATATAAAATTATTGAAATCTCCCAAGCTAAAGACAGTGAAAAGTAAACTCTTTTCAGCTCCAAGGTAGTGTATTTTCCTCCTTCAAAAATCCAAGTCCTTCCGAGAGACAAACAATTACAATGAAATGAATAAACCATGATTCCCAACAAAAGGTGTCTATTTTTAAAGCCAGCATGAGCTACTAGAGACCAGAGTTGACAATCTAACTAATTTTCCCTTTAGTAATATAATTTCATATGCAACAAAGGCCTGAGAATGGCACAATTGACTGTTACTTGGGACTGAGAGTTATTTCAGCTATTTCTTTGGCATAGAATCTTATAAATTACCACTCGTGCCTTAACAAAGTCTGAATAAAGGTAAACTAGGTTCCAGAAAAGGAAATAACTTGCCGGAGCTCCTGGAACTAGAGATAGAATCTAGAGCCCTTAGCTATACTCAGCTTGATTTCTCAGGTGCTTCTGCCCATCCCCCCATAAACAAAATTATTACTTCATTGAGTTTTCAGGATTAATAGCAAACATAATACAGTTAAGACTCAGCTAATGGAATAGCTTCCTTTGCAGGCTTATTTTCTATAATGCCTGAGCATTGTGTTAATTTTGTGTTATGAGAGAAAAATATTTAAGTATCAAAATGACGATCTATTAAAGAAGGCATGATTGTGTTTTTGTCTGCAATTTCCTGACCTAGTCAGGGGTATAAGAAAGCACTCCTACCTGAGTTATAAACACTGTAGATCAGGGTTTAGGAATAGGCAATAGATGCCAGGTTTGGCAGTAAATGTTAGCTAAGTTGTAGGAGTGCTGATAGCATTGTCTCCATCTTTGGCCTTTTATCCCATTCGTGCCCATGCAGTGAACTTCCTCAGGGCTCCGTGTTCCAGGCCCCTTAGAAGTTAACGTGTGTCTTGATCAGAATACGGGAAGGCTTGCTCTGACCTTCCCTAAAGTGGCACACAGAGGTCTCCACTTCAGATGACAATAGAGATGGACTGGCACACATGTGTGCCACTTTAGGTAACTACCCCTTGACCTCACCACAATGCCCTTTGTTCTATAAAAGATGTGGATAAAGGTTCAGAGGGGGTAGAGAATAACTGCATCATGCCCTGGATCTTCTGGCCTCTCAATTTCCCCTGTCAGTAAGCTAAGCTTCCACTTATGACCCCCAACAGATTTTACTTTAGAGAAGGGATGGTGTAGAGACCCTTTATGTAAGGTCAGAATTCCTAATGTACCTTTAAGAATTCAGTCAAACTGATAGTCTTTACTTTTATTTTGGGTTAATCAATTCATGAAATAGAATTATTTTTGTTTTCATCAATTCATGAAATGGGTAGAAGCTCATTAAATTATCTCCTTCATCCATCCATGCTGAAGAATGTCAATAATACTTTTTTCTGTTATCTGAACCACTATTGTCATGATTGGTTAAGGCTGGCAATTGACTTAGAGCTTTTAGTTAAAGAAGGGCTCCTGGTGGCTCAGGTTGACTCTTGATTTTGGCTCAGGTCACGATCTCAGGGTTTTAGGATTGAACCTGCATCAGGTTTCCCACTCAGCAGGGAGTCCACTTCTCCCTCTCCCTCTGTCCCTCCCCCTGCTCATGCACTAGCTCATGCCCTCTTGCTCTCAAATAAATAAGCAAATCGTTTTTAAAAAACTGTTAGTTAAAGGGTAAAAGCTGTTTCAGAACCACTGAGACTTTCTAGGTTTTTTTTTTTTTTTTCTGGAAAAAGGAAAATATTCAGGGCAAAATAAAGTAAACCATGAGCAATAAACAGTATTTCAGTTCATAGGAATTAACCAAGAAGATTTTTTCTTCAGCATTCTACTTTTCAGGGAAAAAAATTACAACAAAAGCAAAATATATTTTTTCAAATTCAATGTGAAGTATAATTTATTTTATTCCTTGATATACCACCATATTTTAACATATTTAGAAATCTGCACATCATAGTTTTCCTACCACTCATAACTGGATAGTGTTAGTCATCTAACTCACTGAAAATAAACTTCACTTACATGAGGAAAAAACAAAATATATTTATCTGGGATTAAAAGTGTTCAGAAATGCATTCAGTTTAAACTACCCTATTTGTTTATATACTATACAATATCTATAAGAATTATCAACCATTACATATCAATCATGCTCTCTGAAAAGGACTTTCATTTACCTATATTTTGAGTCTCACAATAACCCTTTGAAATGGGTATAGCAATTCTCATCACCATTTTACAAATGAAGGAGTGGAGCTCCAGAGGGCCATATAATGTTACCAAGTAGAAAGTGGCTCACTTACTACTATTGCTAAGTCCTGTATTCTTTCTATATTTATCATACCATACTTACAAAGACATAAACACATAAACACATACATATATACATGTTGTTACATGTATATTTAATATGCATGTGTGTATATATGTGTGTGTGTATGTGTGTGTATAAAACCTGAATTTTGAATAAGAACTTCCAGGTTATTTCTAAGCTGGAACCCAGGAAACTAGCAAGACCCATTCCTGGTTTCACTTCATGGTAAAATGGAATCTGTATGAAGCAAATCCCATGGTTGCCAGCTCCTTTAGTGAGACATGTACTGTCCTTGCTAGACTTATTGTCTTGAGTCTATTTGGGCTTTTGGGGGTGTCCTAGGCTACAAGTGCCTTTTCCTCCTTTGTTGGAAGAAGTTTTAAAGCACGGTCCCTATTTCTTCTTCACGGTTCTTCAAGTTCTCGTTTCCCATGAGGATGTTTTCAGCAATTTCCAAAGCAGCATTGTCCAATAGAACTTTGTGCAATGCTGGAAATGTTCTATATCTACATTGTTCAATTAAGTAGCCATTAGCCACATATGGCTATTGGGCACTTGAAATATGGCTAGTGTGATTAAAAAATTAAAGATTTAAAGTTAATTAAACACTAATGTTGATTAATTAAAATCTAAATAGGTACATGTGGCTAATGATACCATATTGGGCAGAATGGTTCTAGACAGTTTAAGATTATGGTTTACAGGGCCCAGAGCATCCCAGCAACAACATCCTTGCAGGATCACTCTGTGAGGGCATAATAGAAGTTATGTATTTAGTTATGAATTGTGCCTTAGTTGGTTCTAGATGGGGTCTGAAGCAAATCTTTAATATTAGAATTAAGAAGGTATATAGGGATCTTTAACTAAAAGATAACAAATGAAGGGAAAATATGTTGTGGTAAATATTGAGATAAAAGAACAGAACATTACCATTTGAGCTGAATTTGAGTTTCTAAACTTTACACATTGGAACAGAACAGAACAATTCAATTCAATATAAAATTTTTCTTCTTGCCAATACAATTATTAGGGTTACAAGAATCCAATTAATAAAGTTGAGATTTTCTTAGGGACTTTAAGAGAAGCAAGAAGAAACACATAGAACATCAGATTTGCTGCATGTTAGAGTGGACTAGAACTGTAGGACCATCTCTAATGAAATTATCTACTTGAAAGACTAGTGAAGATTCAATGAAATTAGTTATGAAAGGACCTAGCATAGTGCCTCACAGTTGATTTATATTAGCACTTATAATGATCATTTAATTCTGCCTGGATCTTTTTAAGGCCTCTTCCAAGTACCTGTGAGAACATAGGAAAATGCTTAGGATAATTTATTTGAAAAATTATTTTTTGGGAATAGACCATAGAAGAGGAAGTACAGGCAACACGAAGGCAAGTAGAGAAATGTCATAGCCACATCCCCATTTTCAAATTACTACCATAGGGAGAACTGTTGCTGAAGAAGGTGGGTCAGGTACGTTGGGTCAGACAACAATGAAGAACCATGAAGAACGTTGGGTCAGACAACAATGAAACAGTGAGATCAGAGGGAAGAAGAAGAGGAAGAAAATGTAGGTAACACAAGTGTTTGTATTTTAGGTATTTGTATCTGTGGCTTTTATTGAATGTACTTTACTGATGCTAATGTTCTTGTCAAAAATAACCCAAGAAAAGAAGCAGGGAAGAATATTCGAGTGAATATTCAAGTGAAAAGGACACTGACCTTGGAACTGAGTTATTGGGATTCCAATTCTAACTTCTCAGTCATGAGACTTAGACTAATCATCATCTTTTGGTCCCCAAATTCCCCTTCTTGGAAAACAATGATCTGCATGATGCTGAATGATCTTTATGGTTATTCCAGCCCTAAAACTCAAAAGCATAATTCTAAATATGAAACCACTTGTGGGTTCTAGTCCTCCAGATCCCAGGAAGCTTTGCTGCTCTATCAGGAAAGCCTATTGTTTTAGTCCTCTAACTTGTTTCTGTAATCCTAAATATCAAGTTGTGTGAAGAGTGGTATCTCAATCAGCATGCACAAAAGCAGTTGGTATGGTGGGAGTGAGTGACAGTGGGTGGGTGAACAGATTATAGAGGAATAGAAAGAGGTTAGAAGAGAGTAGCATGTGTGAAAAAGAAAGTAGACCTTCCTCTTTTAGCATTCTTTTGCTAATTCTCCAATAACAGCTATCCAAAGTCAAATGCCAAAATGAGGGCAAGAGAATTGCTTGGAGTTTGGAGTTAAGCAGACCTGAACATCTAACTTCATTTTTCTTATCTTTGTGATATTTGCAGTTAGCAGATATTATGAAGATTAAATGAGATAATATTACCCAGCAGATAGTAGATGTTCAGTAAATATTTTCTTAACTTGGCCTCCTCAAATTAGTTCAATTCTTTCCCATTTACCCATAATATAAAAGACTAACCAAAGAAACAGCCATGCAGGGCTGCTTAGAGATCTATATCTAGAGGATGTAAATAATCTGGGGAGGGGAGGGAAGGAAGGGTACTAAAGAGAGGAAAAAATCATAGCCAGGAATAGATAGCCCAGGCTCGCCATTAATGAAGTGAAGCCTCACAGTTCTCTGGTTCCTGAAAGCCACAAAAATGTTCATCAGAATAACAACCTGCTTTTCCAACACTTTGCCAGTAGGAAGATTCACCGCACAGACAGAAGACATAGAAAGCGGAGCCACCCATCCTTTTCCCACCTGAAGTTAGCAAATATGGATTCCCACTCCTTGCTCCTCGACCCAAGTCCGGAGTACCTCCTTCCAAGAGGAGTCCGGGGGAAGGCACAGAACCGCGGAACGCAGAACACCTATACCTGTCTCTCCAGTTGGCTTATTCCATCTGATCCTCCTTACATGGTTCTAACGCAGTTTCTGCCTGCGGGAAGTGCTGGGAAGCGGTGAGCCGCCAGTTCTCCCGCGCTGTTAGCTCTCGGCCTCGCCGAACTTTCAGCACCGCGGACAGCGCCCATCACTGCTGTCCGCTCGCTCTCAGGCCCACGCTCCACCCTCGTGCTGCTTTGCTGCCTAGGATGTTCTTCAGGACCCCTTACCCGGGGGGATAGGCGAGTTTACACTCTGTGGTCCTTGGCCAACTCCTTCCAGGGGCTGGCCTCATCACTCCGAACATTCCATCTGCTCCCCCTCCCAAGTTTTTCCTCTGAATTTGCATCCAGTTCAAGACTCTCAGTTCAGGCAGGACTCTGAATGGAGTCTCGCACAGACAGTGCGGTGAGGAGTGCTAGGAGCAGAGGAGAGACCCCTGCTGTTCTAGTTTTCTTCTGTCTTTCCTCTGTTTTCCCTTTGCTTCTAGTCATTTGGCGACTTCTATCTTACTTTTCTATCACAATCTAAAATACACGTGTGGGGGGTGACTCTCGAGAGGGAAGAAGGTTTGGGGCTCCATCACGCGAGGCCGCACTGCCTTACTCTGGTCCTCTGGATTTGTAAGAAACGAATGTATTTGGGATGGGGGAAGAAAGAAAGCTCAGACGGGGTGAATAAGTGCGGGCGAGAATCCTCTCCCCAGGGCTGCCCTCTCTGGCCAGAGATCTTCCCTGGACATTTCTCCCATCACGTCCTTCTCGCTGCCCCGCCACGTATCACCACTCTCTGGGGACAGATACCCCTTGTGTAGCGCACCAGCCTAGTCTGGGTATCAGGCTCAGCTGGAGTCCTTTTGAAGAGTTTTGCTCCCAGGTAAAAGGACAGACGTTGTCCCCGCTCTCCCCTCGGGCTACGGCCGGAAAAACGTCCTTCCTTTCCGTGGGCTCAGTCCGAGGCCCATAATCTAGCTGCGGGAGCTGGGTGTATGACAAGGCAGGGAGAAAAGGACAGGCCCGGCATCTGTGGAGACCCAGGCGACCCGGACACTGCTCGAAGCTCCCTCCTCTGTGTCACTCCAGTCGCGCCAGGGCTGCATTTGCCCCAACCCCGCCTCCCCTGAATCGGAACCTGGCGTCCCCAGACCCCGGACACTGTCCATTCCTGGCCAGATACAGAGAGACCCCAACCCAGTTCCTTCCTTCTTCCAACGGACCCCTTCCCGGAGGGCGCCCTCAGCCTCCGCGCCATGTTCCTGTTTCCCCCCTCCCTCTGGCTCCGGCTCCCTCGTTCATTCAACAAGAAGCGACCATCCTATTAGTGGGGGTCTAATTTGGGTGCAGGGTTTGTGGAGGGGAGCAGACTGCGGCGAAGGGTTACGTTAACTCACCAGAGGGCTGGAGGCGATTAACAGGCTGCGGGGACTGGTGGCTAGTCGTCTGCACTTACAGCGCCAGAGTCTGTCTCTCCCACTGTGATGCGGAGTGGTGGTGGCAAAGGAAGGCAGGAGGTAGCCGCTGCTGCTGAACAGCTCCTCAATTATTCAGTTCGACCCCCTCCTCACCTCCCTCCAGGCAGCCTGTCAGTCTTCTTTCCAGCTCGCCTGTCTCCGCCTTCCTGGAGTCACGTGGGCGGCCCATTACATTATTGAGCTGAGGCCTCTCTCCAGACGCCCCCGCCTCCCAGCGCGCACACACGCACACGCGCGCGGGAGCGCGCGTACACACACACACACACACACACACACACACACACACACCCCAGCTTTATGCCACTCTGTGGTCTACTGAGCCTCCGGGTGCCGTTTCCAATATCTCAGGCTGTCCTAAGGCTTATGGGGCCCCTTGCCTGTTCCCTGCCCTGAGAAAGCAGGGCCAGGCAGAAGTCTGCAGTGTGTGTATTGAGAAGACATCCTCCAGCAGCTCCACCTTTGCTGGACTTGGCGCTGAACTACGCAGGTTCTCCAGACCTGCTTCCTACCCTCTGAAATCTTCCCTCCTCCTTTGCTGAGCCTTGCTGCTCTTAAATTTATTCCACTTCCCCAGCATTACTGGAGAGAAGGGATGGGAGAGATTGATTTCATCTCTCTTCCTAAAAAAGATAAGACCCTCCTCCTTCTCCAAAACTCAAGTAGGTCAAATTCATCTTTGGGTTCTCAGCATCTTATGAATGGAAAGACTGTGGGTTTGAGATTTGAAGACCCACCAGGAATTCTAGTCGGTGTGAGCTTGGGTTATTTAACTCCTATGCTTTCTTCTCTCATCTGTGAAATGATCACCTCACAGGACTGTTATGAGAATTGTAAACGATGATGTTCTTGAAATTGCCTAGCACAGTCCTGGACACATACTTGTAACTCAATAAATGAGAGTTCTTCCCTTGCCTCTATTAAAATAAATTTTAGAAAACAATAACACTGTGATTTGTGCCAGCAGAATGCAAGTATTTTCTATGAAATTGGGATGGGCATCTGTGAGGTTAACTAGAGAGATAACCAGTCTGAAATGGGGCAGGAGAGACACAGACTTATATTTTTCATTGGTTCCATTATAGTAAGTATCCCAGAACTATGTTACGACTCAAAAGGATGAGGACTACATTGTACTAATCCAGGCATGTTTGGTCTCATCAGAGAAAGAATTATTTAACATGCACTGAGTAGACTGATATAGATGGAAACTACCCACATGAATTCTTGCATTTTTGGTCCAAGCCCTCAAAAATACATGGATACTGATGAAATGTAACTCTCTACCCTTGGAAATAAATTCACTGCACTTGTGTTTCAGAAGAATACTGGCTGACTGATACCCTCTCCCTAGGATAGAGCAGTTCAAATCTACCTTTAGTTTGCGGATTTTAGTTTAGAGGCTCTGGTTCTCCCCAGAAAACTGACTGAATGATGCCAGGACAGTCTTGGTAAGTACACCTAGCTCAAGCTCATTACTATCTTGGATCCAGATCTGAAGTCTTGAGACATCCCCATAATTAAAGATTATGAGAGTCCTGCAGGATATGTCAGACCTCCTGGGATACCCAAGAAGCTCTGAAATATTGCAGGAAAGTCATACAGTTAAATAATCAGAAGTTTGGAGTCTTGGTGCATGTTCTGCCTGTTACTTATTGCATGGTCTTTGGCAAATCACTCAAGCTTTCAGAGTGTCACCTTTAAAATGGGAATAGAGGGGTTCCTTGGTGACCCAGTTGGTTAAACATCTGCCTTTGGCTCAGGTCACCATCTTCATGTCCCGGGGTGGAGCCCTGCATAAGGCTCCTTGCTCAGCAGGGAGTCTGCTTCTCTTTCTCTCCCACTGTCCATCCCTGTTCATTCTTTCTCTCTCTCAAATAAATAAATAAAATCGTTCCAAAAAATGGGAATGGAATGTTTATCTGCCTTCTCCGTGAGATAGTTATAATACTAAAATGGGATAATGTGTAAGAAGACACACTGTGAAAGGTAAAAAAGGTAAACAAATGCAAGCTGTTAATATTATGGACTGAATATGAAAATATTATGGACTGAATATGGACTGAAAAAACCCTGAATTTGTCTAGATGCATTATAGGCATGATGGGAAGATAGGATCTGTCACAAGATGGGCACCTACTAAGATGTCAATGTATTTCTGTAAATCTGTGTGTGTGTATGCAACTCAGGGGCTGTGGTGTTTTGAGCATTGTGTTTTTTCCTTTTCATTCTTCTGTGATGGATTGCTGGATTAAATCCCATTTCCCCCCCCCCCCGGCCTTTCATTTTTAAAACACCACCAGCCACAGTCACAGGGGTTTTGAGTATTTAATATCTGAGATAAGTTAGTGCTTGTATTTCAGGACAGTAGAGTTGAGATTTTTCTGTTTTTGCTAGGTAAAATTGATTTGAGTTAGAAATTCAAAATGGGTTTGATTTCAAAATAAAAAATATTCAGAATCCATGGGGCGCCTGAGTGGCTCAGTTGGTTGGACGACTGCCTTCGGCTCAGGTCATGATCCTGGAGTCCCAGGATCGAGTCCCACATCGGGCTCCCAGCTCCATGGGAAGTCTGCTTCTCCCTCTGACCTTCTCCTCGCTCATGTTCTCTCTCACTGTCTCTCTCTCAAATAAATAAATAAAATCTTAAAAAAAATTCAGCATCCAGGAGCTATTTCCGGTTATTCATCAGCACCTAAATGGTGATATGAATCTCCAATCCACTGCCAAAAAATCCAATGAAATCCTCACACAAACCAGAAACCTCTGAGGAAGCTCCCCTACCTTTAAGCAGACTTTAGTCCAGTTATCTGGTTTATTTCCTTTTAATATTCCTTATAAAGTATCAATCTAGGCCTCTTTAAATTTAGAGAGATCAAAAGACCGGAAGGTGCCTACTCATGCTTCTAAACCTACCATTTAAAAAATATTGTCCAGGCTAGGTAAAATGCAGCCTCTGGATCCTACCCACTTCTGTGTTGTCATGACAGAACATGAGACATGGAAGAATAAGTATGAAATAATTTGCCTCAAAAATGGTGCTTTTATAAGCAGTTACTCTGATGAGTATAAATTTTAGAGAATTTTGCATAGTTTCACCAGAAATTTCTCTGGCACTCTGAATAATTTTTTTAAACCAGTTTTGAATACTCAAATCAACTTTACCCAGCTAAGGGCAGAAAAAGGAGGTTGGGGGACAGGTGTTGGATTGGTTGCAATAGAAAGGTTATACCTTAACAATGATTTCTTGATAAAATTTCCCTTGGGTCCTACTCCTTTACTTATAAGCTCTTATCTTTTGCCTCTTGACTGTTGCCTTTATAAGTCAGTGGAGATACTTTTCAGCTGTTGACAGAGCATAAATGAGCCAATGAATAGAAAGGCAGTAGATAAAAATGTGTAGAGTCACACATAGTAGGAGAACTTGATACATATCTCAGTTCTAGGGTTCAGTAATGATACTACAGAGTGACTGCTAACTAGACCTTGAAAATATACATCCTTGCTTATTTATTCCAGTTGGAATATGGGAGGGTTGAATCATTTATTCAACATGTTCTAGACACTTGAGATATGGCCACAAACGATACAGAGATGACTCCTGCTCTCCTTTAGCTTACAATCTAAGGGAGAGAGTCAGACTCTAAGCAAGAAAACAAAGAAGTAGAGATAAGTACCATGATAAAAACAAAATGGAGTGTTATAAACAGGAGTAAAGGGGCACTGCTGTATTGAATGGTGGGGAACTGACAAAGGAAAATGCAGGGGTCCAGACGTGAAAGTGATTACTCTGCAAGAAAGGGGTAATACCCTTTTATATAAGGGCTTTTTGCCAAAATTCTGTGTCATTAGCAGGGTAATCATGAAAATCCTTCATGATAGACCTGCTTCGGTAGATTATGGTTAGGCTCTGAAGGAATTGGCTAGATGCCTTAAGAACAATTCCCTGGTTTTTGTCTCATGACTTATGATAATGAATACCTGATTCTTTCTTCTGAAAGTGTTCCAAGTCCCTCAATGCTACTGACATTTTCCTCTGAGCATATTTAGAAGCTGAGAAATCAAAAGCACCACAACAGCCTGGTCAGAGGCTGGTCCAAACCCTTCAAAGGGAGAGGTATTTCTGGGTAGTCGGAGGAGAAGAGAAGAGCCCAGTATGTCATAGGCACACAATAAAGGTATATTGGATAAATAACCTGCTGCTAGGGTTCTACCAATTGGACTGGGAGTTTGTAAGTTAATTATCTATGAGTAATTATACTCTGGGTATTTAAATTCTAAGAGGAAGAAGGGGGATTCTGTCCTAAGCATGTTCATTTCATTCTTCCCAAATTTACAATGACATACATCACTTTTTCCACTCCCAACCATGTGGAGTGAATAAAGTCCTCTAATGATGAAGCTGTGGAGAGGAGTTAGGAGAGTCAAAACAATGGAGTTCCCTGACATGGGGGAAACATTAGAGCAAACACTTCTTTCCATTTGTTATGTTTTCCTTAAATGCATTCACTTTTCTACTTAAATTAATTTATTTTGAAGAGGTTTCTATTACTACTTTAAATAGAAAGCTGGTATCCATTGCCATAAATACAAGATAACCACTTAAATAAACACAATGAAAATAAAACAATGCTATTATAGTCAAGCTAAATACTGTTGCCTGGCTAGAAACCTGAGGCTTGTTTTCTCCTTATTAAAGAAGGAAATTAGCAACTGTAGAGAAGTATTAAAGACATATTGACATCAAACTGAGACTTTCTCCATGAAGTAATCAGAAAGATTGAAAAACAAATGGAACATGAGTAACTTCTCGCTCTGTGATTATACGCCATTTAGTGTTGAGTCCTAGTACCATCTAAATCTGCATTTCTCCTAACTTTATTTATTTATGTATGTATTTATTTAGAGAGCCGAAGCACACAGGCACTCAAAATGGGGAGGGGCAGAGGGGGAGGGGAGAAAATCTTAAGCAGACTCCACACTTCGGGTGCAGAGTCCCCTTGGGCTCAGAGTCCCCGGGGTGAGAGGGAGGTGTGTGATCTCTCCACCAGAGATCATGGACTGAGCCAAAATAAGAGTCAGAGGCTTAACTGACTGAGCCACCCAGGTGCCCCTATATTTCTCCTAACTTTGATGTGCATAGGAATTATGTGGGGATTTTGTTAAAAATGTAGAATTGGACTTATTATCCTTGGGTCCACCCAAGGACTTCCATTTCTTTTCTTTTCTTTCTTTTATTTTTAAAAAGACTTATTTATTTGTAAGAAAGAGAGAGAGAGAGCGAGAGAGAGCGCACAAGCAAGGGGAGCAGCAAGCATGGAAGAAGCAGACTCCCTGCTAAGCTGGGAGCCCCATGCGGGACTTGATCCCAGGATCCTGGGATCATGACCTGAGCCAAAGACAGAGGCTTAACTAATTGAGCCACCCAGATGTCCCAGGACTTGCATTTCTAATACAATTTCAACTAGGAATACAACTAGTTGTGTAATACAACTAATAATACAACTAGGAATGCTAGTTTTGTTGGTTCTTCGACCACTCTTTGAGTAGCAAGGACCTAAAGTACCAGTGGTGTTATGTGTCTCATGTTTGGGGATATGCTAACTCTTAGCTTACAGACAAGAAAGTGAGGACTTGGAGTTTATGAGTAACCTAAGGTCCTATAGTTGGTAGATAAGGCAGGGCTAAAACTCACTTCATGGGCTTCCTGTCTTTTAGCCTAGTGCTTTTTCCTGAAAGACTTGTAAAGTCCCTGACCTGATACTCAGGACAAAAAACCCACGTTTTTCAATGGGCAGTGACAGGAAAGCCAATTTGAATTGCAGTATTCTGTAGGTGATGCTGTGGTAGCAAACATGCCCAAACTGGCAGTAGCCTAAAATTAGTTTACTTATTGTTGACATTCTGTTTCCACTGTGGTCACCATGGGCTCTGTTCCAGTTGTCACTCTATTCCATTTTATGTTGCCCCATTCCAACCGACGTGATACTTCAGAGTTCACAGGACCAAAGCTGGAGGATCTTGTACCAGCAACTGAATGCCCTGGCTCAGAAGTGATGCACATCCTCATTGCCCACAGCCCATTGGCTAGAACTCACCTGCAATTACAAGGAGTGGCTGGAGAGGAATAACACTTCCATCTGCCTAGAATGAGAGTAGAATCAGAAACAGTGAACATTCACAGTCTCTACCAAATAATATAGTTTTCCTATCACTAACAATCCATGATTCTCTCATGTCGATCTTTTGATTGTGATGAGATCTCTTCTTCTCATGATCTCCCCAAGCTAACAGGGCTACCATTAGTCCATTTCTCTCCCGGGTCCTTCTGTATCACATAGAAAGAAAAGAAAGTTTAATTGTAGAGAATGTATTGATGCCAGAAAACTTCAGTGATAGCAGGGGCATCAAAAGAAAGAGGTCAGTCAGGGAGAGAAGTTATGGTGTAAGAGGGGGAAGGGACAGAGAAAAAGAGAAAGGAAAGGAAAGGAAATGATCATTTCTATAGGGCTTGGAAAATTTTAGACCCTTTATTAGGACATTTACGGATTTTGTCCTCAAAAAATTCCCATCAAGCTGTTATTAGCCTGTTTTACACTCAAGGAAACAGAGGCCCAGAGGGTTTATATAACTTGTCAAGGTCAACACAGAGAGTAAATCAGAATCAATGCCAGGCTGTAAACCTAGAATGTCTCCCAGGAAGTCTAAGAAAGTCACTCTTACAGAACAAGGCAAGATTGGTCCTGGAGAATAGATTACTTGGTCACAGTGACATTCGAATTCCTGAGACTTGACACTGTTGCAGTAGGCATTTGCAGACATACAGCTGAAACATCCTGATGTCATTGTAGTTACTATGTGGGATTATACAGTCCTCCCCGGAGGCCAAGCTTCTTCTGAGGGGAGACCACTAAGTGGGCCAGGGTGGGGGATGTAATAGTTAGGGCTAGCATGGATATTGGGGAGTCTTTCTCTTTCTTTCTTTCTTTTTAAAGATTTTATTTACTTATTTATTTGACAGAGAGAGACACAGCGAGAGAGGGAACAGAAGCAGCGGGAGTGGGAGAGGGAGAAGCAGGCTTCCCACAGAGCAAGGATCCCAATGCAGGGCTCCATCCCAAGACCCTGGAATCATGACCCGAGCCAAAGGCACCGCTCGAGGGGTCTTTCTCTGGAGCCTGAGAATGATGTGGTCTAGAACTGTCCCATGTGCTGCTGAGGTCATCATGGGAAGGAGCAGGGACATGGGAGTCAGAGCCGTTGTTACAGAGGTGGCATTTGGCATGTGGCAAATCATTGAAGTTCTCTGAGGTTCAGTATTCCAATATGTAAAAAGGGGTCATAATGCCCAACTTCAGAGTTATGATGAAGAATGAAAATAATATACGTAAACTCCCCACTGCATACAGTTGCTCAACATCAATGGCTATCGTTAATGTTATTAGTAAAAAGAAGATGAATGTGAAAGAGACTGAAGAGACTCAACCTCCAGTTATTTGAGTAGGTTTAACTATGGCAGCTTCCTGTTCTGAGTCTTCATCTCAGTCTTCATTGAGTCTTCATTGACTTCAGACTCAAGTCAATGAACCTGGAGTCATGGAGTTCTCCTGTGGAAAGCTAGGGAATAGTCCAGGTGACCAGTCACACCTAGTGCAGCAGTGAGAAGGGGAAAATTTTGTGCTGAATGAAGGAGTCCCTGGGCCCATCGTCAGCGTTCCTGAGCCCCAGACAGCAATAAACTGCTGCGATTTTATTGCTATTGCCATCAACCAATGACCCATTACAACAGGCAATGTAAAAATGATTATGGGGCAAGGGGCGCTCTTTTTAGCCATCTTTGCATGTAAGAAAGTCACATTATTAACAGAGACAGCAGCCTCAGCAGCAGATTTGAATGCAAAACAATCAATAAACACCAGAGAGAAATACAGGAAGAAGAATGAAGCTCACACTAATGGGTTTGTAACCTTGCTCCAGTCTCTGCAAACCTTGCTATTGCCACCATGCAAAGGATGCATTTTATCGGTAGTGGGTCAAGAATGTCCACAGCACATTCCCTTCGTGAAATGGGCAGGCAGACCACTACGCTCTGAGTAAACATCCATCGTGTAAAACAGTGATTATTTTATTGTCAGCCTTTTAAAGATATGTATTCACCTGCTATGTAAGAGCTTTCTCCTGTTTAATTCAATGACTTTTAGAAAATGAGAATATTTTATTCCATTTACTCATTCCTTAAAGCTCTTAAGAAGACCAAAGACTCTGTAAAGCATTCAAGCACAGTAGATGAAAGCTATGAGATAATTTAGAAAAGGCAATGAAGCTCCAGTCTTCATCTCCTCCAGGTCCTAGTGGAGGAAGGCCTAAGTCAATGACCACAGATACCTGTTTTCAGAATCCCCAGGGAGGGAGAATTTGTAGCCTGGCTGCCCCACTCCTTCTCCTTCCATAAAATGTTATAGTATTCAGTTATCCTGGCATTAAGGCTTTCTATGTCCATCATATCAGGTATAGGGGTGCCTATAAGTTGATTCAAGCAAGAGTCAGTATGTTCAAGTGGTTGGAGGACTGCAGCCCTCTGTCTTCAGACTGGGTGAGCCCCCTAGGCACTGGCCCTTCATTCTGTGTTCAGATCCATTTGGGACACCTTCTCCATGTGGCTTGGGGGAACTACTGATGAACTTTCAGATCCTGAAATATGACTTAGCCCTTGGACAAAGTCTTTTTTATTTTTATTTTTTGACTGAATTCTTTTAGAACAATTTTAGATTTACAACAAAATTGAGAAGGAAATACAAAGATTTCCCTTATAACCTCTGCCCCTACATATGCATAGCCTTCCTCACTCACCAGAGTGGTACTTTTTCTTTTTTTAATCAAGGATGAAGCTACACTACATATCATTATCACCTAAAGTCCATAGTTTACCATGGGATTCACTCCTGGTATACATTCTGTGGATTTGGATAAATGTATGATGACATATATCCATCACTGTAATAGCATACAGAGTATTTTTACAGCTCTAAAAATTTTCTGTGCTCTATTCATCTCTTTTTGGGACCAAGTCTTAAACCAGACTCAAGTTCACTGCTTTCTAGGTTCTGACCCTACAGGCCTCCCTTTTAATGATCTAGCCAAGCCTTGTATTATTGTATAGGAGATATACTGAATTGTTCCTTGTTTTGATCTATGTTTATATGTCCATGTTCAATAGAGGCTTGAATCTCTATTGAAATGGTGAGAAATAAGGTTTGCTCCCTTTACCCCTACCTTGTCCTGATAAGTAATTGCAAAGGTTTCTTTCATCCAGGAGGTTTGTTTCCAGTCTTGGTCTTTTCTTCTTATTCTCGGAATCTCCACCTTCTGCTATGAAGACATGGTGATGAAGATGATCATGATGGTAGTGCAGTAACAGTGTTGATACCTTTCCTCCCACTCGCCAGTACCCCAAGCCCCCTACCCAGGCTGAACCAGTTGCTGTCCTTTTCACTATGTTTAGTCTTGAAAACATTTATACAAATTAATGTATCATCAGAAGAGGTTCTTTCAGCTATTGTGGGAACTGAGACAAAATTAATCCCATCTTATAAAAGCTTAAAGATTGTAATTGTTTTGTCCAGAAAAGTTGCTGATATTGGCTGGTTTAACCAGCAAGTGCCCATCTCTTCTGAATTCTGTAAGTAGTTTAATATCCCAAATTCTTTGCTCTGTATTAAACATGGGCCAATGTCACACATGCCAGTGTTTTGGCTGGTGTGAAGTTCTCATAAAACAAGAGAAAAATGGTCAACATGAAAGAGAGGTCAAGAAAGGCACATGACCTCTGGGATTTGAGACAGGTATGTGTCTAGTTAAGGGAATAGCACTAAGGATTGTGAGACTCATATCCTTTCCCTGTGTTGGGTAAGTGAATTACAAGATAAAGAAATCCTAAATTTTATGTATTGTGTTTATATTGGGAGTAAAATAATCTTCAGTGATATGAGATATGGAAATGACTGCTATGACCTGAAGCCTTCTCTGATAAGACTTGGGCTGGTTTAACGCAGTTATTGGAAGAGATGTTTATTGGGGCAAAATGGGAAGAAACAAGTAAAAATGCATCTTTTTGGGTGATTTCAGCCTGGTTGAGAAAACTAGAAGATTTTTTTTTCAATTTATTTATTTTCAGAAAAACAGTATTCATTATTTTTTCACCACACCCAGTGCTCTATGCAAGCTGTGCCCTCTATAATACCCACCACCTGGTACCCCAACCTCCCACCCCTCCGCCACTTCAAACCCCTCAGATTGTTTTTCAGAGTCCATAGTCTCTCATGGTTCACCACCCCTTCCAATTTACCCAAAAGCACATACCCTCCCCAATGTCCATAACCCTACCCCCCTTCTCCCAACCCCCCTCCCCCCAGCAACCCACAGTTTGTTTCGTGAGATTAAGAGTCACTTATTTTGATGAAGTCCCAGAAGTTTATTTTCGCTTTTGTTTCCTTTGCCTTTGGAGATGTATCTTGAAAGAAGTTGCTGTGGCTGATATCAAAGAGATTTCTGCCTATGTTCTCCTCTAAGATTCTGATGGATTCCTGTCTCACGTTGAGGTCTTTTATCCATTTTGAGTTGATCTTTGTGTACGGTGTAAGAGAATGGTCGAGTTTCATTCTTCTACATATAGCTGTCCAGTTTTCCCAGCACCATTTATTGAAGAGACTGTCTTTTTTCCACTGTATATTTTTTCCTGTTTTGTCAAAGATTAATTGACCATAGAGTCGAGGGTCCATATCTGGGCTCTCTACTCTGTTCCACTGGTCTATGTGTCTGTTTTTATGCCAGTACCATGCTGTCTTGGTGATCACAGCTTTGTAATAAAGCTTGAAATCAGGTAAGGTGATGCCGCCAGATTTATTTTTGTTTTTCAACATTTCCTTAGCGATTCGGGGTCTCTTCTGATTCCATACAAATTTTAGGATTATTTGCTCCAGCTCTTTGAAGAATGCCGGTGGAATTTTGATCAGGATGGCATTAAAAGTATAGATTGCTCTAGGCAGTATAGACATTTTAACAATGTTTTTTCTTCCGATCCAAGAGCATGGAATGGTCTTCCATCTTTTTGTGTCTTCTTCAATTTCTTTCATGAGTGTTCTGTAGTTCCTCAAGTACAGATCCTTTACCTCTTTGGTTAGGTTTATTCCCAGGTATCTTATGGTTCTTGGTGCTATAGTAAATGGAATCGATTCTCTAATTTCCCTTTCTGTATTTTCATTGTTAGTGTATAAGAAAGCCACTGATTTCTGCACATTGACTTTGTATCCTGCCACGTTGCTGAATTGCTGTATGAGTTCTAGTAGTTTGGGGATGGAGTCTTTTGGGTTTTCCATATAAAGAATCATGTCATCTGCAAAGAGAGAGAGTTTGACTTCTTCATTACCAATTTGGATACCTTTTATTTCTCTCTGTTGTCTGATTGCTGTTGCTAGGACTTCTAATACTATGTTGAACAAGAGGGGTGAAAGTGGGCATCCTTGTCTTGTTCCTGATCTCAATGGGAAGGCTGCAAGCTTATTCCCATTGAGGATGATATTTGCTGTGGGTCTTTCATAGATAGATTTGATGAGGTTCAGGAATGTTCCCTCTATCCCTATACTTTGAAGCGTTTTAATCAGGAACGGATGCTGGATTTTGTCAAATGCTTTTTCTGCATCAATTGAGAGGACCATGTGGTTCTTCTCTCTTCTCATATTAATTTGTTGTATCACATTGATTGATTTGCGAATGTTGAACCATCCTTGTAGCCCAGGGATGAATCCCACCTGATCATGGTGAATAATCTTTTTAATGTGCTGTTGGATCCTGTTGGCTAAGATCTTGTTGAGAATCTTAGCGTCCATATTCATCAGTGATATTGGTCTGAAATTCTCCTTTTTGGTAGGGTCCTTGCTTGGTTTGGGGATCAGGGTAATGCTGGCTTCATAGAAAGAGTCTGGAAGTTTTCCTTCTGCTTCAATTTTTTGAAACAGCTTCAGGAGAATAGGTGTTATTTCTTCTTTGAAGGTTTGGTAGAATTCCCCAGGGAATCCGTCAGGTCCTGGGCTCTTGTTTTTTGGGAGGTTTTTGATCACTGATTCAATCTCGTTATTAGATATCGGTCTATTCAGGTTGTCGAGAAAACTAGAAGATTTTTAAAAATGAAAGGGATACCTGGGTGGCTCAGTTGTTTAAGCGTCTGTCTTTGGCTCAGGTCATGATCCCAGGGTCCTAGGATCGAGCCCCTGAGTCAGGCACCCTGTTCCCTGCCCAGCATGGAGTCCGCTTCTCCCTCTGCTTCCCCCCATCCCCTGCTCATGCTCACGCTCTCTGTCTCTCTCTCTCTCAGATAATTAAATAAAAATCCTTAAAAAAAGTTATAAAGGCTAACACATATTGGGTGCTGACTTGATGGGATTTGAGAAAGACAGATGTCATTTGGGACTAACATGGGCCTTTGTGATAAAAGAAAAAGAGGAAAAACAGAATTCCTAAAATTGAATTGCTTAGTAGAACTGAGATTTTTTTTTTTAATATAGACCCTAGAATGACATATGTGAATTAAGAGTAGGTAGAAGTGAGGATCAGTTGGTATCCAGCAATTTAGTTCACCTTGCTGTGATCTGAAATAGAGTGAGCAGTAAGGAGAAGGTGGCTGTGATTTGGCCTCTGCAATCTTTCTTGTAAATGGTTTTCTAAATAGAAGGCTCAAGTAACTGAAAATTTTGGGACTAAAGATACAGCCAGGTTCAGGTGCTGAAAGACCATCACAAAGTGTTTGTCTGCTTGTTTCTGAGTTAGCTTCTGCCTCAGCCAAGCTCTCCTCAAAGGTGGCAAATGACCACCACTGGCCCCAGGCTCACTTATTTTTTTCTTTTCTTTTCTTTTTTGCAAAAAGGCTAACAACTCCAGTGGAAGGAAAGTATCTATTTTTTAAAAAAATATTTTATTTATTTATTTATTTGAGAGAGAGAATGAGAGAGAGCGAGCATGTGAGGGGAAGGTCAGAGGAAGAAGCAGACCCCCTGCAGAGCAGGGAGCCCGATGCGGAACTCTATCCAGGGACTCCAGATCATGACTTGAGCTGAAGGCAGTTGCTCAAGAAACTGAGACACCCAGGTGCCCTGAGAGTAACTATTTTTAATAGTTCCAGCACAAGTCCCAGGGCTGATTCTCATTGGACTGACTGATGTCATTTGCTCATTCCTTTACTAATCAGTAAATGCAGGGAAGTAGAATGTGCTAATTGGCTGATTTATGCCCAGGGTCCACTATAGTTCGAGGAGAAGAGATTAGAACCATATAAACTGGGGCACCTGGGTGGCTCAGTGGGTTAAGGCCGCTGCCTTCAGCTCGGGTCATGGTCCCAGGGTCCTGGGATCAAGCCCCGCATCGGGCTCCCTGCTCAGCGGGGAGCTGCTTCCTCCTCTCTCTCTCTCTGCCTACTTATAATCTATCAAAACAAATAAATAAAATTTAAAAAAAAGAACCATATAAACCACTTGGGCTTGGAGTGGGGAAAAGACAGTTATCAGGAGAAAGTAACAGATTATAGGTAGATGAGAACATTGGAGAATTTTCCACACTTTATTGCCTATAGAATCCTTTTTTCTTGAGAATACTATTCAGTAGAACATACTTGGGTAAATGCAGTCTCAAGTGATCTGATCCCTAAAAAATGTCTCATAACAATCATGGTCTTATGCCTAGAAATTCTTAACTGACCCCATTAAAGTTGTCTGGAAATAAAGGTGACAAATGCATTGCATGGTTTTTATACCCCCGAGGCCGGCCGTATTGACAGTGATAGTTGTGATTAAATTTCTTCTTAAAAGAAACACTCTGCATTTGTTCAGTACTGTACATTTTATCAAATTTTACCCCCACATACCATCTCATTAACGCTTAGATGTTATTAAATGTAATTAATTACTCAATGACCACAGCTACCAGACATCAGTCTTCTTGTTATTAGTTGTCAAAATATCACACCCAATTCCCAGCTCCCTTTAACTCTACCTGTCACCTTGCGGGACTCAAAAACTCTTAATGAAGATGTTAGGTATGCTAATTAACTTTGCCTTAGTGAAAATATCTTTCATTTTAGTGCCATAAGAAATTAACAGAAGAAAAGGCTGCTCGGAGGGAGAAGACTGGCAAATAGCACCCACTTTTCAATTTGAAAAGTGACAGAAGGCAATGGTCCAGGCCCCAAGGTATTTAGGTTTAAGAGCAGTGGCATTGACATGGCCTAGTTGGAGTTGTCACTGAGCTTGGGGCAATTCATTTTTAACCAAGAATGTATAAATGTATTTGAATGAGTGGGGATGAATGAGTGAGGATGTATTTGGTTGTAAGTAAAGGAAAGTCCAACTCAAATTGACTTAAAAATAAAGGGAATTTATTGACTCATATAACCTTATGTCTGCCTTAAAGTCTTAGGACAAGAATGGATGACTGGATAGATAGAGGTATAGGTAGATAGATATATAATATGTAGGGTAGAGTTCAGCATTTCTTTGACTCAGTGGCTTACCACAGTCATCAAAAAGAGCTTAACATGGCATCAAAAAGGCTTTACATCTGCTCCATATGCCATCAAGAAGGGGAGAGCATGTCTTTCTATCCGATGAGACCCTAGAAAATATACTCTCCAGTTTCATTGGCCTGGAATAGATCATATACCTCTTCCTGATCAAAAGCTCTAACCAGATATTTGGATTATGCCAATCGATATTCTGTCCCTGCAGTCAGACATGGGGTTCACTTACTCTGAATCATATGTGGGCTGAGTGAACTGGGTTGTTATCAAGGAATGAGAGTCAGATATAGGAGATGAAACTTCAAACAAAGCCCATTAGGGTAGGATTATATTATTGTATACTCTCCCCCTACCCAATCTTTCTTACCTTTGAGATATTATCTATTTATCTTCATTCTACAAAGCATTTCAAGCTGACGTGGGTCATCTATAGGAAGGGGTTGAAGATAACAGAGAGAGAATAGGATTTGGAATTCATTGATGACACATCCCACCTCTGTGACCTTGGGCAAGTCCCATATCTTATATCTGAAATTCGGTCTCTCTCATTGGTTAAATGAGAATAATATTTATCCTATTTACCTCACAAGGTTGTTGTGATCAAAGAAAAGATTACAAATTTAGTAGCATTTTCTAGTTTACAATGCAAATGAAAGTTGTTAATTTTTTTTACGGCTGTCATCATTTAATGAGGAATAGAGATTTCAGAGCAATCACTCAGCAGCATATTTGCTTTGGAAAATGTTCTATCCTAAACCTCCAGTTGCCGAAAAAAGCAGCAGCAGTGGCTTTTAGATATATGGTGCTGAGCACGGAAACAATGACTTTGGAATAGCTGGAGAAAGACCAGATGGATGCCTCTATGATCAAATGAGTTATTTTTAGAAACACGTTCAGTATCCTAGGACAGTGTCATGTGGGGAGAAATTATGCTCTGCAGTGTAAAGTACTGTACCAGTTATTCCCCTTGGAATATCCAGAGGTAAAAAACATGAATTTTGGAACAGATAGACACAGTATTGTGATACAACCAGGAACAATCGTTAACCTCTTCGATCCTTAGGTTTCTCATATGACAAAGGAGATAATGACACTGGCCTCATTATATTTGAGAGACGTTATGTAAGTTGGTGACTATATAGTGCCAAATGGTGCCTCGCACATAGTAGCTGCTTACTAAGTGGTAATTCCTCAGGCTGTCTGTAATTGGTAAATTTACAAGTAGGTAATAATGGGAGGACCTTACCTCTGAAGCTTTTTTGTTAAATCTCAGAAGTCCATAAGTATTTTGGATAAAATTCCTTATATTCTTCATCCTAAAAAACGATTAGGAGATGACATTAAGACATTTAAAAATGTAATCTCCACATTTCTTAAAGTGTCTTGGCATTCTTGGCTTAATGTTTCCAAGTTGATTTCTTACCAAACCCCTTACCAGAGGGATTTGGGTATAAAATACAGATAGCCATCCATTAATTATCAATATGTCAATTTATAGATCTACTTCTCACCTTTTGAAATTTGGAAAATCAATTTTCATCTTTACATACTGGAAATTCATGCTGATCAGTATACATGTGAATTAATAGTTCAGTGTTGGTTAATATTTGTAATTGTGACTCTCAAGATATTGTTAGTATCTCTGAATTATCAAACATAGGCAGAGTAACATTCAGAACAGCCTTAGGGGTAAATGCATTTGTTCCATTTTAAACTCTTTGAAATCTGTATTTATGGCACAAATTCTTTCTTATCACTAAACATATTTATAGGTTGAACTTGAGAACTTTGTTTCTGGACTGGAAATAATAGAGAAATAGCAATCTAATTGGGAATTCTAAGTAGACTTTGTACTCTAATAAAAGCTGTAGCTATTGTGCAAATGAATGGAAGTTCATGTTTAAGAATGATTAAACATTCATCAATAGTAATAATAACCAAATATTGTGGGCTAGTAGAAAGATCACAGACTAAGAATTAGAAGGTCTAGGTTCTAAACACTAAGCATCTTCATAACTTTGGGGAAATCACTTGACCTCCCTGCCTTCAACTTTGTTACCTAGAAAATAAGTGAGGTGTACTAGATGATTGCTGAGATGCCTTTAGCTCTTACCATTTTATATTTCTCTTCTAATATGTAATATGTACTTTTTTTTTAAAGGTTTATTTATTTTAGAGAGAGAACAAGAAAGCTTGACCAGGAGGGAGAGAAAAACAGGCCAATGTGCAGGGCTTGATCTCATGACCTAGAGATCGTGACCTGAGCTGAAGCCAAGAGTCAGACACTTAACCAACTGCACCACTCAGGCACCTGTACTTATTAAAGAACCAAATTAGATTACATTTGGAAAACTGGGAGTAGTCTATAGCAAATTTATTAACAGTTACTGCCCCAAAGTCATTATTTTTAATCTTAAGTAAGACATTGTAAAAAGAATCACTGTTTAAAACTTGAGTAAGGACTGGGGCACTTGGCTGGCTCAGCTGGTAGAGCATATAACTCTTGATCTCAGGGTCATGAGTTCAAACCCCATACTGGGCATAGAACTTTCTTTAAAAAAATAAATAAAATATAAAAATTATTTAAAAACTTGATTAAGGACCGATCTCAGGGAGTAAATTGCAAGTGTGTAATTCATTATTACTTCTGAGATTGAAGTACATTATTGAGTACTTATACTCAATAAGTACACTATTGAGTATACTATAACAAACTAACTTGACAATCGATATATAAATAGGCCAGTTTTGAGCTAATTTGCTAATAACCTTCCATTATTAATACATATTACATAAAATGTAATCTCAATATAAGTGAATAACTTATCTTTTTCAACCTGGATATAAGTGAATAACTTCAGTTATAAACACTGTTATCTATTTTATATGCTATTACAGCAAATGTCCATCAACTGGCTAAAATTCATTAATAATCCTCTAATCAGTATTTGTGCATTTGTTGACAATCTGCTTACATCCTCTAATGGACTGTTCCTTATTTAACAATTAATCATAAAAATACTTAGCACAATAAAAATATTTAAAATGTCCAATTATGATAATCACTGGGATCAACAAACATTGTTGGATGTGTAAACAGCTGTCAGTAAAGACAGCTTGTGTACAATTCTGAAAAGCCAGTGTTGATAGAGGTTAACCTGTTGGTGGACTTTGGTCATGGCATGTTCACTCAAGCTACAGTAGTATTTGTGATGGAAACTCCCCCAGGAGTAGATGTAGCAGCATCAATTTCAGCTGATTAGATTGCTGCCTTGTATATGCATCAGCAAATAACAATTTAAGGAGACAGCTGACATGCTAGAGGAGCTAGAGATCAGACACAGTGAAGAATGTATTAAACAATGGGAAGCAATGGGAAGTCAGGTGATGCTCAATCTATGTCAAGCCACAAAACTGACATGATTGTTGAGGTAAAGAAGACATGCTGTGACCCATACTATAACATGAGGCTTTGTTAGAGAAAGAAAATGTGGATTTATGTGAAAGCAGAAAAAAGGGAAGCTTTAATTATACTTACTGCGGTGAATAGCTAAATACAGAAATATCCTTGGGGTTAGTCTAAATTGAAGAAAGCACTTATTATTACTCACATGGCCTTTTGTATGTTAATATAAAAGTGCTCTTAGGCACTAACATGTTAATACTATGGCTCTCATTATAGAAAGAAAAACATTCTTTCAAGATGGTTCAGGCAAACAAGTAGGGACCAATGTCAAACCAGGTGTGTCTGACTGTCTGATAACCTGACAACAACAAGAACTACCAAACTGAAATCATCGTAAAGAATAAGGAAATTTATCAATAACCCAGAGGTAGGTACTATCTATGCCAACTAAATTCATTTACTCCATCTTTATTTTTCTGCTCTTTTCTTGGTTCTTCTCTCCCCCTGCATGGTAGCTTCATGCTGGTATTGAGGTATTGCCCTAGAATTAAACCTCCTATCTACCAATGAGGGAGCATAAAGGTAGACTGATAAAGTATTGCTTCCAGGGACTTCCTTCTAGAAGATCAAGGAATAACTTTTTCAGAAGCCATGAGAAAACATTTTTTTCCTAATTGATCTAATTGATAACCTGTCTGGAGTCAATTATTGCAAGAAAGGTGGGATGGTCTTAAGTGAATTAAGCCCACCTTTGGGGCTAGATGTGTGCACAGCTTCTGTCAATACAAGGGCACTGTGTGTGTGTGAGGAGTGGATATCTGAGTAAAATCAGGGTTCCATTAGGGAAGCAGCAGAAAAAGAAGAATGAATGCCCAGACACTAGTCTAGGATCTTTCTTCACTAACTGTATGAGATTGGGCAAGCCAGCTAGCCAGTTCAAGCTTTATTTTCCTTATCTGAATAACAGGAGCTGCTCACCTACTTGATATCCATTTTCTCTTTCCTTAGTAATAATAGTGCCTTTCTGTTCTGATTGGAAAATTGCCAGCTAATGTCTATGTTTTTTGGTCTACTCTGTCTCTGAGGCTTTTGGGAAATCTTAAAAGTTGAACTGACAAGTGATGTGTGACTTTCTTGACTTTCTCTGTTTTATCTCACTCCCTACCTTGAAGCAGGTTGTAATCATTAGAGCCCAGGCAGCTATTTTGGATCAGGAGGGGATTTGAGAATGGAGACCGTGTGCAGGGGCAGAAGAGCAGAAAGATAGAAGAATGCTGGGTCCTGGACTTCCTACAAAGGAGTTTTCTTTTATGTGTGAGAAAAATTCACTTAAAAATTTTAAAGCCACTCTTATTTGAAATATTTGTTGTTGGTGTAGAATACATTACTCAAATGATCATCTCCAATAATCAGTGTATAATAATTTTTGTAGACATCACTTTGGTAAGTCATGGCTACTCAGATGGATGATCTGTCAAAGCTTCCATATGTCTGTGCAAAAAAAATTGTTCTCTTCCAATGGAATAAATTTATAATCAAATTAAATTATCATGCTTTGTATTCATTTCACAGATGAGTAGTTGAAAATCAGAGCATGCACAAAAGACTGTGAATTTATAGAAAAAATGAGTAGAATTTCTTTTCCATATTGCTTCAGTCTGCAACAATCTGCATCAGAATTCATGATTTATACTTCAGCACCAATTTTTCATGGAAAATTGCATCATTTTGGAGATACTTCTGTGAGTACTTCTGTGAACTAAGTGTAAAACTAAGTGAACAGTTCTTAAAATATCTTAAGTCATATTAAATTTGAACTGCTGTGAAAGTATGTCTGGAACTACTCAGTGATGGCAGAAATGACTAAACGCTTTGATTAGAAGTTGTCTGTGTTTATGCCAGGGGTTATTTGTGGAATTTTTTTTTCTGGAAAAATTACATTAAGAGATATTTGCATTCAGTTTTTCTTAAAACATCTTTTCTTAAACATCTAAATAGATAGTATCTCAATGGAATATGACTTATACTTTCCTTCGTGTCTCCATGTTCAGAGATAATGGCATTCCCTGATGCTTGCTCTTGCTTCCAACTTTTAATCTGTACTCCATACAATGATGTCAGTACCTGCCTGTAGTTCCTTTGGCTTTGGACAATCTCCTTTCACTTTTGGCTGAGCACTCTTGTATTCTTCGTTTTCTTTTTATAATTTCTCTTTTGATTTTGGGAGTTGATATTACCTTAAGTGAAATCATCACCCTTTAGCTCCATTGAATTTCCCTTCCACCATCCTTCCAGCCACACCTAATTAATTCCTAGACCATATTTTTGAATGGATAAATAAATTGTTTAATAATTCTTCTTTTGATTTAAGATGGTGACCTGAGTAAATGGGGTAGGGAAGGCTTGGGGCTGTGGAGGAAGCCAAGGAAGGACTGAGAAAGTGATAGTAAAATTTAGCCCTTGGTTTTAGTTTTAAAACATTGTATATCCTTTAGGTTTTTATTTAGACACATCATCAGGGTCTTTATCTCATTATTTTAGCAATCATTTATAAAGCCTGCATGTACTCTGTGACATGCTAGTTTTTAGGAATAAGTGGATAAAATCTCAGGCTTCCAGGAGCTTACTTTCTAACTGAGGAGGCAGAGAAGTACACTGAAAATTACAGTACACTCTGGTGGATGCTACTGAAAAGCCCTAAGATAATCAGGGATTGCCTAAAACAATCATAGTGGTTATGGCTTTCATTTCATGAGCTGGCCTGGAAATAAAGTAGGGGTTGATCAGCTAGACAGTAATGATCAGACAGTATTTATAAGCCCCTTTCACCTGCTGAGGACCTTTGCCTTAAACTTCCTGGGGTTCTTAGAGTGGCAGGGTCTACCATTCACAGAGGCAAGATGCCAAGGGTCGCCGTCCTTGGTGCTGGAACAGATATTTCTGTGTGGGTAAAACAGATTGTAAAAATGGCACTGGCTTCTAAAATTGGGGGAGGGAGATAGAAATGAAGACTTTTATCTAGAGGAAAAGCTGAGCAAAGGGTAGGCGGACTCCTTTTGGACTAAGAGAACGAAGTGTTTATGAGCAGTCATCACTGAGGACAGCACGGGTCGTGCATTGTTTAATTCCTTATGTGATTCATTGACTCCAAGAAAGGCTCAGTACACTAGTGTGGGGGAAGCAGAGTGAGTGTAGGTGCTCTCTGCCCCCATGTCCTGATGCAGCAAATGCCATTGGTATGTGTAGGCAGCCAGGCTGTGGGTGTCTGGACACATAGTTCAACAGCTGCTCCTGGACCACTTTTCCCAGCAGTTATTGTCAGGGTTGTGGCTGAGACTGTATTTACAAATGTACCACTTCCAGGGACCCACTTAAAACATGTTTAAACATGGGACTTTTTTCTATACCTTAGTCATATGATGTCTAGATTTTTCTGTCCCAAAGAGTTTGTATCTGTTTCTTTTTCAAAAACCAGTGTGGAGGCAGCACAGTGTGGTAGAAAGCCAGAGAGGCCCAGAAACTCAGTTTATTAATGTGTCAGATATATGACTTGGGGAAATTAATTCTGTAAACATTGGCTTGCTAATCTATAAAATGGGGTAAGAAACTTAACTTACAAAATTGTGGTGAGGCTTTACATGTAAAGTACAAGCACAGTTCAAGACAGATAGTAGGTGCCTCATAAATGGTGGTTATTAAACTTAAATATTACTATTTACAGTAAGGATTTTTTTTCTCTTGGAGGTGGGTGTATGGGCAGAGAAGAAGAAGATATTATCTTTCAATAGGAGCCAATGCAGTCTCACTTCAGGTAGGCCCAGAGCACATTCATTTCCCCCTTATTCTCGCTGAGGAAGAAGCTGTATGGTAAAGTGTATGGCACAGGCTAGGGCAGTGAAGAATGAGGCTTTGAGAGCTTTGAAGCTCAATTTCCTATCCAGGGGAGTCGAATGGATTATCCACTGTTCATGAATTTCCTTTTCTTCTCTTTACTCTGGAGTACAGAATTAGTTTATCATATATACTCCCAAGTTCATGCCTCACTGTCTCCTAAATTCATGCCTCACTCTCAACATTGGTTCATAGAAAACCCTTCCTTTATTTATACTTTATTTCAATATTAACTCCCATATCCCTGTAAAATCCATCTGTCTTTCCTCCTTCACTCAAAGGACCCATTCTTGCTTATTTTATGATGGCCCATTTTACTATGCATATGCCTATGCACACATAGGTGTATAAATAAAATACATAGTATTGGTGTTTTAAGTGTACAGAAATGGCATTTTGTCAGAAATATCATTTTGTTCTTTAATTTAAAATTCAGAACTATGTTTTGAGCTTTGTTGTCATTTCAATATGCAGACCTAGTTCATTCTGTCAGACACCTGCCTAGGTTTTCTTCTTGTATATCCAATTGCATTTTACTTATGGACTCCCCTGGTGTTGAATCTTATTCCTTACTGTTTCAAACCACACTCCAATTAATATTAATTTATATGCTTCTCTGTGCATTTGTTTCTGTGGTTATACATCCAGGAGTAGAATTACAGAGCTGTCAAGTAGGCTTTGTAGGCTCGATTGCTTTATGGAATGGCTATTCTAATTTGCCTTTCCACCAGCAGTGTAAGAGAGATTCTGTTTTCATACATCCTCATCAGCACTTGAAATTATCTGTTTTTTTTGCCAACATGATGCATACAAAGAGGTATGTTTCTATTGTGTTATTTGAATTTCTCTGCTTTACTGGTGAAGTTGAACATTTCTTTACGTGGTTGTTAAGTAATTGTGTTTCTTGTGAATTGGTTTTATTATTTGGCCACTTTAGTGTTTGCTTACCTTCTTTGCATTACAAAATTCTTTGCATATTTTAGATCTTGTAAGTCATGGACATTATAAAACATTTTTTCTTAGATAGTTATATAACTGTAAATTTTGTTTATAGCTTATAAAGAGCAAAAGCCTTTTGGATGAGGTAGTTGAATTTAGCAAAATTTTCAGGTTGGGCTCTATCTGGAATAAGACAGATGCAAATTTTGCACAACCTAAGTGTACAGCTTAATGGTTTACTACTAAATGAACACTCTTCTCTGTTCACTTTCAAGACAAGAAATAGAACATTAAGAATATATGTCTCCCTTTTGCTCTCTTCTCTTTACTACCCTTTCTTTCTGTCTTAGTCATCTATTTCTGCAGAACAGATTACCCCAAACTTAGTGAGTTAAAATAATAAACATTTATTATCCCACAGGTTTTGAATGTCAGAACTCTAGATTTGAACTCAGACTGTCATGAGATTGAAGTCAAGATGTGGTCAAGGGCTATAGTCATCTAAAGGCTTTATTAAAACTGGAGGATCTTCTTCCAAGAAGACTCATTCATATGACTTGACTGGAGTCCTTAGTTCTCTTGGCTATTGTAAGAGGCCTCATTCTCTCACCATGTGAACCCTTCAAGCTCCTCAGAATGTGTTAGCCTCCTTTGCCAGAATGGAGGTGGTAGAGGGAAGAAGAGAGAGTGGGAAGACGATCTACAGTGCCTTTTTCTGACCTACTGTCTGAAGTCACACACTGTCATTTTCACTTTAACCTATTTGTTGGAGGCTGGACTCTAAGTCCAGCTCACACTTCAAGAAAAATAATTAGACTCCACTTCCTAAAGCGAGCAATATCAAAACATTTGTAGATACACTTTTTAGATCATCAGTATAGTTACCTTTACTTCTAACATCTTTGAAAACTTTAAAGAAATAGAGTATATTCTTTGGTATCTGGCTTCTTTCACTCAGAATTACATTTGTAGGATTCATTTCTGAGCATAGCAGTATGCTATTCATTTTAATTTCTGGATAGCAGTCCAATATCTCACAGTTGATATATTTGTAGGCAGGGGTTGATTTCAGTTTGGGACTATTACAAATAATATTGCATAAATATTCTTGTACATAACTTTTGGTACACATGTGCATGCATTCCTGATGGATATGTACCTTGGAGTGAACAGCTGGGTCATAGAGTATGCATATATGCAACTTTGGGAAATGATGCCAGAGTTTTTTTAAGTGGTTTTATCAATTTACATTCTCACCAGCAGTGTATGAGAGTTCCAGTTACTCTACATTTTTGTTAGCACTAGGTATTATCAGTCTTTTTTATTTTAACTGTTCTCAGAAATGTATAGCAATATCTCATTTTAATTTTAATTTGTACTTATCTGATTTCTAATGAGATTGAACTCCTTTTCATTTCATTGACCATTTGGATTACTCTTCTTATATATTGTCTCTTCAGGTATTTTGTTCATTTTCCTATTGCGTTTTCTTATTTCTTATTGATTTATGGGAAATCTTTATAAATTTCATTTCATGAATTACAAATACCTTTTTCTACTTTATACTTCCTTTTTCAGTCTTTTAATGGCATCTTTTGATGAACAGAAGTTTTTGACTTTACTTCAATTTATCAATCTTTTCCTCTGTTATTAATGTTTTTGTACCTGTTTAATCTTTCTCTATCTCTAATATGAAGACATGAGTCTATTACCTTCGTTAAGTTGAAATATTTTATCTTCTACAGATAGGTTCTCAATTCACGTGGCATTAATTGTTGTATAAGGTGAAGTAGAGATCAATTAATGTCATTCAAATAACCAATCGAGTCAGCATTGAAAGATGGCCTTTTCCCACTACTCTGCAGTACCACCTGTGTAAACACTTCACAGATCCTTGTGGTTGCTGTTCTGTTTCTACACTGTTCATTTCATTGATCTATTTGTCTATTCCCAATCAACTCTGCTCTCTATTAAAGTTATATCTTCATATGTCTTGAATTTATTCATGTACTTCCATTTTTCCTTATTACTTAAGATTTTTGCCCATTCATAACCCTTTGCATTTCTTTATTAATTTTGGAATCATCTTGTCCATTTCCATAGAAAAACCTACTTAGGATTTCAACTGGAAGTTTTCACTTACTCAGGTTTCTTTTATTTATCTCAGTAATTCTTTAGAGTTTTCTGGTAGAGGTTCTGTGCATCTTTTGTTAAGTTTATTTATTTATTAAGGGAATTTATATTTTTAATACTATTATGAAGATATTATTTTCTAATTTTTTGTTTATATATAGAAATGCTATTGATTTTTTTATATTGACTTGGTATCCAGTAACTTTGCTAAATTAAATGAGTAACTCTAAAAATTTATATTTACAGTTTGTGAATTGTCTATGCTACATAGCACGTGCAAATAAGACAGTTTTATTTTTCTTTTCTAAGATCATACTGCCTTCTCCCCCACCTCACATTGCTATGACTTCCAGTACAATGTTCTATTGAAGGGATAGTGGCACATACCTTTGTTCTATTTCCAAACTCAGGATTTGAAATCTGTCCTTACTCATTTGTATCTACCTTCCCATTTAGAAATTTAATCACAAGAAGGGTGTTTTATATATATATATATATATATATATATAGTAAGAGATGGGGATTCCCTCAATTTTTTTGACATACTGATCTTTTTTCCCAATATAATTTTCTAAATAATAAGTTCTTTCACTATTGTTTTGGTTTGTAACTTTGATTATATACTAAAATAAAAAATGATGGCCACTTACATCAGTGTGAGAGTGACAGATTTGGTGAGAAATGGCCGGGATCTGGAGGATTTTGAAAGACTCTTTTCTAATTTAAATGTTAATACAACCTGCAGATATAAAAAAGAGTGCACGTACTCTGAGCACAGCATGAAAGTGACGATGTTTTCTGATTGTTTTGCTTGGTCTAGGGTACATCATTTTTATCACAGATAGTCTTTTCAAGGAGGGGCACCTGCTGCTCACTGTAAGTCTTCTTGACATCAAAGGTCAAGGCAATGATGGATAACCTTTTGACACTACTATATGAAGTTGCTCATGTGGTATATGGCCTGCTGGAAAAGAAGAGCAGAGGAAAAGGTAATCTTTCAATGCTGAGTCAGTTGGTTGGTTGAATGCAAGAATGCAGATAACTGCTCATCCCACTTCCTTACTAGCTTAAAAAAGTATATTATATGATGATCGTTGATTTTCTCTCTCCCCCAAACTGCAATCTGAGCCCTACAGGGGTAAGGATATTTTTGTGTGTTCACTTAGCTGTCCCGACAGTGAAGCAGACGAATGCCTGATTTATTGTGGTGCTCAGTATGTATCTGCTGTATGAATGTACCAGCTTAATTAGTGAAGAAATGGCATTACTACTCTTGTTAAGATTCAGGGAGAAGGGGGGTAGGGTTATGGGCATTGGGGAGGGTATGTGCTTTTGGGTAAATTGGAAGGGGAGATGAACCATGAGAGACTATGGACTCTGAAAAACAATCTGAGGGGTTTGAAGTGGCGGGGGGGTGGGAGGTTGGGGTACCAGGTGGTGGGTATTATAGAGGGCACAGCTTGCATGGAGCACTGGGTGTGGTGAAAAAATAATGAATACTGTTTTTCTGAAAAAAAAAGAAAAGAAAAGAAAAAAAAAGAATAGTGTTTCATAGACCACTGTGAGCTTTTCAGCATGTAAGTTTGTCTGCATTATATTAAGGTACTAATTTCTATGATAAAATTACTTTTCCCATTTAAAAAAAAAAAGATTCAGGGCTTATCCAGTCTCTCCAGGATAGTCTCAGGTAATGGGACTCATAGTCCATGCTTCCACAGTACACCTTCTGAGAGCTACTCCCATGCCATCCTTTCTCCTGACTAGAGGAAGGAGACCTAGTTTTCTTAGGAACCTACCAGGCAGTTGGAACCATTCCATTCCTTCTTTACCATAAGTGCGAAATCCTGCTTGGAATGAGAAAAAAAAAAAAACACACAAAACACAAAAAACTTCACTCTTTTCTGGTTGGGAGACCTACTTCCTTTTGGGATCCCTTTGGGACAAGGCAGATTGAAAGGCAGAATTAAAGCTTGGTTGGCTTTTACCTGTGGTTACCAGTCTATGTTCCCTGAATTAATGCCTACTATTTAAAGGAAGAAGAACCCACTTTTAACTCTACCTCTGGAATTTGAAAGTTAGTCTTTAATCAGGGAAATATAATCAAGTAATGATTCAGAAATAGGTTTCACAATTTATTGAGGCGATTTAACTCAGTGGAGTATAACAGCTTTATTTTTTTCCAATTACCATTTTAAACTACGCTCTGATAAGTCCACCATTTTCTGTTTCTTAGCAGCATCTTCAGCCGATTCCATAATTCTCTTGTCACTTTTGCTAATTAAGAGTCCGTTCAATTTCAAAGTCTATAAAAACTCACCTTATCCCCTCCCTGCAGCACAGGCCTGAGCATGACCTCTGGATGCGGAAAGCAGAGGAGGTGAGATGCACACATCCTGCTGCCTCCTATTCTAGGGCTCCATCCTCTGATGTAGTAGGGGGCTGGAAGGAGAGATGGTATAAGCAGGGGTCATATTATATGTCTGGCCATATATATGTGTCAAGAAGATGTCCCTGGCCAAGCTCTGTTTTGATCCCATTCAAATTGATGCTGGTTGCCTTTGCTAATGGGGTGTGTTTATAGATAACTGTTCAAGATTTCTTTGAGGGTGATGTCAAATTTTGTCTGATTCTCTCCCTGCCCCACCCTTGGTACTGAGGACCCTCGGAGAGAGCTAGTTGTGTGTCTTTGGCCTGGCCAGTGGTCCGTATCTCCACCCTCCTCTCCCAAGGGGATATCACTTCACCTGGCCTAGTGGCTTCCCTGTACCTCCTCCTTGTGCTACGATGTCTGTACTTCTTTGCATGGTGTTACTGAAGCCTTCTTATCCTCTGAGAGTCCTGGGGGACTGAGCTGAAGCTTTCCCAACTATCATTTTCTTACAAGGCATGATGCATTATAGTTCCTTTGCATTCTGACAAGTGGTCCAAACTGGAAAGTTTAGAGGGTCAGCGATGCAGGGAAGCAAGTTGTCAAGCATGCCAACACCTTTTGGTGTCTGAAATTCCCACCATTAGAGTTAAGCCTTTAGGTTAAAATGGCATGTAGGGCCATTATTAAAATGCATGTATTTCCCAAGAGAAGTAATTAACATTGGTGCAGCTGCATAGAAGAGTATCAGAAAAGCTAATTCGAAAGGATGAGAATTTCTTTGATAAGTTTGGTGTATGAATTGTGAGAGGGAACTAACTTGTCTAGTTCCCTATATTATACTCATTTTTAAAAATAAGTATTTTATTTAACCTTCCTGTCATCAACTTCAGGTTCACCTCATTGTTCTCACCTAACCGTAATTTGCCAAAGGACAAACAGTTAGTAGGTGGCTGTGGCAAGGTGTATTAGTGTTCAATATATTTGCTATCCTTTGTTGGGGATGAGTTAGCTCTCCCTGCTCTGCTGGTTTAAGACTTGGCAGTATGACTAGTTTGGTTGGTAAAATATGAATGGAAGGGATGAGAGCAGAAACTTGAGAAGCCAGTGCATGATTTCATTGTATCCTCTCCTTCCACTGTAAGTTCAGCTTCCCAGAGAGAGGCTGCTTCAGCCTGGGTCTTGAGATGAAGAACTTGAAGCAGAACAGCATCTGACCTACAAATGGAATGTGAACTGAGTGAGAGATAAACCTTTATTATTGCAAGCCACCAACATTCTGGATTTGTTTGTTACTTCTCCATAACTTAGCCAGAACTGTTTAATACGGTGACTGAAAGAGGGTTGGAACCCAGACCTGCCTGACTTCAAAGCCCATGCTTTTTCTTTCAGAGCATACCACCTCCCAGCAGGAAGGACACCGAGGCTTAAGCTCCACATCTGTGTAAATGTGACACCTACTCATCCCTCCTTCACCTCCTTTTACAAATGTCCACAGGAAGCTTGGGAAAGTTTCAGGAAGGCACAGCCATCCCCAGAGGAGCCTGCCTAGGCATAAATATAATTTGTAAGCACAGAGCAGGTCTGATCCCCCAGCTTCATATTGGCCTCCTCCTTCTTGGAAGCACTAATGCAGGGGAGGAAAGGACAAGCAATGACAGTGAGGAGTCCCATGCTGCCCTTCCAGATGCTCTCTGGCTTGGCTTAGCAGGAACTGGAAGGATCTGGTGGTCAGACAGGCACAGACTGATGTGATGTACCAGCTTTCTGTTCCCAGCTTCCTCCCCACCCCTGAAATAACTGGAAAGTCCTTCATCCCAGATTGGATGTGGACCTTCCCCTTCTGTAGGAAAGGGGAAGGTCCAAGGACCTCTGATTCAAAAAAAATAGGTGTTCTACTGAAAACCAGGCTGGGCCTTGAAGCAAAATGAAATTCTGTTATTTAGATTGACTGGTTAAGTCAGGCTAGTAGGGAGAAACAAACAGATAAACAAACCAGTGTGTGGAGCTCAGCTAATCCAAAAAAGTGGTCTGATGCTTTTTCCCCCTTCAAACATCTGTGGCATTTTTCCTCCAGAAGTTTAAACTGAGGAGATGGATGACAGTTAACAACTTTCTTAGTTTGGATTCCCCCAGGATTCTGTGTTGCCCGGGTCAATGACTTAAAGAATTGTCCTGAAGAGTTATCCCTTCTGGCATTTGTCACAGAAACCAGGCAATCAGGAAGCAGACATGGCTGCCTGGCGCAGAGAGCACTGCAGGCTGAGTCCACTGCTATGCTGTGACCATGGCTTCCATTCTGGGGGAAAAGGAGATCTGTGGGGTCAACCTGCAGCCCCCAAGCTTCATCATTTGTTGTGTTTTTAAACTGTCTTTGAACCACTACATCGTTGTCCCCAAGTGATTAATCATATAGACTTGATGATGGGCGCTTGAGTTATTGGGTCTCTTCCTTTTCTTAGAATTCAGAGAACCAGAAATACAATTTGTTCTGTTTTACAATATATTCCCTTGGGATACCCGTAAGATAGGCATTTTGAAGGAAACTGCATAGTCAATAATGATTTATAAATGATTTTCAAAATGCGAAAGATACTAAAATTCCCTTTGTCCCACAATATCTATATTTTCTCCCGTGGGGCTTTCCCTCATTACAAGGCTCCTCATTTCACACTGGAGGGAACAAGGACATCTTCTTAGATCCCAGATGACTGCCGGGCTGCTTGATCAGCTCCAATCGCCCAGCTTTTGTTACAGCTCTTCATTCGGCTTCTCCATAGTAGTAGGACCAGCTTTTGAAAAGGCTTCACTGCTGCTACATGCTTTCATCTGTATTGCCTAATCAAGCCCTCCCAGTTCTTGAAGGGTGAGTTGAACAGAATATTATTAGGAGCTCCTGTACGTAGTGGGTCGTACATAACTGTTATCATCGTATTGTGTGCAGCAGGGAGGTTAGGGAGTATGTCCCTTTGGTGTGATTCTGGATCATATGCTCTATCTACCTATTGAAAAATACAGAGAACGAGACAAAAAGGGGAAAAAAGAGGAGAAGGAGAAATTGGGTAAGAAGAAGCAAGTAAGGAAGATGTGTCAGGGTGTTAGGATAATAGGTAGAGCCTCTAACCAACTGGAACCTTCAGTTGGCTGAATTATGTGCTCCCTCAGCAGACATGTTGGTTTTCTTTTCTGGTCAATGTCAAGCCCTGAAAAGGCCTGGGCTCCTCGTAGGGGCACCCACTTCAATATTTGCTGCTTGAAGTGATGAAGCAGGATGATTTATAATGTCTTCTCTTGGATGGAGAAATTCCTGTATTTATGTGTATGAGTCCCACTCACCCGTTCTTGTCATAAACTGGTAACAAAATCTCCTAACAATCTAATTTGTTCTTGCCTAGGACAACTTCGAATAGCATTAAGGATAATATTTTTCCACTAAATTGATTGAATTCATGAGTTGCCTTGGTATCATATGGAAACATGTGTATCACATTATAATCTAGTGAAATAATCGTTTTCCCAAACTCGGTGCAGACAGACATACTGGCACAGTAACCTGTGGCAAGGACTAACTATTGTTTTCTTCTTCATGGATTCCTGATTTTCTTTTCTTTTCTCCTTCTCCTTCCTCTTCCTCGTCCACTTCCTCTCTTTCTCCCTCTCTCTCCTCCTCTTCCTGCTCTTCTCCTTCTTCTCCCCACCCCCACCCGCTCCTCGCCCCTCCCCTCTCCCCCCTTCTTCTTCTCCCTCTTCCTCTCCTTTGCTAGGAGATTGTGCTTAGGAATCTCTACAAAGTCT
Organism: Neogale vison; assembly: GCF_020171115.1. NCBI lineage: Eukaryota > Metazoa > Chordata > Mammalia > Carnivora > Mustelidae > Neogale > Neogale vison. Next base: position 94,838,873 of record NC_058096.1, read on the forward strand.
CTCCCATTCTCTTCTGTATTAACTTTAACATTTAACTGTGTGCTGCCTTCAACATTGTTTCTTTTCTTTTCCTCAAGCATATCTGGCTAAACTCATTGACTCAAGTGAAAACTCTTCAAGGATAGTGTTTTGGACCAAATTGGGTCCCTCAAAATGCGTATGTTTAAACCTTTAAAATGGGACTGTATTTGGAGGGACGCCCTTTCGAAGAGGTAGTAAAGTTAAAATGAGGCTGTTAGGCTGGGCTCTCATCCAGTCTGTGTCCTTATTAGAAGAGATTAGGACACACAAAGAGACGCCAGAGATGAACAATATGGAAAAAAGGCCATGTGAGGACATGACAAAAAGGCGGCTTTCTACAGGGCAAGGAAAGAGGCCTCAGAGGAAACTGAACCTGCTAACACATTGGTCTTCCAGACTTCCAGAACATGGGGGCACAAATTTCTGTTGTTTAAGCCACGTAGCTGGTGATATTTTTGTTATGGAGACCCTAGTGAACTAATACAGATAGTGACCTCTTCTATTTCTCTGACGTATCTGCGTCTTTGTGCCATGTGCAATGCTCAGCACACAATTTACGCAGCACTTAATAAGGCTAGTTGTATTTGTTTTACTTTTTAATCCTTCATGTATTTAAAAAAATCCATCCATGAACATATGTAACATAATTTGCTTCATAGGCAGTTGTTTTGGTTTGTCAGCAAATGGCTTTCTATCTTCATTAACAGAGACTTAATCATTTGTTTGAATAGCTAGTTGATGCCCAAGGTAAGTATTTAAACAGTGTGAAAGATCATATGGTGGAAAGTAAACCTCCCTCACACCTCAGTCTCTCAGTTCTCTTCCCTAGAGGCAGCCATTATTATCAGTGTGTTGTCTTTCCAGATAAATCTTTGCTTAAAAGCATGTGTGCACATGTGTGTATAGAATATACACATCTATATTATAGACACATGGCATATATATTTATGCACAGACTTGATTTAAGAAAAATCTCCCTATATACAGATTAAGGTATAACTATACAGGTATAAATATATATCCTCCTCTGATTTTCTTTTTTGTTTTATTTTGTTTTTATCAAATGATGGTCTAATGCACACAGATTTCTACTGTATTTTTATAGTCAGATGTTTATTTAAAGTAAAAATATGGAACACTTCATGATTTTGCATGGCCCCCTTGCTCAGGGGCCATGCTAATCTTCTCTGTATCATTCCAACTTTAGCACATGTGCTGCCGAAGTGAGCATGACATGTTCCTACCTTTTTTTTTTTTTTTAAGATTTATTTATTTTTTTAAAAGAGAGAGAGAGAGAGAGGTCCAGCAGGGGGAAAGGCAGAGGGAGAGAGAGAATCTTGAGCTGGAGCCCAAGGTGGGCTCAATCTCACAACCCTGAGATTATGAACTGAATAAAAACCAAGAGTCTGACCCTTAACTGATGGAATCTCCCAGGCACCCCGACATGTTTCTGCTTTTTAAAGAAAATTAACTTAGCAATAAATCTTGGGACTTGTTACATATAGGACATGCAGATCCACCTCATTCCTTGTAACTTATCTTGTTGCATTTATTTTAAATACATTGTCCTCCCTTCTTCCACCACTCTGACCAACATCCTTTCACACAGAAATCCTCATGAAGCACACACGGGAGATAGAACTTTAAAAAGACTCATCTTGCTGTCATTTCCTCATAGGAATATTTGAGTCAAGCACTAAAGCCATAGACATTAAAAAGAAGGGCACAGTTTTTAGGCAGCCCAAATAAGCAGGAATAGAAACAGTGAGACTTTCTCAGGCTAGCCCCAGGTGTTTCTAGACAGCACAAGAACTTCATGTATCTACCAACAACTGTATTTACAGCCCATGGTCCCTATGACTAATGTGCAATTAATATTGCATCAAGGAATAATAATAATTTTTAAAAGAATGTACATAAATCCAGCACACTAGAAAACCAAAGTATTTTTTCCTGTTTCCTACTAGCACTTGTTCATTTGTATACATACTCTGATTGTTTTAGTTAAAAATCAGAGCAATTATGTATTCTGCCTTTGCCATTTAAAATGAATCATAAATACTGCTGTTTGTTACTATGTTTACATAATAATAATTTTATATGGTTGCATAATAGTCTATCCAGTTGATATATTGTTTCCTCTAATTTAAAAAAAGGGGGGAAACTATTATCTGGAGCTGTAATTAAATAAAACTTAAAAGAACATCAATCTGACACATATTAATGATAAATATAAATGTTATTGAGCTACAAGGCAATTGACTATAAAATGGAGAACAGCTCACATAAATTAGAATTAATATTCTCTTTATCCTATGGGAAAAAAAAAAACGTTCTAGAGGAGAGACTATAGAAAAGGAAAATGATCAGATGCCCTCCTGAAAAACGAATAGATCTTCCCATTCTTTTAAGAGTTGGTATCAGGAAATGAGGCTGCAAATTCTTTTTTCCCTTAGTGCAGCAAGACTTCTACTTGCACAGAGGTGGAGGGAGCAACGTAGCATCCTCAATCAGATTAGGTTAACCAGAATAATATCCTAGCAACTAGCCATAAAGTATGAATACCTAATGGCCTTCTTTAATTAATTAACTTCATCGACGGATGTTTATTGAATACCAGTTATATGCTGGATGTGAGATAACACGGGAAAGAAGACAGCATCTACTCCTCTAATGTTGACAGTCTAGACCAGGTATAGAACAGTAATCAAAGACATGATAAAATAATTACAGGTTTTAGAGAGTGCCCAGAAAGAACAAACATGCCACTGTCACAGACAGAAATGAAGGTGGGGCATCCTTTGGATGGGTAATCAGAGAAGATGTCTCTGTAGAAGTCACACTGACACTGAAACTTGAAGGAGAAGAGTCAGCCACACAAGGAGCAGGGCAAAGAGGGAACAGAGAGGCAAAGGCTCTAAGGCATGGTCACACTTGGCATGCTAGTTTGGCCAGTGAGACTGTAGTGGGCCTCCTGAAGCCCCCAGGACCTCATGGCATGAGCCTAGATTGCTTTCTAAGAACAATGGGAAGACAGATTTAAGTCTTAAATAGGTGGATGGCATAATTTAAACCATGTTTGAAAAGAACTTTTGGCTGCTAGGTGGAAACTAGTTTGGAGTACGGAGTAGAAGTGGAAGTGGAAGTAAAGAGAGGAATTAGGAAGTTATTGGCATCACCCTCACAAGGGGTGACAATGGCTGGAACCTTAGTGGAAATGATTATGAAGGATGAAGAAGGAAGATACCAATAATGACTCCAGGGTTTGGGGGAGCCCCAAATATAGACATGAAAAGCAGAAATCAGGGGTTCTCTTTGGATATCTAAGCGGGAAATGCCTTATGAAGTGTCCAAGTAGGGTCGTCAGCTGGGCGTGAGTCTGAGATCAATTTGGGAGTTGTCAGCAGCCTGATTATATTTAAAGCCAGAAGTCTAGATAAGACTCTGAGGGAGGTTGCGGAGTTGGGAAAGAGAAGGGGGCCCAGGGCACACCTGAGTAGCTCAGATGGTTAAGCATCTGCCTTCAGCTCAGGTCATGATTTCAGGGTGCTGGGACTGAGTCCTGCATAGGCTCCTGCTCAGCGGGGAGTCTGCTCCCCCCTCTGTCTGCTCCTTTCCCTGTTTGTGGTCTCTCTCCCTTTCTCAGACAAAGAAATTGCTTCTCTTTTAAAAAGAAAGGGAGAGGGCTCATGACTGAACCTGTAACCTTCCTCCATGTTCAATCATGTGGGGAAGTAAACCCCTAGCTGGTGGAACCCCAAGCTCTCTGGAGATTCATACCGTATTCATTACTACCAGACCCTTCCACGGTCAAGGAAATTCTCCAGGGAAATATTTCCCTTTCAGATCTTTTAGTTTCCTTTCTGCCTTTTCTTCTAGTTCTGGTACCTCCTGGACCCTAGAAATCCTCTTTGAGGAAAAGACAGAGTGTGTGCGGGTAAGGTTTTTCATGCTCAGTGACCACATGGATTGTTACCTTGAGCAGTTGTATACTGGGAAGTCTGCACAACTGCCAGAGTATATCGGCATTTGTTTCTCTATTTTCACGAATGTAAGTAACTATCATGGGTTTTTCCTGAGAGCTAAAACCCCAAAAGCTCTCACTTAACATCTTCTAGGAGCTCTTGGGTCAGGTATGCAGCCTTTATAGCAAAGCTGTAACATAAGGATCCAGAATCTGGCTTTGAAAACATAAAGCCCAAGCCTCCCCTTTTATAAATGGGGGAACTGACTCACCTACTAACATCCAGGAAAGTAAAGGTGTTTCAAGTTTCATTTCACCAACCATTGATCAATTTTTTGATCAAGGGGTGCCCATCAACCTTCATTGAGTCCAAGAGATGACTGACCTACTTTGGCCCATGAGAAAGGACCAATCCAATATTCAAAACCCCTATCACTGGGAGAAAAAGTGGAGAGTATTTCCAGGTCCTGAAGCACACTAGGAAATCCCCTACTAATGCCGCACTTGCCCCTGGCCTGAAGAATCGGTAGGTTCTGTGACCCAAGTGCCCCCTCAGTTTGAGACACTGACTCCACAGAAGCTCTGAGAATGCTCTATCGTGAATGACCATTAAAAAAAAAAAAAAGGCAGGAAAGACCTATAAATTGCAGACATAGGTTTTGTATTAGCATATGGAAACCCAAATCCTACATAAAATGTGCCATCTCTACTTGGCTCTATAACAATTGACTGACATGCACTGAGTAATTGATAAAGCTTGCTCTTCCATAAAGACAGGTTTTAAAAACAAGAACCAGAGGTTGTGATGAATTCAGTGGGAAAGACGCTGTTTAATCTTGTCTGAGAAATGCCTGATGAGACAAACACACGTTGTTTTCTGAATCTATCCCTTCTCTGCCTGACATTTTGTACCTGATTTATGAGAGGAAGCGTCTCAAGGTCTGTTTGTGATTTCAGTGAATTCAAGCACATACTCTTCCTTCTAGAATGTCAAGATTCATAGATTTGGGGGTCAGAAGGAGCTTCAGAGATAATTCAGTGCATCTCTTTTAGTTTCTGAAAACAAAATTGGAACAATAAGGGGCTTGCCCAGAATTACCCAGTGATTAGAGATGAGACCACTCTCTGGGACTTATGAGAGGTGGCACTGTTTTTCCCGCTCTTTGAACTCAAGCTGGTGGAGAACTGCTCTTGATATGACATGGGTAGGATTTCATTTTCCTTGTAAATTATGCATTTTATACACGCTTGAATTTTACTCTTTTAAAATTTTTTTGGAACTTAAAAAAAAAAGAAAAAATATCATGCATGTGATCACTCAGCATTTTAATATATTTCTTCCCAGGTTCCCCCCAACCTCCATGCATATTTTTAGATTATTACTTAGTATACACGTAGTTTTCTTTCTTTCTGTTTTTGGTTGCTATATCATTAACATTTTAATGGACACAGAATATTCAGGCAAATGGACATATTACAATTCACTTAATGTTTCTGTTAATGTGGGGGATTTAGAATGATTGCATTTTTTTGCTACAGTGTATAAACCTGTAACAGTATGTAATAGGTTTATATGATGTGTAAACATCTTATGGCATATAGTTTTTCTGATAGATTATTACCTTAACATGGAACTCCAGAAATAGAATTAGAAAGCCAAATAGACACAGGGTTAACCCAATTAGCTATTGCTTTATGATGTCAAGCATTATCATTAAAAATATTTGCTCAATTCCTCATTTCAATATATGTGATTTCTGAATGTATTGTCTAGTTATGTGCTTTGTCTATTTACTTACCGGCGTTAGGTTGTTATTAGTTTTTACCAGTGCTTGAATATGAGAAGATAATAAGACTTTGCCTGTCACATTTGGGCTAATAATTCCTTCCAGCCTATGGTTTACTGCATATTTTGAAAAAGAGTAGAAGTGGGTTCATCAATATGTCATCTGCTGCATCATAAAAGGTGATCAGAAGGTGGGGCAGGAGGAATGGAGTGAAGGAAGCGAGAGAGGAAAGTTCTAAGGCAAAGCATCCTGGATTCTAAGAAATGTCAAACAATTTGGTTATTCTATTTAAACAGATTGCATGGGTTGTTCCATGTGAAAAGTGGAAATGTGCTGAGCACATTTCATGCCCTATAAAGCTGAAAAGATCAAGCAGCCCCCATATGCAATGAAAAACAAATTCTACTCGTCCATTCAGAGAGGGTAGGTTTCAATTAAAAGCCACACAGAGAGGGGCGCCTGGGTGGCTCAGTGGGTTAAAGCCTCTGCCTTAGGCTCAGGTCATGATCCCAGAGTCCTGGGATTGAGCCCCGCATCGGACTCTCTGCTCGGCAGGGAGCCTGCTTCCTCGCCTCTCTCTCTCTGCCTGCCTTTGCCTACTTGTGATCTCTCTCTCTCTGTCAAAGAAATAAATAAAATATTTTAAAAAATAAAAATAAAAATAAAATAAAAGCCACACAGAGAAGCTGAGTAGTTTCTTAATATATTCCACTTGTTAATGAGAAGGGAAAGTACTCATTAGTGATCCTTAAATCCTGGTGAATCAGCACTGTCCACAGAAAACAAACATACTATGCTGCTTATATCAAAGGGAGAAAAAAGACTCACATTGCTTTTTCCCTCTTTTGTGGTCAGCTATGCTCTTCATGTTTTTAAAAACAAAAATGATATCATCACATTTCCCCTCTGGGTCTGTTGCTGCATTTGTAAACTTTAATATTTTTCTGTTTAGTATCTTATAAAGCAGACAAACTCATAAAATGCAAGCTGTCAGGAGCCTTCAAGATAACATGAGCCCCCCTCTAGTCACCTAACCGGAAGCTTAAGCCACATAGCTGAAATAAAGAGAAAAGAATTCTGATTTCCCAAGATCGTTAGATCTATCCTGATTCAAAGGTAAAAGGAAGGAAGGAAGGAAGGAAGGAAGGAAGGAAGGAAGGGAGGAAGGAAGGAAGCTAAGCAAGCTAGCTCCCTTACTGGAACAAAAGCTGCTTCAGGTTAGGGGCCGAGAATGGACAAATCAGTGTCCCCAGAACCCTGGGCAGTGCCTAGGAGACAGTTCTGAACATGTTTGAATGGCAAATAAATGATTGCAGCAGCTCTGCCTTGGAGCGTGGATACCTCCTGTGTGTGCTCCCAGGTCCTCTCCACCCTTTACTGGCTTTTCTGCCCAGCAGGCTGAGCTGCACAGGCCACATCAAAGAACTCCCTTCTCTGGCTTTCCAGGTGAGTCACCCGGTGAATCCTAGAAGTTTGGAGGGACAGAGCAGGGTGAGTTTGGGGTATTTATTTTCTTGACTTCCTCCCTGTGAGAGTGCTTTCCACTGGCTTCTTTTCCAAGGTCACAGTGTTGAAGTTCTAGAACCTAGGGGAGGTTCGGTGGGGTGAGGTCTGGAGCCGATGACCAAGAAAGAATTCTTGAGACATCTTTGGTGCAAAATGGTGGTTTGTTAAAGGACAGGGACAGGACCCATGGGTAGAAAGAGCTGCTCCCTCGGGGATGTGAGGAGTGGCTGATGATATATACAGGAGTTGGGTAGGTGAGGACAAAGGGGGTGTTCAGAAGGGCTATCACGGTAAAGAAGACTGTCAGTATATTGAAGGCCTGGTTACTATCAAGCCGAGGCCGTTTTTCCCTTTAATGAGGCATTAGCGTGAAGACAATTGGGAGTTTAATGGTCGAATGTCACATTCCTGCTATCAAGCGTCCTTGTGAGTGAGATTTGGGTTTAGAAGAAATTTAACTTTATTTACATTTCTTTCTACCTCAGCCTCCTTCAGTTTTGTTTATGGAAAGTGATGTTAGGGTTTGAGGAACTGAGTTATAGGTGCCTCTGGAAATTGGGCTATTGATAAGGTAACTTCTTTGTTGTAAATCTCTAGGACATTTGTAAACCAAGGGAGACTCCTGCCTTGCAGGATTGTGATCTCTGCAAGTTAAATATTTGTTTTTCTTTTAGGGCAGCCTGGGGTACCTAGGGATGTCACATATTACCGAGGAGAGCGGGTGGAGAGAGGGTGCAAGGTGCCAGCTTTTGCTTTGCCCTCAGCCAGCCTCCTGCTCCCTCATCAACAGCACCTGGCAGGGGACCTTCTCCACCAACTCTTTCTTATCAGGGTCCGGTGACACTGAGACTCTCATCCCTTCAGCTGGGGAGTTCTGTGCTGTCCTTTGTGCTTCCTTCCCTACACCCTGCCCGCACCTTAGGAAATGTCTCGTTAGTAAACTTTCCTTGAACTATCCTAATTGAATGCACCATTTCTGCTGGACTATGCCTGACACAGATGATCACAGAGTCAGTACATGTTGGTTCAGTGGCTGCTTCCTAAAATGCAGCCTGTAGTCTCTTCACCACACTGTGTGCTCTGGAGGAAGAAGTGCCTCTTTTTTTTTTCATTTTTTAAGTTTATTTATTGATTTTTTTTTTTAAAGTAATCTCAAGACCCTGAAATCAAGTCACGTGCTCTTCCTACTGAACCAGGCAGGCACTTGGAGGTGCCCCTTCTTAATGCTCATACTGGAGGGTGTGGGTGGAATGTACGGATATGAGCTTCAACTTTCTAAAGAAGAAACTCTGCTGATAGATCCATTTTTTCCTGTCTCCCCACCAACAACCAATCCTGTGAATTACAGCTTCGCCTGCAGCCCGGTGAGTCATCTTTACCTACAGCTGCAGCCACAAAAGCAGTAACAAGAGGGGCTCCAAGAGCTCTCCAAATGTTGGCTACTTTGGCTGTTCCTACAGCAGCAGAAAGACCACAAACCAATAAAAATCACCATTTGTCTGGTTGTTTGGTGTTTTGTGGCTGTTTTCACCTGTTCCTTCAGCTGTGTTTTCATGCGGACGCCCTCCCCCAGCTTACTGGAGGCCTGTGTGATGCAGGGCCAACAGCAGAGTTGGCAGAACCTGAGCTCACCATTCCCATCTGTAATGGGTGATGACATCAGATCTAGAGGAGACCTCCATGCAAGGGAATGACCTAACCTTATCTCATGACTCTCCTTCATGGGATGCCAGCCCCAGTTCTTTGGGTGTGTGCAGACTCCCACCACCCCCCTTATTGTTCAAGTTGTTGCCAGTTGTTGCTGATGATTTTAATTCACTTCACAACTTCTGTCTCTGTGCCTAGATGGTCCAAGTAAGATGCTGTGAATTGCACTTAGAAATGGGATGTATCACTCTGTTAGATTTTCATGTGTTCTACGACTGAGGGTCTGCTGGGTGTGGTGGGTGATGGAGACAGTCATCTCTCCTCTTCTGCACAAAGAACTGACAGTTACTTGGGTTACTAGACCAGGCTAAGGCCTCTAACTCTGACTTGATTGCTCGGTTCAGCTATTGCTTCCTATTGTTCTCTTTCCTGTGCATTTGGAGCTCCTCTGACCCTTTGACTATGCAGCTCCTTGTACAGCATGGTCTACCGCCTCTAATGCTAGACTCAAACTGATTTTAGATCAAGATCCAACAGAAGCTTCCAGCAGCACTCAAAGAGATGAAACCTCTAGCTGCAGACTGTCCTTGCTGCTTGAAAGACATGGGCCAGGTTTGAACAGCAATCATTAATTTCAAAGAAATTTTCCATCTCCAAGGCTTTGCATCTCACTAATTATTTTCAAGGTAAATTGAATTTATTTTGAGGTATCTTCCAGCCCCACCCTGCAATAAGCAATTAACATGAAATTGCTGACCTGCACTTGTTCAAGGGAGCCCTGGATTCCCAACTCTTCTATAGTTATATATAGGGTTACATTGTCTTTGAGCTGCAGCTGATTTTCCACCAGTGCAGTGATTACTTCCTTTATTTTTACCTGTAATAAGCAACACTGTAATGAAAGTGAATAGGAAAGCTTCAGTTGGTGGTTGAAAATGACAGACTATCCTTCTCCGACTACTGGGCTGGGGGAGGGTGGCGGCCTATTAGAAAATGGAACCGTAGGTCATTTGGGAAAAATGTTTTAGTGAAATCCACCAACCTGGGTGATGTGCTGAATATTAAACCGGAAAGAAAGCAAGCCAAACCAAACAAAAAATAGATTTTTTCCCCCTTTGAATGAACAAAGAGCAATGTCTTTAAATGCTAAATGAGTCAGTCCTGAGCCCTCTCTGGTGCCCCTCAGGGACCATTGTCTCAACTGCCAATTAAGCTGCTTGGTTTTCTACCCTCTGTGCTTCTCTCCCAGCTTTCATTCAAATGCTCTCGGTGACTAATAGAGAGTTGTTGCTCTTGTATTTCACAAGCCCTCCCTCTAGTATCAGAGCTCTATTAGGTATTTACAAACCAGTTTAGCATAATGACTTAATAATTGTCACACCCACATAGCAGCCAGCGATAGCTGGAATCTCCAGGTTTGGGATTTATTTCTGTTTGGCTCTAAGTTAGGTCATTTTGTCTTTGAAGTTGCCAGATGCTTTAGAAACCCTAAATGCCCCTTGTTCCTCTTGTGAAGAAACAGCACAGTGCAGAGAGGAGATTGTGTGCAGGGGAGTCAGGGGAGACAGTGAATGGAAAGCCCACGGTCCAGGGGTCCAGGCGTACCATCTCTGGGTCCTGGGATTGAGCCCAGCCTTGCAGACCATTGGGATCCCTGCTTAGCCAGGAGTCTGCCTCTCCTTCTCCCTCTCCATACCCCACCCCCACTTATGCTTTCTTTCTCTCAAATAAAAAACAAACAAACAAAAAACCCTCCCCAAAACACCACACAGTCCAGCAGGAGAGAAGATGCACCAGTTCAAGGAGTGCTCTTGACCCCAAAATGGAACCCACGATCTTTAAGAAAGACTCCCACAAAGTGAGGCCAAAGTTCTGAAGAAGGAGAGGGTTAGATTTCCAATGGTTCCAATGGTTCTCAACCAGGACATTCTTGTCCTCCACGGAAGAACATTTGCCAACGTCTGGAGACATTTTTGGTTGGCACAACATGAGGCGAGGATGGGCACTAGTCTCAAAACAAGGGCATGAGTTAGAGGTCACATCCTAGGAAATGAGAGAAGCAGACATTTAATGTCCTACCTCATTAGCTTCTGCACCTCTTCCTATATGCCACCATTTCTAGGTCCAGCTCTGATGCCTCCTCCTCACTCCCAATCTCCCCACCTGGCCGCTCACCCAGTCCTCCTCAGCTCAGCATGGCTGTCCTGGCTTTGCTGTGGGGGGCGGCTGGTGTGCTGTGGGATATTTAGCAGCTTCCCCGATGGCTGTAACTCACTCTCTTTTTGAGCCCCGGATTCCTCATCTGTTACATCAGTTCTTTATTCAGACAACAAATATCTATGGAAACTCTATTATATTCTAGCAGTTGTCCCAGGCTTTGGGGATACCCATGGTAGATGAGAAAAGTTCCTGCCCATAGTTAGCTTACATTCTGCTGGGGAAATTAGACAATAAAAACAGAATTAAATAAAAATTTAGTATATTGGTGTCCCTGGGTGGCTCAGTCAGTTAAGTGTTCAGATTTGATTTTGGCTCAGGTCATTCATGATCTCAAGGTCGTGAGACTGACCCCCCTCCCACCCCCCGCCCCCATACTGGACTTTGTGCTGGGAACCCGCTTGGGATTCTCCTTCTCCCTCTCCCTCTGCTCCTCCCCCCCTATTCCTCTGTCTCTTCCTCTCTAAATAAATATATAAATAAATAGACTTTTAATATATTATTGGCAGAGAGAAAAGCTGTGAATAAGCAAGGTAGGTGGATGGAGAGTCATAGAGCTGTTCTTTTGGCCAAGAACATCAGGGAGGGTCACTCTGAGGAGGTGACATTTCAGGAGTCCTGAATGAAGTGAGGGAGCAGGCCATTGAATTGTGGTGGAAGGGTATTCCAAGCAGAGGGAACAGTGAGGGCAAAGGCCCTGTGGCAGGCATGAGCTTGATGTCCTTCTAACAGCCAGGGAGAAGGGGTGGCATGAATTCTGCTCGTTCTAAGTGTGCAGGGAGTGTCTTCTATGGCTGAGATTCTGCTGGCTGAGGAGGTCAGTCATCCTTAGCCCTGGCTGCACATCAGAGTCGCCTGGGCTGCTTCTTTCTGAGAAGTATCCACGCAAGGTTTCACTCAAGACCACATAAAATCAGAATCTTTGGGGGTGAAGTCATCAGTATTTTATAAAAACTCACTGGGTAATGCTAATGTGTTGCCGGAGTTGAGAGCCTCTGGTTAAGGTCAACTTAGTGGCAGAGACTAAAATCTTTACAGAAATGAGATTAGGAGAAATACAGGTTTCTTCCTGCACAGAGAAAGTGGGTGCATGTGAGTGCATGTGAGTGTGGAGGTTCTGAACACAGAGAACTGGGCATGGTGGAGGGAGACAGGTTGCTGCTGATGCTGAAGAGGGGCCAGCGGCCCTCCCGGGCCAGACCAGGTGTGGGGAGCAGGCAGAATGGCACAGCAGAGCCTGGCCTGGGGCTGCACTCACCCAGGCAAGCCTGGCCTCTGCAGCAGGAGGCTAGAAGAGGTTTCTGTCTGGGCTTTCTTCAGTTTCAGAGTTCCCTCTGTCTGCCTCTGTTCCTTTAATTGCTCAGCTTGCACTTACCTCCTCCCTCATCCCTGGTTTCTTTCCTGACTTCAGCTTCCTGATAGGGGGCTGGCTTTGATTCTCTGCTCCTTCTTAACCTCAGGCCCTTTAAACTCTCCTGCCCACAGCCCCCTCCCAGTAGGCATTCCCAGCCTGTACTGCGACCTTCTGATTCTAGCTTCTAGCCTGCAGTCCATAGACCTTTTTTGCACTTAGAGGGCAATTAATGTCTTTTTTTAGGTTTCCTGGTTAGTGGACTGTTAGCAGCGAAGACGTGTAGAGAGCTGTGTACTGTCTATGATCATGTATAACACACACTCACTCACACATGTTTCTCTTGGCTGTAACTGTGAATGGCAAATGCTAGGAACAGGTACCATCAGTCAGTTTCCTTTCTCACACCCACGCCAGATGAAATTTTCATAATTGACTATTACGACTGTCCTAGCAGCCAGTGGTAATTGACAGACAAGAAGCAATCCTGGCTTAAAGGTGTAATCGGCCCTCAGAACAATTTACTGACCAAACATGCTTGAACATGTACCAGCAACAGGCCTCTGGGGGAGAGGATGATACGTGTCCTCGAAGCTGAGCAGCTGGGAACGCCGGTCCCGCTCCGGGTGGAACACCACCTGCTTCTTTTTTCTGTTGTCGCCCCTTCTCCAGAGACCACCTGTGGTTAACTAGATGATTCCTTTAAATGTGTTTACTCAACCACAAATCCTATACTGCTCCATCACGCATATCTTGCTTATCTATAATCTTCTTCAACTCCTTTGTTGATTGTTGTATCTTAATAAATACAGGACTGAGGAGTTCAGGGCTGCAGTCTTCTCCACTGTGGACCCCTGTTCCCATTCTCTTGAAGCTGACCTTTTGTGCCTCATTCTTCTCCCGGGTGCCATTGGGAAGCGGCATAAAGGTGCCACGTCCTGCCTTAAAAAGCAGCCTGTAGTGGGACACATGCAGGGAGAGTGGTCTGCCAGGAATGAAAAAACCTCCCAGCCACCATCTGAGTGGTGAATTTCGGCTTTACAACCATCAGAAAAGGGGAAATTTCACGTACCACACAGAATTTCGAGTAAGTTAATCACAAAGGCATTTATTTATTTGACAGAGATCACAAGTAGGCAGCGAGGCAGGCAGAGAGTTGGGGGGTTGGGGAGCAAGCTCCCTGCTGAGCAGAGAGTCGGATGTGGGGCTCGATCTTAGGACCCTGGGATCATGACCTGAGCCAAAGGCAGAGGCTTTAACACACTGAGCCACCCAGGCGCCCCCATAAAGGAGTTTAGACACCATTTTGAAGTTCAAGCAGGAAGCTGTCATGAGGTTTTGGCAGGCAAGTGACATGATTTGAGCTGTTCTTCAGGAAGACTGATCTTGCAACTGCATGTAGGTTGACTGTGGGTGGGATGGAGCGGACTCATTAGATAGGATAGAAGGTGCACAGGTTTGAAGGGACTCCAAAGTATACGGTTCCAGACTGCTCCTCTGCTCTGGCGTAAGGCCACCTGTGGGACTGAATAAAAAGTTAGGGGTTCCCAAAGGCTTTGAACCCCACCTTCTTTATACAAGTCCAATACCCAAACTTTGGAGAAAGACCCAGGGCTTCCCTGGAGACTGAAGAGGTCACCACACCACATATGCAGCTAAAGCGGCAGTTTCAATGGACACAGTCTTGCTACCAGAAATTAATTACCATCTAATTTGCATGGCCTGTTGATTAACTGTGCACATGGCCCAAAGGCCAGGGAAAAGCTTCTTAACTAAAAGCTGGCAATGCTTTCCTGCTGCTCTGGGAGAACATGAGTCTAAGGTCAGATGTGCTTTACTAAACCGTAACAACTCAAGCAGGAAGGGAAGAGGCCAGGGCACGACTTACCATCCATCCACCAGCCCCAGGTTCCCGCTCTGAGATGATATTCGGAACTTGGTGAGCCATCTGTGTGCAAATTGTATTTATTTATTTATGAGGTTGAATGTACACGCTAACTAAACACTGATTTATCAAATATCTTGGTATGAAAAGGAAATATTTTTATTGCAGATATATAAAGATTCTGAAACCCAATAGCACTCCATGGAGTACACTAATTAGAATCAAACCCATTCCTGGTGAATGGAAATGAAATGAATATACACGGGTCTGTCCAGTGCTGGAGTCCCAGGAGTAACTTCACTGCTGTTATTGATGGACACCATTATGAAGTGGAAGCCAAAAGCAGCAGATGTCTGCAGAGGGAAATAAAGGACTTGGAGATGCAGTGTTGACGAGCTGGCATCTTATCTCCCTGCTAAATTAGATTTGGGCCTCCTCTTCCTAAAGAGGTTAAATCTTGGCTCGGCTTCAGAAAAGATGACTATCAGCAAGCTGGCATAGAGAGGGGTCAGTCTGTCATCAGTCTTAGTTTAGAGAATCTAGTTTCTTTATGTTTTCACAAAAAAGCCTTTGGCTTCATGGAGTGAAGTGTGGAAATTCCTGATTATAATCTATGGAAAATAAGTGCCCTTTGGGGTGCCGTGATGGCAGAGCCAGATATACATTGGGACAGTGGGTCTGAACTGGAGAGAATTTCAAAGATTTTCCTAGGGGAAGTAGTGAGCCTAGAGCACATGGGTGATTGATGGAGACAGAGAACTCTCACCCGTAGAGAGTTTTCCTAGAACTAGTCTGGCCTTTGAGCTTGAACTACAGCTTGAAAAACCCAACAGTGTGAGTCCCCACTCCTAGGACCAGTAGCACACCAGGTAATGACAATTTAGGGCTCAATCAAGGCTCAAAAAATGATGGAGCAAGAATGGTCTTTGTCCTAGGATGGGGTAAAAAGCAGAATGTGGAGATGTTGTGGGGGATGGGGTTGGTTTTACAGTTAAGAAAATCCTGTGCCATGACTGCAAATTGCTAGATGTCATTTTGTCTATTTCACAATTACTCTGCATCAAATTACCAGCCAGTGCTTCCTGATCCTTTCCACATTTATTTATGAATAAAATTTTCACCACAAAAAGACCAGTGACCATCTCTATTAGGAAAAAGTATTGCAATCAGAAGAAGATAGAACAGGTACAGGGATGAGACCTGGATATTCCCTGCCCACAGGCCTGGGCTGGGTCCCCTTCTCTACTTCCCACCCTGAGGGAATGCATCCTCCCAAGACCCGTGAGACACTGTTGGGGTTGGCTATGTGAGCTCCCCGTCTCAGACATAACTGGTCCACCTTCTAGAGGCCCACACCTGTACTGAGACCACACCTCTGCCCCCTCCCAGCCGCTGCACACCAATCTGGAGTGGAAGGGTCTGCAAAACCGCACGCCCTTCTGTGCTTAGCTGATGTAGTAAAAGGCCCTTTGCTCCTGAGGACTTGTTCATTCAAGTTTCACTGTGGCATCTCTCTGCACACAGGGATTTCCTATGTCAGATGGGCACCATTTTTGATGCCTTCCCCCCACCTACCTAACAATATATTGACTAAGATGAGCCATTTGAAATCTCTAGGACTTGTTTCCCCTCCAGGGTGAGGGACCTTGCTGCCAAGGGCACCTGTGACACAGTTTTGGCTGGAGATGGGGCACCCAGGCCTGTAGAAGCCCAGTGCAGTGAGATTTCAAGGCAGCCACACAGCCCACCACCAGGGTTCCCCTGCAGCCCTCAGTCTGAGCACCAGTTAGGAACTAGACCTTGGGGGCTGCAGGGGTCTTCTCTAAGTTTCTTGTTGTGTTTGCATTAGCTTATCTAAGCAGTAGCAGAAAGTTGTTTTTGTGCTTTACATTTGAAAAAAAGGAAGACTGAACAAAGGAGCCATGACCCCAAGGTTCTTGGAGTGGAGTGAAGACCTTAGATTTTCCTGAACCCATCAGGAGACAGTGAAAACGGCACAGGGCCTGACTGACCCACATCTCTTCTCCCCTGCCCCTGGGAAAGGCAGAGCTGAGGGGGGAGAGTATTTCAAATGGTACTGTGAAAAGCCATCCTCTTCACTGGGAGGGGCACACTTAGAAAATACAGGAGTGAAGAGCGGAGTCAGCTGTAACCCCTGCCCTGGGCCAGGTTGGCTGCAGCCTGAGGCTGGTCCCCGTCAGCACCTTCAGCTACTTCTGCCAGGCCTCTGGCGGAGAAACGAGTGCCACGTGGAGGGGGCCGTTCTGTCCGGAGGCTGGAGAGACGGGCGCACAGCCATGTTGGGTGAGGCTGCGGTGCCGCGACCTCGCAGCAGGGTGATGCGCCGTCGCCCTGGAACGGTTTATACTATGGGGATGGGGTGGAGGTGGGTTGAGGGTCAAGGAGCCTGGGTGGTGTGTGGAGATGGTTTTTTGGCCCGGTTGTGGTCTGGTGTGTTTGATGAACCTTTTATGGAGATCGTGGCAGCACCCCCCTTTCTGACACCTTTGCTGTTGCCACTGAGCAAATGAGCCTTGGCTACAGCTGCTCTTGAACCCCAGGCATCTCCAGTCTAGGGGGGGTGGGGGGTGCTGTTTGCAAGTCTGCCATTGGCGCTCGAGGGACTCCTGCCACGCTGTCCCCCACCTCCGCTCTCCTTCCTGCCTGCCTCCTCTGCCTTCTCCCTGCGCCGCATCCCATCAGAACCCCTCCCCTTATTAAATTTTTTCCCCCTTCCTCTTCTGAATTGAACACTTTTCTCTTTCTGGACGTTAAGAAGTGTTTTGGGAAAAAATGTGTGAGTGCAGATCAAAAATAAGGAGGCCTGGGTCCCAGCAGCAGCTCTGCCGTTTAGCAGGTCTATCACCTTGGACAAGTTACTGGCCTCCAGGCTGATATGTGGCCCATATGTTCATTTAAGTTTTTGAATATATAATAATATGGTTCAAAATTTTAAAATTTTTACAGCATCTCCCATCCTTAGCCATGCAGTTCCCCTCTTTATAGGCAAACAAGGCCATGGTGTGATCTCCCAGACAGGCAAGCACACACACACTTAGATTCACGCACTTTTCCACCATTTTCATGCGAGTAGTAACACAACATACACAGAGTTCAGCGCCTCGTGTCTTCCTCCGACACATTTCAGGTGCCTTCTCACGTGAGCACATAGACAACTGCTTCCTTCCTTCCGGTGCTTAGCATTCCACGGGGCAGTTAGTCCTCCCTGGTGGACATGGGGGCAGCTCCCCATCCTTTCTGTGTCTCACGCTGCAGTGAATAACCTTGCTTACACACCACCATGCCCGTGTGTGAGCACAGCTGTGGTAGACAGTCTGTGACATGGAATTTCTGGGTCAGACAACAAGTAGAGACAGCAGACAAACACATACTAATTAGATGTGTGACCTCAGGGAAGGCACTTGATGTTCCTGGGCTTCATTTTTTTTTTTTTTAAGTAAACTAGGAGGGTTGGCCTCGGTGACCTGCAGGTCCTTTCCACCTTGGGAGCTTCTGGCATTCAGCACCTCCCGTCTGGGAAGACTTTGGCAAGAGACACTGTGGTGCCTCTTGTGATCTGCCCACAGACACAGTGTCCCTGGGTCTAGGCCACTACCTGGGAGCCAAAATTCATTCTGTACACAACCAGCAGGAAAGAACTTGAAGAGACAAGTGCAAGGGCCAGGACTGACGTCATCTGTCCTTCTCTTCTCTTTTGGCCTCTTTAAAGGTAGCTGCTTTGGTAGACTCTCTTTGAAATCAGAGGGGACATGGAGGCATTTTGCCTTGATTTACCAGATTGAGGGAAATGAAAGGGATGGATATACTTTTTTTTTTTTTTTTTTTGGAAAGGGATAAATACACTTAAGTTGAACTGAGTGTAGTATCACCAGAATACTAGGGGGTTAGGAGAATATTAATGAGATATTAGGATATAAAGATTATTCAACAATGCAATCAACCAAGCAATGCATGTTTTGTTGGTATACTGACTAAAAACAACCTTGTCTGAAGGTTTTGTCCTCACTGAATATTGGAATTATGTGGCTGCTAGGCTAAGTCTGAAGAAAGCCACAGCCAAGTTCTGGGTTTTCTGCATGTGCTCTGACATTGTTATCATCAATCAGATTTGAGAGTCAGACAAGATACTGACAAGACATTTGACTCCCAAGATGCCCTAGGATCACTCAAGCAAGCCTCTTGGTCATGCGCAGATGAGGAAATGGGAAATAAAAATGGGCAAATGCACTGGGCCTGTGGTAACTGAGAAGGAAAGGGTCTTGAAAGCGGACCCAGACGCTAGATAGGGTGGTGAGTTGATGGGGCAGTGGAAAGTCCCATCATGGTGGGTACAGCAAGCTATCTGAAAGGCATAACAACAGTAGCACAGCCAACATGTGTGAGGGGCCCAGCAGTGCATAGAAAGTGCAGTGGTTAGTTGGGGAACAGGTGGAATTCAGAGATCTAGGCAAAAGTCTTTGCGAACTCTGAGAAACAGAAGAGGACTGTGAGGGCCCCCTCTTAGAAGGCCTGTGTGTGCCTGGGCAGGTTGTTGAGACACAGACATAGGCATGAGGTCAGGAACAAGGCCACAACACAGATTCTAAGACTGAGGCCTTTCATGGGAACAGTACAGAGTACATCTATCAGAACTAGGTTCCTACTAAGAGTAATTTGATTTTGAGCAGAAGCTCCTCTTATCACCATATCTTGGTTCAACATGAGCTCTAGAGACTTAGGGAAGTAAGCTTGCAGATGGGAACACTCTAGCCCTGACTGGGGAGGAGAGAATCAGGAACCAAGTGGTTCTGATTACCTCCTACTAAACAAATCCCCATTGAATCCTTTCCCCCTCCCTCTGCAGATCTACCACTGCCCTTGCTCACACCCCCATGCCTCTCTCTTGGACTGATGCAATGGCTCAACTGCTGTCCCCTTCTCCAGTATGGTCTCCCTCAACTTTTTCACCTGGCAGCCAGATCTGACCATATCCCTCCTCTGCCCCAAATGCTCAGTGGCTCCTCAGGGCAGCCTGAAGTGGTGTATGATCTTTAGTGACTGGTCTATCCCTCCTTTTTAACCTTACCTCGTGCATTTGTGTTCTAGGAGTATTAAAACATGCCATGGTATGTCTAGCCTCTGAAGTTGTGTTCACATTGTTACCTTTGCTTAGAACTTCCCTCTCTGTCTTATTTACCTGGATGACTCTTCCTTTCAAAACTCAGTTTGCCTCCTCCAGAAACCTTTCCTCTTTCCCAGGAGTGGCCTGGTCTCCACTAGGCCCCTCTAGTTCATGGCTTCTCTCAGAACTCTGGAAAAACTCAGGCTGTATGTCCAAGGCTAGAGCCCTACTCCAGACCTATTAAATTACTAGGTCCATCCAGTGTACATTGTTACTGTTAGCTGAGGTCATAATGCCTGCATCTTATTTCCCAGTGGTTCAGAAATCGTGTGTGTGTGTATTTCTCTATCATGTATCTGTCATCTATCTATTCTATCATGTATTTCTAGCTATCAAAGTATGTATAATTAAGTCTTTCTTGTACTGTTACCCTACCTTTTTGGCATTTGAAATTTTCCAAAATAAAAAAAAAATTGAGAAAAAAATTAATAGTTCCATCCAGATTGGCCAGGCCATCTGTCCTTTTACAAAACTCCTGAGTGGAGCTTCTGCCTAGAGCCAGCGAAGACGACTGCACTCATCATTTTGCCTCATTATTGACAAGCTCCTTTTTGTGACTCTGACTTGTGTAGGAGATGGCCAGACCCTGAGAGCAGAAGCCTCTGTGTTTTAGATGTTTGCATCCCCTTGTTTCCCAGCTATAGTATGGGCTTGGCATGTCTTGTGAGTATTTAATATGTGTTCATTGAGTGTAACTAAAAGAAAATTAGATCCAAGGCAGGTAGGTGATTATAGTATTTGTTATTCATTTATTCATTCAATATTTCATCATTTATTAAGCACTTATTGTTTCAAGCATGTCTGAGGCACAATGGGTCATATAATGATCTCAGCACTATTGACATTTTGACTAGTAATTCTTTGTCATGGGGGCTGTTCTGTGCATTGTTGGATATTTAACATCATCCTTGACCTTTACCCACTAAAAGTCAGTAGCACCCCCTGCCAAGTTGTGACAACCAAAGATGTTTCCAGGTGTTGCCCAATGTCCCTGGAGGCAAAATCACCTTCAGCTGAGAAGCACTGATCTTCAAAACAGTCTGCCTTTAAGATGCCTGATGTGTAGGAAGGAAAGAGACACACGCGTGCAATGAAAGACAAGATGTGTAAAGATTGCCATGAGTAAGGACAGAGTGCTATGGGTCACAAGAAGTGGAAAACATTAATTCCACTTGGGGGCATTTAGGAAGACACTGTATAAAGAAATGGGCTCTGGGTTTTAATAGCTTTACAGATGGGGTGCTCTTTCAGGGTCATCCCGTTTCCAAAGCTTCTGCCATCTGACATGCGTACCAGCAGGCTGCGGTCAGCCACGTCTTTTTCTGTCCTCATCACAGTCCCAGAAGATAGACAAAACAGTTATTAACTCTACTTTGTAGATACCAAAATTGAACCCAAGCTAGTCTGCATCAGTTGAGAGGCAATGATGTGGCTCATGGTATAGACCCTGGAAACAGCCTGCCTAGGTTTGAATCCCATCTCCACACTCCGGATCTGTGACCTCTGGACTTGTTTCTTTTTTACTAAATATATTTTTCTTGGGGAGCCTGTGTGGCTCAGTCGGTTAAGTGACCAACTCTTTTTCTTTTTTTTAAGATTTTATTTATTTATATTGACAGAGATCACAAGTAGGCAGAGAGAGAGAGGGGGGAAGCAGGCTCCCTGCTGAGCAGAGAGCCTGATACAGGGCTCGATCCCAGGACCCTGAGACCATGACCTGAGCCGAAGACAGAGGCTTTAACCCACTGAGCCACCCAGGCGCCCCTAAGTGACCAACTCTTGATTTCAACTCAGGTTATGGTTTCAGAATAGTGAGGTTGAGCCCCATGTCAGGCTCTTTGCTGGGCATGGAGCCTGCTTAAGAGTATCTATCTCTCTCGCTCTTCCCCTGCCTCACCCCTTCTCAGGCTTGCACTTGTGTGTGCGCACTTTCTCTCTCTCTCTAAAAAATTCTTTATTGTGGTTGACATGTAATATTAAATTAGTTTCAGGTGTACAACATAATGATTGAATAATTATACACATTATAAAATATTCATCATGATAAGTGTATTATAATATTATTGCCTGTATTCCCTATGTTTTGTTTTTCACCCCTGTGACTTATTTAATTTCTAACTGGAAGTTTGTAACTCCTAATCTTCACCCCTTCACCCATTCTGCTCATTCCTTCAGCCCCCCTTTTCTTTGGCAACCACCAGTTTGTTCTCTGTATTTATGAATCTGTTTCTATCTTTATTGTTGTTATTGTTTGTTTATTTATTTTGTTTTTTAGATTCACATAAAAAGGAAATCATATAATATTTCTCTTTATCTGTCTGGCTTATTTCATTTAGAATAGTACCCTCTAGGTCCACCCACATTGTCAGGAATGGCAAGATCTTGTTCTTTTTTATGGCTGAGTAATAGTCCAGTGTGTGTGTGTGTGTGTTACATATTCTTTTTATTTTTTTAAAGATTTTATTTATTTATTTGACAGAGAGAGATCACAGTAGACAGAGAGGCAGGCAGAGAGAGAGAGAGAGGGAAGCAGGCTCCCTGCTGAGCAGAGAGCCTGATGCGGACTCGATCCCAGGACCCTGAGATCATGACCTGAGCCGAAGGCAACAGCTTAACCCACTGAGCCACCCAGGCACCCTGTGTTACAATTCTTTACCCATCTATTTATTGATGGACACTCGGGTTGCTTCCATATCTTGGCTATTGCTATTGTAGATATGGGTTTGTGTCTTAACCTCATCATACCTTAGTGTCCTTATGTATAAATCAGAGCAAATAATAGTTCCCATCTTGTGGAATTTTGTAAGACATTGACATGGGTCAAATACTTAGAACATTGCCTGAACTATAAAAACTATTGTAGAAGAGTTTGCTGCTATTTTTGTCATTACCAAGGCCATATAGCAAATTGATGACTGATGTAAAATGATAATTTGAATCTGTATTCCCCTTATCCAGTGTTTCCTCCATCTCAAAGTCTTCTTACTATTTGAACAAGAGAATCAATTGTGGATCAACCAGCAGTGCTGGGAAAAGCAGAATCCCTGGCCACCATCCTTTATCTAAACATCACCACCTGACAGAAATATCAGGAAAGCCACAGAAGTAGCAGTAGATTTTCTAATAATCATATTAAATAAAGCAAAAAGAAACAAATAGAACTAATTTTGATAATATATTTTATTTAGTCAAATATATCCAAAATATTAGTATTTCAATATGTAATCAATAAAAAATTATTAATGATATATTTACACTTTTTCTCCATGCTACCTCTGGGAAGTTCAGGGTATACTCATACAGCATATGGACTAGCCACATTTCAAGTGCTCCATATCCACACCTCACGTGTCTCTACAGTATTGGGACAGTATAGGTGTTCTAAACACAGCCAAGGGTTTGGTTTTGTTCTGTTTTTGGTTGCTGGATGCTCATATTATTTCAAACTGTGCCCTGGAGATGGCAAACCAGAGTAAATAGTGAAAGACTTCCTGAATTTTACTTGCAGGACATTCAAGCATCTCTTTGCTTGCTCCTATCTTAACTTCATTGAAATAAGCCAAATACATATTTTAAAAACTGTGAGTTCAGTTATTAATCTTTTCACTCTTGATTTTACTTGAGTATGGCTTTCAATAAATCATGTCATAACATCCCAGATGTTACCCTTCAGGCCGCTCATGAGATCGCACACAGCCTCTGGGAGCCTCAAGCTCCCACCCAGATGAAGCCTTGAGTGCCCCTCTGTGATCAGGCTGCCTTGCAGTCTCTTTCCATGGTAAACACAGAGCCACCTGCCATGACTCTGCTGGAGACGACCTCGTATCACCTGCCAGTCTCTGGAGCAAGCTGGTGTCATCCCTCCTCTGCCATCCCTGGACTGGGGAATGGAATGGAGGCTGAGAACAATGAGTGACCTGTTTGAAGCCAGGCAGCAATTTGTCATCACTGAAGGAATACAAGCTGTCAGACCCCATGGGTGGCCTCTTTAAAATGTTCTGCACTGCAAGCATTGCCTAGTGCCAGCATTTTAACAAAATTAGCATTCAGGAGGATGATAACTAAATTTTCACCATGCTTAGTGCCTTCCTTAACTGATTTCACCTTCACAGGGGGCTCTCTGAGGCTGTTACCTTATTTCCTCCGCTTTGCAGGTGAGGAAACTGAGGTACGGAGACTGCATGGTCACAGATGTAAGAGGCAGAGAAGAGTCAAACTCATTGGGAGCCCAAGCTCCTCACCTTACCACAGTGCACCTTTGACTTGGGCTGACCCACCAGCATTTTCAGGGAATAGAGTCTCCTTCTCTGTCCTCAGTACCTAGAAGGGTGCAGGATACTTACTAGGTGTTAATAATTGTCCATTGACTGACTGACTGCATCTGTTCAGGGCTGGTAATGTCTCACATTAGCTCTAGACCACAATTCAGGCAGATAGTTGCTCCACTTGGCAACTTTTGTCCTGCACTTGAACTGAATTTGACTTCATGCCTTGCCTCCTGGGTTGCACTTGACTTACCTGTGACCTCTCTGTAAATGATCTGACGCTGGCTTTAAAGCCAGAAATGCATTCACTTGCAACTCAGGTTCAAGATAAACCTAATCTTAGCACAAGCACCACTAGCCCATTTTCCTACATGTTGAACGATGAGACTATGCTAGAGGACTCAAAGGAGTACCAAGCTTTCCACTCTTCCAGGCTGGGATTGAAAGGCTGAAGGTTGGAAGTAGAGATAGGGTACAGGCTGATATTTCAGAATTTCTGTGTGCAAGAAATTGTGCCCTGTGTCAGCCTTCAGTGTGGGGAGGAGAGCCAGGCACAAGCTACCCACCCATAACTTTTAAAATCAAGCATGAAAATAGCAGGTTCCCATTTTCTTTCCTCTTTCCACCGCAGACCTAATACAGGTCTGCCTGACTGCAGGATCCTTTTTGCTTCTACCCTGGCTTATGGCTATAGGCTCATCCCTATAGTGAGATATTACCCCACGTTCCCTTTCAGCTTACTCAACAACACTTTATTTTCTGCATCTGAATATTGGGCATTGTGGTCACCAAGAACTTCCTTGAACAGAGGAGGGTGTTAAAAGGTGCAGCCTCCTTCCTTGAATGGAGAAGGGTGCCTGGGTGGCTCAGTCAGTTGAGCGTCTGATTCTTGGTTTTGGCTCAGGTCATGATCTCATGCGTTGTGGCATTGAGTACCACTTTGGGTTCCCTGCTCAGCAGAGTCTTCTTGAGATTCTCTCCCTCTGCCTCTCCCCCCACTTGTGCCTGCACACTCTTTCTTTCTCTCTCTCAAATAAATCAATCAGTCTTTTTTTTTTTTTTTTTTTTTAATAGTGCAGCCTTGGGAGAGCTCCAGGGGCAGGAAGTCACTTGTTGTCTGGAAAACTAGGCTGGTTCCTCTGCCTCTCTCCACAGCAGGGTGCACACCAGGTCTGGGGGTCTCAAGCTCATGTATCCTGCTCTTGGTAAGAATAAGGAAACCCAAGAGAGAAGGCCTTGGACTTTGTGGGAAGAAGCCAGAGAGCTGGGGTGTGTAAGGAAGGAATGTCTGGCTGGCTAAAGATAGGTCTACATGCAGGTCTTCCCCCCAAGTTTGATTCTCAAATGGGTATGTTTCCGTGATACCACAGGACAATGTTTGGCCAAATTTCCCTCTCTGTCTCTCTCTCTTACACACACATACACATCACATCAAGCCACAGATCTGAGGTCTTCAAAAAGAACCTGAGGAATATTACTCAGCCATGAAAAAGAAGGAAAACCTGCCATGTGCAGCAATACAGATGGATCTTGAGGGTATTATGCTAACTGAGTAAGGTCAGACAAAAAAGGGCAAATACTGTATGGCATCATTTATATGTGGAGTCTAAAAAAAAAAAAATCAAACTCATAGAAAGAGAAAGTAGAAAAATGGTTGCCAGGGTTGGGGAGTAGGAAGTTAGGGAGAGGTTGGTTAAACTTTCAACTATAATGAATAAGTTCCAAGGATCCAATATAAAACATGGTGACTATAGTTGATAATGCTGTATTAATATAACTGAAATTTGCTGAGAGTAGAACTTAAATGCTCTCACAATAAGTAAATAAATAAGTAAATAAGTAAATAAATGAAGTGCTGATATGTTAATTAGCCAAGTGGTGGGAAACTTTTCACAATGTTTATGTACATTAAATCTCCACAAAATACACTTTAAATATCTTATAGTTTTGTCAATTATACCTCAATAAGCTAGAAAAAATGAAGGGCACAAGGGAAAACCTCTCAGAGGATTTAGTATCACAGTTCCAAACTTGATTAAACAAAGCCATCTGGAAACTCTGTATCTCTAAAAGGTTGTTATTCTTTAACGTCCTCAAAAGCAGGGGCTAGTGGTGCTAAATGCAGAATGACATTTAGCTTACTGAGTAACCACAGCCCTGGGGGTCAAAGGCCTTGATGGAACAGCTAACTTTTGCCCCAAGCATTAGCAGTTCCAAGGTTTGTGGAACAGGTAGAGCTTTGGCTTGCCAGGTGCTACCAGCCCTTCCGGGGACAACCTGGCCAGTCACCTCACACAAGTCCCTCCCTCACCAAAGCCTGATCGTTCAATCTTCCACAGGGCTTCAGAGCTTTCATTGCCCCCCCCCACAGAGATAACTGAAATCGGGAGACTCAGATACATCCCAGACGAGAGAGACGGAGCGCAAGTCACTCTAGAAGGCTGTGGAAGTGGTGGGCTGGAGATGGAGGCAGGCCTGCTGAGGGGCATGGGGTGAGGACCACCTACCTACCACAGGTGAGGAAGCCAGGGATGGGCTCCCAGAGAGGGTAACCCAGGCTGAGTCTGGAAGGATGAGTAGGTATTAGGCAAGGCATCGTTAGCAAAGCAGACAGCCAAGTGTGTGGATGTACATGGTCGGTGTTGCTGGAGGGTCAGGCAGTATACATTCAGCCAGACATAAGCTGCAGCCCTAGGAAGTTGGTCATGGGAAGTCTCGTGTGCTGTGATCTGCAGCTCGAACTTCATTCTGACTGAAATGAAGCTTCAGTAGAGTGTTTTAACTGAGGCAATAATATAGACAAATAATAATAAAAGGTAACATTTACTGAATGAATCCTTTTTGTCAAGTGTTGTCCTAAGTACTTCTCAGGTATGTATTAACTCATTTAATCCTTACAGCAGCCCTCTAGGGCACACACTAATGTTATTCCCTCTCCACACCGCGAAAGCTGAAGCATGGAGTACCCACACAGTCACATGGCTCCTAAGTTACAAAGCTGGGATTTGAACCTAGGAAGTTCAGTTCTGGAGCCCACCCTTATCCACATTGCTATTACTTAAAATCTTATGGTCATTTCTTTTTTAAAGGGATTTTAGGAGATTTATAATAAAACTACACCTATATAGAGTAAGCAAATTAACAATGAGATTGAAAATGAAAGAGAAAACAAATATAAGAAGAGAAGAAAGCAAGGACCTGTTTACAACAAGAGTCAGGCTGGGTAACCATGCAGCTCCAGCCCTAACCTCCATCTGAGCTCTCCAAAGAAAGAAATGCAAAACACGGCAGAATGTGACTCTCCAATTCCTTGCTGGGTGAAGGCAAGCATACACATTCATCTGGAGAGATACACTGCTTCCTTGGACTGAATTCGAGAAGGAGATTTGTTGTCTAATCCCTGACATAAAGTGTGATAGAAGATGCGAAGTGTATTAGTTTTCTGGGACTGCTGTAACAAATTTATCTAAATTTGTGGCTTAAAACAACAGAAATTTATTTTCTCACAGTTCTGGAGGCTAGAAGTCCAAAATCAGGGTGTTGACAGAGTTGGCGCCTTCTGGGGTGTCTGAAGGAGAATCCTCTCTTCTAGCAACTGGTGGTTGCTGGCAATCCTTGGCGTTCCTTGGATTGTAGAGGTACCACTCCAATCTCTGCTTTTGTCTTCCCATGGCCTTCTCCTAGTGCCTCGAACAGACTCCTTCTCCTTTCTCTTGTAAGAATACCACTCATCATCCAGGATGATCTCATCTCAAAACCCTTAACTTAATTACATTTGCAAAGACCCTATTTCCAAGTAAGGTCACATTCAAGGTACCAGGGATGGGACTTAGACATACCATTTCAGGAGAAACCCTTCAATTCACTATACAAAGCACTCAACAGCAATTTTGCAAAATAATTACAAGTTTTTTTTTCTTTAAATGGTGGTTTCTCACAGAGATAAAAGCCAAGGATTGAGTTCTGATTGCAACTCAGTCCACTCAAAATAGGAAGCTCCATTTAAGTGGGTCACCAAGGGAGTTTATCTGTCTTTCTGAGAGTGTCCCTGAGTAGAATGTCTTGTGAGTTACATGTCTTTGGTGCAGAGAACTTCACTGTGGGTGAACTCAGTTGATAAACAGGACTCAGTGTGAAGCAAAGTTTTGGGCCAAAGCCTTTAGGTGGGAAGCTTCCTGATCTAGTAAAGAAGTTCCTAATAAGGAGCATACATGAAGAATCACCAGGGAGATTTTGTAAAATACATGTGCCCCAATCCCACCCAAAGCCAGTGATTCAGAAGCTCTGGTATCTATCGTCATTTCTCTTGTACTGACCTTTAATGGGAATTTCAGTTTGTGTTGGAGTGGTTGGGACCTGTTCCAGGCTGCTGCTAGTTTACTCTCAATGTCACGCCATGGGTGGGGGGCACGTGGGCTTTACAAACTTTGTTTTGTTGTTGTGTTTGTTTGTTGTTGTTGTTGTTGTTGTTAAAATACACATAACATAAAATTCACCATTTTATAGTGTATAAATCAGTGGCACTTATAACATTCAATATTGTGCAACCATTACCACTATCTAGTTCTGGAACATTTACATCGTAACATTCAATATTGTGCAACCATTACCACTATCTAGTTCTGGAACATTTTCATCATTCCGAAGAGAAACCCAGTACTCATTAAGAAGTCACTCCCTATTCCGCCCTACTCCCAGGCTCTGGCAATCACGGATCTGCTTTTTGTCCCTGGATTCACCTATCCTGGTCACTTTGTATAAATGGAATCATACAGTAAATGGCCTTTTGTGTTTGATGTCTTTTGTTTAACATGATTTCATTGTTCACCCATGTTATAACAGACATCAGTAATTCATTCCTTTTTATGGCTGAATAATATTCCATTGTGCAGAAATACTACATTTTGTTTGTCCATTCAATGGTTGACAAACTTTTAGGTTGTTTCCACCTTTTGGTTCCTGTAAATAGTAACAAAGATTTGTTTACAAGTTATTGTTGGCAAGCCTTTTTCAACTCTTTTTACAAACTTTTTATTTATTTTATTTTTTAATTAACATATAATGTACATACTTTTCAAAGTAGATTTATTAATATCTTATTTTACAGATGAGGAAATCAGACCTTAGAGATCTTACTTTCTCTGGTCATGTATCTAGTAAGCCACAGAGGTGGCATATAAATGCTGGTTTCTGTCTCCAGATTCTGGGCTTACTCTACTGCATGTGAGCTGCCCCCAAGAAGTCAGACCTAAGTTGTCCCCTGTGGTCACCTTGGAGTTATACTTCTTTACTCTCTGCCGTCAACTTTAAAAAACTCCTTTTCAGGCACCTGAGACATGTTACATCTGATGGGCACTTGTTCCCTCTTTGATGTCTCTCTCCCAAAAGAGCAGCCAAGACTTGAATTTATCAAGGGAGGAGATTTGTGTGACCAGCTCCTTGGACACTTTATTAGAAAGGATTACCAGAAGTATAGTTATTTTTTAAAAATGTGTAAATATACACCCTGAATTGCCATTATGATAGAGTTCCTCCCTTATCATGATAAATGGACCTCGTGGAATCAACTTCTTCATTATGCTTGTCATTGTGAATGTGGGATTTATGGATGTTCACTTTCATAATCAGTCAAACATTAATGACCAAAGAAGACACTGCATGTTGAGACTTGAGGAAAATGATGGTAAGTGATGGGAAAAGGAAGGAAATGTGAAACCTCTCCAGAAAGAGCCAGTAAGAAAGGATTTTTGAAGTGCTTAACATTTATTGGAAGCAAAGAGAGAAAACAGGGTCCCCGTTGAAAAATGAGAGTTTCCTTGTGATCTGACAAGGGTTGGCAAGGTTGGTGACCAAGGCTGGAGTCACCCATGATGCTTCCATCTTAAGTGCAGGAACTGGAGCTTGGGGCTTTGGTATACTTCCAGGAGGAAAGTTCCCAGGTGGATTGCGGGAAGTGTTTGAATCCTTGCCAGAATAATCCCAATATTCTCAAGAAGCAAGTAGCCATTTAAGGCTTGAGAGAGGTGGATCAGAATAAATCAGACTTGGTGGTTGTTTGCCAAGGAGTTTGTTCAGTTGCAATATTGCTACAGAAAAAAAAAAAATCCCCAAACAGTGGTTTAAAATGCAAACATTTATTATTTCTCATAGTTTCTGTGGGTCAAGAACTGGGGGACAACTCAGCTTAGTGGTTCTGGCTCAGGATCTCTCATGCAGGAATGGTCAGTCACCTCCCAGTGGAACTGAATGGGAGGTAGGATGCTGGAGCAGCTGTGGTCTGGCCAGTGTCTTTTTCATCGGGTGGTCTCAAGGCTTTTCAGTAGCATCACACCACATGGACTGGATTATGCTTCCCCACAGTATGACAGCCTTGGATTTCCTATGTGGTAGCTCAGGGTCCCAAACTGAGTATTTCAAGAGAGAGAGAGAGAGCAAGCCTGGTGGAAGCTGCACAACTTTCTACATCCTTCCTATGTGGAAGGTCACATAGCATCACATTGGCCACACTCCTGACTCCCTCCCAGAACACCTTCTAGATGCTTCATTTCTTTGTGTCCTGCCCTCCCCCAAATCATACTTTGAAAAGAAAGAGTTTAATCTTATTATACTGCAAATTGTTTAAAGATGCTGCCTCTGGGAAACCTTGAGTTTTTCATAATCACCAAGTACTAAGCACTCACAAAAGAAAAGCACTGTTTTTTGTTTACATATTACCGTAGGCAGAAAATGAGTGTTGTAGAGGAAGTCCTGCTTAGCTAAATGCTATTTTTTTTTCCTATAACTTAAATTAAGGGTGGTAGGAAAGAAACAGAAAAACATGCTTTCCTTAATTAATTGCAGTGAATATTGCTTACCATTTTCAGTGTTGTTTTTTTTTTAAATGATAATTTGCCCCAATTAGCTACTCTTGGCAATACTGTATCAACTGCTACAGCTCATTTTCCCCATGTTCAGGTAATTCTTCATTAGAAGAACTTCATTAGAAGTTCAGGAATACATACCAGAATGTATGTGTGTGTATGTATTGTATATAAAAAGTATATAACTTTTTCCTTCTGACAGTTATATGATACATTATGTTCTTTTTTTCATCTTTTTTTAAATGAACTTAATTCTTAGAGCAGTTTTAAATTCATAGCAAAACTGAGCAGGGAAGACAAAGAGTTGTCATATACCCCTTGCCTTGCATATACACATGCAGAGCCTCCTCCTATCAATCATCATATCCTCCACCCAAGCGTTCTGTTTGTTACACTCAGTGACTCTACACTGACTCAGCATTATCACCCGAAGTCCATAGTTTATGCTAGGGTTCACTCGTGACGTACATTCATTCTACGGCTTTAAACAAATGTATAATGATATGTACCCACCTTTGAGTATCACACGGAATGGTTTCACTGCTCTAGAATTTCTCCATGCTCTCTGCCATCCATCCTCCCTGGCAACCACTATTTTTTTTTTTTTAACTATCCCCATAGTTTGGCCTTTTTCAGAGTGTTGTATAGTTAGAATCATACAGTACATAGGTTCTTTCAGATTGGCTTTTTATCATTAGACAATATGCATTTAAGACTACCCCGTGTCTTTTCGTGGCTTGATAGTCCATTTTTTTTCTAATACTAAATAATATCCCAGTTGTTTGGATGTACCACAGTCTATTTATCCATTCACCCAATGAAGAACATCTTGGATGCTTCCAAGTTTTGGCAATTATGAATAAAGTGGCTATAAACATCAATGTGCAGGTTTGTGTGTGGACATAAGCTTTCAGCTCTTCTGGAGAAATGCCAAAGTGTCTTTTACCAAACACCAAACTGTCTTAAACATGGCTGTACCATTTTGCGTTCACAGCAGCAGTGAATGAGAGTTCCTGTTGCTCCACATCTTCACCCGCATTTGATGTTATTAGTGTTCTGGATTTGGGGCTTTCTAATAGGTATGTTTTGATTCACTCATTCTTTTGACAAATATTTACTGAGTGTCTACTATGTGCCAGATGATGTTATCAGTACTCACATCGCATCAGTGATCAAAACAGACATAGATCCCTGCTCTCATGTGAGTTCTTATTAAGCATGTTGTCTGTGCTGGCTATCTCTAAGTAACTTTTGCATATGTGATCACATTTAGCCCTCACAGCTAGACTCTGAAATAAGTACCATTTTTATCCTATTCTATTCTGGCACAGAAAGGAGGTAGAGCCACAGCTAGCAGGAGGTAGAGCCACAATGTGCATCCAAGTGTTCCAGCTCCAGAATCTCTGCTCCATGCTTTGCTGCCTCTAGATCTGGAAGGGATCTTGGAAGTCAGTTAGTTCCTCTTCTGAATCCACAAATGTGGACTCACAGGTACCAAGTGATGAGGTGACTCCTCTAAGATCAAATAGCTGATTAATATCAGGGCCATGGCTGGAATCCTCTCTTCTAGAACACGACTTTTTTCACTGTAACTCTAGATTATTTGGGCAAAGAATTCTGTGAAGGATGGGGACTTAGTCATAGCCTCATTTCCCCACTCTCCACTTAAATGATAGTTCTTTGAAAGATTAGCACCACTACTATTTTTTTCTGTATTATCTACTGATGAATGGTCCTTGCTCTGTCCCCGAAGGGTGGGTAGAAGATGCTCACATTCACAAATGGTGTTTTCCAGCCCAGCCCAGCTCCTCCTCATCTGAAGGTGCATCTCCTTCCTCCAGAACATCTGTGGGACAAATGTTCCCTGTGGGTGTCTGAGACCATCATCACTCTTGTCAGTTTTTGTCTCTCTTTTTATTGGCCATCAGGGAGCCCAGGTTCCTATATGGCAGTGTGCCTACAGTGGGTTAGTAAAGAGAGAGATTGCCGGGATTAGTTGTTCCTTCTCAAGCATCCATCTCTGAGCATGAGATGCCATGGAGGAGGAGCACCCAAGGATGGTGCTCTGTGCGTCTCTCCTTTCCCAGTCAGAATCTTCTTGGTCACAAGTGTGGTCTCTAAACTGCCAGGAGCCTTCTAGACAAAGAGAACAGAGCGGGTGCAAATATCACATCACGGGGGGCTGGAGAATAGACCTGCAGAATTTCAGTCTGGGAGGTAGTGTTTGGAAGTCATCCTTCTCAGATTTTCCAGAACAGTTCCAATTTCATGCAACATAATTGTTTTTAATAAAGTTGGCTCATTGAATAAGTAAGTAGTTGTTATTTAATTTCTATGCCTTTAACAAGACTCTTCATTTAAATAAATCCACTAATCAGAAAAAAAAGCCTTTGTCAGTGCCAAGGATACATATTTAGGCTTTGGAAATACATTCCCCTTATTTATGGATCATCTTGACTAGAAAGGAGTTGGCTCTGATCAGAAACGTAGGGAATCAGAATCAGACACCTCACCTGACCAAAAGATGATCATCCTACATGGTTGTATAAGTTACACACTGTACAAGGCTTCCACATATAAGGATTCTCTATTCACGTTGTAAATGTCATTGATTTGTATACTTATTACAACATCTCTTTAAATGACAGATGGACAGATTTTATTCTAGTATAATCAGTATATAATATTTTTGAATTTTAAATAGAATGAAGCAATGTATTCTGAGAGAGGGGTATCTGTTCTAATTTGCACAATAATGTCCTATAGACTACAGGTGGTCTAGACTGAATATCCAGCCCCCCAGAAATCATAGCGTGGGATAGACAAAGCAGAATGCAGAGCAATAAGGGGAAAGTGGAGCAATTGTCGGCAGGACCTTGGTTAAGCTGATGGTAAGTAAATTAACACATCGTTTCAATGGTTCCTGAACTTCGCTATGCATTGCAATTTGGGGAGGGGTGTTAAAAAATACTGCCTAAAAAATACTGTCTTACCCCTAGAGATTCTGATTTAGCTGGTCTGGGATGCAGCTGAAGCACTGGGATATTTACAGTTTCTTCATGTAATTCTAATCAGCCTCCAGGGTTGAAACCATAGCATTATTTCTTGGATGGGAGACAGATGAATAAATAAATAGATCAATGGGGGCGTGACTGGATGGATGGGATGCAGAGATCAGTGAATAAATGAATGCACCAAGGAACTGGTCATTGGAGTTCATGGCTTACTATCGTGATGATACGGCACGAAAATAGCATTTATCTCCTTTGTTTGTTAGACTTGTCTATGGTTTTGTCAATAGCTTGCATGCCCCAAATAACAAAACCACTTTGGCTGGCACACTAACTGACTTTTATTTTTAAGGTTAACACTAACTCCTATTCACATTTTAGTCCTCTACTTAAAAATAATTTTGTCCTGAAAGATTTCCAGGACTCCTCTAAACTCTGGGTTAGAGCCTGCCCTCTGTATTCCCACGGCCTCTTGGCCTACTGCATCAGGGCATCTATCACCTGGAATTGCTAACTTGGCTCAGATGGGGAGAAAAGGAAAAACCCAAACATTCGTGTTTCTGGGCCTCATGCTGCTTGGTCTCACACTGATTCAAGCATTTGAGGACAAGAACTTACTCTGGCAAAATCCTCTGATGACCTAATAACGAAGCAGATGCGTTTGGAGGATGCCCCCTGCCCTGCAGTAGTCATTTAAGTCTGCCACGTGTTGACCCATAGCATTCTCAGGGAGACTGACCTTCTATATGACCATTCAGATCAGGATGAAAGAATCTCACAATAAGGACCAAAGGTCCATTAGGAATATTCTCATCAGATTGTGCATCGCTGAGATGAGCAAATAGATATTTAACTGGAAATGACTTGCCCATGACCACGCAGTGAATACGTGACAGAACTAGGACTCAAACCCAAGTTTCCTGGCTTCCAGCCCAGACTGCTGCCATATTCAAGCAACTTTGGAAAATTTCCCAGAACTCTAGAGCTTGGTCCCTTCTCCCATATGTCTCCAATACTGAGGCGATCATCTGTGAGCAAAGCCCTACATCAGAGTTAACAGTGAGGGTGTGGTGGGAGTGGTCACAGGAGAGTAGTCCTGGTAATATGGGTGTAGTTACTCTCTGTGCTGCTCTTAAAGATAATGTGCTCAGAAACCCTTTGTAAAAATTTGCCCTGGAGATTCAGAATTTTAAAAGTTGTCCTCAAGGCAGTCTAATAAAGTCACGATGGTGTAAGGGGCAGGTCACTGGTAAATGTTCACGAGGCTAAGAGGACAGGCTACTGCACTGAAGTTCCCTCTGAGAAAAGAAAGTTAAGGGCCTTTGTTTTTGAGCCAGAGACTGAACTACCTATTTATCCATGGGGGAACTGCAGGAAGCCCATGAAAACACAAGAACAAGGTTCTCAAATTGGTGCTCTGTGGGCAGAATTTGCCCACAGACACATTTTGTTTGAGAAGCTTGGTGGTTTTTTAAAAATATAAACCACTACATAAAAGTCAAGAGATTTCCCATAAAATAGGAAGATCTGGCAACACTGGGCCCTCATTCCTGCTGAGGCAGGGAGGGAACTAGTGGCTGTCCCTTGAGATGGGGACTGAATGTCCCCATACCCTTGGGCTCACTGCTCATTCATGGTTCCCCTTGAGTCCTGTGATCTGTAACCAGGACTCTGAAGGAACAACTCAGCAAGTGACTCCTACTACCTCCCCGTTCCACACCCTTCCATATTTGACTTCTAGTTGGCAACACATTCTGCTTCATATGGCAGATTCTTGTGTGCCTGACTGACTCCCAGCAGGCTCTGTCCATACTCTCTGAGGGCTGAGGCATGTGTTACTCATTTTTGTAATCTGAGAGCCTGTACAGTCTCTGGTACATAATAGGCCCTCAATAAATGTTCTTGAAATAAATAAATAAAGTCAGGGTTCTAACTTAAAGTTGTAACACAGATTTATGATATTTTCTCACATAAATTATTCAGGAGCTTGGTTTGTTACAAAACATTAAAAAGAACCTTTGTTGAATAAAATTGTCTGTAATATATTGGACCAGGAAAGCTAATCTTACTTTCCTTTTAGCTCTTTATTATAGGCAGGTCTCTTTCCTGTGAGGTTAAAGACAGTCATGCTGAAGGTGGGACTTAGGCTTGTTCAGATGGTGAGGGCTTTGGGTCAGCCCCAAGATCTCATTATTTGAAGAGCGAGAACAGGACAAAGAGCACACACTGATGGTAGGAAAACCAGTGGATTTAGAATGACACCTACCCAGGGTCACACCTGGCTTCATTGCTTTTGACCTTCTGTGACCTTGGGCTCATGTCTTTACCTCCTTGAACCTCAAATGAGGGTTATAGACTCCCTTAAGATAATTAAAAACAATTGTTTTCATAACTACTTCATGCATATGGTGCAAAACTCAAAAAGGTACAAAATGAAAATTAAGTCTTCCCTACCCTTCATTGAAGCCACTTAAGTCTTCTCACAGAGGCAGCCCCTACTACCAGGTTTTTGTATATCCTCCCAGAGATTGCCTCTAAATATAGAATAAATGTGGCTATAAATAAATGCTTTTCATACCAACATTAAATGTTCTATATCTCCTCTTTTTCACTTAATTATACTTTGAAGATCCTTCTGCTTCAGGAAGAATGCCCTCAATTTTAGTGACTGTACAGCATTCTATTGATAGATGTGCCATGAATTGATTTAAGCAGTCTTGTCAATGGACATTTAGTTCGCTTTCAAGTTTTTGTGATTCCAACTCGGCTGAAATGAGTATGAAGCACGGGCACATTCTGCAGGCGTGCATGCGGCTGTAGGATCAATCCCACATCCTGGGATTGTCGTGTCCTGGAATATGTACAGTTGCATTTTGATAGATGGTGCCAAGCCACCCTACGTAGAAGTATAATTCAAACTAAAACAGATGTCTTAAAGCTCTACCAAAAAACTAGTCCATCTCTTTTCCTATGACAGTGATGTACTAAATGTTCATGGTCCTTTGTTTTCCTCTTGTCTTTGTTCATTGGCTGGCTATACTAATCTGTGAAATGGAAATAGTTCCAGCTTCCCGAGTTGTTCTATGGATGTATTTACAGTGTTTGGCACTGCTTTTCACTTCTCCTCTTCAGAAAGTTTCTGAGAGAATCCTCTTTGGTCATCCACGGTAGGCTAAGGCCAGGCTCTGACTGCAGCAAGCAAAGAG
The DNA here is from genome assembly GCF_020171115.1 of Neogale vison. NCBI lineage: Eukaryota > Metazoa > Chordata > Mammalia > Carnivora > Mustelidae > Neogale > Neogale vison. Next base: position 94,875,775 of record NC_058096.1, read on the forward strand.
TCCGTGCCAGTGGAAAGACTTCCAGATCGAGGCAGCACATTCTTGAGAACATATTGTTCTGAGCTAAATGAGAGATGTTCTTCTAACACCTCTGTCCGAATGTTTTACATTGTTAAATACTAATCAATTAAGAATTTCATTTAGGTGAAAGTAAAAGATGAAAGCAGTCATTCTTTGGGGTAAAAATATTGACTTATCACCAGTGAAGTGGAAAATGACTTGTTTCTCAGCCTTGACTTAATCAAAGAGCAAATGCCATTGTAAATTGAAAAATAGCTCTTTGGATGGTCTTATATTATGATCACAATGACTCCTGATCTCTTGCTTTTCATGTACTATGCACCCTCTGTCTGAAACCTTCAGATTAACTTTCTTTGTTCCGTATATAAAGACAGAGACTATTGCCAGTGACATTCCAATTCATTTTCTTTTTCAAATTCTCTTCTGGGTTCGTTCTCAACATCTTCCCCAAATAGAAAAATTGTGGTCTGATGAAGAAGGGCATGGGACAGGAGCCCAGCAGCCAGTCTGAGACATAAGACTGTCAGCATCAGAAAGGAGGTCCTCTGAGAGGTTCTAGAAGGCTGGGACTTGGCCTTCTGTGGCCTGAGGCAAGTGATCAGGATGGGGATTCTAGAGAGCTCAGTCCACACTTCAGCTTCCTTATATCTTTTCCGGAAAAAAAGAGCTGAGTACCTTCAGATTCATATGCAGAAGACTTCTAAGTAAATGAAGAGACAATTAATTATTAAGAATAAGTATTATAATTTTACAATTTAAAATTTTTCCTAAATAACTTTTGGTCTTGATTCAAATTTTTGTCAGGCATTGTGTCTTTTCAAATAGCGAAATGGTTTAGGTATTTCAGTTCCAGTTCTCATAGTAAGCTATTTTTATATTGATTTTTATCAGTGCCAAAATGGTATTAATAGCAAGCAAGGGAAGAAAGAACATATTATGGCGAACTGTATCCAAGTTCACCATTTTTGTCCACAATAGCAGCACAGACTCACCCAATGCTGCTAAAACAATGCCCAAGGATATCTTTCCCCTGAGTGAGGTCTTGAGGGGAGGGGCAGTTTGGGGTAAGTTGGCCTAAAACTTAAGACCTCTTCTGGGGTGTGTGTGTTGCAGGGAGGGAGTGGGGGAGGCCAGATGGGGGGCGTGTTGTTGCTGTTAGAGTAGAGATTCTTGACACTGGCTGTACATTGGAATCATGTGGGACTTCTAAAACTCCCCATGCCTAGATTATTCCCTAACCTAGACCAAATGAGTCAGAACCTCTGGTGGTTGAGGTGATAGTTGGGGAAGGTGGGTCGTCAGACCTGGGTGGGAACTACTGTGTTAGAAAAGATAGCAGTTTCCAAAGGTCTCCATGTCACCTTTGCTCTGGGTTCAGTGGGTAGCAGGAGAATGGGAAAAGTGGAAAAAAGGATGTACTGGGGGCTTTCAACCACCTTAGAGAATACACGTGCACTGCTGCACAGGTGTCTGCTCTCCTTGGTGGCAGTGAGCTCTAGGCTGGGCTCTGTGGGGGTTAGGTAGGTCTTGCATCTTCTCCTGGCTTCCTTTGTAGAATATATATATAAATGGATGAGGATATGCTTACATATATTTTCCATTTATATATTTATTTGAAATTATATTTATTATTTGTAATAATATAGAAAATGTTAATATATAAAAAGGTGTCAGCCACAAAGAGCTCGGGCACATTCTGGGTTTCAAATAGGCAGGTGAAGGTGAGGCCAAGCAATGACCCCAGACGTTTCTCCCTGGATCTCAGAGTGGTACCCACATAGAAGGGTAAGACCTGATGCCTTAGTCTGACCATGTGAGGCTGAGCAGCCTCACTCAGAGCTCAGGTCTGACTTCTGGGTGGATTGGTGGACACACCCATTCCCCACCCCTTTAAACATGCACATACCCACACTTCAGTTGCAGCAGAGCAAAGATTTGCCTGTTGGTTTGTAAAATTCAACGTTGGTCTTGGTCGCTTTCCTCATACAGGCTCCAACTCTGCCATTTTGTGTCTTTCTCCTCCTGTTTAAAGTCAACCACACACATTTTGACGTGAAAACTTGCCACACAGAAAGCCAGGAAATCCTTCATTCCCACTTATAGAACATTTCTTGCCCCAGGACATGTTGCAGGGGTAGAGTGATAATGATTTCTATCCCGAGACTGCTGTGCTTAGCCCATCTTCTGCTGATTAAATTGAGGGTCCAGCCCTTTATTAAGAAATACATACTGCAGAGCAGAGGGGAGAGAGCAGCAAGCCATTAGCACCGCCTCTTGTGGGAGCAGGAAGACCATCACGGCGACAGACCCATGTGTTTCCCACTCAGGTGCATTCAGGGTTGAGGGTAAGACACATATGGAGTCCCACACACCTTATGTCTTAATACCTGGCAGTTTTACATTGCGATAAGAGACTTAAGAGTCTCTTATGATAAAATTATCCTCATACTTTCACAAATACATCCTTATTAAGACCTGGGGCGGGGCCCAAGCTCAACTTTAGAATCCTTGGACTCCTCAGAGATCCTAGAACACAATGGCATGGGGCAGCTAGCCTTGGCTCCTAATCCCTGCTGACAGACCACCCACCTTCCTTCCCCAGCCTTTGACTCTATTCCGTCTCACAGGGAGCCTCCTGCATGGAAGCACCCTCACTTACCCACTCAAGCTCTGTCCACATTATTTGCTGGCAGCCTCACCAGGGCCTAGGTGGGCTTAAATGCTAACATAATCCACCCTTTGGAAGACGGAGCCACAGCAGAGGCCTGCACAGGCTTGGGAACATGTGGGGAAGAAACCACAGGATCTTGAATACCTAGAATGTGGTAAAGAAGGGAAGATATGGGCTCTATATGAGCCATTCCCTAGGCCTTTTGAGGAGGGAAATGGCTGGAAGAGAGTCCAAGCCGGATCACCTACACCTGGGCCTGGGGCGGGGGGGACCTCTCTTCCCTTTGTGTCCCAGCACTACTCATCTCATGAAGGGAATGGGATAGTTTCACTGTTTTTGGTATTTCTCCTGCCACCATTTCCTAAACTCATAAACTCACAGTCACCCCTGTATTTCTTCCAGTTATAAGATTCCTTACCTAAAATTCCTCTAAGCTATGCCAAATTGAGGAATTCTTCAATCCTTTTGTGGTAATGTCTTTACATACTAAGTCATGGTATCATATTAGAAAAATTGAGGTCAAACCTAGGAAGTCTCAGAGGATTGGAGGTCTATGATTTGTTCCTTGAGCTAAAGGACAATGTTCCCTCCTGATGTAGTTGTAAAGATCATTATTCTGGGGTGATGCACTGATGCCCAGGATAGAAGCAGTCTGGCCTCTGAAGACAGCCCCTAAGGAAGTGTACTTGTCACTCCTTGAAGATACCGCCAGGTCCCAGTTTTCTGAGAGTTCCAGTAGCCCTAGTGTGAGGGAGGTGCCTTGTTTTTGGCAAGGTATTAAGAGTGAGATGTCTACCAGATAAATAAGTGGAAATGCCAGCCAGTTGATATTGGAGTCAGAACATCCTGAATGAACACTTAAATCTCTGGGGATGTATGGGGATGGTATTTGGAGCTATGGGAAGGGATATGTTCACAAAATAATTCATGGCCAAAACAGAATTCTTGATTACTACCTATCTCTCCTTAAACCTTGTTTTTCTTCAAAACTCCCATCTCAGGTAATGGTACTTGACTCAGTTATGGAGGTTAAAAGCCTAGAACTTTGATTCCTGCCTTTTCTCCACTTCCCTATATTAGCTCCATTGGCAAGTTCTTATAGCTCTACCTCTGAAATATGTCCTGAATCTGTGCAGTCCTCACCATCACCTCTGCTTCCAACCTAGTCCCTATCTTCTCTCCTGGGCTCCAGCAAGAGTCTCCAAACTTCTACTTTTCTACCCTTCCCCTCTAAAGTCCAGTCCCCATTTAGAAGTTAGCATGATTATTTTATAGAATAAATGGGACCATATATTTTTATCAGTTTCAAAATCTCTATAACTTCTTTTTGCCCTTAAAATAGAATCTAAATTCCTTATCTTGACCTACAAGGCCATATATGATGTGACCACTAGTATCTTTCTGACTTGATCTCTGTGCCACTCTCTTTATTATTCACTCCAATTAAAAAAAAGTCATCAACAAAGGCATCTGGGTGGCTCAGTTGGTTAAGCATACGACTCTTGGTTTGGGCTCAAGTCATGATCTCAGTCAGGGTTGTAAGATGGAGCCCCCTATTTTCAACTTGTTGGGCTTTGTGCTCAGTAGGGAGCCTTCTTCCCTTCTCCCTCTCCTTCTGTCCTCTCCCCACCCAAGCTCATGTGCATGTGGACACACACACACACACACACTCTGTCTCAGAAAAATAAATAAATAAATCTTTTTAAAAAATCGCTAATATTTTTTAAAAACCACTCCTCACATATGCCAAATTCATTACTGCTTCACCCTTTGCATTTTCTGTTCCCCTATCTGGAACACACTTCCTTAAGATTAACACTTTGGTTCTTTCCATAGTTTGGCTATTGTGGACATTGCTGCTATAAACATTTGGGTGCATGTGCCCCTTCAGATCACTACGTTTGTATCTTTAGGGTAAATACCCAGTAGTGCAATTGCTGGGTCGTAAGGTAGCTCTATTTTCAACTTTTTGAGGAACCTCCATACTGTTTTCCAGAGTGGTTGCACCAGCTTGCATACCCACCAATAGTGTAGGAGGGTTCCCCTTTCTCCGCATCCTCACCAGCATCTGTCATTTCCTGACTTGTTAATTTTAGCCATTCTGACTGGTGTGAGGTGGTATCTCATTGTGGTTTTGATTTGTATTTCCCTGATGGTGAGTGATGTGGAGCACATTTTCATGTGTCTGTTGGCCATCTGGATGTCTTACAGATGAATGGATAAAGAAGATGTGAGATATATATATATATATATATATATATATATATATATATATATATATATATATAGGAATACTATGTAGCCATCAAAAGAAATGAAATCTTGCCATTTGCGATGACATGGATGGAACTAGAGGGTATTATGTTCAGTGGAATAAGTCAATCAGAGAAAGACAACTACCATATGATCTCCCTGATATGAAGAAGTGGAGATGCAACGTGGGGGGATTAGGGTTAGGAAAAGAATAAATGAAATAAGATGGGATTGGAAGGAAGACAAACCATAAGAGACTCTTAATGTCACAAAACAAACTGAGGGTGGCTAGGGGTAGAAGGGTAGGGAGAAGGTGACAGGATTGTGGACATTGGTGGATATTGGGGAGGATATGTGCTATGGTGAGTGCTGTGAAGTGTGTAAACCTGGTGATTCACAGACCTGTACTCCTGGGGCTAATAATACATTATATGTTTATAAAAAAATAAAAACATTTAAAAAAAAAGATTAACACTATGGTAGCTCTTTCTCACCCTTCTGGTCTAATCTCAGGTGTCACCTTCTTAGGCAGGCCTTACCTACCACCATCTGGTTTTATTATCTCCATAGCCAAGGTGACCATATTTCTTGGTTTGCCTAGTATAACCTTCTTTGTCCAAAATTATTTTTCTTGTTTATTCATTACCTTATTTCTTCTTATGCCCCATATTGGCCCCTCACTTCCCACTCCCTGACTAGGATTCTCATCCATCACATAAACTGTTGTGTCTGTAACAGAATCTGGCATATAATAGGTGTTCAATAAATGTTTGTTGAATCAATGTATATGATAACTCAGGACAGTAACTCAAATACTACTCTGTTACTCAACAGAGGAACTAGAGGGTGAGGAACTGCCTATCAAATGGAGCAAAAATGTCTGCAGTAAACCCTGGGATGGCTGCAGGTGACCTCAGGCCTCCTGGAAGGGACGAGGTGTTATGACTTCATGAAGTCAGCCAGACCTCATGTGGTGCAAAAATAATTGAAAAACTGCCCTTGTGGCTGTCTTTGTGTTATTTCTCTGCCTGGAATTCTTAACTTGTCCCCAAAGGTCCAAGTCAAATACTACCTCTTCCATTTTCTCTCTGCCTGCCACTCCCAACCCTGCCTACTAAAGACCCTTCTTCTCTATGACCATGCTGTTCCATTCCCACTACCATGAGGCTCTTTCTACATTATCCTAATGGATTAGAAAGGCAGACAGTGTTACAATCAGCCAAACACTGAATGGTTTGACACAACAGAAGCTTATTTCTTGGCTGTGCAAGACTCAAGGTAGGGATTCTAGGTCAGAGATAACTCTGCCTTATGTCATTAATTTTGAACCTGGGGTGATGACAGCTCTGGTGTCTTCAGTCTTCCAGAAGTGGCTTCCAAGGTTGAAGCCCTGATGAGGGCTCATTGTCTCAGCCCTCATCAGCCAAAATGGGGATAGAACATGAAGAAGTATAAGCAGGAAGCATGTGCGAGCTACACCTGAAGTAGCTCATATTTCACTCATATTTCATTGGTCAGGCTCAGTAACATGACCACACTTACCAGCAAAGGAAGCTGACAAATGTGGTCTTGCCCTGTGCCAAGGAAGGGAAGGAATTTTGGTGACTGGATAGCAGTTCCCACTATCATATGACTATATGACAGTTATATCATGGTTAGTCATATGGTTAGTCATATCTCTCTTAGACTAGGAACTAGAACTAGGTACAAATGAGGTCTTTTTGATCACTATATAATGCAGAATTTTTTTAAATGGAATTTTTATTTTGGAATAATTTTAGATTTATAGAAAAGTTGAAAAAAAAAAACAACAGTTGCAAGTGTAAGCAATAGGGAGTTCCTGTATATTCATCACCCAATCTCTCCTATTGTTAACAACTTACATTATCAGGGCACATTTGTCACCAGTAAGAAGCCATCATTGGTATGTAACTATTAACTAAACTACAGACATTATCCAAATTTCACCAGTCTTTTTCCATCTACCACCTCTTTCTGTTCCAGTATCTAATCCAGAGTACTACATTGCATTTAGATATTGTATATCCCCATTTTCTTATGATTTCTGACAGTTTCACAGTTTTTCCTTGTTTTTAATAATGTTGGCAATCTTGAGGCAAACTAGCCAGGTACCTGTGGAGTGTCTCCCCATCTGGGTCTGTCAGCTCTCTTTTTCATGATTAGACTGGGGTTATGGGTTTCTAGAAAGAATACTAGAGAGGTAAAGTGCCCTTCTTATCATTTCACAGAGTATATAAGATCCACATGGCATCATTTTTAACACCAACTAAATTTCATAACTTATTTAAGGTAATGTTTGCCAGATTTCTCCACTGTCACATGACCATTTTCCCCCTTCCATACTTTACCCTTGGTAGCATGTCACTAAGTCCAGCCCACTCTTAGGAGAATGTGGTATAGAGTTCTATTAAATATATATATTTTCCATTAAAATATATCTGTATATATATTTTCCATTAAAATATATCTGTATATATATTTAATGGAACTCTTCTGAAAGAAAGATTTGCCTTTTCTTTTCCATTTATTTATTCAATCACTTATTTATGGTCACTATGGACTCATGTATAATTATTTTATACTTTAATTATAATCCAATACTATGTTATTTATTTTATTGCTTAAATTATTCCAGCTTTGGCCATTGGGAGTTCTTTCAGTTGGCTGCCAATTATCTTTGACTTGCCCCCATTCTTCATTTTCTGAACACTCCCTTTCTGGTACTAGAAGATGCGCCAGGCTCATCTCATATTTTGTCAGCCTTCGACCTAGAATGAATCATTTCCCCAAGGAGCCCTTTAATTGAAGAATGGTATTAACAACCAAGATTTGGATGCTAGTATCACTCACGGCTACTGGAACTTCATTGTGAAGTAGGATGTTTGAATTCACTGTTTTGGTTATGGGTAATGTTTAGAGCTTATGTCCCCTTACCCATTCTCCTATTTAATGATATCAGAAGAGATAAAGTCATCCTGCATATGCTAGCATAGCTAGCAAGAGTGTAAGATGTTACTTGCTGTTCCCAAATGTGTGACTATGCCCCTTTTCCTACCCCCGTCATATGCAAGAAATTCTCCGTATAAATCTGTTTGGGCTCACCTTGATTCTGGGGTTGGGCATCAACTTGGCTGAGGGGAGGGCAAAGAGACAGGCCATGCTGATGGTGGATGTTGAAGAATGGCGAGAGATAACCTTGGTGAAGTTGGTAACATGCGTGTCTGCTTTTCTGTATGTCACACCAAGCACCTGAACATTGGCTTATATATTCTTTCCTTCTAGGCACCATGCTGCTCTGAAGAAGTCCAAACTCAAGTGCCTTCAGGGGCCAGTCAAGTAATGTAATTGAAGTGAAGAAAGAGAGAAAAAAAGGAAAGGATATAATAAAAGAAAGGAACAGAAGGCAGGGGCCAAACTGAGAGTGCTTGTTTAAACTAAAGGCATGAAAATTACTATTTTTTTTTCTTTACCATATTCTGCTGGCCAGATGAAACATTTTCTTGCTGAATTGGCTCTCAGGTGGTCTGGGTGTGGGGTAAAGGGTGGGGGGACGTGGTGCCATACTTTTGCACAGACCATATAGGATTATACAAACAAGACTAAGGCTTGTCTTTCTGGGCAATACTCGATCTTTGCTAAATGTTAGTTACTTTTGACCTTAGTACAGTTCCTCAGCAAGAATCTTCTTGCAATATCCCAAGATCTAGAAGGAGAGTCTTCACTTGGACGCCAACAGCTCTGGATACCAGAGATTTAATCACTCTTCAGCATCAATATAGCTAACCTCACCTTACCAAATTTGCAGTTATAGTGAGGTTCATCTGTTGGCCTTCTTGAAATGGGATATTGCTAGTTATTTACATACACTTTGACATATCAATCAAAATAGGATAGGTTTTGCTGCAGCAAAAACAACCTCTAAGTCAGTGGTTTTATACAAGTTTAGAACTTGCTAAAATGAACATGCATTTTTGAATTGTGTCTTTTGTTCCCTTTACTCTGGAATCCTGGTTCTTCATCATGCTACATGTCCAAAGCAGGTCAGAAAAAGGGCTTAGTCCACTGTAAACCCTCAGAGACTCAAGCTGGCAGAGGCATTGTCTAGAAATTATCCTTTCAGGAGGGGGAAGGGAATATGGTGAGCTGCACATTGACTTGTAAGGCTTCCACTCGAAGATTATTGGCTGAAGATAATCACATGACTACATCAAACTTCAAAGGTGAAGTAAATGCAATGCTCAGAAAATGAAAGCTAGAAATAATTTATCAACATCACTAATGACTACCCCTCTTAGGATCAAATGTGTTATATAGCATTTGGAAACCATCAATGAAGGCGGTTTATAAATGTTTCATTTGATTTTGTTCCGCATTTTTAACTAAATAGATCTTGTCTATCCTAATCTAACAAATCATACTTCCTACTCCCAGAACACTCACAGGCCATTATGAAAAAGGGGTGCTTTGGGAACCCCATCTATTTGAAGGTCTTGAGTTTGGTTGTATTCTTCTCTGCCCATATCTTACTTGTGATCCCAACTCGCTTTCAAATTCCTTTACCACACTTCTTACTACTTCTTAACCCAATTTTTGCCTTCCCCTAATCCTTGAAAGTAGTAGCTCTTACTCAGTTCCTCTTTGGCCATGGGTCCTCAAACAGACACATTTCTTCAAATTTATCTCAGTCCCCAAATTCTTGTCCTTCAATTTTCATATTTGATTCCACATTTAAAAGGGTCCCCTTGAGTACATCAGGAGGGGAATGTCTAACATAAAGAAGAATGTAGGAGCTGTGGTTTACATAGGAATGGGAATAGGTAGGTAGGAAATAGTAGGGTGTGTAAAGTTTAGTACAGTGCAGCCATGATAGAAGTTACCATGATCCCTGTCACTAAATATTTGAAGTGCCCCACTGAGAGTGGTGCTAATATTGATACTCTGACTGTGGTCCTGGTATTACTGATACTCCGAGGTCCTGATATTGATACTCCAGGGAGGTGCTACCACTACTCAAATGCTACTTCCACTTATTTTAATTGTTGTTTCTTTGGAAAGATCCTTCTAATATCATTCAGTTGGCTCATTGTTCAAGGTACAAAAAGAAGGGAATCTTTAAAAGACACTGGAATCTTTCCTTTATCGCTAATTTCAGAAGCTGATGATAAATGTCTTTTGCAGAAAAAAATGGTATGAGTTGTTTTTTAAAAACACGTCATGGAGCATGTACCTTGCTCAGCAAAGAACCATAATCTGACCCACAGGACTTGAGTTAAAACCTTAGGGAAGATTTTACATCATTAATGAGAGAGGAACTCCTTATCTAAATCATTGATGACCTCAAACAACCATGTTAATTTATGGTTATATCCTTTCACAGCTGCTAGGTATGGCCATCTTAGGCATACACTCAGAAGCTTGAAAATTGGCCAAAGCAGTTAGGCAGTGAATACTATTACAAACTTAGACTTATATTTTTCTCAGAAGATTGTTCATTTCCCGCTATGGCTTAAATGCAAAGTGTGTGTAAAAAAAAAAAAACAGGGCAATAAAAATGGATATCTTATAGTGGAAGACCATTCTAGAGAATAATAAACAATCTTAAATACATACCTTGGTCTCCTAAACTTGGAAGTCTGTCACTCTGTTCCTTAGAAGCCTACTAATTATGGAATTATATAAAATTTTAACACATTATTGGATGGATGAACAAAATTCCAGATGTGAGAAAGAAAATTAAAAAATCTTTACTTTGCACCTTAGCTATTCCCCTACCTAGTCAATCCTTTTATCAGGCCTGGTACTTGGAAGCAAAATAAGATTGATCCATGTGTTTTCTCAGTTCTAAAGGGATAATGCTATTAAGAAGTGAAACAAGGAATGGAAACAGAAAAATAGGGAGAAATAAACCATGGACTTAGAAAGTCTACCACGTGCTGACCATTGGCGAGTTAAGAACTGTCTTTTGTCTACAAGTTGGGCACCTAAGTCAATCAAATCTTTATCCTTCTCTTCAACTTCTGTCTTTCTTTTACCTGAAGGCTTCTTGTCCTTGTGTAGGATACTACAGGTTCTTTTTGGTCCGTTTCTCTTCTCACACATAATTTTTTTCTTTAGCAATTACATATATTTCTACAACTTCAACTATCATTTCCAATCAGCTAATTCCCCAAATCAAAGCCTTCAATCCTAATGCTTCCTTTGGCTCCAAACCCATATTCAAAATGATTTCAGGTGCTTCATGTGGTTATTCAATGGATAATCTCACTGTCTAGATAAGGGTGCCAGGCATCTGGGAATCTGGGGTGGATATACATCATGAGATTCTGGCCCATGTTCATGGGGCTAAGGTGGGGGATCCATGAGACAATGTCTTACAGAGAAGCTGGTTCAAAATATACAGATTGTTGTGGAAAGATTTCGACAGATAAGGAGAATCTGAATATGACTATGAGAAAAAAACAGAAAAAGCAGATAGCCAAGAGAAACCAGGTGACTGTGAGAGACAAAGCTTGAAGGCATTTACACAGGTAAGGAAGGTAGTTGTGAGGTTTTTACTAGAGCTTCTGTGTTCTTCTATAAATCTGCTCTCTTGCCTCAATGGATTGGTCGGAAGTGGGAACATAAGTCAAGATGGATCAATGAGATGCTTCCCAGTTGTTTCAGAGTTAGAATCAAGAAGAATGCAAATAGCTGAATGTTACTGAATACTTAACTAGAGAAGCAGAGGTAGTCTACAGAGAAAGAGGGGGAGAAAGGATGCACATGTTTGAAATGGTAAAAAGTTCATAACAGCATCCAAGTCCCTCATTCCAGTTGACTCTGTGACCCCACTGTATCACTGCCCTTTTCAATACTTGGATTTCCATGCAATAGTCCCAATAAAATCCACCTTCACTTGTAGGTAAGCTCAGGTTCATTCTTGAAACTGAAAGAGTTTTAATGCAATACTGTTGCCAAACCCTGTTGAAATTCTTCTTCACTTAAGTCTAATGATCCTGCTTTTCCATTTCCTCTGCTTATGGATATTGTGCTCATGGAGCACAGTGGTGTTTTGCTTATCTTTATGCCCCTTCCAACTTACCACAATGCCTGACACAGAGGAAGTACCAAGAAATCATGCATTGAGATAATTCTCTGCAGCGTACCCCAGGGGCCCATCTGTGTTTCTTCAGAACTCCGATTCAGAGGTGATCCATGTGCACCCCCTCACCAGTGATTTGTAGTGGAGGCTTGACCAGGATATAGGAGCAAGTGTGTGAACTTCGAGGCATGAACTTGATTTTGGCTTCAGCATCAAACAGCTTTCCATCATCACATTTGGTCTACATTTCTCACCACTCCTTCTCCAAGCTAAAATGATGAAGCTATTTCTTCTCAATCATCTCTGTGTTTCTCTCCAATAGATTATTTTCTTAGACAAAACAGTGAAAATAATTGAAAACTCAGAACAATAGCCTGACACATCCTCTCAGCATGCACCTCATGAAGAAGACAGGAAATGTAGGGAAAACAGGAATGCAGAGTGATGCAGGCAGGGTGGGCTCTAGGGAAAGCTGTCAGAAAGACACGGGTCTTATGGCCAGGTCTACTGTCAGACCCTTGCCTTCTGTTGACCAGAGGGCTGAGTTCAGCCTGTGCTCCTCTCTGACACTCCCTCCCCTTCTATTTCATTCCAGGGCATTGGAGCTTAAAGATTTGTTTTGGAAATGCTATCATTTGTTAACTTAGCTTTTATCTCGGTTGGATGCCTTTCCTGTTTCATTGTTTTCCTTTCAAGGAGGCAGAGCCAACACTTGACTCAGAGTTTTATTCAACACACCCCTGTTGTTAGATGAAGCTAAAGAAATTTTGATTAACAAGGCTATCGAGTTCTACGTCGGCCTAGGGTGTGTTTGTCCTCCCTCTGAAAGGGAGATGAAGTGAAGGAGCTTCTGTTTGGAATACTGGTCTGGTAAACAACCCCCAGCAGCGAGGAGCAAGAGGAGGACCTGCTTGTGTCTGTGTGGGGCTGCACTGCGACTATCAAAATTGTTCCAAAGGCCGACTCTAGAATCATGAATGAAATTCCAAGGTCCTTGTGATGAAGTTTCTAGAACATAAATGAGGTTCGGTGGAGTGAGGTCCGGAGCCAATGACCAAGAAAGAATTCTTGAGAGATCTTTGGTACAAAATGATGGTTTATTAAAGCACGGGGACAGGACCTGTGGGCAGGAAGAGCTGCTGCCCCAGGGATGTGAGGAGTGATCTATTATATACTTGTAAACTGGGGAGGGAATTAGGGATGATGTAAGTCTCTAAGGAATTTTGGAAGCAAGGTTTCTCGGACCTTGAGGGGCTAGCTATTGTCTGGGGGAAAGGTTATTCATTATCAGTAATAAAACCTACTCATGAGACCCTTTAGATGTATATCAGTGGGCCACTTGCTTGGGAATGATTGTCGACACTATCTTGGAGGTTTAGAGATAACGTTTCCTAAAGGAATTGTTAAAGTAGACTTGCAGGATCCTGGTTGGGGCTAAGGGTCAGTCAGGCTAGGATTGTCCTTTGCCCTTAGCAAAGCCTCAAGGTGAGGGTAGTTGAGTCCCTAGAGGAGAGTCACTTGGCCTGTTTTATGGGCTTGTCAGTAGGTAAGGAAATTTAATAATTTTCTTCTGCCTGTTTCCCACATCACTTGTGCTACCCAGGGCTTTTTGGATAATGGTTTTCCCAGGTAATGCAGAATTCCTCACTGGGATTCTGGGAGCTTGAGAGATAAGGAGGGGAATAACAGACAAGTTAGGAATTCAGAGATGGCATGTTTGGGAAGAAGTAGTTACAGATTACTGACAAGGAGTAGGGGTGTTGGAAATACTGAGTATCATCATCATTATCCTAAAACTTTATATTTAAGTAATGTTTTTTATATTTTTAAACATTTAGTTTTACAATTTATTTTCATAATCATCAACCTATTTGTTCTTTAAAAACCTTGAGGGCTAGAACTATTCATGGAGGGGAAACCATAATATAATTGCATTGGTAATCCTTGAAGGGTGAAACCATCAGCTCAGGTTCAATACAGATAGAAAGGAGAGAATCTAAGAGCTAAAACTTAAAAACTAAACCATCATAAGAATTAGAGAAGAATATAGAAAACTAATTTCAGCATCTTGATGGGGAAAGGGGGTAGGTTTTGCTTATCAATTCACAAAATTCAGAAGCCCTATAGGAGAACATTAACATTTGAAGATATCAAGTGTTGTTGTTGTTGCTGTTAAAGTATTGTTCTCTTACCTTTCATCATGAGGCTTTCATTACCTGTTTGGAGATTCTTGTCTATCTGCTCATGACTGTCAGTCAAGAAAGAGCTAATTGGAAATTGAGTGTGTGTGTAAGGCTTGTTGACTCAACTTCTCTCTTGGGGGAACTGAATGGGCCATTTATTGAGGAATTCCCAATGTCTTTATATTAGTTTCCTATTGCTACTGTAACAAATTAGCAAAAATTTAGTGGCTTAAAACAACACAGATTTATTATCTCATAAGTCCTAGAAGCCAGAAGTCCTAAATAAATCTCCCTGAGCTAAAATGAAGATGTTGTCAGGGTTGTGTTCTTTTCTGAAGGCTGCAGGAGATAATTTGTTTCCCCATCATTTCCAGCTTCTAGAGACTGTTTGCATTCCTTGCTCCTGGCCCTCTTCCATCTGCAAAGCCAGCAATAGCAGGTCATGTCTTTCTCACATCTCATTACTCTGAGAGCGCTTCTGTCTCCCACTCAACAGTCCCACAACACTTTGTAAATGCCCAGAAAGAGACTAGAAGGATATATATCTAACTGTAGAGTGAATAAAATAGCAGTAGTTGCCTCTGAATAAGGAAATGTAAATTAAGAGAGAAATAAGGGAGAACTATGATATTTTACCTGAGGATTGTCACATTTACTTTGGAGTAACAAACCTTACTTAAAAAATTTTAAACATAAATAATTTTAATTATTTATGTCTGTCATTAGAACACAATATGTGTGATACTATGATATAAGAAATATATTTTGGAGGTGTCTCAGTGGCTCTATTGGTTAAATATCTGTCTTCAGCTCGGATCATGATCCCAGGGTCCTGGGAGCCCATATAGGGTTCTTGCTCAGCAGGAAGTCTGCTTCTCCCTCTCCCTCTGACCCTTACCCCACTTGTGCTCTCTCTCTCACACACACACATTTTCTCAAATAGATAAAATCTCTTTCTCTCTCTCTCTCTACACACACACACACACACACACACACACACGTGTGTGTGTGTGTGTGTGTGTGTGTGTGTCCATTCCCTGCTTCTGGCCAGAGTTCCTAAAGCTCTTGCAATTTCCCAAGTAATAATGATGTAGGAAAGATGTTAGGGTTCAAAGTGGACAGCCAAGAAAGACTCCTGAGACATCTTTGGTGCAAAAAGATGGTTTAATTAAAGCACAGGGACAGGATCCATTGGCAGAAAGAGTTGTACTGGGTCATGAGGAGTGATGCATTATATACTTTCAAGTTGGGAGGAGTTTAGGGATAGTGTTAACTCTCTAAGGAATTTGGAAGCAAGATTTCCAGCCCCTTGATAGGGCTAGCTATTGTTAGGAAAAGCTCATTTATTACTGTCTAATAACACCTTAGTCAGGAGACCCTTCAGATGTATATTGGTGGGCCATATGCTTGGGACATGATTGTCAACTCATATCTTGGAAGGGGGGTAGAGATAAAGGAAGGTTCCAAAGGTATTTTTACATGTTAAAGTAGACTTACAGGATCCTGGGTGTTGGGTTAAGATTGCCTTTTGCCCTTCAGAAAGTTTTAACATTGAGGCAGCTGTGTTCTTAGGGGAATGTCACTCTGTTTTAAGAACTTGTGAGTGGACTGTAAGTAGTAGGGAAATTTAACTTTCTTTTGCCTTTGTTTCCCACATCAATAAGAGCAATAGGAACATCTTTTGATATAGATTTGATTATCCCTGTTTCAAATCCCCTAATGATGGGGAGATTGGTTACCTGAGAAATCAACCATTTGATTAGAAAGTTGGAACTTTCAGTCCCAACCCCCCAACCTCTGGAGTGGGGAGAGGAGCTGGAGATTAATCACTAACGAATGACCAGTGATTTAATCAATTATGCCTGTGTAAAGAAGTCTCCATAAAACCCCTCAGGTTTAGGAAGCTGAACAAGAAGGTATCCGTGTGCCCCAGGAGATGGTGGACCTCAAACTCCACAGGGACAGAAGCTCCTGTGCTCAGGTCTCTTCTGGACTTTGACCTGTCTATATCTTCACTGGGCTCTTCACTTGCATTCTTTGAAATATCTCTTGTAATAACTCAGTAATAGTAAGTAAACCATTTTCCTCGGTTCTGTGAGCCATTGTAGCAAATTATTGACACTGAGGGGTGGGGTCATGGGAATCCCTGATTTACAGCTTGTCACTCAGAAATACAGATGACATAATCTTGCAGAACAAACTGAGGGTTGCTGGGGATGGGGGTCAGGAGAGGGGTGGTGGGGTTATGGACATTGGGGGGGGCGTGTGCTGTGGTGAGTGCTGTGAAGCTTGTAAACCTGGCGATTCACAGACCTGTACCCCTGAGGCTAAAAATACATTGTATGTTTATTAAAAAATTAAAAACTTAAAAAAAAAAGAAAGAAAGAAAGAAATACAGATGACAACATGGGCCTTGCAAAGGCATCTAAATGGAAAGTAATCTTGTGGGATTGAGTCCTTAACCTGTGGGGTCTGAGCTTACTCCTGGAAGTTAGTGTCAAAATTGAGTTAAATTATAGGACATCTATTCTTTTTTTTTTTTTTTTAAGATTTTATTTATTTATTTGACTGACAGAGATCACAAGTAGGCAGAGGCAGGCAGAGAGAAAGAGAGGGGGGAAGCAGGCTCCCCACTGAGCAGAGAGTCTAATGTGGGGCTCGATCTCAGGACCCTGAGATCATGACCTGAGCCAAAGACAGAGGCTTAACCCATTGAGCCCTATAGGACACCTATTCTGATGAGAGCTGGAGAATTGTTTAGTGTGGAAAACCCCACACATTAGATGTCAGAAGTGTTGTGAGGTTAGAGGACATCATTTCTTTTTAATGTACAATTTTAGTTTTAATGTAACTTTGCAGTTTGTAGTAAACAAGACTACACTTAATGGCTTCTAGAGCAGAATTATTGAGAGACCAATGTATAACTGAATAAAAACAGAGATATAAGTAGATTCTATAAGCAAAATCTGCCCCTTCAATTTGTTAATAGTTACTATAGAAATGTGCAGTGTATAAAGAACTGTCCTGTCTCCTCTGGGAAGTAGTCTTGAGTTAGATGGAATGGAAGACGTGTATAGTGTGGGATCAGTGTTGAAGTTTACAGAAAGCTGACATAGCTTCTGTATCACATTTTTCTGCCTTGGTTATATATAGCTTGTTAGTTATCACAGTAGGTGCTTTTATTAGGTCCTTTTATCACATTAGCCTTTTATTAGGCTTATGACATTGCCCTCCTTTTGGTTTCTGATTCACCACCCTCTTTAGTTTTGTCTTCATAGTCTTGTACTTTTTCTCTTAGTCTATTTGCCTCTTAAAGCATTTCTTCTTTCTTTTTTCAACTATTTTTATAGTCCTTGAATTATTTAGATTTGATAAAATATTCTAAAACACATGAAAGTTTTTGTAAAAATATATGATCACAGATGCATATAATTTTCAAAAATACTTTTATGTACTACTTTTAAAGTAAGTGATGCTAGCTTAAGGTTGCACAAAGAAATTCTAAGCTTACTTTAAAAAACAATACTTGAGCACATATAATTCTTCTAAGGACTATATCACATCTATGAAGGTAAATACTTGCAAATTAACAGATGTGGTTTTCACATGACCATAGAATGCTTGAATGTTCATTGACTAGTGGGAGAATGTGAAAAATCACATCAAGCTATGGCCTAACTCTTTGAAAAACTGTAGTTTTTATTTGATTTGAGAAAGAAAGAGAGAGATTTCTAAGTACAGAAGAATTGGGAGGTTGGAACAGGTCAGTATGTGGTACAGTCTAGAAAAATGACTGTTTGACACCAACAGACCAAGAATTGGGGGAGCAGAAGTGCTGGTTATCTCTACTTGTGGAGAATGGCTTCTTCAGGTAGCCCTTTGCAACCATCCTACTGAGACACTGAGGAAGACCTCTAGCTGGGAATGAAGAAACTGTGACTCCAAACTGAGGTTAAAGAAAAGCATTCTTCAGGGAGGAGCTTTCATTTTTGCTAAAGCAGAGAGAATAGGAGGGGGACACTCTCCTTTTTCCAGAGAGTCCAATAGTAGGAACACCATCCTGCAAGATTATCTGCAGGGACAGCAAGGGATATGTCAGTGGTCCAAATAAGTGATAACAGTTATGACCACAGCAAAAATCTCAGACTCTCTTCACTTCATGGCCCAAACAACCCACTGGCATACTCAACCCTTGGCCATTCATTCTGTAAATATTTCATCCAATGTGCTTATTAACAATCCTGACATGCTCTTTGACAGCCTTTGTGTTTCTCTACATGGTTTTCTATCTTAAGTTGTCTTTTTGGAGAATGAGCTTGTGTTTTTATAACTTCTTATGAATATACAACATGAACCTTACACAAAATGAGAAGGATTGCTGATGAGGATTGGAATTAGAGAAAGGAAAGCCCTTAGATTCATGCATTTGGACAGATCTCAGAGAACTGAAATATTTAAAAAGAGAGAGTGGAAGATTTTTGTTGATGTTGTTGTCATTGCTATTTTCCAACAAAACACAAGACATTTTGTATCCAGTACTTTGAGTAATTTACTTTACTCAAAAAAAAAAGGAGTGAATATATCCAGAAAATATAGAAAAAGTCTAGGTAATATTCCAGTTAGAGGTGCTAAATTGAATCTAAGTATTTAATTTCATTTCCTCTGAAAATCCTACTAAAATATCAATAAGATGATTTTTAAAGTATAAGCTCACAAGGAAAAGAAATGGAGGAGAAGACCGGAAAGGTAAGAAAGAAACCTCGGCAGATCTCTTAGTGACCTCAGGATTCAATGGTATCATGATGTGTAGAGGTAGGAGAGTGGGTGATTAAAGACCAGATTCATTTAAAAAGCAGTTAAGTCTTGAGATCCTCTCCCCAAATTTAAATGACTGGCATTTGCCTCTCCTCCATCCTGGATGAAGACTTGAGATTTATTTTCTGGATACCATAACAGAGGGTCTCTGGCCTGAGGGACTTAAAGATACTGTTACAGTTATGGTTTTTGCATAATTACCTTCCTGACCCTCAAAAAAACCCAAAAAACAAAAAAATACCCTGAATGGGATAGAACAACCATTTTATAATACCTGTAGATTCTGTGAGTCAATTAATTCAGATAGTGTGTGGCAAGGACAGCTTCTTTTCTGCGCCACATGTCTGGAGCTTCTCAGTTGGGAGACTAAGTGATTTGGTGATAGAATCATCTGAGGTTTCTCTACCGGAATCGTCTGTCAGTTGCTGCTGTTGATAACAGCCTCAGTGGCCAGAGTACCTAGCTGTAGCACCAGTGTGGTCTCTGCCTGGAATGGCTTGGGCTTTCTCATGACATGGTGGCTGGATTTCTAAAGCAAGTGCCCATGAGAGCAAGTGAAAAGGATATGGCTTTCTCATAATCTAGCCTCTTTCAAGATATGGTATTCCAAAGACGGAACTCTGCCTATGGTTTTGAATTATGCACCCACATCTCAGAGCAACGATAACAAAAAATACATTCTCCAATTGAATTTTTTTCAGAGACTGATTTGGCTTTGATTCCAACTCTGACAATTAATCCCCATAGAGGCCATATCTGACTTCCACAATTCCTTTTGCAGAGATGTCAGTTCATGCTGATTCAGTCAAGCTGACTGCCTTCAGAACTCAACGGGAATGGTTTCCCTGCGGTAAGTTCAGTTGCTGAGATGTTCTGATCACACAAGTCTGACATTATTCAGATAAGCATTTACTGTATATCTTTGGTCACTTTATACTTAGGTTGCAAATTTATCACTTAAGAGTCTGCTACTCTCAACTCCCATATAGAGTGTTCCTGCAACTTAGATATCCTGACTTGAGGTGTTTTAGTTTTGGTCAGAAAGTACATAGCGGGCAAGTGAAGTGAGAAAGAAGTCCTGCTTTTTATCCAGCCATCATCTTGTGAGATATATTATTAAAAAAATACATATTGGAGTGCCTGGGTATCTCAGTCCATTAAGTGTCCAACTTTTGATTTTGGCTCAGGTCATGATCTTAGGTTTGTGGGATCAAGCCCTGCATTGGGCTCTGGAATCAGTGCAGAGTCTGCTTGAGATTCTCTCTCTCCCTCTCCTCCTGCCCCTCCCCTGACTCATGAGCTCTTTCTAAATAAATAAATAAGTAAAAATTAAATCTTCAAAATATACATATATATGAACATCAAAGAACACTATAAATGTGTTCTTTGTATAGAGCGAAATTTAAAGAAATAAACACCTATATATATTTTTAGCATCTTATTGAACTAAACCTCACTGATACATTTCCTAAAATTTCCTGTTATCTTTCTATAGACAAAAGCCCCAACTTTTTTCTCCCCCTTTTTTGATTTTCCATTGAAGTGTCTGAGCTTATATGAAGCTTAACTCTGCCATGGAGTGATATAGTTGTACTTACAGAAATCTATAGTTGCTCTCTGTCATTTTAGTCTTATTGCCATTCATTAAACTGAGGAAGAGCTGTGATCAGAGAGAGAAAAATACAGCATGATTTCTCTCCTCCTTGGAGGGGTGCCTCTCTTCCTTCCACAGAGTGAAACCTGAAAAAATAACTCTGTGGTCACACTATAATCACACAGCAGTATAAAAACCTTTTTCAATTAGGAAAAAAAAAAAAAGAAAGAAAAGAAAAGAAAAAAACTTCTCCGAGAAGCTCTCACTCCTCGCTTATATTCATAAACAACTCCTCCCTAGAACCTGAAGTGATGCTTTCAACAACTCAGTATATGGTTATGTAATCTGTAAATGAATTTTCATCCTGACCAAAAACTTTATAATAAACAGCTGTCAGTTTCAAAGCATAAAATATTTAAGATTGATTTCTATTTAAAAATGTTAAAGAACTTTATATGTTTTTTTCAAAAGCACTTTTAATCTCGCCTTTTATGTAGTGCTTCTGTATGCTGAGTTCTGTCCGATTGATGAGATATCATTTTAGTTTCTACTTTTGGCCCACAGGCCCACCTCCAGCGGCTGGTCTCCCCCACCTTCCCGTTCTGTCACAGGTTGTAGGTTCCCACTTGGGTCTTTTCTTCCAACTCCACTCCCATCCCCAGCACCACACAGGCCAGCTTCCTACTTTAGACAGGGCAGTGGTGGAGCCCACAAGAGAGGGTGTGCCTCCTCAGTTAGTTCTCCGAATTGGAATCCGTTGAGAAAGTCTCCTTAGCCCCTCAGCATACCATTTCCAGTACGAGAATAAACAGGTTCCGTGGGCACACCTTTGAAAGGGAGTACTAGAGAGAGGTGAAGACTTTCTACTTGATCTAGTCCAGTTTAAGGATGGTGATAAGCCAAGACACGGGGATGAGCATCAGTTGTTAGGGGGGATGTCAATGGACCACGACTGAAAATACAAGGGAATAAGCTTCCATTCAATGTGAGTAAAAACAGTTCTAAGAGCAGACTCTAGCGTAAGAAGATGTGATAATGCCATTGTGATTATTGCCATTTCTTGAGATGTCCTCAGGGACATAAAAAAAGAGTCCAGGAGACTGTCAAATGGAGACCAGTTTCTCCGTGGTCTTATAGCATTAGCAGAAAGAATGCAAATATTAAAACGCATCACTTCTACCTCACTGGGGAGCCAAACTGCAATCAAGAGAAATACCTTCTTATTCTCTGTGCCCAGATCACGGCTCTTGGAGTTGTGGGAATAAACTTGGCTGCCACGCACTCCAAGTGAGCACGTATTACCGGATACAGACAACCCTCAGTCCATGTTTTCTGCTTTGCCCTCACCGATCTCTCCTCTGATGTCTGCTACCTTGCTTTTCTTCTCCATCTGGCCATGAACTCTCTGAGGCCAGGCACTGTGTTTAACTCATCTTAGCCCAGTGCTTATACAGTGGCTGGCCTAAGGCAGGCACCCCAGATGGGTTTATTAAACAAAAGATTTGGTGGGCAAAAATGAATGTCGGTAAGAGAATTTGTTCCCTGAAGTCTAAATTTTGTGTTGGTCGCTATCTTTGCCAAATATAAAGTCAGTGTGTTTTTTCTTTCTCTTTTCTTTCTTTTTTTTAGAGTTGTTGCATTTAATTTTTTTTTCTTATTTAAATTCAATTTAGTTAACATATACTGTATTTTAGTTTCAGGGATAGAATTTAGTGGTTCCTCAGTTGCATATAACAGCCTGAGGTCATTACATCACGTGGCCTTCTTCATGCCCATCACCCAGTTACCCCATCCCTCTACCACCCTCCCCTCTAGCAACCTTCAGTTTGTTTCCTAGAGTTAAGAGTGTTTTATGGTTTGCCTCCCTCTCTGTTTTCATCTTATTTTACTTCTTTTTAATATTTAATATTTTAAGAAATAATCTCTACACCCAACATGGGCCTCAAACTCACAAACTGAGATCGAGAATTACATGTTCTGGGGCACTTGGGTGGCTCAATGGGTTAAAGCCTCTGTCCTCGGCTCAGGTCGTGATCCCAGGGTCCTGGGATCGAGCCCCGCATCAGGCTCTCTGCTCGGTGGAGAGAGGCTCTCCTCTCTCTCTCTGCCTGCCTCTCTCCCTACTTGTGATCTCTGTCTGTCAAATAAATAAAAATAAATAAAATCTTAAAAAAAAAAAAAAGAACTGCATGTTCTATGGACTGAGCCAGCCAAGTGCCCCTGAATTAAGAGTCATTAGTTTTAAAGAAGTATTCCCTCTTCAATTCAGGAGCAGATTCTCCTTTATTTGGAAAACCATTTCAAGAATCTATCAAGCCTAACTATAGAGCTATTATTCTTTTGGAGTTTAGCTTTTGAAGGACTTGTGTGAGGCAGGCTTAATTTACAAGAGCTGACCCCAGTCATCAGACCCCGTGTCCTGAGGGAGAGGAAGACCAACAGGAGCCAGGTAAGAAGATTATTGTATAATGTAACAGGAAACTTTGGAATTAAATCTAGACTAGTGAGTGTCAGACTGACAGTCTGTCCAAGGTTTGCAGGCCCTTCTCCCTCTCTAGACTCTCAGCTTCTTAGGACAGGGATCAAGTCTTCTCTGCATTTCCAGAACGTGGTGCAGTTGAAGCAGAAATATCTGAAGTTATTTCGTGTTTCTAGGCAGAGTAGGAATGGGAAAGCCAATACGTAGTAATGACAAGAAAGCAGGGCTCTTTCTCATATTGTCCCTGCCAGTGAGGGAAGAGGGAGGGAAAAACTTTTGGTAAACATTAGTTGTATGCCAGACGCTGTGTATGATATTTTTACATATATTGCAGAAGGTGATTGTTTCCCAAACTTCTGAGACTTGATTTGTCTGGTATTAACAATATTTCTGAAGCTTGAGTATCTTAACTCCAAAGAGCAAAATAATAGAAAAATAATTTTTCAGGCCATAAGAAGTGGTAAAATTTTTTCAAAGAATTGTGTTTTTTAAACTCCTTTATTTCATATAAATACATCTTGAAAATCAGTTGAAGGATGCAGCACGTATCCATCATTACTCTGCATAGATTAAAAACATCTGGATGTATCTGAAAAAGGGAAAAAAGTGTATCTTGTTAAAACTCTAAATCTTTACACATGTAAGCATGTCTACAAAAAAGATAGTCAGTATTTCTCATAATGGAAATCAGAATTCACAACGCTCACTCATTACCTTGAAACTGGTATGAAATACAGGGACACACATATACATATAAACAAATATAAACATATATGTAAAATTTTTATTCTTTGGACATGCTTATTGATTTGTAGCAAATTCTCCTACCCTTGGGAGTTGATACAGTTGCATCTGCAGAACAAAATTTGTAACAGCTCCTCTTAGAAATTTTCTCAGTGCTGTTCCTCAACTCTAACAGAACCTTTCCTTGCCAAGCTCCCCTCTTGGCCTGAGCTTCTGGAATATCTCCATGAAGTCTATGAGGTCCTCACAATGTCACCCAGCTTGGGCAGACATCACCATGAAGTACCGGCAGCCAATCACAGCATCACACTCACCCCTGCTGGAAGCCTCCTCTGCACAGAATCCCCCAGAAATGATCTTCCGTCTTGCCTTCTAATCCTCCCATTAAGGGTCGAAATACTGTTAATTTGCCCCTTTTCACACATCAAATAGGGACTAGAATCTGGAGAGTTAGGACTCAAATCGAAGTGTCTGACTATAAAAACTATACTCTCTTTACTTCACTTTGGGAGATTCATTGATAAGAACAACAGATATGGGGGAATCACTGGACAATGGGTAGAGCTTTCAGCTCACAAGATGTCTCTGCTTCATTTGTCTGTAACTCAAGAGAATTTATTTGACAAGACTTCATTCTGCCAGAGGTAGAATGCTTATCAATCCAGGTTGCCTCCCTCCTGACTGCTCTGGCTTCATCCCAGCCCTGGGAGGACTTTGGGGAGCAAGGGGCAGGGGGAGGCATCTGGTTCTTAGTTGTCCACTACCTCTGGGGCCACAAAGCCAACTATTCCATCCACAGGTCCAGCCCAGCTTTCCTCAATTTTATGACAAACACCCTTCATGCCTAATGGTGCTCTCTACTGCTTTTGTGCCCCTCTGGGGAAATGAGTCTCACTGGGCAGTGCGTCTGGGGATCGCCTGGGTCCAGTCTCCACTTCTGAGCCGCGCTGCAGCTGGGGGACTCTATGAGGCTCTCTAAGTCTCTCTGTCTACCCAGATGTACCAAGCAGGTATCTCTTCTCTGAGGTACTGCCTCTTCCCAGGTCAGGTACATGGATAGCAGGCTGCAAGTCTCTGCCCTCAGATCCCATCTTCTCATCTGAGGGTTCTGTCTCTTCCACCTGACTGAACAGGAAGCTCCTAACATGCAGGGGTTGTGTTTAATTCACCTTTGTATTCCAGTGCTTATCATCGAGTCTGGCAGACTAAAAAACTCTCTATAAATGATTATTAATAATTTTCACCATCTTAGATGTGAAGCTGCATCTGCTTTCTCCTGTTGTGTTAGGGTCTGTTTTTATAGCTTAGCCAATGTTCAGTAGGTATATAATAGGGTAGAGAGCATAGACTTTATTTATTTATTTATTGGTCATTATTTTTTAAATTAACATATAATGTATTATTTGCCCCAGGGGTACAGGTCTGTGAATCATCAGTCGTACACAATTCACAGCACACACCCTCCCCAGTGTCCATCACCTAGCCACCCCATCCCTCCCAGCAACCCTCAGTTTGTTTCCTGAGATCAAGAGTCTCTTATGGTTTGTCTCCCTCCCTGGTCCCCTCTTGTTTCATTTTTCCCTCCCTTCCCTCATGGCTCCTGCCCTGCCTCTCAAATTCCTCACATCAGAGAGACCATATGATAATTGTCTTTGTCTGATTGACTTATTTTGCTTAACTTAATAGCCTCTAGTTCCATCCATGTTATTGCAAATGGCAAGATTTCAGGGTTTTGATGGTTGCATAGTATTCTATTGTGTATATATGCACCACTTCTTCTTTATCCATTCATCCATTGAAAGCATAGACTTTAGATCATGAATGTCCTCCTTTAAGGACTGGCTTGTCACAGCTTGAAACAACAACCACATTCCAGGAAGTCAGCTGTGTGTTCCCTAAGGGTAGATTCTAACAGATTCTCTTGGCATCTCATCCATTTGCCCTCACCCCTACAACCTCAGTGCATCCCAGCAGACTTCTAACTACTAATACTTGCATTCCTGCAAAGTTTGAGGGCTTTCCCTGGCCACAAATCCACATTGTCCACCTGTGCCACAGGGTAGTAATACCTTCCAATAGGGGTTGTCAATCAGTGACTAACAGGATTTGGTAAATAAATACCTCAGGTCCCTGCCACTAGGGTCATCTCTGAGGCAGATGTCTACACTGACTCCAAGTGATTCTCCCAAGATACTCAGTGTCAGTTACCCATAGTGTTAACTGACTTAATAATCATCCTTTAGTGACTTCCTGCTCTTCCTTATCTCACCTTCCTAGTCCTCTAACCCCAGAAAAACTGCTTGCACCTGAATCTTTGTTCCATAGGGCTTCTTGGGGAATCCAACCTAATATATTAGCAGATTTGCTAAGATCCTAAGGTACCTTTATGTTCTGGATATTCTGGATTATTTTTGGAAGTGATATATAAAAATAATGGGAGGAGTGTTGAGGAAGAGAGAATGGGATCCTAAGAGATTGCTGTGGGTTGACTATGAAGAAAATTGCCCAACTTTCTTCAGATAGGGCTTGGAATGGCTTCAGAATTATTTCTTGTAGGTACGCATTTCCTGCTGGCTATATTTGAAAACACTGTAATATTATACACACACACACACACACGTACACACACTATATGTAATAACACTATATATATGTGTGTGTGTGTGTGTGTGTGTATATATGTATATATATTTTAATGATATAATCTGTAGGCAAGAATTTTTGCATATCAATGTTCAAGGAAGTATTTTTTTTATGATAGCAAAAAATTGAAAACAACCTAGTTGAGGATCCAGTAAAATAATTATGACATAATATGGTGTGTCTACTAAATGGAATATTATGCAGGCCCTTAAATGCGTATCTTAAAACATGAAATGCTAATCATATAGACCTGCATGTTAAGGACAGTCTTCCTTATCCACTGCTAGGAGTGAGGGCCCTCCTGCTTACAGTTCCTGTAGCCCCTCCATAGAGATGACTTCTGAGAAGAAGGCCCAGAAGATGGAATTGGAAGGAGAACAGATATACAGTCTGGCCAAGTGGACAAAATTAATGTAAATTGCAAAAATTGAGGGAATGGAATGTAAAGGAACTGCATTTGCTGAGCTCTGCTTGCCACTCCACCTCCTTGGGCTGTGCACGCACCCCTGCCACCAACAGAGGGGTGATAACATGTCTACTAGGTATTCTGGGCCTGTTAGATGTCACATACACCTTAACTGTTTAAGAAACATCATTTATCAATGTATAATATTTACAACAATCTTCTGAGAAAATATCACTATCTTCATTTTTTTCAAATATGGAAAATAAAGATTAAGATGGTATAAGGAACTAGCCTTGATCATTCAGCCATTAGACAGAATTAAAACCCTAGTGTTTCTGTTGCTTAGAAAATGAGGGCTAAGGATGGAGAAATTGCATTTTTTCTGTGACAGAGAAGTGATTGCTGAGCTCCAGAATAAAAGTAGGGAAATGTGTAAACACAGGAACTCAGAAAGAAATTCCTTCTAAGGGACTCCAGGGGTGGAAGTGAGGGCTGATTTGGCAGTACTAAAAAGTGTTATCCATGAGATCCAATCTAATCCAAATATTCTAACAGCTAGGGTAACCGAGGCAGAAGACCAAATTAGTGATCTAGAAGACAAACTGATAGAAAAGAAGGAACAGGAAGATGCCTGGAACAAACAGCTTAGAAGCCATGAAAACAGAATTAGGAAATAAATGAAACCATGAAACATTCCAACATCAGAACTATTAGGATCCCTGAGGGGTGGAGAAGGAGAGAAGACTAGAAGATACAGTTGAACAAATTCTTAATGAAAATTTCCCTAATCTATGGAATGGAACAGGTGTTCATGTCCTAGAGGCAGAAAGGATATCCCCCAAGATCAATGAGTCTAGAAAGACCTCCAGACACTTAATTGTGAAATTCATGGTTTGCAATTTCAGACAGGAGGTCTAAAGGGAAGTTAGGGGAAAGAGATTCCTTATGTACAGAAGAAGGACCATCAGAATAACGTCAGACTTGTCCACAGAAACCTGGCAAGCCAGGAAGGGCTCTCAAGACGTATCCAGGGCATTAAATGAAAAGAACATGCAGCCAAGAATACTTTATCCAGCAAACCTGATATTCAGAATGGATGGAGAGATAACAGCTTCTAAGACTGGCAAGGTTTAAATCTTTTTTTTTTTTTAAAGATTTTATTTATTTATTTGACAGAGAGAAACACAAGTAGATGGAGAGGCAGGCAGAGAGAGAGAGAGGGAAGCAGGCTCCCTGCTGAGCAGAGAGCCCGATATGGGACTCGATCCCAGGACCCTGAGATCATGACCCGAGCCGAAGGCAGCGGCTTAACCCACTGAGCCACCCAGGCACCCAAGACTGGCAAGGTTTAAAAGAGTATGTGACCACCAAGCCAGCACTACAAGACATATTAAGGGGGGTTCTATGAAAGAAGAAAGAAGCCAAGAGTGACATAGAATAGAAGTTTACAGAGACAATCTATAGAAACAAGGACTTCACAAGCAACATGATGTCAATAAAAACTTATCTTTCAATAATCATTCTCAATGTGAACGACCTAAATGCTCCCATAAAATGGCACAGGGTTGCAGACTAGATAAAACGACAGGACCCGTCCATATGCTGTCCACAAGAGACACATTTGGAACCTAAAGATATACCCAGACTGAGAGTGAAAGGATGGAGAACCATCTTTCATGCCAACAGTCCTCAAAAGAAACCTGGGGTAACAATTCTCATATCAGATAGATTAGATTTTAAGCTAAAGACTGTAATCAGAGGTACAGAAGGACACTACATCATTCTTAAAGTGTCCATCCACCAAGATAATCTAACAATTGTAAAAATTTTGCCCCCAATATGGGAGCAGCCAACTACATAAGCCAACTGTTAATCTAAATAAAGAATCATATTGATATGAATACATTAATTGTAGGGGATCTTAACACACTACTCTAAGTAACACACAGATCATCTAGGCAGAAAATCAAAAAAGAAACAAGAACTTTGAATGACACATTGTACCAAATGGACCTCACAGATATATACAGAACGTCCCACCCTAAAACAACAGAATACTCATTCTTCTCAAGTGCACATGGAACTTTCTCCAGAATAGACCACATACTGGATCACAAAGCAGGGCTCAACCGATACCAAAAGATTGAGATTATTCCCTGCATATTCTCAGACCGCAGTGCTTTGAAACTGGAACTCAACCACAAGAAAAAGTTTGGAAGGAATACAAACATTTGGAAGCTTAAGAGCACCCTGCTCAAGAATGTTTGGATCAATCAGGAAATCAAAGAACTTAATCAATTCATGGAAGCCAATGAGAATGAAGACACATTGGTCCAAAATCTATGGAATATGGCAAAGGCAGTCCTAAGGGGGAAATACATAGCCATCCAAGCCTCACTCAAAAAAACTGAAAAATCCTGAGTATACCAACTCTCTTTACACCTTAAAGAACTGGAAAATCAACAACACATTAAGCCAACACCACACAAGAAGGGAAATAATTAAGATTAGAGCAGAGATCAGTGAGTTAGAAACTAAAGATACAGCAGAACACATCAACCAAACTAGAAGCCCCTTCTTTGAAAGAATTAGTCAGATCAATAAACCACTGACCAAATTAATCCAAAAGAAAAGAGAGAGGACCCAAATTAATAAAATTATGAATGAAAGGGGGAGAGATCACAACTAACACCAAAGAAATAGAAACAATCATCAGAAATTATTATCAACAGTTATATGCCAATAAGTTAAGCAACTTAGAAGAAATGGATGCATTCCTGGAAACCTATAAACTTCCAAGACCGAATCAGGAAGAAATTGACAACCTGAACAGACCAATATCTAGTAACGAGATTGAAGTAGTGATCAAAAACCAAGAGCCCAGAACCTGATGGATCCCCTGGGGAATTCTACCAAACATTCAAAGAAGAAATAATACCTATTTTCTGGAAACTGTTTCAAAAAATAGAAACAGAAGGAAAACTTCCAGACTCTTTCTAGGAAGCCAGCCTTACCGTGACCAGGCAAGACCTCAAACCAGGCAAAGACCCCACCAAAAGGAGAATTTCAGACCAATATCCTTGATGAATATGGATGCCAAGATTCTCACCAAGATCCTAGCTAATAGGATCCAACAGTACATTAAAAAGATTATCCACGATGACCAGGTGGGATTTATCCCTGGGATGCAAATGTGGTTCAATATTTGCAAATCAACCAATGTGATAGAACAAACCAATAAGAGAAGAGAGAAGAACCACATGTTTCTCTCAATTGATGCAGAAACAACATTTGACAAAAATACAGCATCTATTCCTTATTAAAACTCTTCAAAATATAGGGATAGAGAGAACATTCCTCAACTTCATAAAACCCATCTACGAAAAACCCACAGCAAATATCATTCTCAATGGGGAAAAGCTGACAGCCTTTCCTTTGAGATCAGGAACACAACAAGGATGCCCACTCTTGCCACTGTTGTTCAACATAGTACTAGAAGTCCTAGCAACAGCAATCAGACAACAAAAAGAATAAAAGGCATTCAAATTGGCAAAGAAGAAATCAAACTCTCTCTCTTGGCAGATGACATGATACTTTATATGGAAAACCCAAAACACTCCACCCCCAAACTAATAGAACTCATACAGCAATTCAGTAATGTGGCAGGATACAAAATCAATGCACAGAAATCAGTTGCTTTCTTATACACTAACAATGGAAATATAGAAAGGGAAATTAGAGAATCGATCCCATTTACAATAGCACCAAGAACCGTAAGATACCTGGGAATAAACCTAACCAAAGAGGTAAAGGACCTGTACTTGAGAAACTACAGAACACTCATGAAAGAAATTGGAGAAGACACAAAAAGATGGAAAAGCATTCCATGCTGATGGATTGGAAGAATAAACATTGTTAAAATGTCTATACTGCCCAGAGCAATCTATACTTTCAATGACATCCCGCTCAAAATCCATTGGCATTTTTCAAAGTGCTGGAACAAACAAGTCTAAGAGTAGAGCTTTTCCCTCTGCTCTGTGGAACCAGAAAAGACCCCAAACTGCCAGGGAAATGTTGAAAAAGAAAAACAAAACTGGGGGGACCACATTGCCTGATTTCAAGCTTTACTATAAAGCTGTGATCACCAAGACAGCATGGTACTGGCATAAAAATAGACACATAGACCACTGGAACGGAATAGAGAGCCCACATGTGGACCGCAACTTATGGTAAACTAATCTTCGACAAAGCAGGAAAAAATATCCAGTGGGAAGAAAACAGTCTCTTCAATAAATGGTTCTGGGAAAATTGGACAGTTATGTATAGAACAATGAAACTTGACCATTCTCTTACACCATACACAAAGATAAACTCGAAATGGATAAAAGACTTCAACCTGAGGCAGGAGTCTATCAAAATCTTAGAGGAGAACATAGGCAGTAACCTCTTCGACATTGGCCACAGCAGCTTCTTTCAAGACATGTCTCCAAAGGCAAAGGAAACAAAAGTGAAAATGAACTTTTGGGACTTCATCATGATCAAAATTTTCTGCACAGCAAAGCAAACAGTCAACAAAACAAAGAGGCAACCCACGGAATGGGAGAAGATACTCACAAATGACACTACAGACTAAGGGCTGATATCCAAGATCTATAAAGAACTCCTCAAACTCAACACACACAAAACAGATAATCACGTCATAAAATGGGCAGAAGACATGAATAGACACTTATTCAAAGAAGACATACAAATGGCTAACAGACACATGAAAAAATGTTCATCATCATTAGCCATCAGGGAAATTCAAATCAAAACCACACTGAGATATCACCTTACACCAGTTAGAATGGTGAAAATCAACAAGACAGTAAACAACATGTGTTGGAGAGGATGTGGAGAAAGGAGAACCCTCTTAACGCTGTTGGTGGGAAAGCAAGTTGGTGTAGCCATTTTGAAAAACAGTGTGGAAATTCCTTAGGAAATTAAAAATAGAGCTACTCTATGACCCTGCAATTGCACTACTGGGTATTTACCCCAAAGATACAGATGTAGTGAAAAGAAGCACCACATGTACCCCAATGTTTATAGCAGCAATGGCCACAATCGCCAAACTATGGAAAGAGCCAAGATGCCCTTCAAGAGATGAATGGATAAAGAAAATATGGTCCATATATACAATGGAGTATTATGCCTCCATCAGATAGGATGAATACCCAACTTTTGTATCAGCATGGATAGGATGGGAGAGATTATGCTGAGTGAAATAAGTCAAGCAGAGAGTCAATTATCACATGGTTTCACTTACTTGTGGAGCATGAGGAATAACATGGAGGATATTAGGAGAAAGAAAGGAAAAGTGAATTGGGGGAAAATGGAGGGGGAGATGAACCATGAGAGACTGTGGACTCTGAGAAAAAAACTGAGGGTTTTGGAGGGGAGGGGGAGGAGGGTCAGGTCCTGGTGGTGGGTATTATGGAGGGCATGTATTGCATGGAACACTGGGTGTGGTGTATAAACAATGAATCTTGGAACAACAAAAAATAAAATAGAATTTAAAAAAGAAGAAGAAAGAAACTCCTTCTAATCCATGCTGGGCTGGGTCCTGGTGTGGCCACCTGCAGTGGCCTTGTTCTCATCTTGTTTCCTTTAATTATGTATTGAGCTGACAGTAGACTTGCCACTGAATATGACACAAAAGCTTGGCCTTCCTCTGCAGTTGAGCAGAGGAGTTCTTAGGGCAGCAAACCATCACCAAACAAGAACTGCACCTTAAAGGTGTGCATCTAGTCATGTGTCAGAGGCATCTACTCCTGTATGTGTTCTCTGTCTCTAAAGGGGTGAAGAGGGTTGTGGAGTTGGCTCTTCACTGACTGGAGAGAGTAGATTGTGAACATCTCCTCCCAACTCTGTTCAACGATGTCCCAAGTATAGCTTGATACCAGCCATGGTGTGGATACCCCCCGCAGAGACTGGCAAACACTGTAGGTGAAGGCTTTTATCTTGGAAATACATTAATGACTGGGCATCTCCCCAAAGGACCAGAGGCTACTCATTAGATACTGCCATCTGTCCTGCTGTGGCAAAGACAAGGTGGTAACACCATGTGTAATATCAAATGAGTCTACAAACCTATTGAGATCCTGGGAGCATGTAAGTATACCCCTTTTCCCCAACCCAGTTCTGAACCAAATGTAGGTTGGTGAATGTGGTTTAGGTGCAGTGGAATGAGGTTTCTAATACAGTACTCCAGAATTGGGCAGACGTACCCACCTGTCACAAGCCACCAGTCTCCCATATGGAACTCTCCTTCTGAAGAACTTATAACTGAGAATCAGAATAAAATCCTTGCTTTCTGGCTCCCTAGAATAAGGATAGAGGAAAAGTCTGAGCTCTCTTTACCAGGTTTCCCTCCCAAAGTCACCAATAAGATAGACCCTCCTCTCTGGGGAGGAATCAAGGAGGCTGAAGATAGACAGTAGAAGCATTTCTTGCACTAAGCGTCCACCACATGGAGGGAGATATCAGATTAGGGATAACCACTGATCCATGAAAACCTAAAGATAACCTAGTGGGGAAGTGCTGAGAAATGTATACTGGGTTCTTTTCTTTCCAGGCTCATCATTTATTGTACAAATTGAGTATCACATGGTGAGTTGACATTAGCTTGTCCAGGCATGGGAACTTAACGGATGAGGTACAGACTGTTTAGAGTTCGTATGTGGCTTTCACAGCTGGAGATTTTTTAGACATTAACTAGAAGTATAAAACTATCAAAGCAATGCCTCTGCATGTGGCCAGTTCACAATTCATTCTCCCTGTGGGAGTTTAAGTGTTGAAATATTTTTTTTAATTCCAGAAAAATGGAATTGGGCATTCATTTGTGGACCTGCCATGATTTCAGTTTTGTAAAAGCACAGATTCTGCAGCCTATACACAACATACACAGCTACCCCTTGGCTCAGCCAGAAAAAGCCCTATATACTGGATTCTGTGAGTGTTAGTCTGGGCACACTCTGCCTTCCTAGTATTGATGTTTTCAAAAGTATCAGATTGCCCTGCTTCTTGAGGAATATATAATGGTGTTCTTATCACATACACACACACACATTTCTGACTATGACATTGCAGATGGAGTCTACAATTGCAACTGTGATCTATATAAGCTTTTCATATTACAGCTCTTCTCCAACCCCGAGACATCCTGAGTGATCTGGCCACAGGTGAGAAATTCTTATGGGACCTGTCTGAGAGTAAGCTTTGCTTTTCCCTCACTCTGTGGGGCATTTTCCCCAGAGGTCTATGAGATACCCAGCCTTTACCCTGATACTACTGACCAGCCTTACAATGGCTGGTCAGCAGGCTACCTGAGGGCTGGCATTCTGTAGTGTGTCTGTACAAAATTTTCTTTAGTGCATATTCCCCTGGTTCTCATTTAGCAAATGTGAAAATATTCTGCCCTTATCACTCTGCTGGTATCTTACCTGCTAAAGCAGTGTAGGCCAGAGAAGCTGATTTCCAGACCTAGCTCTTAGCTCTAGTTCCATTATAAAGATACTGCCCCAGAACTGCATATCCCCTTGAAACAACAAAAGGGATATAACTGTTTCCATAGACCCTTCGTTTAGTGTGAAAACAATACCTAGTTAATGGTATGCTTTTATATACCCAACCTCTTAGTGCTTTATTATTCAGAATATTTATGATGTGGCAAAAAAAATGATAAAAATGACTAAAAAATGGTAATTTGCTGTTTGGGACATGAATTTGAGTCCTGTGGAATTTCTCTTATACAAGTTGGGTCCTGGTATCAGCCTCCTTCCACTGATCTTACAAATCTCCTTCTGTCACAAAATGATCTAAAATATCTTCTGGGTCTAATTATATTTGAATTGTCATTTCTAAAGCTTTGGAGTTTAATTAAAACTGAAATAGGACTGCACTTTATATTTTATTAGTTGGATCCTTTCTAATTGATTATATTAGATTGTTAATACCTCCAGAAGATTTTCTTATTTTATTGAACATAAACTTGGACTTTAGGTGAAAAACAGTATTTGTCTGTTTTTCTATTCAGTAACTTGTTTATTGAATGTCCACCACGTACCAGGCTCTGTGCTGGGCACACTCGAGGAGTGGTATGAAGAGAAGGACATGCTGGCCGATCATTATTGTGTAAATAGCATCACAATGGTGGGCTCCTAGAAGCAGTGGAAGGACGGGAGAGATGTTGAAGACTGTCTGGGTGAGTCGGGAAACATGTAAATTAAACTTGAAGAGTAAAGTAGAGTTTTCAAGAAGACACCAATGGGAAGAGCCTTCCAGACAGAGTGTAAGGCTTAGAGAACATGGAACCAAGAGAAGTAAGAAAAGTAAGAGAAGTTCATTATCGTTGGAGGACCAAGGGAAAAGGAAGCAGGGGGTGAGGCCCCCAGTGTGCCAAATACTGTTCCAACCGCCTTATGTTGATTATCTTGCCTAATTCTAGCAGCACTATGGAGGTGGTGTTCTTAGTACCATTTAATAGAGAAGGAAATGGCCTTTAGAGGGGTTACATAACTTGCTCAAGATTACTGGCCTTGTGGATATTAGAACTGAGATTTGACCCCCATGTGGAAGTGGCATTACTATTTACTATACAAAACTGCCTCCCCTATGTTTATCTTCATGCCTCAGCTCATAGACAAACTTGGTTTTTCGTCCGATCCAGTAGCTGCCAAAGTCCCTGTTTTGAATGAAGATACCTTTTCCACAAGGTCAGCAAAGATGGCTGGTGCGCAGAATGCAGCCGTTTTACTGGACCATCACTCCTCGACTGAAAGACAGATCGAACCCCATTCTTCCAAACGTGACAACTTTTCTTTGGCAAAGGAACTTCAAACTCAAATCAGAGGCTCGGTAATTATCGGCTAATCAAATTGTAGCACTATCAACACCCAGGCATACTCTTAGAGTAGCTTCCACAGGGTTTGAGCTGGCAAGGGCGTTCCGGAGAGAGTTGTTTGAAACTAGAGGAATGAGTGTGTTTATTAAAAAAACATGAGAAAAACGGGTGTTAGGGCATTCACCACTCTGCTTCCCGGGAGTCTCCCTTCTCCTGAGCCTGAGCATGAAGGGCCAGTGTGGATTGATGGAAATGCCAGTGAATCTATAGCATTACATCTTAACTTGGTCACTTACGATCCTTTGGAGGCGCCTGGGTGGCTCAGTTGGTTAAGTGACTGCCTTCAGCTAGGTCAAGATCCCAGGATCTGGGGATCTAGCCCCGCATGGGGTGCCCTGCTCAGTGGGGAGCCTGTTTCTTCCTCTCCCCTCTGCCTGTTGCTCCCCCTGCCTGTGTGCCTGTGTGCTTTCTGTCTCTCAAATAAATAAATAAATAATAATAATAAAATCTTTTAAAAAGGATCCTGTGGGAGCTTAGGCAAAAAAATTCTTGTTTTGATTTCCTTGCCTGCTTAGAAGAGGGGTTAAAAGTGCAGCTTCTGGGCCAGACTTCAAGAACTGAAATGTTCACTCTGTGTGTGCTTAGTGAACTGAAATGTTCACTTCGTGTGTGCTTAGGCAAGACCCACGACTGTGCATCGGTTTTCACAGCTGTATTTCAGGGATAGAAATAGTACCGACTTTGCGGGTTGTTGGGAGAGTAACTGAGACATGCACGGGAGATCTCAGAATAGTGTTGACAGAGAAAACACTGTCTCTGTTAGCTTTCGCTACTACTCTTTTCTTCTAGTTCTCGGTTTCCTGCTCCATTCAAGGCAAAGCTACCCTTTCTGGAGAAAAGCATTCTTTTCTCTTTAAATTTTTTTTCTACTTAAGGAAGGCCAATTTAAACTTCTATGTGTTCTAGTACACTTGCTGGCATTGCATTGACCTCTGGTCTGGGCATGGCATGTCTGGCACTTTGCTGCAACTCAAGACCAATGACTCCTCAAGACCAATGACTCCGTTTTGTTCCAGACAAACAATGGTGACCTTATCTCTTGTTTGCTCTGTGGTGAGAATTATGTCTCTTTGCCATAACCAAACATTATGATCTTTGTAGAATGGAAAAACAATTGTCGTTGAACTTATTTGTTTCTTTCAATGAGGAGAAACCCATTTCAAGTTGGCCAATTCTATTAGAAATAAATCCTATTGCTATAGAAACCATGCACAATTACCCCTGGAATGTGGTTGCTATATGTGTTCTTTAAATGTGCATGAGTGAAGCATTATATTTTAGCCCATATTCAACTTTCAATTCTGTTTTCGTAGTGTTAGATGAGAGCCCTTCTGCTGACTGCTTCTCTAGTTCAGTCTTTTAGGATTCCTTGCTATCTTTGGGATGTGAACTTATGTGGTAAAGACCACAAAAATCTTGAGATTAGTTCTGGCTATGCTACTTCTGTCCATATGCCCTGTGGCAGGTTTTCCAATCTTTTTGATCCAATAAAATTAGACATTCTCTAGACTATAAAAATAAAGATAATGTCTCATAAGATTTGCACAAAGATCAAATAAAGCAGTATCTGCATAGGTACTTAATATGCTCTAAAATGTTATATAAGGGTAGAATAGTTTCTCTTTCAGAACATTTACCCACTGTGTAAATGACATACCCCAAGTAATATTTGGAGTTCCTGTGTCTTCCTTAGCATTCAGTTATAAGGGGTTGAAGGCATGTGAATGCATATAGGGTGAATCCAGACCTACTGGGATAAATATCCAGCAACACTCTTCCCTATCTATTTAATTGTGGGCAGGTGACATAACCTCTCTAAGCATCACTGTCTTCATCTTTAAAATGAAAAAATAGAATGTCTATCCAGTGTTACGGAATTGATTAGAAAAAAATCACGTGTCAGACACAGTTCTTGACAGGTAGTGAGAACTTAAAAATGGTACTTGAGCTAGAAATGATGATACTGTACCCGAGCTGACATCATTAAGCAAACTGCAAACTACCCAGAAAAAAAAAAAAAAAAGAACTTGCTCTGCCAAAGAGAATACCATTTGTCATCACCTTCAAATTCTTATCCAATCTTGAAGAACTTTGTTCAGAGATAACAACTACTCATGGGTTCTGCCACAAACATTTACTGAGCAGCTACTGCATGCATGGATCAGCAAGGTGAAAAGGCTATTTTTTTTCCTTCATTTCCTTTTCTCCTCCTGCCCTCCCCTTCTCTTCCTTTTCCCTCCTTGTTTTTCTCTGCTCCCTTCCTTCTCTTCTTTTCTGCTCCTGATTTTAAGGAGAATGGAATGCCAGAGGAAGATCAAATCATTCATTTAGAGTTGGCAAATCTCTCAGACTGTTATGCCAGTCTCGTTGGAATTGACGGCACTGAGGTAACAACACAGATCTCTGGAAGGATGCTGGGTCTGAATCTTACCTTGAACTTCTTTATGAGAAGCAGTTGAGCATTTCTTAAGCTTTCTCTAAGGAGAAATATCTTGCAGGGGAAGATGATACAGTAGAATCAATAATGCCCTCCAGAAAGGATATGTGGAGGCTATTTTGAATAATGTTCTTTTTCATAAAGAAATTGGATAAGAATAAATTTTTCCCTGAATAGAGTGAATGCAGAATCCTAGGAACTCTGACAGAATATACTGTCTGCCGAGTGAATAAACTGACCAGTTTGGGAAATTGACCAGTGAGGGAAAAGGAGGAAGGGTTTGTGGAAGTAAAAATGGAGAATGAGAAGGAAAGATTAATTGAGGTTCCTAATTATCCTGCAGCTGCTTATCTTTTCTTCCTTAAATCACAGCTTCTAGCTTTCTTCCCAATACAACCTTCCTGCACTGCACCTGCTGAGTCAGAATAACACACACACACACACACACACACACATCCCAGCTCCTATTCCTCTATGCCTGGGAGCCCCACCACTGTACTTTGAACCAGGACTCAGTAGACCTGAATCCCTATACACGTCATTGGTGCCAGCTCTCCGACATTAGTGACCCAACAATCAACCACAGAGCTCCAACAGAACTTGACTACCTAACTTTGGTTGGGCAGGTAGTTCTTTTTGTGCCCTGGATGATCCTGTGCACATGGACTTATGTGAAGATCAAGGCCTTGTGGAGAAATCGAGGAGGTTCATCTTAATTCCCACCCATTTCCCAGAACCCCTCTGTCGAGAGCTGTTTCATGAACTTGGTCTGCTGAACTCATTAAGAGGTGTTCAGGTAAGAGCTCCAAGTATGAAATGTGCCAAAGGAGTAGGTTTTTCAGTTGGGGTGAGCCAGGATAGAGCTAAGATATAAGCCAGGAGGTCAAAAATGGTAGAGCCAAGACAGCCTAGAACTGGATGGGATGTCAGAGCTGGTGGTCAAAGAGAGCTGAAGACAAAGGAGGGGGCTGGCATCAAGCCCAGACAATGTCAAACTGGGCAAAAAGCCTTAAAAGCAGGAGAAAAAACAAAATTCTTATCTTGGTTTATTCATTTGTTTGTTTTAAAATTTATGAGTCTATGAACTAAAGCTGAATTTACCTAACCTGAAGACATTTTGATTTTTTTTCCCTGGAGTCGGAATCTTTGATTGGTCACCATAGGTGTGGTCAGTGCAGACCCTGGGTATTCAAATGGTGAGACAGCGTAGCCTAGCAGACAAAGGGTGGTCTGGGTCTCACTCACACCAAGATTTGAGTGCTAATTCAGCCATTTACTGCTGTGTGAACTTTGGCAAGTCACTTAACCTACTCCAGATCTTAGTATCTTTATCTTAAAAATAGGTATTTAGAGGATGGTTATGAGGCTCAGATGAGATGAGATGAATGACACACCTGAAACATGTGATGTTCTCAATTTGTGGTAGCTGCTTATGGGTGTTGTTGAAATCTACAGCATCTCACAGACCTCAGAAGACTTCCCGGTGAATTGCTTCTCCTTTGGAAGGGAGTCTAGGAGAGGGTGAGCAGTCTTGAGTTTTCACTCGTTACTCTGACCCAGGGACATTTCATGGAGTTGAAAAATTAGACTGTCTGCCATGCCTTTGTAGGAGTGGCAGATGGCCCTGCTTCCTACATGTGTGCCTCAGGAACAGTGGAAGCGGCAAAGTGAACTACATCAAATGCTCCCATTTTGTGGAGAGCTGTAGCCTCATTTTGGCCTGACTTTTTGCCTTTTGCTTTTTTCTTTTAGACTCACAGGTCCCCGGCTGTCTGCTGAGAGTTTGAGTTGCAACAATGTAATCTGTAAGGAGGAAATCTTATAGCCAGCCATTTCTTTCTGCCCACAGTGGAAACCTTAAGCCCAAGTATAACACTCTGAAATGGCTGTGCTCCCATTTCAAGTCCTTTTTATACTAGATAACTTCCTGGATGAATGAAATGAAATGGAACAACTCTTATATAGAGTCTTTGGGGTCTTCTTATAGAATGGAATTCTTTAGACCCATGAAACGAAATACACAAACCAGTGCCACCAAAAATCAGCAAAAAGAAAAGTAAGGGTCTTAGACTCATTAGAAGGTCATGGTCAGATCTGTAGCAGGCTGGACAAAATGGCAAGAAATGAATACAGGATATAATTGGCATAGTGGGACCTTCCTGTGTGATAGGTAATGGGCCCTTAAGAGCTGATGAGACTCCACTCAAGGCCGGGGTATAAGGGGCTTTGAGCCAGGGCGCTGAGCCAGCCACCAGACCTCAGACGCCAAGGAGCTACTACTTTCTCATGTGTGTTCTTGATGCTGGTAGTTTGCTGGTCTGTTAAATAGTGCTTTCTACAAATATTAGTTGTCCTTCTAGTCCAACCTTCTGATCCCACTCCAACCTTCATGTACTGGCCTAGCTCAGTACAAGAAAGAGCTGGGTTGACATTCTGGCTCTACCATTTCATGATCTGTGGCTGTGGGCAAGTTATTTAACCTTTTTTTTTTTAAGATTTTATTTATTTATTTGTCAGAGAGAGAGAGGAGCGAGAGTGAGCACAAGTAGCCAGAGAGGCAGGCAGAGGCAGAGAGAGAGGCAGGCTCCCTGCCGAGCAAGGAGCCCGATGTGGGACTCGATCCCAGGACGCTGGGATCATGACCCGAGCCGAAGGCAGCTGCTTAACCAACTGAGCCACCCTTTTAAGAGTTTTCTCATCTGTAAAGCAACACACATTTCAAGGAGTTTTTTCTGACCATTTGAATGATGTGACACGAAGGAAGTGTGTAGGACACCCAAACAAGTAGGTGCTTAGTAACTATTAATATTTTCCCACTTCTTCCACAGGAAATCAGCTGACATGGTCCTGAGCCTCATCTATACATTGGTAATACCTGCATTATTGCATTATTGATTCTAAGATACTCTTTTGCACTTTGAAATCTCATAATTGGCAGCATCTATTGTCTTGGAGAGCCAGAAGGCAGATACGACATGGCTGTTTTACACTGGTGTCAACTCTGTCCACAGATGACTCTGAGGAGTGTCTCAAATGTAGGTATCAAGTGACACCCTCCCTAGACCACCGTGTTGGGAGCAGAGAAAACACCAGAGTCTGGCTCTACAGCCTTGTTCTGTGAGTGGTGACTGACCTTCTAGAAGTACCCCTGACTTGAGACACTTGAGACACACAGACTCAACCAAGAGTAAAATGGAGAGGCACCCAGGGGACCTACAGAAAAAGACAGAGAGGCAGAAGCCACCAGACTGTAGAACCAAGAACATAGAAGCAGAGCTCCAGAAACGAAGTAGCAAAGAGTAAGAAAGGCAGGAAAGGAAAGAAGCAAAGATGGAGGTCATGTGAAGTAGCCCAGTTTCCTCTAATCCAACCTAGAGCTGGAACTCAGTGTCATGTATTCC
The DNA here is from genome assembly GCF_020171115.1 of Neogale vison. NCBI lineage: Eukaryota > Metazoa > Chordata > Mammalia > Carnivora > Mustelidae > Neogale > Neogale vison. The sequence goes on from NC_058096.1 coordinate 94,917,465, forward strand.
TCAATTTTGCATTACTGATCAGATTTTTACAAGGAAATAAAGATACTTTTTAGCTAGTTCTTTATAACTTCCTTTTCTTGTCAACTGAATCAGTGGTCTTTCCTCTTAAAGCATCTTTTTAAAACTTATAGAGATTAGGCTTATAGCCAATTACAATACCTAGGGCAGTTAAATAAAATAATCAAAACATTTTTATATCAGTAATTCACAATAACCACAAAGACACTATACAGCTTACATTTAATTCTCAGCAAATTGTCTCAGGCAGTGATTCTCTTGCTTATGAATTTTCGGAAATGGTTAGTTCCCTTAATGTATTGCATGTTTACTATAATTAAAAGCAGATACATTTTGTTCTCAGTTCAGGTTTCCAAAAGCACAGTCTGTATTATGTTGATGCTACATTTAACGCTTGCAACACGTTTATAATTAAACCAATGTATACTTTGTATATATAACTCTACATTTTCAATATAATTATACTGTGTATGTATATCATGCAAATGCATCTGAATACAAGAGGGAAGGGAGAAATCCACTGAATAATACCCTGTGCCAGGATTTGAGCTAGGTATTTCATATTTATTATTTTACTATTCACAAAAATTGTGGGAGATAGATTTACCTTTTATAGCAACCTTGGTTGTTTTCAAGATTTCTGGTGAATTGCTTTCCAGGTCTTTTAGAAGCCATTTCTAAGGGACCAAAAGGTTGGTATCAGATTCTTCAAGTTGGTACCATCCTTCAAGCTGGTGCCAAGTTGGCAGCTGTCCTCTGACTGGCTAGGAACTTAACAGGCCAGTGGAGATGTCTTTGAGTCATCGTAATGATTTGCTTAATTCTAAACAGAGCTAAATTGAAACCAATTACCTGGAGAAGGAAGGTACAATATATCATTATCAACTCCTGGCATCATTTAATTACCTATTTCCTTTATAATTAGATACTTTCAGTGTGGTTTTTTTTGAGACTTTAAGTAGGTCTGCTTTTTCTAATTTAGGTGTTCTTTACACAGGGACACGTAACAATAAAAGATGTGCTGAGTTTCGGCAGGATGGGAGGTGGTAAAGCACACATAGGAGCACAATATGTATTTCCTGTCTTCGGGAAACTTGAGTCAGGCTGGAAATATATAACCATAGAGGGAAATGACCACTAATTTAAGGCAGCCTTTGATATAGTATATGAAGGCTTAAAGCAATAAAAAAGTCCTGTGAGTACAGAGGGGAATGAAAAGGAATCTATCAGGGGCCTGGTGGGAAGCAAATGTCAAGTTCGAATTGGGAATTACGGGAGACTTTATTTTCAAAGACTATTTACAAAGGTAAGTGTTGGGTAGAAGAAACCCACAAAGAGTGTTCAGTATTTTTTTTTTAAGATTTTATTTATTTATTTGAGAGAGAGAGAGAGCGTGTGAGCACGCACAAGCGGGGAAGGGGCAGAGGGAGAGGGAGAAGCAGACTCCCTGCTGAGCAGAGAGTCCGATGCGGGCTTGGGGCTTGATCAGAGCCTGAGCTGAAGGCAGATGCTTAACTGAGTGAACCACCCAGGTGCCCAAGAGTTCAGTATTTAGAGAATAAGGGAAACTACCTGTGACACTTCCTGGGGCTCAGAGCAGGGTGCAAAGTGGATCTGGAGGGGCAAACAGAAGCCCTGAAAGTCACAGAGTGCTATAATGATTTGGCAGAGGCTGCTAAGAGGTAAAAATGGACCTCAGCTTTAGAAGAATAGAAATAGAATAAATAGGTGTAAGAGGAGGGAACACAGGACATAAACATTTGGGTCTGGGAATGACAAGGGGCGGGGGAGTAGAGCATAAGGTTACAAGATAGTTCGGAGCCAAATTATAAAGGCCTTGAATGTCAAGGCAAGGAGCTTGTACGTGATCCTGAGAAAACAACAACTGAGTGTTTTTAAAACAGTAATGAAGCCAGCATCTTGGGAAAATTATATCAGTCAGAAAACTGGTTTGGAAGAAAAAGGCACAGGGGAGAGTGTTCAGCTGAGATATATAACAGCCCCCTGTGACCTAACAGCAGGCAGAGAGAATGAGAAGATGAAGAAACAGACAGGAGAGGGAATAAAGGAAGACATAATCCTCTTTAAATCAAGGCTGGAAACCTGCCTCGGACACTTTCTTTCCTTCCAAACGGTAATTGTGGTTGACATGTACCATCAGTAAACCAGTAACGCCCCATGAGAGCTGACAAGATCCCCATCAAGCTGGACTCACAAATGTAGGGCTGGTTGGGGTATGGGGAAGACTTGACTGGTACCCACAAGATGTGCTTTGACTCACTCTGCTCTGCTATGCATGCACTGGGTGTCCTTGAGCAGATGTCTTGGCCCCTCTGAGCCTCCAAGTTATAACCTCAAAGTGAGACATTAACCTCTGTGGTGTTAGGGTGGTTGTGAGGACACGGTCAGTGAGATTCGTGGGGTGCCCACAGCCACACCAGGTGAGGACTACTTGGGGTTGCGATAGAGGGTTACTCTTCTGCCTGGTCCCTCTGAATGCATTGCCTCTTTGAGCAGGATGAGCAGAAAGGAAGCAGGCTTTTGCCAAAACACAAATTTGAAACCCCCAATCTTCCTTGCCAAAGCTGCTGTGTGATCAGATTTGATCGATCCCTCTAAGCCTCAGCCTCCCAATTATCCCTCCACTGCTGGGAAAGGCAGTCCATTTTATCTGACAAGGTGTGTGGTATTTCGTTTTATTTTGTTTTTAATTTTGGTTTATTTTCATTCTCACAGCCCATAACCCTAAAAGCTTTATTCTGTCGTTTCCTTGAGCTTGTCACTAATGCTAGTTTTGGCTGAAGATCATTTCTCCCAATGCTTGGTACTTTTGGACCTGAATATTTAGCAATATGTTGAAATACAGATTAACACAGAGATCCCATTTAAATAAAATGCATGTGAAAATTGGTTGGTTTTGTTTGTTTGCTTGTTTGTTTACATTGTTGAGGTTAGTATGCAGGCACCTCTATGGATTCCCCCAATGAAACCACAATTTTAGGACAACTTTTATAAGTCATTCATTTTCTTCCCTTCACAGAGTGGATGAAGAGCTGATAATAGCTAAAAAATAACATGGCAACCCTGAGAAGTAGATGCTAATAGCAGGCTGCTCTCACTCACCAGCTAAGACTCAAAACCATTAAGTACAAATTCACGCTTTCACAAATTATAAATGACCTCCAGCCATGGAATTCTGTGGTTGGCTTTGGATAATTGACAGCATTACTTTAATCCCATTAAGGCAAGGGATACTCTTTAGTTGACACTAGTGGATTGGCAATAATGGGGGGGGTGCAGAAAGTGGTAGTTTATAGCAGAAAATCTGAGTCTCATGGCCCTGACTTTTCTGTGTTTCTCAATGGTTGAACTTTTTGCTCGACACTTAATTCATAAACTTCAGCAAAGTCCCTGACATACCCATAGACTGTGCTAGATGCTTGGGAAGATGGGTGAAGACTTACAAGACACGGCTCCTCTCCAGTAAGTGCTTACTGGGAACACAAGGCCCAGGTGGTAGTGACAAAGGAAGGGCTGTCTTCCGCCTCACCTTAGTCTGCAGTGATACCATGGACCTGGCTGTTTTGTGCATCCCACTCTTGGACTACTGACCATACCTTTCCAAGACACTTCCCTCAATAGTCCAACCCTAATAATTACTCAGCTTCACCAAAACCTATACTCCATCCCTTTCCCTGTCCCTCACTCCCCTAAGGTCTTCACTTGCCCCTTACTCAGTTTATGTTTCGTGGCCCAACATTAACACTGACTCACTTGTATTTACTGTCTTTATACATTCCCTTTAGTTGCTTTTCCTTTAGTTCCTTCCTCACATATGCCAGGTGAAACCCTACTTCAATCCAGCTTCCATCCTGCTCCTCCCCTGCACCCCGGCAGCTGACAGTAGCTGGAGGGAATGTCCACAATCACACTGACGAGTCTCATATTCAACTCACGACTCCCAGCCTCAGTGGGCCCTTCAAGCTGCTGAACGTTGTGCTGCTGCTGGACATGGTGCTACATTATAAAGATCTGCCCGTCCTCTGCTTGCTTACATGACCCTTTCACACGTTCTCCCCTCTCTCAGAGTCTCCAGTGCCTCCTCCATCCTTGCACCTCCCTTTCCTTCTAGCTCACTGGAGGGAAAACCAGAAACTCTCAGAAGAGATCCTCCCTATTCTCCCAACTTTCACACCCACCAACTAACTGTATCTGCACTGAAACACCCTGCATTCCTCCACGTGGCCCTGGATGAGCCAGCTGGACTCCCATCTAACCCAGACCCTTCCACTATGCACTTGACTCCATCCCTTCTTATTTGGCTATAAACATATTTCCAGCAATTACCTCTTCTGTTTTTTGATTGACAATATTTCTTTTCCTGTGGAGTCATTCCCAACAGTATACAAACGTGTGGAATTACCATCCGCCCTACACAAATAAAAGAAAATCTCCCTTGACCCCTCTTTGCCCTGTAGCCACTGCTCTTATTCGCAGCAAATCTCTTATTTCCATCTCCTCTCTCTCCAGTCTTTCTTAAATACACACCAGCCAGGCTTTCATTCTCAACACTGCTCTCCTAAAAATGTTTTTGTCAAGATTTTCATGACCTCCATGTTACCAAATCCAAGAGCCAATTTGCAGTCTTCTTTTATCCAACTTAATGGCAGCATTTTATACACTGGATGACTTCCTTCTTCAAATATTTTCTTCACTTGGCTTCTAGGACATCATCCTCAGTTCCCCATATTGACTGCTCCTTCTCAGTCTCCTCTTCCAAGCCCTGAAAACTCTTTCAGTGACCTCCAATCTCACAACTTTACATTTTATTTATATGCTTTGACTCTGAAATTCATGTTTGAAGCTGAGGTTTCTCCCTTTAATCCAGATTCACGTACCCAACTGCCTACTGGCTCTCCACTTGATCCTCCCGTAGATATCTCAAACTCAACCAATACCAAAATGAACACTGTTGTCCCTCTGCCCAAAATTACTTCTCCCAATCTTCCCCATCCTCCCAGTTGGACAGACCAAAGAACTTGGAGTCATCCTTGACTCATTTATTTCTCTCATATCACATTCTCAATTGATCAGAAGCTCTTTTTCTTCCTTCTTGAAAATATACCCAGACTCTGACCACTTTTCACCACCTCCATTACTACCATCTTGTCTCTCACCTCTTACTGCAAAAGCCCCTTAACTTCATCTCTCCTTCTGTCTTTATTCCTTTGAAATCTATTTTCAACACAGCATATGGAGTGAACCTTTAAAAAAATCTAAAATAATGTAATTTCTCTGCTCAAAACCCTCCCATGGATTCCCAACTTACTCAGACTAAAAATCAAAGAACTTCTCATCACCTTCCAGATGCTACCTCTCTGACTTAATCTTCTATCATTCTTTTCCTGGCTCACTCTGCTCAGCCATACCAGTGTCCTTTCTAGAACACAGCAGGCTTTCTCTGACCTCAGGGCCTTTGCACTGGCTAGATGCTTTACTCTGAAATTTCATCCCAAGTTTCTTAATGCCTCTCTGCCTCTATTCCAGAATCACTCAGTGAGGTCTTCCTGACCACCTGATATAAAAGGCCTCCCACTCTGGCATTCCTTTTTCTGCTTGCCCTATTTTTTTTCATAGCACTTATCATTATTTGATTTGGCATATATTTATTAGTTTATTAATTATTTCTCTCCTCCCACTATACTGTAAACCCAGTAAGAGCAGAGACTTTGTTCATAATTATATTTCCAACATTTAAAACAGTGCCTGGTACAAAATAGGTACTTCAGAAAGGGAGGGGGGAGAATGAGTGAGTCAGTACATCTGAAAAAAATCTATGGCCTTTACTGCTATTTCAGAGAAGGTAGAGTATCACAGACTAAAGTCAGGGAAAGCCATGATGTAATGGTAAATCCAAATACTGTAGAATTTTGATAAGGTTAGAGAAAAGCATTCAGGTGAGAAGTGGGTTTAAAACTAAAAGTTGAAAAAACCTCCAACAAAATTTTTGGGCATCTACCATATGCCAAGTACTTTACATTCATTCTATCATATTATCTTCACAATCACTACAGCAAAGAGGTGTTATTACATCCATTTATAAGTGATAAACTTTGTTTCAGGGATTTTGAAAAAGCTGTTCTTCTTAGACAATCTCCTTCTAGAATCTGCAACTAATAAAGTGTAAGCCATTCTTGCCATTGAGGTTTAGTAATCCAGACTCCATTCTCTTTCTCTTTTTATTTCTTTGTTATCATTATTATTAGTAGTGTGACTTAAGCTCATGCACTCTCTACCTGTCATGTTCCCTTCCACACTACCTGGTGAATGAAGACCCTTAGTGGGTACACAGTGAAGTGATACCCAAGAAATAGAGGTGCTGGGGTGCCTGGATGGCTCATTCAGTAGAGTGTCTGACTTGATCTCAACCCAAGTCTTGATCTCAGGGTTGTGAGTGCAAGCCCTGAATTGGGCTCCATGCTGGGCATGGACCCTGCTTAAAACAAACAAAGAAAAAATACAGAGGTGCTAACAAATGCATTCTTAGATTCTTCTCATTAAGCCAGCAAAGATGAATCCTCTCTGAGTTTATTTACATCGGAAGCACCACAAACTTCCCGCACTGTGCAGGCCATTTCCATGGTGGTCATCCCAGCATGAAGTGTCTGTCTATTTATTTCTTTGCAGAGCCTAAATGGAATATTCCATCACTGGAAAATAAAGCTTCAAGTTTAAATTTGAAATCTTTATTCCTATCTGGCAAGTTGGTGATATCCTTAACAATTTGGAAGGAAATGATATTTCTGCTGCCATCAGCTACAAAGTGTTGGAAGCCCACAGTGCTCTTTATCAGATTTACATGGATTCCAGGTGAATCTGATCCAGTGGCTACAAGTACTGAGTATTAAGCTAATTGTTATTCTATCCCCCCAGAATGTCTCTGATATGGAAAAAACAACTGACTCTGAATATAGTCAGAAATTAAAATAAGATCTTGTTCACCATTTATATTCATAGACCTGCCAGGGAAGGGAGAAGGGAAATTTTTTGTTGTCTTACAAAATCCGTTGCCTTCAGAATAAAGTAAACAAAAAATTCTTGCTGGCTGGTTTTGCTATGGCAAAAACAACCCCAACATTTCAGTTACTTATAACAACAAAGCTTTATTTCTTACTCATGTTATATGTTAGTTATGGATCATTGTGGGGTTAAAAGTGGGTTTGCCGCATAGGTCATCTGCATTCTAGAATTTAGCTGAAGAAGCAGTTTCTCCATGGGATAAGCATTTTGGTGGCAGAGGGAAAAAAGCAAAAGAGGTATTAGAAACAAAGAACGGCTCTTCAGGTTTCTATTCAGACATGGTCAATGTGGTCCACGTGTCATGGTCAAAGCAGGACACATGACCAAGCCCAATGTCAAGGAGGCAGAAGCATGTACTCCTCCAAAGGAGACATGGAAAATCCCACGGCAATAACTAGAGATGTATACCTCTCTTGCAGAATGAAGAATAGAGAACTGGTAACTTTAATAAAATCTTCCATACATTCATTATCCTAACATTCAAAACTTACAGCCTCATCTCCTACCATAGCCCTTACTTATCTGTGTGCTGGACACAGCAGGTGGCCTCATTTCCCCTAAACACCGTGTGCTTTCTCACTTCCATATGTGTTTCTCAGCTGGAAATGCAGTTCCTTCCATTTTCTGCCAACTGAAACTGCTCTCAACATGCAAGGTCAGCTTATATTTTACCTACTTCATGAGGCCTTTCTCAGTCCCTCACTGAAAATCGAACACTTCTGCCTTGGAGTCATTGTCTATCCAGTTCTAATTTTAATCTTCATTGGAAAGTCTGGATAAGAAGCTCCTGCACGCAGGACCCAGGGATTTTGTTATGGTAGAGTTCTCCAGCCTCTTGGGGTCTTGACCGAACCAGATGCTTAATAAGTTCAATTACAATCCTACATATTCATCATCAAGGTTATCCATAATGTGAAGTTTCACGTCTTCTTTCTTTCTTTCTTTCTTTCTTTCTTTCTTTCTTTCTTTCTTTCTTTCTTTCTTTCTTTCTTTTTTAAATATAGGAGATGTATGTGGCAAACCAGAGAATTCTGAGGCAAACATAGAGGATTCTGGGAGTTTTCTTCAGTTAGAACAGCCATGAAGATTATCCTGTTGGTCCCATAATCTAGATTGTACCAGTTGTGTGTGTGTGTGTGTGTGTGTGTGTGTTCCTTACCTTCCCACCAATAAAACATTGTGGGCACTATGTTTTCACAGCAACACTGTTTCCCTTGCCAATGATTCGTGTATTGATCATTGATGTTTCTTTTCCTTCTTTTTCCTCATCTTCTCACATTTGGCATTCCACGTGAAGCACTCATCCATGGAAGTTCAATAGGAAGGGTGGCAGAGAAATGGCGGACCACAGGAGAGTGCTATGATGCAATGGAGAGAATAGGAGCTTATAGCCAAAGAATCTGGGTTAGAGTCTTGTCTTTGCCCCTTATTACCTTTGTGTCCTTAGGTGGTCACTTGATTTACTATCCATTCAGTTTTCTTATTTGCTTAAAAATTAAAACTGAAAAGAAAATGAGACAAAAAGGAAGAGGAAGGGATGCTGTATTAGCATAAACTAGCATGTGTGAGTGTGTTGTATTAGCATGACTGTGTGAATAGAGCCTAACATATTGTAGGAGCCCAATATCATCATGGTATGTTTCATACTTAAAAAAAAACAATGCTGTAGGACTCCCCATTTCATAATAAATCATTGGTTTCCTTGGTGTAATTCCCCAAATGGTCTTGATATATCGCCAGTATGAAATGGGTCATTGACTTCCAACTAGCCTAGCTTCCTTGACCTCATCCCATCTCTTTACCCTTGGGACTTAAATTCATGAGTCAGATGGGTGTGTTGACATGGCAAAGAAAAATCAAGGATAATAAACCTTAACTTTCTAGTTCCTGAGGGAAAAGCCAGACTTTACTGGGAAGTTAGGAAGAGACACAAGCTCCTGACCCTCCAGGTCAGTTACGTGACAACCACCCACTCACTCCACTTTATGGTCAAAATATGAAACTTCTATGATCAGAGGGGAAAAAAAGCTCACTTTCAAAGATGCTTTTTTCTTCTTTACTACTCAATAAATATGCTGGATTTTATGAAAGGAGTCTGGAAGGTTCTTTGACTAGGTTGACATTGTAGGCAAACTTTTTCTGTCCTGAGTATATGCTGAAGATCATAGGTTTTATCAGATTTTAGAGGCGATTTCATATTATATGTATATGTGTGTATATATACATAATATATATTATATACATACACACATATCCTGTTGGTATTCTATACATGTTATAATTTGTAGAGATAAAGATAGATAGATATAGGATGGAGGGAGAGAGAGGGGGAGAGAGGTGGGAAGGGGAGAGGAGAGAGATTTTAAGGAATCAGTTTACACAATTGTGGATGCTTAGTAAGCCCGCTGGAGACTCAGGCAAGAGCTGCAGTTCAAGCCAAAGGCAGTCTGCTGGCAGAATTTCTTCTTGCTTGGGGAAAGTCAGTCTTTGCTTTATTAAAGTTTTCAGCTGACTGGGCCTTCAACTGAATAGAATAAGGTCCCCCTACATTATGGAGAGCAATCTGCTTTACTCAAAGTTTACCAATTTAAATGTTAATCTCATGCAAAACACATTAACTGAAACACCCAAAATAGTATTTGACCAAATATCTGGGCACTATCACCTTGCCAGGCTGACAATAAAATTAACCATCACAGTAATATAAAACAGAAAATAGCCCACTGATGTGAAAAGTAGGAACAGAGAACAAAAGGAAAGCTTTGAGAACATCTAGTCTGCCCTTCCCTATCTTGCAGGTAAGAAAACCAAGCCTCAAGATTACACACCACTTTAGCCAGAAAGCTAGAGCTAGATCACAGGTCTCTGACTCCTTCTATGACAACCTAATTCAGTATTGGTTGTTTAATGCAACATGAAATACAATTTAATGCCCTTCTATGAAAGTCAGACAGGGTCAAGTTTAGATTTGGGTTATTTGTGTGGCACTTGCAAAGCAAATTACAATTAAATTCACATTTCCTTCTTAACACGATGTTAGAATATATAATTGGTGACAATAACAACACAAAGGGGATGGAACTCATTAGGAAAAGAGTTTCTTATGTACTGTTAAAGGTAAATCAATATGAATTCAGGCTAGATTGTTCTGAATTTAAGATGTTAATTGTAACCTTTTTCTGAGGTCTCCCAAGCCATGCAATTGGTCTGAATGTATAAGAAAAAATTTATGTTTCAATGGGGAACTATGCCTGTCTAAAGCACAGCTTTCTGGGTTAGTCTGATTCTGATTCCATGGGAGCTATTTTACTCTGAAAATTGTAGATAACCGATAGCAATGCAAAATAATTCTTGTCTATAAACATGCAAATGAATTTTGTCCCAGGGAGACAGAGAGAGGATACTTCCCCCACTCCAAAAAAAAGGGCAGTTTTGCCTCCGTTTTCACATTAATTTCAACATTCCTTTACTCTATATAAATTCGAAGCATAAATTTATGCTTCTTTGACTTCTTTAATCCAGTTGTAACATCTGCCTGGTTCTCTCACTTAATTAATGAGTCAAATAAAATCTTTAACACATGTTCATTTTATAGCTCTGTGAGAGACATAATTTTGCCCTTTTTTGGGAAAATTATCCTTTAATGTCATGTCTTTTCCAGCACATGAAAAGGATGCTCTGCTGGAGTGAAATCGACCCTCTGTACAGCATCTATTCAGCTCCACTCTGCTCTAAATTCTCACATTCAAGAAAAAAAAAAATTCAATTAGGGTTTCACAGAATTTGCTGCATTAAAGTCTGGAAAAAAAAATAGCAGTGGAAATAGAGACTCTGGCAGCAAAAGAAAATAGGTTGGGGACGAAATGGAAGAGCACATGGATTTCTTCGCCACTTAGTAAAGGATCTGGGCAATTAGGCTGGCCAGGAAGAAGGTGGGTAGAGGAAAATAGGATAAATAATGACTCTAAGTAATTGCCTCTGAGACCCGCCCAAATCATCAGTTATCCCTTTACTGAGCTGTTTTACTCCACCCCCACACTCCACATAAACTTCTAAAATGGGTCGTTAGCAAATGTTTGAGGCTCCATTGATATCGGAAGGTTTTAGTTGGCCCAGAATCCTGTGCTCCCCCTCTCCTAGGAAACAGCTAGGGAGGACCTGGGTGAGAAGTGCTCAAAAAGAGGACAGGAACAGCAGAAAATCTCAGTTCTGAGGTCAGTTTTGAGGTCTTTTGAAGCCCTTTTGCTCCCTCTGTAGCCTGGGTTCCCCCCAAAGCCTTATATGCATATTGGGGCAAGGAGGGGTGAGGCAAACGAAGTGCAGGACACACTCCCCAAGCTAAACCTGGGACCCCCCCACCTCCGCCTTGCCCTGAGGGTCTGAGCTGCTTTCATGCTGTCTCCGCTGCTGGAGTTCTTCTGTTGTGTTTGTCCCTGCCGGGTCACCCTGAGCTCCCAGCTTCTGGATGGCTTTGTGGAATGTCTGTTGCCATGGCTACTACTTTTTCTAGCAATGCCTCCACCATCATCTCTGTTATCTGTTTGGCTACTTGTTTGTGGGCCCAGCTGCTCATTCCTTCTAGACAGTAGAGCTTTCCTTTGACTCCAAAGGACACATCACTCCTTAACTCTTCACCACCCTCTCTGGTGAGGAATGTGGAAAAATTCCTGGGGATTGAGTCACAGTTTACCTTTGTTACTGTATCCCCCATGGCCACAGCCACATCTCTAGTCCAGATCCCCATTCACCTGTCTTCCAGGTCATGCAACAATCTTCTAAGTAAATTGCATTAGCTTTTGTGGAAATGAATGGATCCCAAGTTTTAATGGTTTAACACAATAAAAATTTATGTCTTGTTTCAAGGTTGTTGAGGCAGCTCTCTCTGACACAGTATTTCAGAGACCCTGAGTGATGAAGACATGTCTGTGTTCAGTATGTGGCCTCTGGGGCCTCTGTGGATGTGAAGACTCCAGTTAGCAGAAAAGGGGAACAAGAATGGAAAAATGTGTCTCGGAGTCCTTTCTGTGTCAGGTCTGGAAAGGGCACACCTCCTGCCTATCTTTGTTCCCTCAGAATAAACAGTCATGTGGCCACACCTAAGTTCAAGGGAGTCTGGGAAATGTAGACCAAGTGTGGCCAGTGAAGGAGAGAATAGCTTGGTGGGAAGGGGGGAAGTGGCGGTCTCCACTACAAAAGTTTCCCGCTTCCATTCCTTTGTACCAGCTCCTTTCCTAGAAGCTGAACCTGCGGAGTCCCACAACCACTGAGTAGTAAAGCCAGAACCCAGCCCAGGTTTATTGGACTCTGAATCCACATGCTTCTGCTCTACCTCTCAGGATCCCATAGCAGCTTTCCTCTCCTGTCTTCACTTTTCCTTGCTCTCTCCTCTTTAAATCTCACCACATTCTCCAGGGCAGGGAGGGTTTCTGATAAGGAGCAAAATGCATTTTTTCTTCACTCAACAGAAGCCTAGGTGTTGCTGAGAAAATCCTTTCTCTTTCCCTGGTTTCTCAAATGTCTCCTTCCTAGGCTTCTTCCCACTGTTTCCCCACCGAGTTCTTGCAAACCGCCCCCAACCCCATGCTGCTATTGACCGTGGGAGGTGATGTGACTCTACCCTGGGTAACTGACAGCAGTGTCTGCCCTTCCCCTGTCCCACTGAGGGCTGGGCCTCTCCCTCCTCTGTTACTGCTTATCTCTGCTGTTAACCAGACTCTGGTCTGTTGGTCAAAGCTAGTCTCAGGCCAGTCCTGAGTTCATGTGTTCATGTAGGAGTCCCAAGTAGGCTCAACCTCTTGATGGAGGCAGTGGCAAAGAATTTGTAGCAATCTTTAATCAGCCACAAATGCAGTAAAAATGAATGACAATAAACATTTGCATAGTTCATAGAGTTACGACATTTTTATACACATTGTCTCGTTTAAAAAGGATGGTTTTTATTTTTCCCCCCATTTTTCCAAATGGGAAAAACCCATGACATAGTCGAGTTGAGTGTCTCACCAAACATCACTTGCCTAGGAAGAGGCAGAACCGGGATTTGTATTAGGTCTCCTGGCTGTTTATTACATGCTTTCTCCCTTATGTCTCACTGCCTAGTTCTAGCCCTTAGAAACATGGAAGTGATTCCTTTTATTTCCCATTTGCATTTACTGTGGTGACCCCAAATAAAAATGTTAGACAGCTAGTGAGAGACATTGAAGGGGTCTAAAAAATAGACTGAGCAAAGAGATGGGCTGAAACACATATTTATGACCCTAAATTTTGACTTCCAATATTCACTGAAACTACTTTGACTATGTTAAGCAAGAGGCAAAACCCCAAGAAAGCTATTAACTACTATGGGGTATGGACATGGTTTACATTTATCAAGGAAATGATCATAGGTATTTTAATGGTGGAATCTTGTAGGAGAGGAAGAGTGGATCTGGGCAAGGTTTCCCTTGAGCTGATGACCCCTAAAGTTAGGTAAAAGTGTATAAATCTCAGTTTGTTATTTTGAAATAGCATATTAGAGCCAGGATGGGGCTATGCCAACCACTTTAGCTGGCAGTGAGAAAAGAAAGAAGAAATAAACAATGAAGGACACAAAGGAAACAGCAAGGGATGATGGGGCAGCTTAGAGAAGCCCAGGCTTCAGCTAGCTAGCCATGCAAGTTGCTATTCCTTCAGCCATAGTGAGGCCATAGCTCTGCAAAAGTCTGCCCTGGACAGTTGGGCAGGTTGTTCAGCAGAAGGGCACCCAGCTGAGGGACAAGTGGGAGCAGAGCTGAAATCCAGCCTGTATTCCATTTGCCAACCATGCATTGTGGGTAGACCAAGCCTACTCAAGGTGGGAATCGAGAGTTCCCTGATTAACTCACAGGCAGGTTTCCTTCCCAGTGTACATGTACTTGGAGTGGGTGCCTTTTCCTAATTTGTTCCAAATGTACCTTCTATGCTACCAGAGGCCCTAACCCAGCAGCAGAGGAGCTGCTTACTGCAGTGTAGGTTTTGATTTCATAAATTAAATGGCCATGCTCAAGTGATGCTCTTTCAGAAGCGTATCAACCTTGACCTTGACCTTCATGAGGCTCACGCAGCAACCTCATGGCATGAAAACCACCCAGGCTTTATGGGCTTGTTCCATGGGCTCTTCAGCAGGTCAATGGATAGGTTGCTTAGCTTTTCTGTTTCTCCCCTTCCCATCTCTGCAATGCAGATGCTGAATTGAGTGACACTGGTGTTCCTTGCAAGTTATAATGGGCTGTAGCTCATAATTCTGTCAAGAGCAATAAGCCTGGGAGTGGGTCGGACTTGCAAGTCCAGTCTGGGTTTTTCTCTGGACCACTTTACTTATCTTCTTCTGTTTGGCCATATGTTAGTCTTGACTAACACTATGTTCAGAGGACTACAGCTATCCAGGGGAAAAACGATCTCAGCCTGAGATAGAACGGAGGCTATTAGATACACACAAACAGTAGGTCTTTTCCTCTCCCTCAGTTCTCTTGCTTGTCCAACTGTATGCGTGTACATGCACGCACACGCACGAAAGAACATGCATTCACACGCGGAGCTGGGATGGACTTCCCTCACTTCAAAGCATAAACAATAAGCTATCGTTTCCCCACACACATCATTTAATGCATTCTAATCTATTCCTCTAAAACCCAGAAACAACAGAAGTGCAGAAAATCCATGCCCAGGGCATTCTATTTGCATATTTCCATGTATGATTTTTGAAGGAAGTAGTTCATATTGGTAAACAGGTTGGTTTGCCTCCATCGCTTTCTCCTCACAGTAAGTACTATTAAAAACCTCATAAATCATTCCACACCTCCCAGACTCGTCTTTGTAGCACAAAGGGAGCCCTGTACCACTCTGAAGCCTTCTATTTATCTCGCATACACTCTATGCATTTCCATTATTTATATTTTTCCAAAAAGCAATGATTCCCCAGCTGCCGAGGCAGACAGATGCTTTATCCTTTGTGCTGTAAGGAGTGGGAGAGAGAAGAGTAGAGGTGGAGAAGCAGGCAGAGAAAACCAGACTTGTTGGATTCTGAAATGCATGAAAATGAGGGAGAGGGAAATTTGGGAGGAGCAGGGGGGATAAAGGGGTTCAATTAATACTGATTAAATGCTTATCCAGTACTGTGTGCGCTGCTGCCTGTCAGAATGCCCACATGGGTGTGCCGTGGGCACCTGATACTGAGTAACTCCCAAATTGAGTTTACTCCCCACTGTTGCACAGATGTGCCCCACCTGCCTCCCACCTGTGAACGGCACCACCATCCATCCAAAGATTTCACATATTATCTCGTTCAATCCTCCTCTCCTCCAATGAACTAGAAATGATCACTTCCAGCTAACATGAGGACGCTGAGGTTCAGAGAGGAAAAGTGTGATAGGGTACTAGGGCTGCCATAACAAAATACCACAGGCTGGGTGAATTAAACAACAAATTATTTTCTCATTGGAGAAGTCCTATGAGGCTGGAGGCTGGGAAGTCCAAAATCAATGTGCCAGCACGGTTGGTTTCTCCTGAGCTCGCTCTCCTTGGTTTGCATGTAGCCTTTTCTCTATGCGCCCCAAGCAATCCCTGGTGCTCCTCTTCTTAAAGGGACACCGGTGCTATTGGATCATATCCACCCATATAACCTTATTTGACTTTAATTACCTCTTTCAAGGTTCTGTCTCCAAAAAGTCATATTGTAAGGTACTGGGGGTTAGGACTTAAATATAGGAATTTTGGGAGATACAGTTCAGTCCACAATGCCAAAGGACCCACGAAACACGAGGTCACATGCTTGTGTCTTTTCACTGCAATTCCAAAACATCTTTATCTGCTCTCATTTACTAACTTTTCAGAAGAGATGGTAGGTGGTAAATTGAGAGGAGGGGAGATTTCTGAGCTCGGAGGATTCAGTGTGATAAGCATGTCATATTCAGGTCTACATTCAGTGGCAACAGTTCATTTGTTCCGCTGCTGTTATTCACTAAGTGCCTATTATAGTCCAGATGCTTTTTCTAGGTGTAGGCAATATAAAAGAGAACAAAACAAGTCTTCGCATATTTACAGCCCAATACTTACTCAGCGTATGAAATTTACAAGTGAATGAAAAATCCATGGTAATGTACAAATTAATTATCACTGTGGTGAGTTGTGTGGAGCCAAAGCCGAGGTCTGTGGTGTCATGGGAGTCCAGCCGAGGGGCAAACCTGGTCTGGGAGGATGCTGTGGCTGATGTGGCACCCTGCGGCTCCCTTGCAGGACACATCACTGGATCCCCGTCCTGTGGCTGGCTCTCTGCTGAGTCTTTCTGCAGGAATTGCCCTTAGTCACAGAAAGTCTTCTCATACAAGGTGCCCTGTCCCACATTCAGTGACCGATCCATGTTGGGAGGAGGGGGTTATTGGGTCTAAAGCACGGGTCTCCTCTCCTTACCTTCTGATGCTCAAAGAACCGTCCCAGCTCCAGGGTGACCTTTTGAATCAGCTGAGCTCTCTATGGCAAATGCTTGACAGTTCAGCCTCTCCCTCGTACAGTTTCCTGTCATACCCCACAGGTGTTGATCTCCAAGGTGCTCCCCAGTTCACTTGCTTAATGCAAACCTTCATTTCAGATTCTGTTTTTCCGGGAAAACAGAATTAATTTGCCAGGGCTTCCATAACAAAGTACCAATGGGTAGCTTTAACAACAGAAATGTATTATCTCACAGTTGTGGAGGCAGGAAGTCTGAGCCCAAGATGTCTTCAGGGTCGGTTTCTTCTGAGGGGTGTGAGGGTCTCTCTTCTTGGCTCGTAGATGGTCATCTTCTCCTTATTTCTTTTCATACCATCTTCCCTCTGTGTGTCTCTTTGTGCAAGTGTCCTCTTTTTATAAGGACACCAGTCATAATGGATTAGGGCTCACCCTGAAGACCATTTTAACTTGATGATCTTTGTTTAAAAAACTTCTCTTTAAATAAGGTCAGATTCTGGAGGGCCTGGAGGGCTCAGTTGGTTAGGCATCTGACCCTTGATTTCAGTTCAGGTCATAATCTCAGAGTTGTAGAATCGAGCCCGACGTCAGGCTATGCACTCAGCAGCAGTCTGCTTGAGATTATTTCCTCACCTCACTGTTTCTTTTGCTAAAATAAATAAGGAAGTCTTTTAAAAATAAAACTTAAAAAATAAGGTCAGAATCTGAGGTACTGGGGGCTTAGGACTTAAACTTATGAATTCGGGGGACTACAAATCAACCTATAACATTGTCTAACTCCACATACCTTTCTGGAGGGCAGCACTTGAAGGATGGAGGTGACTAGGTGAAGTTTAGGGGCAGTGGGCCAAGACCATGAGAGGAGTCCTGGGGAGAGGAAATCTTCTCCACCAAGAAGGGAGGGGGAAAGGAACGAGACACAGCCAAACACATACAGTTCACGCAGAGGAGGTTGAGGCTGGGAGAAGGGCCTTGACGATTCACACACAAGCCATTCACTGCCCATCCCAGCAAGGACTGGCTGCCAGGGTAATACTCAACAAACTGTCTCAGGGCTTGCAAAGCAAAGATTATAGCTTTGTCTCCTTGAAGATTGTAGCTTTGTCTCTGGGTGTCCTCATGTCTTAGGGGAGAGTTGAGTCTGGTTGGACCAGAAGAAGTGAGATTTCGGTTGGAACCAGAATATATTAAAGGCATCTTTAAGCTCTACAAGTAAGTAGAGTCAGGCAAGGAGAGGGGCTGCCATGAAGAGTCCCTCAGAGTGGAAAGCAGTACTTAAGAGGAGAAGCCAGACAAAGGGGACAATTGACAAGTCAGTCTGGAAATGCCCAGGTCCTCCACCCACCCCAGCCCTTAAAGGAGAAGAAAGGGGAGAGAAGAGAGATAAAGCTGGATTTCCCCTACTTCACAGTTTTGCCTTCTCCTGATACCCCTGGAAGATGCACTGGCTACAAAACAAGGGCTTTTGCCCTTTAGGTAATATGGAATAAACTGTCTTACCTGGCCAGACCAAAACTACCCAAAGAAGAACATCACTAAGCAGGAGGGAAGGCAGCTGAATCTTAGCTTTGTTCTATTCTGAGCCTTTGGCACAACAACAGAGTCTGCATGTGGTAGGAATATGAAGAATACTTGAATATTTGTCTCTCTTTGGTCATCTAAGAGGACATTCCAAGGATACCCAGCATTTCCAGGTGAATCCTATGAATCTGTCCCCAGACTGGGAGACCTTCCTCTGGAAAGGGGAGCCGTGCTGTTCACTTCATTTTCAAATCTTTTCAATGCTGATTTCGTTTTTGATAAATTGTGACTGCCTGAGGCTTTTCAGGAAGGAGGCTGAGACTGCGTAGTGCACAGATCTTGGCGTTTAATAGCTCTTCTCCAAGAATGAAATCAGACTCTTTCTGAAAATTATATAAAATACTTCACTTAATTACACAAGGAAGGCATGCTCCCTGAGAAGATGTGGATATTTTTAGAATGTGTGTTTTGAACTTTATATTTTTGGTTCTGTTTACCTTCCTAAGTCACATTTTCAACTTTCCTTATTTTCTGCCTCTAAACATTAAGCTTCTTGAGTCTTCAAGAAGGTTAGCTTTGAAGAGTACCCAGAATGTAAATCTTCTCATCATTAAACTGCTACATTATTTATCAGACCCACTGTTTGGTGGGTTTTATATCAAGTGGCATCATGATATCAAGAAATTGTCAGACAAGCTGAATTCTTCACCCTCAAAGGGCAGCTCTGAGTAAATAAATTATAAAGATGTAGCTGGAGCCCTGTTGAGTGTTTTTTTTATCTTTCCTCTAAAACAGGGTTTTAGACAATTTTTGTAGGAGGTAGAGAGAACGGTAAGGCCTGCAGGTCTCCTGGGGGAGAAAGGCTGGTGGAAATAGGAACTGCTAAGAGCTCACAGGAAATGACAGAGGCAAGTGAAAGACACATGTGACACCTACCATCTAAGGGTGCAGGTGGGAATACTGTAGAACAGATTGTCCAGACCTGAGAACACAGATTAAGGAAGAAGCATGCTGGAGATTTTTGACTGGATGTTAGCCATTGACAATTTCATCTTGTTGAGTGCTGGATACTTTTGTATTCTGGTAACCATTTATGGGATTTGTTCTCGTATACAAATCCAGATCAGAAATAGTCTGATCCCCTGGGCCTTGATTTTAAGGTATTTTAGGCAGGATTGGGCAGCATTTATTTTAGAGCTAATTTTCCTCCTCTCTTGAGGCAAAGACTTCTACAAGACTCTCTCTGATGCCCTATGGATTTTGACGTTTTCCACTCAAGCCAGTGGGATCAGAAACTATTTCTTGCTCTGTGTCAGCCCTAGCTGTGTTCTCTCTTATCCTTCGGATTTGTTCATTGACTGGCCCAGAATTTCCTCTCCTACATGTGACAACCAGTATGAAGCTGAAGACTCAAGGAAAACCGTCTGTAGACACCTGGAGGTCTCCGTGTGTGCAGCTTTCTCCTCTCTGCCACTCTGCCCTGAAAAGGGGCTGCCTTGCAGCCCCAGATCCCCACTCCATCTCCTCCCCTCAGAGAGGACACCAGGCATCTGCATTCCACCTTCCTGTACCGCAGCTTGGTCATTCTCTCAAGGCTGTAACCTGGTCAGTCATAGCACTATTGTCTATTGTCTTGGTTGTTTCATAGAACCTGTTTGTCCAGGTTCTATTTCATTTTTCAGGTGGAAATATAAATCCTATCCTTATTACTCCATTGGCTGGAGTGGAAGCCGGCTATAGTTCACTTACTTTTTATGAGCAAGTCCAGAACCACAGACAGAGTCACGTCATCCTGTCTTGACAAAATTTCTTTATTCACAGCAGATTTCATTTCTTGGCGTTGCCTGATCTTTCTGTTAATAATGGACAAAAGGTAGTCCACAGGTTCTCTGCTGATTATCTTTTCTGTTCATTGTCATATCCTTCTTGAAAAAAAAAAACAGTGCTAAGTAGTAGTGTATAATAAAACAGAAGCTAAAGTGTCTTTAGACGAACATGGCTTTCACTACTGCCTCTACCTCTGTTTCTGCCAACAAAACAGCAAGAGTGAAAGACGTGTTAAGAAAGAAACTCTCAATTTTATTATGCCTAATTCTGTACTCTCTTACAAGAAAAATGCATTTTCTTGTAACTTAAAAAATAGTTTAAAATAATAAAATACACAATAAATTGCAGTGATAATATCTGATCCACAGGGTCATTGAAAGTATTCATGAAAATAAAGCATCCTCCATAAGACGGAGTTAAAATTTAGTCCTTCTTTCCATCATTCCAAGTACAGAGCAATCATACTCTAAATGGACAATTCACAGATAATACAATCTGTCTTCCAATTTGCTGTCTTTCTCTTCTGTAAAACCCTGGGAGCATTCCTAAGGGCCAAGTAGGTTTTGGCAAGAATAGTTTGGAATTCCTTAAATGTGTGTGGACATTGCAGTCTAAGATTTCCACTGAATGACCTTTGATTGGGCAAACCTCAAAAATGTAGCCAAAGGAAGAATTTAGGCCTCCTTTAAAATAGATGGGGAATTAAATTCATGATGGTAACTAGCTGAGGAGGGATGAGGGAAGGAAGATATAAAGCCTAGTTAGAAAGAAAGAACAAATCAACTTGGTGATTAATATTTACTTCATGCATGCAATTAACCTCAAACTAGCCCTACCTCTTGTGCTTTGAATTCCTGGCTCGTATCTCATTTAGTTTTCTTCTGCAGTTTGACTCATGCTATAGTCTTTGAACAGGTTATCACAAACAGGTACATAGCATGTTCATTACTCTTCCCTCCTTATATGGGCGAATATTGCTCAATATCCTGCTATGCTTTCTATCTGAACTTTACAATGTCTTCAGAATCCTTCTCAACACAGCAACCCAGGCAACCAGAATACTCATAGTTGGCATAAAATCTGAAACCTCTTTTTCATACTATGAAGCTTTCAATGTTCATTTAGAAGACTCATCCAATAACCTAGCCCTGCAATTCTTAGACCTTGTTCTTTTAATAACGGAATGATTTCTTTTCCTCTTCAGCCACCCACTCTCCACCTAGAAACTCATCTGTTGGAACCATTGTCTAATATCCTTCCAGATGATAACAATTTTCAGTCTTTCCAACGCTTTCATGACTCCACTTCTGCCCTTATTCTTTGACCACGACACTTCCAATTTATCCAGAAATTCCTCTCATGGCTTTTTTTTCCAAACTTGGATCCCATGGTGAGAGCCTAAACCACTCTTTGCCACCATCTTCAGATCCTTTGACACTTTCCATTCCCCTGTCTCTTGCTATACTCATCCAGCAAAATATGGTATTGCATTAGTGCTACAGTTTCCTTTTTCCTTTTCCAAGAAGCTGAGCACTGATGAAAAAAATCCTACTACTACATAGATTCATGCAACCACAGACTCATGGCCCCAAATCTCAGCTGCACAGTCAGCGTTCCCTGTCAATCCTTACACTTGACTTTGATCGGCAACTCCCCCCATGTCTTCAATGATTCAAACATTCTCCCATTTTCTTTGAAACTCTTTCTCAATCTCTCCACCCTCAGCAAATAGTCTTATCGGTTAATTTACTGAGAAAGGCAGGAAATAGCATTTTTCTGGTCTTTTCAGCTTTCTGAACTATACCTGCAAATGTCTGTAGCAATGCCTGCCCTTACCGTCAGTATGCAGACCATGATAAATGGTGTTGGCCCATTTATGTAAGAATATAATAACAATTATTCTTTTTTCCCCCAGTGTCTCATAATATTTTACAGTTTGTGTCCAAATCATGATCCAAATAAAGTCCTAACAGTGTAATTGATTTATACGCTTTAAGTCTCTTTCCTCCAACTTTTCTGTTGCTTTTTTACATCTATTTTATTTTTTTCTTTTTGTCTTTTTAAAATTTGAATTCCATTAGCCAACATGTAGTACGTCATTAGTTTTTTATATAGTGTTCAATAATACAGCAGTTGTGTTTAACACCCAGTGCTCATCACATCACTTGCCCTCCTTAATGCCCAACACCCTGTGAACCCCTACCCCCTCCCTTTCCACAACCTTCTGTCTGTTCAAGAGTCTCTCAAGGTTTGTCTCCCTCTCTGATTTCTTCCCATTCGGTTTTCCCTCCCTTCCCCTATGATCCTCTGCACTATTTCTTTCTTTTCTTTTTAAGATTTTATTTATTTACTTATTTGAGAAAGAGAGAGAGAGAGAGGGAGAAACAGACTCCCTGCTGAGGAGGGAGCCTGATCCAAGCTCAATCCCAGGACCCTGAGATCATGACCTGAGCTAAAGGCAGATACTTAACTGACCGAGTCACCCAGGCATCCCTCTGCATTATTTCTTTTATTCCCCATATGAGTGAAAACCATATGATAATTGTCTTTCTCTGATTGACTTATTTCACTTAGCATTTTAACAATTATCCTTAAACTGTGTGCTTCCCAGAGAATGCCCCCAAACCTTGCTGATTGAATCTGCCCAAATTCTTACTACCAGCTTCAGCTGGACTGAGATGGCCACTGGCAACACCTGGGACCTGCTTAGGGCATGAGTACGTCTCTGAGGCCACCAAGACTATGTTAGCACCTCTCATCTTCTGAGTAGAAGGGGACACTGATTCTTAGCTGTCCCCTTGGACCCCCTCCTTTCCATTCCCCCAGAGCTCTTCTTTATGCCTGTCACTGAGGAAGTAACTCCCTTCCCAAAACAGCCAGTCCCTCCACCTAGGGGTTAGTACCCTCTCCATCCATCATCTTCTCTATCATCTCCCTATTGTCTTCTTATTGAAGCCCCTCAAGCCTGAAAAGCAAAATAGAATAAAAACATAAACTTTCTATTCAATTAAACTACTTCTTCACCGTTCCCCTCCTTTTCATTACAAAGTGCTTTGCAAGTCTTCGCTATTACCTTTCATTTCCTTAAAACCTGTTTATTTCCTAACCCCTGAAAATGTGGCTGCTGCCCCTATAGATTTATGGAAACTTTTTTTTGAAGGTTGATGGTAACTCACAAAGCTGTGTTATTATCTACCTAAACCCCACATTGAAATATCTGTAATTTTTTAATCTTCCTGTTCTTAAAATGACTTCTTTTTTAGTCTAAAATAAAATAAGTATAAAAACTGTGCAGACTACATAAATATACAGCTTCAGGGACTGCTTTCCAGGACAAGAAATTAAATAGTGCTGTTGTGGGCTCTGACCCTTCCAATCCATATCCCAGCCTCCTAAAGGCAACCAGTACCCTGACTTCTATGTCAATTATTTCCTTGTTTTTCCCTATTCTTGTACCACTGGTGTGCATCCCTAAATCCTTAGTTTTGTCTGGTTTTGAACTTTATATAAATGCAACTGCACAGTACATTACATTTTTGGATCTGGCTTCTTTCACTCAACATTATACTCATGAGATTTATCTGCTTTCTTATAGTCAGCTGTAGTCCATTTCTATTGCTCTTCTAGTGCTCTACACTATATCCCACAATTTATTTATACATTCTACCGCTGATGGTCATTTGGGTTGTTTTCAGACAGAAGCAGTATGAGTAGCACTGCTATGAACACTATTGTATATGTCTCGTGATGCGTGGGCACCCACATTTCTTTTGGGGATATGCCTAAGAGTGAAATTACTGAGTAATAGATCGCATGCATCTACCACTTCAGTAAACAAGGCCAAACTGTTCTTCAATATGTTTGTTCTAATTTACACTCCCACCAGCAATACATAAATCCCCACAGTTCTAAATCCTCACCAAAACTTGGCATAGTCTATTTCTCAAATTTTAGCCATAAAAGTAGATATGTGTTTTTAATTTACTTTCTCATGATTACTAATTGGGAATCTTTCACACATTTTTGGACATTTGGATAATGCTTTTTATGAAGTACCCTTTTAAGTCTTTGCCTGGATTGGTTTTCCTTTTTCTTATCTACTCATAGCAGTTTTTTACATAGTCTGCATCATACCTAGTGACAGTTACATGTGCTGCCAACATCTTCTCTACTCTGCCTTGTATTTTCCCTTTCCTAATGGTTAATTTTTTAAGGATTTTTTATTTATTTTCTTGCCAGAGAGAACGAGAGCAGGAAAGAATGTGTGAGCACAGTGCACAAGCAAGGGAGTGGCAGGCAGAGGGAGAAGCAGACCCTCTGCTGAGCAGGAGCCCCATGTGGTACTCCATCTCAGGATCCTGGGATCCTGACCTGAGCCCATGCCAGATGCTTAACCAACTGAGCTACCCAGCTGCCCCCTAATGGTTACTTTTGAAGAACACAGGTTTTATTCCTAATGACTTTGCTCGGTATTTTCCCTAATGGCTAGTGTTTTCAGTCTCCTCATCCTTATTCTGGAAGTCCTTTCTTTTCAGTGTCTCGGGGACCTGCATTTTCTTAATTCTCTTCTCCTTTGCAAGGACCTGCCTCACTTTTTCTTAAGACTCTATCCCCACCCAAGGGCTGCCCTCTGCCTCTTTGCTCCACACTTTCCCACCTTGCTCCCACCTCTGGAAGTGTGCTCCCCTCCCTGGCCCTAGGCCAGCATCTCCATGTGCTGAACTGTCCAACACTGCAGTTGAGGGGCACAACATTTGCTGAGCAAGGATTCTACTGGTGCTGAGGCTACCAAGACAGACAGCACCCAGGCTCTTTGGGCAAACCACAGAATAGAGATGTTTATAAGCAGGTCACGCTGATGTCTCCAACACTCTAAAATCACCATTTCCTCATTTCCCGACACGCTCTTGCTGCTGAGGTAATGGTATCATCATCTCTCTAAGCACGCAAAGTATGAGGGTCTTCTTAGGCTTCTCCTTCTTCCAAGGTTGGTTTGAACACTACACTTTCAATTCCCATCTTTTCTTTCTTCCATTCCCACTGGTGGACCTCACATTTAGTTTCTTACTATGCCTCCAGTGGAGGCCTGAGTTAGCCTCCTCACTGGTGTCTCTCCATCCGGTCTCTTCCCTCTCATTCAGCCACTCCATTCTAATTGGGTCATTTCACCTTGGGCACAGGCTTTCAGCAACAGTTACCTGAATTATTATCTCATTCCTCTTACTGCCCTGAAATCTCTTTGAAGGCAAGGGCTCTATCAGCTTGACCTCCTAGTTAGCATTCCTAATACCAAATCAGATGTCTGACCATGTCCCCTCTGTGATTCCGGGTTTTCTTGGTCTGTGATTAGGCTGTCATATCTACCTACAAAGCTTTCATGAACATCTCACTGTGTCCAAGTCTTGCATCTCCTTCAAGTCCCAGCTCAAATGTTAGCCTTTTCCTTGAAGTTTTATCGAAGTCTCCAGTCAGCAGTACATGTTCTGTCTCTGAATGGCCAGCATTTAATTTTCACTTCCAACCCCACCAATCATCTTCTCTTATGCTGAGTATCATGATATCCCTTGTCCTCTTAGTCTATAAGCCTGGGCCTTAGACATCTTTGTGTTCCTCACAGCCCCGTCGAAGCTTCCCACACAGCAGATGTTCAGTAGGTACTTGTTGCCTGATTGAGATGTTGATTGAGGACACATTTTGGGCAAAACTCAGTGGTAGGCACTGTAGAAAATACGTAAACAAATATAATCCCATTTCTGCTCAAAATATTTACAATCTAATAGGCATTTACCAAAATACTAACAGAGCAAATACTAATTTGTTATACATTTCATAGACAAGTTTCTAAATACTATAATCTTAATCCTGAAGCCAGTCTTTTTTAACTTGGAAAACACATAGACCCTGTGAATGGAAAGAAACTGATTGCACATTGTCGGCATTTACTTGAATTATTCTCACGAGATGTTACTTAAGTAAGAACAAGCTTAAAGCTTATGTGTGTAGCTCTTGCTACCTACAAAATCAAAACTCATTTCTAACTTGTAATCAAGCAAAATTATTTTTTATTGCATTAACTCACTCAGACCACAGACTGCCTTTAACCAGTCAGGAGAAGCTTGGTAGAGTGATCCTGGGTCAAGGAGACTTATTCTCAGGTCTCACTGCAAAAACTTATGCCCACTACATGCTGGTTGGGAACACTCATTCTTGCAAGCTAGAGCTTCAGGCTGGGGTACATCAAGTTTGTACCTCGAATTGCAGCAATGAGTGAGAGAGAGAAGTGGCAGAGGCAGCCAAGTAGAGGAGACCCTCAAGAATAAGGATTCTAGAACTACCAAGAGTTGAAAAGGCCAAAATGTTTCTCAGGGAGGACAAGTAAAGAACCTCTCAGAAGAATGCTCTTGGGGAACATTCATTTTGAGTCCTTGCTCTGTGCCAGGCTTTCTACTAAACACTTGCCATTCATTCCACATTTAATCTTCACAATAGAGATAGACACTATCATTACCCCAGTTTTATGGATCAGGAAGTGAGCACCAAGGAAACTCTATCATCGGTCCAAAGTCACAAAGCTGGCTAGTGAGAGGCTGAATTTGCACACTGGTGTGTCGATGCCAGAATCTGAGCCTGTGACAGAAAAACAGGGACACCCCTTGACTGGCCTCTTGGTCGCCTGGCCCCATGCATTTATCTTCTTTTGTTTAGAAAGGCAGCCGGGAAATGTTACCAGGAAAATAAACTCCAATCATGTGAGTCAGCATCAAGCATGCCTTGTGTTCTCCAGGGCAAGATGTAGGGAAGAGGAGGGAGCAGAGCTGGACTGATGTGTATTTCAGAGGATTCCTAGGGCAAGGCATCCTCACAGAGTCTAAATCTCAGAAGGATCTCCTGGGGGTTCTCTCAGAACATTTGGTTTCAGCTCTGAATGTCTTCTACGCTTTTATGTGTGCCTAGCTTTGTACTTGGTGGTGGTTTGATTCAGAATTTTTGAACCATCCCAGAGGTTGTTATAGCTCTGATGATATGAGCATGGTACCATGGATGAGCAGTTGTGTGTCAAACATATAAGAGAAGGGCCTGGGTTTGATAGGCTTGTGTTTGCAAGAGTCATTGAGGGACCACGGAGGAAGCTCTGTCCCCACGAGCTGGTGTTAACACTGATCTGTAGATTCATACCAAGAACCATTTTGATGAATTAGTAATATGTATTCATATGTCTCTCAAAAGCATGTATTTAGAATCTACTGGGTGTGTAATATTGCATGCAGATTTCATATCAATAGCAGGTATGGTTTCTCTTCTTCCCTCTGGTTGATGATGGTGTAGCCGAGGAAACATGAAGATTAAAGCTTGTAGACCAACATAAACAGCTAAAATCAAAAATGACACCATTCAGGGATGCCTGAGTGGCTCAGTCAGTTAAGCTTCTGCGTTCTGCTCAGGTCATGATCCCAGGACCCTGAGATGGAGCTCCCTGTCGAGCCTGCTTCTTTCTCTCCGTCGGCAGATCCCCCGGCTTGTGCTCTTTGGCACTCTCTCTCTCTCTCAAATAAATACAAGTCTTTTAAAAAAACTAATGAATCACTGAACACTACATCAAAAACTAGTGACGTACTATATGTTGGCTAATTGAATGTAATGATAAAAAAAAAAAATTGCACCAGCCACTCCTAAAAGGTAAGGCTGGTTACAGATTAGGTAAAGGAACTAGGCAGGGGAACATTGGTGTTCTCCCTACCCCTCTTCTAAATCTTTCCTTTGCGTCCATACAGCCAGATTGGAAGCTAGAAACCTGATTAAAACACTCTTTCCTTTTAGATTTTTCAGCTCTAGGGGACCTAGAATGTGCTCACTGGGGTTTTAAGGGCTTAATACCTAAGTGTCCTATGGCACCCCAAAGATTAAGAGATCAACTGACCTTGTCCTTGAAGATAGGGTCTGTGTGTTTGGTCACCGTCACCCATCACCTAGGGCAGTGTCCAGCACATAGCAGCTGTTTAATAAAGGTTGGTTAATGAATGAATTTATGAAGATGGAGGGACTTCAAATACTTGATGAATGTAATGTAATAGTCAAGCATTGGGTGAGAGAATGGGGAATATCTTAGTAACATTTTTCAGAAGCTTCTGATGCCTACTAATGATGCCTGACTAACATAGATTCAAATCAGATGACTGGGCTCCACCAGAGGCCTCGTGTGGCTGCCTCTTTTTGAACAGGTGCCATCTCACTCTCTGATTTCCTCAGGAAAGCAGAAGGAAAAAAATGATATTTTGCCCGAGGCCATTTTTAGATGATGAGAGAAAAGAATCATTTCTGCCTGTCACTGCTGCTTGTTCAATTTAAGCGAGCAAGATTCAGGAATGTGCAAGCCATTAAAAAAAAAAAAGTCAGTGTGACTTGCTCTGATGAGAACTCCTTGGTGATGTTTTGAAAACGTAGTTTGGGTGAGACTCAAATTGGGTTTGCATTACCATGACTGTTCAGGACATTTTGTTGTCCAGTTGAACCTACTTATCTTACTTTGTACCTCAAGAAAGTCCTGCTTGTCAAAGAATTAGAAAGTAAATATCTCACCCTCATCAAAAAGGAGTTTTGAGTATAAAGTAAGATATGGTAAGGTATTTTTTTTCCCTCCTTTAGATGCACAAGCAAATTTGCTTTGGTATTTATAGATTTCATAACCTGTGATTCATGTTCAAAGAGAAAGCAGCAGCCCACCAGGGATTTGCTCACATGAAAAGTGCAGTTATTACATTAACTCAATTAGCTCTGCATTAGAATCTGTTCTCCGTGTGGAAGAAAATGAACAATAGCACATAAAATCACTGTAATTTGAGGTCTGGAGCAGCATCTTGGGTTTCAAAATGACTCACAGAAACATAATGAACAACCCAAAGCTCACAAATTAGAACAAAATATTTTTCCATAATTCTTCCATAATTCTTCCAATACGGTGGTATAGCAAAATTGTAGAAGTAGCCATAGAAATAATGACCGATTTAAGATATTTGTGACCTAGAATAAGGGGTGAATTGTTCCACAATTCTCTAGTCAACTGACAATTGCAAAAATTGCCAAATAAAAGTGAGGATTTCAAATCATCGTTAAATGTTACAGAATTATTTTTCCTATTTACTCTTTTCCCTCATAATTTATTCATAATATTTTATAGGTATACTTATATTACTAAATAAATCAATTTGGGTGGCAATGATAATGACTCATCTTTTGCATATATCAGCAATATGTGCATATATGTACATATATGCATATAGATATACACACATGTATATTACATTTATATATATACACATATGTGTGCCTTCTTCTTATTATACCCTCTTTTGACTCTATGAGGACAAATTGTCTTACAGAGTTCCAGTACTGGGATGAGATATACATGGAGTGCTGTGGACATCATATTATTCAAGTTTTGTTGTCTTTTCTCCCCCTAGGAAACTTCTGGAGTAATTATATATGCAAACCCAGAACACCAAGAAATTGCTGGTCAGAAATAAATAGCTACAATGAAACCAATCTGCTGGTGAACTCTGACTCTCTTTATAGCCTCTTTAAATGAAAACAAGAGAATTGCCTTAATGCATCTGCTTTGCAGCTTCTTCACAAATTAAAAACCCTCTTTTCCTTTCTCTCCAGCACATCTGAAACTTCTGAAACTATCTAAGTCAGTTTTCTGACAGAAATGAGTACAGGCAAGCTCTGAGGCAGCTCAGTCCTAGACTGTGACAAGAAAGAAGTGATCGCCTTTTACCCTCATAAAAATATCCATTATAATAAGGGCTGATTTGACAGCAATGATAATTGCTATGTGTTGAATTGCATTCCACACCCCACCCCCACACAATTGGGATTGAAGTCCCAATCCCTGGTACCCATGAATTTGACCTTATTTGGAAATAGGATCTCTGCAGATGTAATTATTAAGATGAGGTCATACTAGTAGAGTAGGGTGGGTCCTGAATCCAATTTGACAGGTGTCCTTGTAGGAAGAGGAAAAGAAGCACAGACACAGAGGGAAGACAGCCACCTGGAGATGGAGGCAGAGACTGGTGTTGTTACCACAAACCAAGGAACGCCAGGAGGTACCAGATGCTGGAAGAGGCAAGGAAAGATCTTCCCCCAGAGGCTTTAGAAGGAGCGTGCCTCTACCAACACCTCGATCTCAGTCTTCCAGCCTCCAGGATTATGAAAGAGAAAATTTTATTGTTTTAAGCCACCAATTTTGTGGTATTTGTTACAACAGTCCTAGGAAATGAATACAATGGTTATAGTAATAATATTAATAACAAGAACAGTGTCTCATATGATGAGCGTTTTTTCTACGTGCTGGGAACAATTCCAAGTGCTTCATATGTATTGACTTATAGTAGTAACTACTTATTTCCTATGGTCTTATGGTAGTTCCTACTTACTACTTTTCATTTCACAGATGAGGAAGCAGACATACAAAGCAAAGGAAAGCCTGATTGAATTGTGCAAAGGGGAAATTTGTTTCCAGATAAATAAAAGAAACCATCCAAGGAGCCTTCAAGAGGGGCCATCTTCCCAGTGCAGGCCTCCCTGACAGGGTGTGGGATAGGGTGTCAGGAGATGCTGCATTTGGCCTTGATTTTGCTACAAACCATCCTGTGGTGTTTCTTGGGTATCCATTTCCTTATCTGTAGCGTGAAGGAGAGATTGGATGCTCTCAAAGGTGCCCCCCAGCCCGAAGACTCTAGGATCCCACGAAGATTGTGATCCAAGAGATCAGGGGTGGTGACAAGCTAGGGGCTGAGAAGTTTGGAAGACAAGACTAGACATTCCACAAGACTGGTTGTGCAAATTCTCAAGACAAGGCTCTGGTTTTCCAGGCAGGCTTGTGGGCAAGTACCCAGATGCGGCTCTGCTCATCTGTCTCCAAGACCTTAAGGATCGACAGGACACCGATGGTGGGGACACTAACTGGCCAGTGTAGGTGATCATCCCTCCTTAACCATGTCAGCCTTTGGGAAACAGCTCCGTAGCTTGCTGGAGGTGAATATGTGACCTCAAGGGACAGGGATTTTCCCAGGGAGGCCACAGACACAGAAGGCCAGTGTGGGCATGTCTACAAAGTTTGATTCCCAGTTGGAAGACTTGAAAACAATGGCTGTTCAATCTCCTCATGTATTTCTTGCCTATTACATTACATGACTCTGGGTCCACTAAGCCCTAACAGATGAAGTTTTAGCCAGTCATATCCACACCTCCCAGTGATGCTTATTTGATCTCCCAGGCAAACTACAATACCAGACAAATTATCCTAAAATGTGGAAAATTTGAGAAAGTCTCAAATTCATCACCAAACCCATGCTGCAATGCTGGGTCCTCTGTCTAGGATCTGCTCCTGCAATGCCATTTGCTGCAAATGCCTCCTACCCTCCACTCAGCAGCAGATCAACCTCACTGAAGTTTTAGAAACTCTAATGCCATCTGTCTCGTACTCTGACCCTGCATAAAGTCAGAGTACACGGAACCAGAGTGTTAAAGGAGATGAAGCCAGTCAGGTAAGAAGCGTGCTGGAATATAAACAGTACATAGGTAGAATATAGCAACAAAACTTGCATATTGAATTCAGCCTTATCTGGTCTAGAAGGTAATTTTTAAGACAACACAAGAAGTCTGCAGTGAGGCTCAGCTGTCAGGCTACACTGTTCTCCTGCCTGGCTTTTTAGGAAAACTATAGTCTGCTTCTATAGGATTTCTCCTCTAGCTTTTGATGGAGCCACTACAACAGAATCACGTAGGCTCTAGAATCAAATGACTCCCTTAGAGTCCCAGCTGTACCACTTACTACTTCTGGAAACTTGGAAAGTTACTGACCTTCTCTGAGTCTTTGTTTCTAACATCTGTAAGATGGAGCATAAAAACGTTATCTTCTTCGTGACTGTCATGGGTTGAATTGTGTCCCTCCAACATTTGTATGTTGAAGTCCTAACCCCCAACATCTCAGAATGTGACCTTATTTGGAAATAGGGTCATTGCTGAGGTGATTAGTTAAGATAAGGTCACACTGGAGGATAGTTCCCCTAATCCAATATGACTAATGTCCTTATAAAAAGAACACCATGTGAAAAGAAAAAATATACACACAGAAGGCAGACAGTGTGAAGAGATACAGGGAGAGAAAGGCCATCTGCAAGCCAACGAGAGGGGCCTGGAACAGACACTTCCCTCACTGTCCTCAGGAGGAACCAACCCTGCCAACACACTGATTTAGGACTTCCAGCCTCCATAACTCTGAGGTAATAAATCTTTGTCATCTAAGCCACTTTGTGGTACTGTGTTCGGGCAGCCCTAGCAATTATATTAGTGAGGATCCGATGAGCTACTGCAGGCAGAGCACTGTAAATGGGTCCTTGCACTACCTGAACACAGCACAGTCCAAACTGCCTGCTGCTCCTTGCCATCCGGGACCCCTCGCAAGTGGAGGAACCAAGGACTCATGTGGGACCTTTCCGGTACAAATCCCACAGTTAGGCCCCAAGAAGCTTCAGGATATTTTTCCATGTTCTCCAGTGACTAGGCCTCCATGACCTAGCTCCGCTCCTACAATTTGTTGTGAGTTTAGTTTTACTTAAAAAAAAAAAAAAATGTTCCGTAAAGAACATTTTAATTTTCAGAAAGAATAAAGACATAAAAGCAATCTGCTTTAATTGCTCACTTCTCAGAGGCAGCCAATTTCGCTGTATTTATTTTCAATGTTTTTGCTGCTTTTCTCATACACTTGGCTTTATTCTCTCCAAAGGCACAGTGCAGTGCCGTTTTGTAGCTAGCTTCACGTCAGAGGAATTTTCCCCGTCACTCCAACCCTTCATAAGCGCAACTTTTAGTAGGCACAGAACAGTTCTTATGCAGATGCAGATGAACCTTATTCTTGCTTCTCTCTATTGTTGCTCATTTCCCCGGTGTCTTTTAACTTCCAAACTGCTTTCTTCTTGTGCCTGCAGTTAGTACCGCGAGTACTGATTTTCTCCTCGCAGCTCACGCTCTTGTCTGCATTGGCGTCTTCCCCTCTCTCCCTCTCCTCATCCCGCGGCTCCTGGTCTCAGCTCTGCGAATTTACATTTATAGCATCTTTTCATTAATGCCATTTCTAGAGTCAAAATGTTGTTGTTGTTGTTGTTGTTTTTTTCATATTCTGCATCTTATTTGCTGTCCACAAGAACCCTCTGGGAGAAGCAGGAGACACAGAAGCTAAAATTCGAGAAGTGATTTATTTGCTTAAGGTCACTTAGCCAGGAGGCGTCTTGTCCATTGTCTACATCAGACCACTCTAATGATGGTTCTCTGAGAACCATGTTTTAAAAAGCTACAGAAAATACACGGAGGTTTAGGAAAACCATTGTTTGTGTTTATAGGCTCTACTGAGAGTTTTAAAAATAAGGAAAAACAAAGTGGCACAAAGAAGTTTTAAGACCTCAAAGGGGCAGCAAGTGCTTATACGTGGTCTTTCAAACCTCATCAGCAAGTACTATACTGGCCTTCACATACAATTCCTTCCCTTGCGATGCTTTGAACTGACCCCCAGCTTTCTTTAAACAAAGACAATACTAATTTGTCAGTGAGTGTTGGGTATTTTTCCTGGGACCTCCAGCTATATTAAGTTCTCTCACTGCAGAAAAATGATGCCCTTCATAAACATCCCCTAAGCCCTCTCTTTCTGGGTTAAAAACACAGCTTTGTTCAATTATGAGGTCAGATTTCCCCTTTGTACAGGTCTTACTAGGGCCAGTGGGCTTCCTGAGGAATGTGAAGATAACCAGCTTTCCTGGGACTTCCTCCCTTCCCAGATGGTCTTTCCCAAACTCTGAATTTTGCATTTCCTCTTGTGAAAGAAAAAATGATACATCTTAATCTATGAATGACTACAGATTGAAACTCTGCTACTCGACTTTAACTTTTTTGTTTTTTCAGGATAGAGTTATTAAAGCACCAACTTATTTTAATAGCTGGACCAATACTAGTATATTCTGATAATAATAGCGAACACCTGTAGAGTGCTTGTCACGTGTTCTAGGAATTCATTTCATTCTCAAAACAATCTTGTAAGGTAGACTCAGTTATTGTCCCATTTTACAGATTGGCAAACTGAAGCACAAGGTTGTTGGGCTTGCCCTAAATTAGACCTACAACAAAAGCCTGAGGGAGAATTTGAAGACAGTCCAGCTTCAGTCTGTGCTCTCACTTGCCAC
This sequence comes from Neogale vison, assembly GCF_020171115.1. NCBI lineage: Eukaryota > Metazoa > Chordata > Mammalia > Carnivora > Mustelidae > Neogale > Neogale vison. Next base: position 94,951,607 of record NC_058096.1, read on the forward strand.
ATTGTGCTGACCTCTCAGGCACTATGTCAATCGTTTTATGTACTTTGTCTTATTTAATCTTCACATGGGATAAGGTATGCTATTACCTCTGTCTTATAGATGAGGCAAATGTGGCTCAGTAGGTTCAAGCATCTTGTCCAGATCCCACATTGGTAAGCTCAGAGAGAAAGAGCCCATCTGCCTTCTTATTTCTTTGGGATATAAAGCCATTGACTGAGTGATAAGCCATTGCAGAGATTGAGCTGAATACTGATCATAGGATCTTTCTAGAAATAAAGTGGTGCAGTCAATAAACGCAGTCTAAATTAGGCTGCTCTGCCACTCTGCTGTGTGCTGCTGTATTTCTCCTTAGAAAGTAGCTTCTACCACCACCATGCAAAGCTGAACAAGCAAGGGGGCTTGATGGCCATCTGCAAATAGATACGAGAGAGAGAGAGAGAGAGAAACACGTTGGGGATGGGCTGTTATTTTCAGATTAGGTAGAAAAACAGAGGTGGTGAGACAACATACAGAGAGATTCTTTGAACTTGACCTTAGGCAGGAAGTAAAGTTCAGTTTAATCACGTAATAGAAGATATTCATCAAAGAGACCCAGCCTTCCACAGTTATTTCAATAGGCATCCTGCCCTGGTGGAAAAACAAGCTTGGTTTACAAATCATAGTAAGCTTGCATATTAGTGCCGCGGGGAGCTTAATTGGGAGGTAATGAGACCACCAAAGAAAATGAGAGCCATTAACTGAGGCACAGTGAAAGCGTGGAGCGGTTGGTTAAGGAAAATGGTTATTTGTGGAGCTCTGGGATGGGGGGCCAAAGGCATGATGAGGAGGGAGGGGTGAGTCCTGAGCTGGAAGTAGGAAAACAGGAGATTCTTAAGCACAGAGGAAAATTTTTTTAAAGCACAACTTTACAAAAGGAGGATGTAGGTTATTTTTTAGTTAGTATCAGGAGGGTTGTGGCAACAACTTGTCAGTTATAGCTGGAAACACATTCGCCCAGAACCACAGATCCTTTGGGTCTTTTATTGCACTTGAGGGTTATTGCTGAAAATAAGCTGGATTTCTCTATGAGCTCATTGACGTGCACAGTGAATCCATGCATCCTCACTGGACAAGCAGTCGCCTTGGACTTCAGTCCTGTAATTTCTCTTCTTTCAGATTTCCTCCCAAGCCATCCCAGTCCATCACACTTCCCACTCCAAGGAAGAAGGAACTATTCTTAGCGAGAAAATACCCTTAAACATTTCAGAACCGACTTGTGTCCCATTCCTCACACGTGTTATTTGCCCCGTTCCAGCAGTCTGTCACAGGGGACACGGGCTGCTAGCGAGTCCAGCTGGGACGACTCAATGGACATGGGCAGAAATGAAAGACAATGTCATACATCATTATTCAGGTGAACCCAGATCCTTGCGCTTTTGTAAGAAACAACCAACAGCAAAAACAGTGTTTTTCCGATTGTGTATAGGGTGCCCTGTAAGTCGTCCGGAACCTGATCTGAAGTCCTGGCAGGTATTTCAGCTGACCCATTACTTCCGCTCTTACCGGGTCTGGTGGATGCTTTGCAAATGGAACTGAATGATGACCACAGAGTGAGAAAGTGAAAATGTGATTAATGTCCCCTCAGGAATGCACTAGCCACTCAAGCTGCAAGATTTCAGATTTTGATTTTCAGAAACATGTAGTGTGTTCAGGAGCACAGGTCAGGAAGCCAAGTCTCATGGAGTCATACTGCTTGAAGGCACTGTGTGAGGTTCTTTGTGTCTGTTCTTAACCTGGAAGGTGGCCTTCGAGGCATCCAAGGAGGCAGCTTCCTGCATTTCACAAACTTCCCCCTTTCTATTGAGAATAAGAGACGATTCTCCTTGTCCTTTCTCCTGGTTTTCATATTTTCTCCTGAATTTTGCAATTCTTTTCTTGAGTGTATCCCACATCTTTATCTTCTTGTCGATGTTTAAAACAATCTTTCCTTAAAAATTTGCTATTGTCTGGGGGAACCAGGTGGTGGGTATTAGGGAGGGCATTTATTGCATGGAGCACTGGGTGTGGTGCAAAAAGAAGGAATACTGTTATGCCGAAAATAAATATAAAAAAAATTTGTTATTGTCCTCTGTATGCACTACAAAGATTAATATTTATTAATTTATTCATTTTGGGTCCCAGCCTTGGATCCTGCAAATTTCAAAAATGGCTTCCACTATTGACTCCTATGCAAACCACAACTGTTTCCTATTATTCTCTTACTTTGTAGCTTGACATTTGGGGAGGTGCCTTAGGTTCGCCATCGGTCATTTTGTCCATTTCCCAATCCAGCTTTTTTTCTGATTGTTTTATGGTCACACACCCCAGATTGTGAGATACCTAGTTGATTCATACAGGGATTCACAAACTCAGGATGTAACTGCTAGAAACAACACTTCTCCAAGGACATTGTGTTATGCATAACATAAATCCCAATATTATTATATTTGCACAAAACAGTCGGCCTGTGAAATGTCATCATAAAGGTAAAGTAAAATTAAAAAACAGCCTAAGGGAACATAAAAGAATGCAAGAATCCTCTATCTTTAGGTTCACTGTGAAACCCAGCTGTTATTCCGTTATATTCCAGTGGTTAATCTCCAAAAAAGAACAATCGTATGGAAAGGAAACAAGAAATAAGAAAACATCTTCCTCTCAATTGCTCATGTGTTTCAGCAATAATAACAAGAGCCACTGTTTGAAAACTTCCTACATGCTATGCACTACATTCACTGCTTTACATACATTAACTTACTAAACAATGGTATAGGCTCCGGTTGTAGGCATTCCATCCTTTTTTTTAGCAATGTGATAACTGGGTTAAACAACTTGTTCATGGTGCCAGGATCAGCCCGGGGTAGGCCTGACTCCAAAGTTGATGCACTTAACCACCAGGGATAAGGGGGGACTACCATAATGTGTAAAAACCCCCTAACAAGGGCCTGGCCCATAGTAAGTACTAAATAATTATTGAAATCGAGGATTGAAAAGGCAGTTACAGCTGAGATCCAAGAGTCAGTACAATGTCAAGAGTGAATCGTAATGTAAACTCTGGTCTTTGGGTGATAAGAATGTGTCAGTGTAGGTTCAGCAATGGTAGCCAATGTAGGGCGCTGGTGGGGGATGTTTGTAATGGGGGAGGGCGTACCTGTGTAGGGGCGGGAGAGTAGATGGGAAATCCCTGTACCTTCTACTCGATTTTGCTGTGGACCCCAAACAGCTCTTCTTTTGTCTTCACATGTACACACACACACACACACACACACACACATACACACACACAAACTCTTTCAGAACCCAAATCAGGGCGCCTGAGTGGCTCAGTGGGTTAAAGCCTCTGCCTTCTGCTCAGGTCATGATCTCAGGGTCCTGGGATCGAGCCCCACATCAGGGTCTCTGCTCAGTAGGGAAACTGCTTACCCCCATCTCTCTGCCTGCCTCCTCTCTGCCCACTTGTGATCTCTCTCTGTCAAATAAATATAATCAAATAAAATCTTAAAAAAAAAAAAAGAACCCAAATCAACTTTGCAAAGGAAATCTCAATTCTCTCTGTACTTTTGGTCTGTTGAAAGAAGCCTGTAACTTATACAGATAAAGTCTATTTTGTCATTTGGGCTTCTATGGAGAAAAACACTCTAATGAACCTTTACTAATCCTTATTTATAGAAATTAGACATTCCATCCTGACACCCAGGATTTCAAACTTTTTTCACACGACATGTCACCACGTGCTGTTTCCTGCTGGCCCAGATGGAAGACAGTGTGGTACAGACACAGTTCTCCAACCTGGTAAGTGTACAATCTGGACACAGGGGCTTTGAAAGTCTCTAGTGGTTCCAATAGTTAGCAGCCACATTGCAGAAGCCCTGCTACGGGGACAGCCTGGTCACAGCTGTGGCGCTGGCTAATTGTGTGGCCTGGAGAAGTCATACCCACCTCTCTGAGGCTTTGTTCTTTTATCTGTCAGTTGAGGTAAAAATTACAGTGTAGCATTGCTGCAAGATTAAAAATGTGTGTAAAATGTCAGTCAAATGCAGTTTCAATATATGAGCCATTTTTAACAATTTTATTGAGATGTAATTTTTATACAATAAAGGTTATTTGTTTTAAACGTGTGACTTAATAAGTTTTGACAAGTGTGTAAAGTCTTGCAACCACCCCTCAATCAAGACATAGGTAGTCCTTGCTTGAACAATAGTGCAGAACCATAAAAATGACCATGCAAGCTGATACCCTGCAAAGTGATCTTAAATAACGGAAAAAATTGTATTGTTCTATGAGCCCCAATGAATAGAGAAATTTTTTTAAAAAGTCAAACAGATATTTATTTAGTACACTTTAATTTAAAATATCAGAAACCTTGAAAGTTATTTTATTCACTTGTGAAAAGCTTACCAAGAGTCGTTTGAACAGTGCTGGCCTTCTTGTCATAGAACTTATAACACGGGGTGAGAACTTTTCTCTCCACCTTGGCAACTGGTCATACTCTTTTGGTTTTGTAGGGTTTTTTTAAAGAATTGTTTTATTTTATTTTTTAGACACACACAGAGAGAGAGAGAGGGAAAGTGCACAAGTAGGGGAGGGGCAGAGGGAGCAGAAGAGAGAGAATCTCAAGCAGACTCCCTGCTGAGCAGTGACGTCCCATGCTGGGGGCTCCATTCCAGGACGCTGAAGTCATTATCTGAGCTGAAATCAAGAGTTGGCTGCCTAAGGGACTGACCCATCCTGGCACCCCTTGGATCAGCTTCCAACATTGTATCATTTGTGCTTTTAACATGTTGCCACTCCTGAAACATCCCTGTGAGAATGCCTTCCGTGTGAGGGGTGTTTCGTTACCAGTGTCACTTCTGAGACACCTTCACCCCTTTCATGGTAATTATTGCCTTCATTTATGTTCACCATACTTCCTCCTTCACTACATCCTTCCAAGCTGCTTATCTAGAGTCTCTCCATTGATGGCAGCAGAACTATTCCCATGGTCAGCTATTTCTTCTACAATCTCGTTGACATTTGTTTTGAATTCCACTTCCAGAATGATCTCTTCATTTTTTTCAAGACCTACCTTTTTTTTTTAAGATTTTATTTATTTGAGAGAAAGAGAGAGAGCATGAGTGGGGAGTGAGGCAGAAGGAGAGGGACAAGCAGACCATGCTAAGCAGGGAGCTTGACATGGTGCTCAGTCCCGGGACCCTGGGATTACCACATGAGCCAAAGGCAGACGCTTAACTGACTGAGCCACCCAGCACCCTGATCTCTTTTCATTTCTTTGCTGCACTTTCATCTTTGTTAGCTAGTTCCTTCTCTCGGTTATATATTTTTATAAAATGTCACATGGGTGTATCACTGGGACCAAGAAGGTAGCACAAAGGTGTGCTTTGCTGGCTATGAGCAGCCTGGATAACAGATGGGCATGACCAGTAAGTGGCAGACTGAAAGTGACGTGATCTGACACTGATCCTGATGCACAACCGCCCTTTACCCAGTGATCTGTGGACTGAAGAGCTGACTGCAAAGTCTATACATTATGCAATAACTCATGGATAACATATTGCAGTACCTGAAACCTGAGCTCCATTGTTGGGGGACTGGTGTCATCCAGCTCATCTGTGGTAGCTGAGATCTGGGCATTTCCAAAACGTGCCCACCGATGACTGCCTCCATTGAGCGTTTCCAACAGCTCAAAGGGCTCCCTGGTGCCCATCTGCAGTCAGTGTCCAGGCCCAGCAACCCCACACCCCCACCCCGCGCCACCATGCCTGGCAAACACTAATCTGCTCTCTGGTGCTGTAATTTTGCCTCTTCTAGGATTTCATATAAATGGAATCTGTTTCAAGTCTTTTGTGTCTGGCTTCTCTATATAGCACAATGCTTTTGAGATTCATTTTAAGTCATTACATGTATATGATTACGTGTGTGATGGTTGTTTTTCCTTCTTTTCTTGTATAGCGCTGTATCAATCTCTCGCAAGTGCTACATACAATGAAACAAAATAAACAGATAAGTAAATTGGCTCCCTTGGATTCTATAGCATCCTTCCAGCCTCCCCTCTCTCTCTGTCTTCATAGTCAACCTTTCTAATATGGTCACACTTTTTGCTTTTTTTTGCTTTCTCTTCTGCCACTCACTCCTCAACCTACCGCATTCTGATTTCACCTTTACCACTGCCTTTAAAGGGCCATGGACAACTCCTTTTCTGTATTTAAAGACACTTCACTTTTATCTTTCTTACCTTTTTAGCCACATTTGACACAACTGTGTGCTCTTCCTTTATAGTCTTCTGGTTATCTTCTCTCTGAGACCCCCTTGCTCAGCCTCCCTTCTTGGCCTCCCTTCCTCCAGGTTCCTTTAGTGTCCGTGTTCCCTATGGTATCGTCTTAGAACCTCTGTTGTCACCTCTTGCGTCCCCTCCCTGAGCAATCTCAACTATCCTGTAGCTCTACTCTCATTCCTGAATTCTAGACAAATGTATGCTACCCTCTAATAAGGATCTGCATTTAAATGTTCCACAGATACATCGGAGGCATATATTCAGAAATAAACTCACCATTACAATACCCTTACTTGCAAGAAACAACACCTGTTCCTCCACCTACATTCCCAGTTTCAGTACCAACCGTTTGTCAACTAAAAACCCAGACTCCCCCCCTCTTTTGTGCCCCCAACCCTGCCACATTCAATAAACTACCAAGACTAGTCAGTGCTACCTCCCAAACCCTCAGGCATCTATACGCTTCTCTCCATTCCCACTCCTGCCACTACTGGTTTTCAACACCAACATGTCTCCCCTTGCTTTTTTGCTCCATAATCTATTTTCATCACTATGTGATTTTTATAAAACACAAATCTGATCTTTTCCTTCTTTTTGAAAACTGTTTAGTGGGCCTCCATCCCAGGGTCCTGAGGAAGAAAAGTTCTCTGTGACTGAGACCCTATCCCATTCCCGGGCCCCAGCTCACCATCCTAAAGTTTACAGATAATCAATAAATATGTGTCAGCCACTTGGGAGAAATCATTTGATCCTTTATCCCTTAGGTCCTAAATAGCAGAAACTAGGAATGTGGTAGAGTGACAGGTTCTTGGTTGTTTCCCAGGAGGGTGGGTCTCCAGCAGACAACTGACCTGCTGTTTGCTTTCTGCTTCTGAGCAGAAGGTCAGTCCCCCGGTCCAGAGGCAGGCAAACTGTGTTCAGGCAGTGACAGAACTTCCAAGGGAAGAGAAAGACATGATGACGGGCAGAGGAGAAGAATTTGCAGGCCCTGTTCTGGAATTGTGGGGATCCAGCAAATGGACAGAGCCTTCTTGGCTCTGTGCTTCATACCACCCAGCAGCCCTGTATCCTAAAGAACTCGATCAGAAGGCTCCCAGTGAGAACATAAGCGTAAATGATCTCAGAGTTCTTCTCATAATAATTCGGAGCATCTTTGTAATCAGTCAGCTAGCGTTTGGGTAGCACTAAGAGAGCCCATGGGGCTGACGCCACTCCCTTCCTGGCTGTCTGGATTAAGACAAGCATTAAAGATTCAAACCTGAGCTGGGACCGTGGAGTTCAGTTTATCACTGTGTACTCACAGTGCCTGCTGTTTTCTAAGAATTCCTTTCTACCCCACACCTCACACCCTAATTCCTCTGCTCTTAGCAGAGTTACCTCTTCGTGGAAGAGGCTCAGTTACCAGCAGGATCCCCGCAGAGACCGGAAGACCATCTTTCCAGTGCTGAGATAACCAGGAGACAGAATAAACATATAATCTGGCCACCTGCAAATCAGGGGCACCAAAATATTGTTTTCAAAGAATTTGTTTACTGTTCCCAAAAGAGATGTCAGATAGCCATTGTAAGAAAAAATGAGTAGTTCACTGCACTTCTTAACACTTGTTTCATAGGTTCACAGTGTTTTAATTTCAAATTAAATCTGAAAGCACACCAGAGGGTTAGTCCAGCCAGTTCTGTCATATGATAGGTGCTCAGAGAAAAACTGACCTCTGACAGACCCTTGAAGGAGTCAGAGCAAGAAATGGTAGTCCTGAGCAAAAGCAATTTTCCTTTCTCAATAACTCGTAGACATGGCTGGAGAAGTCAAGAGGTCCCTAGAGGTCATCTACCCTTCCAGCCCCCCAAGCCCCCCATTTTGAATTAAGGGAAGTGAGTGGCTATGAGTTCAGGTGACTTGCTCAGGGTCACACAAGTTTGACTACTGTCAAAGTCAAGAGTGAAAATCTGGTCTAACTCTAGGATAATATTTTCCTTACAATATTACACATGGTTCAACAGTCCATCGTTTCCTTCCTTGCCTCTATTCCCCAAAGCAGACACATTCCATTTGGGAACTTGAAAGCTGTGTTTGAATTTCTGATGTTATCATCCTTGGCTTACAGAGTTGGGTCACTTTGTTTCCTTTTCTTTATGGGGTGTCAGGGCTTAGGGGACACTGATGACTTCACCCCAGACCACGCACTGAGCCAGGGACTGAGCCAACTCCCCAGCTCCCTGAGACCTCATTTTCCTTTCTGTTTCTGAGTCAACGGAGCTGGTCAGCCACCCAGGCTGTAAACACCACAGAGCAGAGAAACAATGAGGCTGTTTATTTAGAAAAGACCTGTTTCCCTGCTGGGTGTCACCACATGTCTCTTTTTATGCACTTGAACAGTCCCTTCCTGCAGCTGGTTACTATGAAAACAGCCAAAGGGATGACCATGAAATAACCCCTTTGAGGGGCTTGCTCCATATCAGCATTGAAGTGGAGACTGTGGCAAAGGACCAAGTCATTAAAACCATTTAGCCATGTACACCTTTATTAGATCACGCCACATGTCAAGAAAGAAACATTCCCTCTGCCCTGGAAAGGAAACCACTATCTTTCTTTTCCTTCCTTCCTTCCTTCTTTCCTTCCTTGCATCCTCTTTTTTTTTTTTTCTCTTTCTTTCTCTTTACCTTTTTGTTGTGTGACTTTTAAAATTTTAATTCTGGTACAGTTAACATACAGTGTTATATTAGTTTCAGGTGTACAATATAGTGATTCAAAAATTGGATACATTACTCAGTTCTCATCACCATGAATTTACTCTTAATCCCCTTCACCTAGTTCACCCATCTCCCCTCCCCTCTGATAACCATCCATTTGTCCTCTATATTTAAGAGTCTGGTTTTTTGTTTGTCTTTCTTTTTTATTAGTTTTTTTTTTTAACATATCATGTATTATTTGTTTCAGGGGTACAGGTCGGTGAATCATCAGTCTTACACACTTCACAGCACTCAACATAGCACATACCCTCCCCAATGTCCATCACCCAGCCGCCCTATCCTTCCCCCCAAAAACCCTCAGCAACCCTCAGTTTGTTTCCCGAGATTGAGTCTCTTACAGTTTGTCTCCCTCTCTGGTTTTGTCCCATCTCGTTTTTTCCCCCCCTTCCCCCATTATCCTCTGTCTTCTTTCTCAAATTCCACATATCAGTGAGATCATATGATTATTGTCTTTCTCTGACTTTTTTTTGCTTAACAGAATACCCTCTAGTTCGCCATCTTCTTTAACAAAATCAAAGCTTCAGCTTGCAAAATAGCCATGTAGGAGGGAAGAATCTACCTTCCTTTCCCCTTGGACAATGTTTCTTAAACTGTAGTGAGCACTTCTTCAAAAGGCAGATATATATATGGGTGTTGCTTCTAGAAGAAGGGAGGTTTGGGGAGGGTTGGATGCCTGGGCATCTGCATTTCTAACAAGCACCCTAGGATAGTTGAGGTCCACTTCCAGGTGTCTGCTGCTGCCACGAGGTGGCTTCTGAAGGGCACTGCTCCTCATTTGTGACTCTTCCTCAAGTACCTCCCCTTCCAAACAAGGCTGAAAGATTTAAATAAGACTGTGCTAAAGGCTTTGGAATGAAAAACAAATAAATATGCACAGAGTAGCTTGTGATTAAATAATCCCATTTACAAGAGATAGTTTTCTCATCTTCAGTGTAGGGTCGCCTTCAAGGCTATTTCCCAGCTGGACCCCAGCCTGTCCGCAGGAGAGGATTTTCTTTTTACCACCCAGCTGGGCATGCATTTAAGCATGTGTAGATGCCTTGAAGTTCAGACCCTGGAGAGGCAGGAGCTCAGGAGGAGACTAGAGTTCCTGCTCTGGGCTATCAACAATCTACCTCCTGAACCCCCTCTTCTGTCTATGAAACTACCCACCTCTTTCCTTGGTAATTGATTCTAGGAAAATCAAAATCAGTCAGGGGAGAAGACACAATACCCTAATACTCATGGTTTCACCTAAGCTAGTGCCATATCTGGATCAATGTCAATGTCAGAAAATAAAGACAAGAGCAATTTTGGAAGGGGCTGATGTTTAATAGAAGGGGTCAGTCCCTCTCAACTCAATCTGGACAAATCTTCAGGATAAGATTTGGGTGATCTGAGAGGCAGCAGCTTGCAAAAATAGGCCAGGTTTGATATTTCAATTTAGCCATTTGTTCATTCAATCAGTATTTTTATTTTTTTTTTGGAGCACCTACTAAATGTTAGATCCCATGAAAATACATAGAACAATTAACAAGACAGACTTGCCCCAGGAACAAACAGAATGATTTTCTTAACCATAGTTATGTGATCAATTAATCTTTGACAAAGCAGGCAAGAATATCCAATAGGAAAAAGACAGTCTCTTCAACAAATGGTGTTGGGAAAACTGGACATACACATGCAGAAGAAAGAAACGAGATCACTTTCTTAGACTGTACACAAAAGTAAATTTGAAATGGGTTAAAGATCTAAATGTGAAAGCTGAAGCCATAAAAATCCTAGAAGAGAGCACAGGCAATAATCTCTCTGACCCCCACTGTAACAACTCTTTTCTAGATAGTTACCCTTAGACAGGGGAAATAAAAAACAAAAATAAACTATTGGGACTATATTAAAATAGAAAGCTTCTCCATTATGAAGGAAACAATCAACACAATTAAAAGGCAACCTACAGAATTGCAGAAGGTATGCAAATGACATATATGATAAAGAGTTAGTATCCAAAATATATAAAGGACTTATTAAACTCAACACCCTCAAAACAAACCAATTTAAAAGCAGGCAGAAGACATGAATGGATATTTCTCCAAAGAAGACATCCAGATGGCCAACAGACACATGAAAAGATGCTCAACATCACTCATCACCAGGGAAATGCAAAGCAAAACTACAATGAGATCACCTCACCCATATCCGAATGGCTAAAATAAAAAACACAAGATACAACAGGGGTTTTCAGGGGTGTGGAGAAAGGGGAACCCTCCTGCACTGTCGGTGGGAACGCAAATGGTGCAGCCACTGTGGAAAAGAGTATAGAGGTTCCTCAAAAAGTTAAAAATAGAGCTACCCTAGGATCTAGGAATCATACTCTTGGGTATTTACCCACAGACTACAAAAACACTAACTGAAAAGATACATGCACCCCTGTGTTTACCACAGCATTATTTACAAATGTCCATCGATAAATACAATGGAATGTTATTCAGCTATAAAACAAGAAAGAAATCTTGCCACTTGCAACAATATGGATGGATCTAGAGAGTATAATGCTAAGTGAAATAGTCAGTCAGAGAAAGATAAATACCATATGATCTCACTCATATGTTGAAATGGAGATACAAAACAAACGAGCAAAGGGGGAAAAAGGAGAAAGAGAGAGGCAAGCCAAGAAACAGACTTTTAACTCTAGAGAACAAACTCATAGTTCCCACAGGGGAGGTGGCAGGGCAGGGGATGGGGGTGGATCTGCGAAATACGTGATGGCGATCAAGATGTGCACTTGTGATGAGCACTGAGTAATGTAAGGGAGTGTTCAGTCATTATATTGTGCACCTGAAACTAATATTACATGGTATGTTAACTAACAGGAATTTTGATAGATAAATGATAGATAGATGATAGATAGATAGATAGATAGATAGAAAGGGCCCAGAAGTGCAGGCTGGAGAGTCTGAGAGCAAGGGGAGCAGGTGTGTCTGAGCAAGATAGATGCTGATCACAGCTGGAGCTTGAAGTGAGAAGCTGGAGAGGTAGGCAGGGATGAGTCCTATTTAAAATGTTGGCCTTCATCCCATGTTGCACAGAGGAAGCCATTGAAGATGTTCAAGCAGAATAATGACCACCATCTGATTGTTTTTGGAAGGCTACCGGTGCTGTTCTGTTGAGAGTAGATTGGAGGGAATAAGATGGAGTTCGAAAGAGATGTTTTGGGACATTCATGCAGTCCCCCTGTACAGAAGCCCCTGAGGAGTGCCAACGGATGGCATCCTATCTTTTCTTCCTCTGAGCGTTTGTTCCGGTTGTGCAGTAGAGTCCCAGGCAAGAGCAGGTGCACAGAGCAGGGAAGGGTCCTGGCTCAACCCTCTGGCAGAAACAACAACATAAATTTCCAGTCCAGTGGCCATCTCGCTTTGCACCAAGAAGATGCTCTGGATTTGCATAGAGCTGTGACCCTTTCTACATGACACAATGGAAAGGGTAAATTTTAAAAAATAATCACGAAAAGTGAAGCTGTTCTAAAGCTATTGACCTTCTCTCCCAGCTATTCAGCTTCTCTTTGATATGTCTGACCCTTCTGTCTTAGATATGACTTCCTGAGAGGGAACACATCAGAGCTGCCAAATCTCCCTCAGATGTCCATCAGGTTTAAGGAAAAGGCATGAAAATCTCACAGACTAATAAAAAGGGGAGAGGTGCATATGCAAGTGCTCAAATAAAGTGGAAAATGACACAAACAGTTAAGAAAAGGCCAGATTTTTTAATATCAAATAGTGGAGAGAGGAGACTTCTTCCAAAGCAAATTTTCATTTTTCAGCCTGACACAGCTGATCAGACTGGAGGTTATAGACCCACTAACAATTGATTTAGAGAGAGAAGAGATTGCTCATTTAAAAAATAAAGCTCCCCTTCCTCCTCTACCAAAAAGTATCAAATCCTGGTATGGGAGAAATCCATTAACACTCAGCTTTATAGTGCTAATGTGGTCTGCTTAGATTTCATCTACTGGAATATTTATTTTGGATAAAATGCAAGTTCTCTGTGGTAGTCCAGGGGAATTACAATAAGATGGAGCAAACAAGGCATTTTATAGATGAATCCAACCCCCAAGTGGGTGTTCCACTTAAATTTATTGACTCTCTTGTATCTATCGTCCCCTTTGTCTCATCTTGGGTTATCTGTACTTTATTCTAAGGTCTCAAATCTCTCTCTCTCTTTTTTTAAAAAGAGAACATGTGCAGTATGTGAGGGAGTGGTTGGGAGGAGGGAAGGGGCAGAGGGGGAGGCAGAGAAAAAATCTTTTTTTTTTTTTTCAGGTTTTGTGTTTATCTTTTTTTTTTCCAATTTATTTATTTTCAGAAAAACAGTATTCATTATTTTTTCACCACACCCAGTGCTCCATGCAAGCTGTGCCCTCTATAATACCCACCACCTGGGACCCCAACCTCCCACCCCCCCGCCACTTCAAACCCCCTCAGATTGTTTTTCAGAGTCCATAGTCTCTCATGGTTCACCTCCCCTTCCAATTTACCCAAAAGCACATACCCTCCCCAATGTCCATAACCCTACCCCCCTTCTCCCAACCCCCTCCCCCCAGCAACCCACAGTTTGTTTCGTGAGATTGAGAGTCACTTATGGTTTGTCTCCCTCCCTATTCCATCTTGTTTCATGGATTCTTCTCCTACCCACTTAAGCCCCCATGTTGCATCACCACTTCCTCATATCAGGGAGATCATATGATAGTTGTCTTTCTCCGCTTGACTTATTTCGCTAAGCATGATACGCTCTAGAAGATCAACAAGAAATCCAGGCAAGACCAAGGCAGAGAAAAAATCTTAAGCAGACTCCACGACCAGCACAGAGCCCGACCCGGGGCTTGATCTCAGAACCCTGAGATCATGACCTGAACCAAAATTAAGAATTGGACATTTAACTCACTGAGTCACCCAAGTGACCCTGATCTCAAAGCTCTTTTTGGGCAGACATTTTTGTCTGCTCAAATTATTGCAGAGACTTGACGTGCACTGCAATAAGTCAAATCAAGACATCCACTTACCTGGAGGTGAGTGGTGAGGGTCGGGGCCCAGAGTAGTGTTCCCAGTTGCCATATGCTTTGTGTAGCTAACTAGTATTCTCCAAGAACTTCCACACAGCCAAAGACTGACAGCGTCTAGAAGACCACAGCCCTTGGTCATTCACACCCCAGGTATTAGGGGTTCCTTCTCATTGATTATAATAAGAAGGAGGTTTAGCTGCCAGGAAGCATCTGGTATTCTCCAAACCAAGGTGTGCCTGGCCTTGTTCCGCTGTTTACTTTAGTTGAAGACCATATACCATAACCTTAATACCTTAGTCCCCATCTTCAAACCAATAGAATAAATCCAGTCTTTAAACCAATAGAATAAAACCTGGAGACCTCAATAGAGCTCCACTGAAACCTATATCCCCAATTTTCACTCAACAAATATTTATGGAGCATCTGTTTTGTTGCCAGAAACTGTTCTGGGGCTATCACTGAACTAAACCGGCAGGTCTCTGCTCACACAGAGCTTGCATTTTAGTGTGGGGAGGCATAGACAATAAGCAGATAGCTGCATAGTGCACCAGGCAGTGAGACGTCTATAGGTGGAAAGTTAAGCAGGATGAGTGGTCAAAGGCAGCCAGGAAATGTCTTTCTGAGCAAGGTTGCATTTGAACAGAAGCCAAGCAGAGTGAGGGAGAAGCTACACAATCTGGCGAAAGAGCATTCTGGAAAGAAGAACTGGCAAAGGCAGAGTCCTGAGAAGAATTTATGTAACCCCCGCCATCCTGTGGCACAGCCTGTGTGACAGACGCGTTCCAAGGCCTTGAGGGCAGGGGTGCTGCCATTTTCTTCGTTTTCCTTCCTCTTCTTTCCTTCTGTCCCTCCCGGTGCAAACCTTCATTTAGTAAGAGGCTTTGCTCAGTAAGGCCTGGAATAAGCCTCTCCAACCCCTTTGCTCCGGGCTAAGCCCACTCAAGATGACAAACTTGTCCTGTTTGTGGCAGGACAAGTTTCTCTTTTCTGGAACATGGTGGCTTATGAGACCAAGGGCTAGAAGGAAGGCTTTTGTCTTGTATCTCAAGATTGGCAGGAAGCAGATACTCTGTTGGCACAGTCAGATTTATAGCTCGTCCTAGCAGGAGATCCTAACAGGGCTCGTGTTTGTAAGGACTCTCCCGGGTCAGGTTCTGAAGAGGCGTGGAACATATGCCCCAGGGGGAGACCTGGGTGTTACACCAGAGTTCACAGAAGAAGAGGGGCAGAACCTCCATGGAAAGGGGAAAGGCTTAAAAAGCCCAAAGGATTGGGCCCAAAGTGTGTGCGTATGTGTCCGTGCAAAAAAGGACAGGAAGGATGAGTTCTGCCGACCCAGTTTTTAACCACAAGGTAGCCCCCAAGAGGCTAAGGTGAAATCCATGTGTGTACGCATGGATCTGGGGACAAGATGAATAGCATAAAAACGCTATGTCTGAACCTCCATCAAGTTGCCTCACTGCATAGTAGTCTCGTCCTCATCCCTTGTCCGCTGGGAATGGGTAAGGCTATCCATTGAACCCCAAGAACGGAACTCAGAGGTTTAGAATTTTGTGTGTTTGCTGGCTTGTTGACACTAATCTTCCGGTACTGACAGTGCATAGTACGCAGATGGCACTCTCAAAACAGGACGACCCAGAGCCTCGCATCCTTGTTCTTCCAGAGCAGAGCGTGCTTTGTTATTCCGTGCCTCTCTCAGTTTTTATCTGCCTTTCTGAGCCTGCAGAAATCTTGTACTTCTTTTAAATGCACTTAACACTCCCCGCAGCATTTGTTAGTTAAAAATGTGACACCACTGTCCCCACTTAGCACCAGCTTAGAAAATAACTCTATTCATTTGACTGAGTGGTATGTTAATGGCTGTCAACTGAGTTTCCTTCTGCATCTTTGCTACCACGTTGTAGTGCTAGTGAATCTAACTGCGAAATCAGTGTTGGTGTCTTCTGTATCAGCCTCTTAGCCATTAGTGCGCGCGCGCACACACACACACGGATCACTTGGAGCTTCCTTGTATTATTCAAGGAGTGAGAGTTACAATGGGTTAGTCTGAGGGACACCTGTGTGCTGCGTTCAGCTAGGGCCTTCCCTGCAGTGTAGAAATTGATAACGAAGAGAATTATCAAGCCATGCTTTGAGTAATCCTTTGTTAGTCTTGGACATGGTGCATCCCTGTGTTGTCAGATTGCATGAGATAGAATCATTACACATTGGAAATCAGGATATCCCACCTAAATCTGGCATATTTGGATGGCCCACAATTTCTTGTATTTGTTCTCTTTCAGCGAAAGAGATATTCTTTACTTGAGAACGTCCTTATCTACATGAGCACTGATTATTACCTGTCCTGTTTTCACTAGATTAGAGTACCTCTGTTCCAGCTGTCTTATTTCCCAATCATTTACTCACCTTGATCTCCTCTTCCCTGGGCCTCTGCATAGCACTCACTTTGCATCTTAATATTCCGTGTCCTAGACAATGGGATGCAGGCCAGTTGGTCACAAAGCCAACTGGACTATGTACCAAGAACCTCAGGGGCAGTTAGACACATAGTTAATCAATTTACTGTGGTTTGGTCGTTTGGAAGAATTCTTACACACTTGTGGGAGAGAATGTGACTGCCCCCGTAGAAGGAACAATGCTCCTTCCCTGGGAAACGGCTAAGAACCCCCCCCTTCACTCCTACACTGCTGCTGCCCCCACCCAATATCCATGCCAACAGAATTGCTTTGTATAGTGACAGATGTTACTGATGGAAACTTATTACATGTATAAACCATCTGGGAGCCTAAAAGAAGTTGAAATCTTAGACTTAGAATATGGGCCAACAATACAGATTAAGAAAACTGAAATGGAGAAGAAACAGGTCAGTTTCACTCTCACTGCCAATGAGCTCCAGTCGGTTCTACCCAGCTACCCTCTCCTGGGACCCCACCAAGCTGATTAGAGCCACATCCGGTCTGGAGGAACACCAGGTATGAAGTTCTTCTGTGCCCAGGAGAGATGCCTTAAGGTTTATCCTGAATCCAATCTAAGCAACTCAGGTATACTAATAAAATCAGAGATAGACTAACAAACATCCCCATGTGCCCTGGACTAAGGGGGTTCCGGGATGCAGGATTTGCAGTACCCAAACTGGGAAAGTTCTGGGCAAATCAGGATGAATTGGTGGTCATCTTTTCAGAGATCATAATTATGTAAAAAGAAAGCTTAAGAGCTGCCCTTTTATTACCAGTGCCATTACTCCTGCAGGGAGATGATTTATTTGGCTATAGATGCGGAGAGTCATGGTACTCATGTGTAAACTATACGTTCTGAGGCTTATTTAAATTAAAAAAATTTTAATGTGTCTTCTGCAAATTATTGGAACTCAATCAGTGACACTCCAAAATTAGTTTTAAGTGATAAAATTTTATGTAATTCTGACAACCATCTCTACAATAAGGGATTAAATGTTTCAATTTAAAAAAAAAGAATAGTCTGAAAACAAATCTCTCTGGAATTATAAATATTCTGTAAGATATTTGCCCAATTAGGAGCTCTCTGAATCTTGTTTTTACATTCCTTGCCAACTTAGGTTGCTTAGCAACAGCAAGCCATCTCTTTTCTCTCATTAGTTTCTTCTCCCACCTTTGCAAATGCAGGCTAAAGGGAAAGAAAGCTACTGCTCTGTGATGACCTCCTCCTCTCAGTTCATAAACAGAAAAATGAGGGTTGTTTAAGTGCAATAATCCCTAATGCTAATATCAAGGCTTGTACAGTCCAAAATGATCTGTTACTAGAAGAAGCTAAATTCTAATGGTGCTTTTAACTCATTAAAACTCATACAGGAGTCAAAGAGTTTTGGGCCCAAATCATTCTGGAAGGGCCATTACTTGACGAGCCTGGTATTTTTGTGTCCAAGAATTTTGACCCAATTATCAGCTGATAGAGAAGGAGGAAGATTAGTATTGTTGGGATCAGCTTTGTGCCATACCTTAGATTGGATGGGGCTGCCTCAAGTGAGTTGTTTTGTTTTGTTTTGTTGGTGGGAGGAAGTCAGGCAGGAGTTCAGAGGGAGAGAAATCATACAGAACCCCCAGAGGAGGACCCCCAGTAGAACCTGGCCTCATGGAGCCTGGAATCACAGCCTCACCATCCCAGAGGGTCTTGGCAGAGCTTTCCCCTCTTTTTCCTCTGGTGCTCCATTTTTACAGAACTCCACTGCTCTCTCCATCTGCTCTCCTTGTATAGCTTATAGAGTTTCTTTTTGCTCTCACTCTCTACCCCTTATCCTTACCTTAACCACAGATTGCAGTGTATTCAAAACTCAGAGCTGCTGCTCCTATGTAACTGGTTTGCTCAGGGGCTCCTGTCTGCCTTAGGAATTCTGTGTTTCTTCCAGCTTCAGCTCTTCCTATAAACTTCCTGGTTGTCTCTAGACTTTGCAAGCCTAATGCCTAAAAATGACCTTTCCAATCCAGGCAATGTCATAGGCCAATGGCCAACTATGAATCAGAAACCCTGGCCCTATTAGCTGGTACCAGGGTAAAGAAGGTTTTGTAGATTAACTTGTGTGCCCTCACACAGGGGTTGAGGTTCTAACCCTCAGTACCTCAAAATGTGACCTTATTTGGAAATAGGGGCATTGCAGATGTGATTAGTTAAGATAGGATGAGGTCAGGGGTGCCTGGGTGGCTCTGTGGGTTAAGCCTCTGCCTTCGGCTCAGGTCATGATCCCAGAGTCCTGGGACTGAGGCCCGCATCAGGCTCTCTGCTCAGCAGGGAGCCTGCTTCCCCCTCTCCCTCTGTCTGCCTCTCTGCCTACTTGTGATCTCTCTCTCTGTCAGATAAATAAATGAAATCTTATAAAAAAAAAAAAAAGATAGGATGAGGTCATGCCAGAGTAAGGTAAGTGCTTAATCTAATATTACTGGTGTTTTTATCAGAAGGGGAAACGTGAACGCAGAATGCACAGGGAGAAAGCTTTGTGATGAGACAAAAGAAGAAGACAATACCTACAAGGCAAGGAATGAAGCCTGGAGCAGGTTCTTCTCTCATGGCTCTCAGACAGAACCAACCCCGGCAACAGCTTGATTTCAGACTTCCAGCCCCCAGAACTGGGAGACAATAAAGCTCTGTTGATTTTTACCAGTTTATGGTCTTTGTTATGACAGCCCTGGGAAACTAGCAGAGATTCTGGTGCCTAAAAGTGGGGTGTTGCTGTAACAAGTCCCTGAACATGTGGAAGTGACTTTGGAATTGGGTAATGGGTAACAATGAGAAGAATTTTAGGGTTCATCATGGAACAATCAAGATTGCTCTGAAGTGACTTTTTTTATTAATGTGGATGTTAAAGGAGATGCTGGTGAGAACTCAGAAAAAAAAGAGGGGGGCTATAGAGAAAGCTTCTATTGTCTAAGAAGATATATTATATTACAACAAACGGAATGTTGCCAGGAATGTAAATGTTAAAAGTGCCTTTTATGAAGTCTTTGCTTGGGCTGCTATAACAAAATACTGTAGACTGGGTGGCTTAAACAACAAACATTTATTTTTCACAGTTCTGGAAGCTGGAAGTCCAAATCCAAGCTGTCAACAGATTTGGTTCCGGGTGAGGGCCTTCCATCTGACCTGTGGTGGCCTTCTTCTTGCTGTGTGCTCACATGGTGAGGCATGAGCTCTCGTCTCTCTTCCTCTTCTAGTAAGGACACTCATCCCATCATAGAGTCTCCACTCTCATGACCTCATCAAAATTTAATTTTATTGGGGGCGCCTGGGTGGCTCAGTGGGTTAAGCCGCTGCCTTTGGCTCAGGTCATGATCTCAGGGTCCTGGGATCGAGTCCCATATCGGGCTCTCTGCTCAGCAGGGAGCCTGCTTCCCTCCCTCTCTCTCTCTCTCTCTGCCTGCCTCTCCAACTGCTTGTGATATCTCTCTGTCAAATAAATAAATAAAAGCTTTAAAAAAAAAAATTTAATTTTATTTCCCAAGGACCCATCTTCAAATACCATCATGCTGCGGTTTAGGGCTTTAGCATAACAATTGTTGGGGGTGGCACAAACATAGACTCTATAACAGAGGTCCCAGACAGAAATGAGGGACGTGTTATTGGAAACTGGGGGAAAGGTGATCTCGTTATAGAGTGGCAGAGGACTTGGCTGAATGGTGTACTATTGGACGGAAAGTAGAATTTATAAGTAATGAACTTAATGAACTTAGGTATTTAACTGAGGAGATTCCCAAGCAAAGTGTTTAAAGAGCAACCTGGTTTCTCCTTACTGCTTATAGTAAAATTCAAGAGGAGAAAAATAAATTGGAGAAGGAACTGTTAAGCTGAAAGAAACCAGCACGTGATGATTTGGAAGAATTCTCAACCTATCCAGATAGCCCATTCTGGAAACTGAAGCGTTATTTGCTAAAGAGATTAAGCATGTGATTCATTGAGCCAACCAACTATCTGAGCAAAAGCCAGGAATAGAGATGGGGTTATCTAGGAAAAACCTGGGGACGACCCTCTTGTTTGGTGGCTTGAACCCCCATGTATTGCGTGAAAGGCCAACAAATTTATTGAGAATTCAATATCAACAGAAACACTGTCAGGCTGGACTGAAAGGGACAGAAATAGGATGAAATGAAGGAATAATGAATGAGGATAGAGCCAAGGATGCTATGGCTGGCAGCATTGCTATAACTACCATGGGCCCAGAAGACACAGATCTGGGGACAGAGCCATCTCCTCCTCAGCTCCAGAGTATGGGGGCTACCTAGGGCCAAAAGAAATGTAGGAGAGGGCAGACCAGTCCCTGTCAGTGGGATATTTGGGCAGGAAGTTTCTCTTTGAGTCATCGGCATGGAGAATAGCTCATACAGGATTTTAAATATTTTATATAATTCAATGCTCACAAAAACATGGGCATCAGTTTTACTTTCCTTTTAGTAGCTTGGAGACTAAACAAATTTCTGGAGGTCTCATGTCTGGTAAATGGAAGAATCAGGGTTTAAATTCAGCTTTGATTTCAAGGTCTTTTCTACTCACTGGAAGGGATATTGAACCTGGCCCTTTGTAATGACAAAAAAAAAAAAAATTTAACTAAACTCACCTGACAGAATGAAAAGTAAGTATATTTTACTATTCAGATTACGTAAGCTTGAGTCTGTGAGTGTATGTGTGTATATGCAAGTGCACATGTGTGTGTATGTAGAGGAATTGGATGTACAAATGTACAAGATCAAGTGTGTGTACCCATAAAACAATAAGTAGCACAGGCCTAATAACAACTTTCAAAGTTTCAGTCCTTCTTAACTAGGAATTGCTGAAATCGTCAGCCAAGAATAGCCAAGGGAAAAGTTGCTTTTTCGTTCACAGTCAATGTATAGATTCTTTCCCTTTCTGAAGGCATTCACCACACCACCTTTTGAAATGGTTGCTTCCTTTCAGCAAAGATTTTAGTACTGTTTTAGAGAATTCACAAATCTCTTGGCAGCAATGATCTTTAAAGTTCATTCTTTAAGTCTTCATTATATGCCAGAATTTAAGAAGATTTATTCTTCTTTAACATATTTCGCAAAATGTCAGCTGACGTTGCTTATTATCTGGAAGAGGTCTTGTCTCTATTTAAGTGGCATGACCTCCTTCTGCCCAGTCTTCCTGAGCTTTTTCCTCTGATATGCTTTTGTTCATGTACTCGGTGGTAGGGTGCGTGCTATCAACTTGTGCCTTTAGAGCTGAGAGACAAATTCTAGCTTATTCTTCCCATCAAGATGTGTCCCCAGCATAACAGTGGCTAGATTTGATGCTATTTCCCTGATGCACTTCCCTGAATATCCTCCTGTGTGCAGAAAAGTAATTTTGCAGTTTATGCATTTCCTGGCCATTATTATGTAAGCTTCATTAAGATATAAATAGCCAAAATAAAGTTCCAAGGACTCAAAATAACCATTTCAAGATCCAACCTCAAATAATCACAGAAAGTTCATCTCTGCAATTACTGCAGCCTTGCTTTTGTTTTGTTTCATTCTGTTTTGTTAATAGAGATTAATACAGTTCCTTTTTATATTTGTCTATCTTCCAGTGCTGGATTTTGGGGCTTCTTGTAGTTTTTTAATGGTCAGTCCAAGTGTAGCATGAAGTGGCAGCCACAGTCTTGTCCAGAGGTCCACAGAGATTTCTGCTGGAGGTGCTCTTATTTTAATGGTGGAGATCTGACAATTTCTTATGTAAAGCTCCATGAGAGTCTGTCTCTGAAGGGCAGAGTATATAGACTGTCTACTCCTGACACACGGTGATAGAGTTAGTAATACAAACAGCTGAGAAGCTCTCCAGTGGAGGTGGCAATGTTTTTTGTCCTCACCCCCACCCCACATCCCCTGCAACCCAATACCCAATACCCTTTTTCCATACTAGGAGAGCCAGATTTTGTTCCACACCCTTTAGACCAAACTAATTATTGTGATGCCATTTCCCTTATTATTGATTAACTCAGTGGTAGGCTTACCCTAACTAAAGAAATATGTGTGGGATTCTCCTGGAAGGCATGTATTTAGTAACATTCTTTCTGGGTTTTGCTTTTTTAAAACTCTTAAAGACACATAATAGATAAACAGATATTATTTTATAGCATGTTGCCTCTTCATGTGATGTCTGGACCTGTGGCAGCAATCTTGGAAACATGAAGGCGTTTAGTACAAGGAGACTATGCCAAGGATAGTAGAGCAGGCCCCTGATGATGTCACCATAGACTCAAAAAACATTAGCAAAACATATATATAAAAGAAGATTGCTATCCAGTATATGAGAAGAACTCACACAACTCAATAACAAACTAACAACTTGATAAAAATGGACAAAAAAAATTTGAAGAAAAAATTCACAAAAGGAATATATAAATTACTTAATAAGCAAATGAAAAGTGCTGCATTGTAGAAAAGCAGATTAAAACCACAATGGGACACAATATCCACTAGAAAGTATACAACCAGGAAGACAGCAACAAATATTGACAAGGATGTGTCACAACCAGAATGCTCATACATTGTTGGTAGGAGAGTAACAAATCTTCTACATTGTTGGTGGAAATATAAAATTTTATAATCACTTCGAGGGAAGTTCTGGCAGGTTCTTAAAAAGTTAAATGTAACTGTTTTCTATGATCAGCAATTCCACTCCTGACTATGTACTTATAGTAGGCAGTACAATGACCATCCCAAAGATGTTCAGGTTTGAATATCTAGACCTATGTTACTTATCGCAGGAGAATTAAGGTTGCAGATGGAATTAAGGTTACTAATCAGCTGACATTAAAATAGGGAGATTAGTTTGGATTATCTAAATGGGTCCAAGGTAATTATAGGGTCCTTTAAATCGAAAGAAGAGGCAAAGAAGAGAGTAAGAGAGACATGAGATTGTGGAAGGATGGTCATCGAAATGCAATGTTGAAGATGGAGAAGGGAGACTATGAACCAAGGCAACTGGGTGACGTCTAGAGGCTGGAAAAGGTAAGGAAACAGGGTTCCTTGCCCCCAGACCCTGCAAACTCCAGAAAGGAATATAGCTCTGAAAATGCTTTTCTGTGTATTTGGAATATTTTTTATAATAAGGTGTTTGGGAAATAGTTGTAAACCTTGACTCATTAGTGGGAGGTAAAAAATACTTAAATGAGTTAGGTAAGCCTTTTTAAAAAGTAAAATAGAAGAGAACACAAATAATAATTTTAATTATACAAATACATATGCATATATACATATTAGATCATGATGTAAAATTATTTTTGTATAGGGGTCAGGTCAAAACTATTGGAGAAATACTACCTTAATCTCAGAGGTTTCCCACGATTCCACTTTTTTCTCCTCACTATATCGCATTAATATTCTTACTCCCACACCTAATCCATGCATCATTTGCACAAACTCAAGAGTTCTTGTTCTAAAAATGCTTACATATCCATCTATCTCTGATCCATTATCACAGTTAATGAACCACATTTTCCTAAAACAAGACTTTCTTCCAAGGGAATTCACAAAGCTCTTTGTCAGCTGTATTTATACCTTCAAAATCCCAGGGTAGCCTTTAGTAATTTTCTGCATCAGGACCCTAAATGGAAGCTTTAAAGAATTAGCAGAACTCCTACCACATGGTCTTCCTTTGTTATTCTTTTGGAAGGCATAGGCAAAATAAGCTAGCCCCTCAAGTAAAGCTACTTGGTCCTTTCCAGCTGTACTCTTTGGAAGGTGGTCTCTATGCACAACCTGCACTTAGGGAGGGAAGAGTTATGGTGGAGTATTTACCCAAATTATTGGAGATTCTTCTGCACAAATGATATTTCTGTTCTTTCTCATTTATTTGTTCAATCATTTATATCAGTATAAACTCATGGGTACTTATTTTATGCTTTGGGCTACATTTATTTTGTAGCTCTTTTTCCAGCTTTGGCCACTGGGAGTTCTTTCAGTTGACTTCTGTGTCCATCTGACACATCTCCATTGTTGTGAGGGTTTTTTCAAGCTTTTTGGCACTAGAGAGTCATCTTGTGTATTTCCTCCTCCAGAAAAAGGAAACCTGTTTCTTAACTGGAGAACGGTATTGGAAACCAAGATCTGGGTACAATGTGTGTTCATTACTATTGGTTTGTCATTGCTTCAAATCTCTCTTAGGTGACAGAGCACAAAGATATATGTGTGAATGTAATTCCACGTGTACAAATGACCTAGTGTATATACACATAATTATTAATATTTCTAATGTAACCATGTGAATGTCTATTAAATCAAGCATCAGTTCATATGATATCTCCAACTTAATCCATTCGCACAAGGATCAGTCTAGCCTCCTCCCCCTTGTAACCTCCCACTCCAACAGTGAAAAACCTGGCTCTGACTCTCTGCCACCCATTTGCTTAATTATTCAATTCCAGTATATATGTTCAGTGGCTTCAGAATTCTTAACTTCTACCTCTGTGGGAAACAATGTTATCAACTAGAGTATTATGTTTATGTACAGTCTATTTTGCCTTTGGTTTTTATAGCCTCCACTCACTTTATTTTTTTTTAAAGATTTTATTTATTTATTTGTCAGAGACAGAGGGAGAGAGCGAGTGAGCACAGGCAGACAGAGAGGCAGGCAGAGTCAGAGGGAGAAGCAGGCTCCCTGCCGAGCAAGGAGCCTGATGTGGGACTCCATCCCAGGACCGTGGGATCATGACCTGAGCCGAAGGCAGCTGCTTAACCAACTGAGCCACCCAGGCGTCCCGACTCCACTCACTTTAAAAGATAACTCATATCACTGCTCTCTCTCCCCACTCCCTGTGATACAGGTAGATTGCTTTTTCACGTTCCACATTCCATTCTAAGATTTTCTGACCTCCTAAATGATATGTTTTTAAAAATTTGCATACATTAAGGTCTGTTTGTTATGCTATTAATTTCCATTGAGTGGATGTACAATTTGTTTATCAATTCATTTATTGAAAAATACTGTCATTGTTTTTTGGAGATTATGAATAAAGCTGAACAAGCAGGTTTTTGTGTGGGTATGTTTTCAGATCAGCTGAGCAAATACTTTGTGGCATGATTATTTGATCCTATAGTAAACTATTTTTAATTTTGCAGATAACAACCAAACTGCCTTTCAGTGTTGCTGCATCATTTTGCATTCTGACCATCAATGAATGAGAGTTCCTGTTATTCTGAATCCTCACCAACAATTGATATTGTCAGTTTGGGGGATTTTAGTCATTTTAATAGGTGTATAGTGATTTCTTATTGTTATTTACTTTGAAAGTCCCTAGTGACAAATGGTGTTGAGTATTTTTTCCATATGTTTATTTGCTATCTGTGTCTTCTCTCTGATATTTTACTGATTTTTAATTGGATTATTTGTTTTCTTATTGTTGAGTTTGAGTCCTTTGTACATTTTGGATACATCTTTAATCAGATATGTGTTTTGCAGATATTTTCTCCCAGTCTGAGGCTTGGCTTTTCATTCTCTTAACAGTTTTTTACAGAGCAGAAGTCTTTATTTTTCAAGAAAGTCCAATTTGTCAGAGTGCCTGGGTGGCTCAGTGGGCTAAAGCCTCTGCCTTTGGCCCAGGTCATGATCTCAGGGTCCTGGGATCGAGCCCTGCATCGGGCTCTCTGCTCAGCAGGGAGCCTGCTTCCCTCTCTCTCTCTGTCTGCCTCTCTGCCTACCAGTGATTTCTGCCATTCAAATAAATAAATAAAATCTTTTAAAAAAGGTCCAATTTGTCATTTTTTCTTTCATTTCTATCGGTTTTCTATCTAAAAACTCATCACCATACACAAGGCTGTGCAAATTTTTTTTTA
Source organism: Neogale vison (assembly GCF_020171115.1). Taxonomy (NCBI): domain Eukaryota; kingdom Metazoa; phylum Chordata; class Mammalia; order Carnivora; family Mustelidae; genus Neogale; species Neogale vison. The sequence goes on from NC_058096.1 coordinate 94,977,974, forward strand.
CTTTTTCAAGAAGTTTTTATACTCTCACATTTTAAATTTATATCTCTGATCAATTTTTATTTATTGCTTATGAAAAATGTGAGGTCTGTTTTTAAGTTCATTTTTTGCATATGGATGTTCAATTGTTCTAGCACCATTTGTTGAAAAGACTATCCTTTCTCCATTGAATTATTTTTATTCCTTTGTCGAGGATTAGTTGACTGTTTTTGTCTGGGTTTACTTCTGGACTCTATTCTGTTTCACTGATCTATGTGTCTTTTATTTCACTAACACCATGCAAAAAAATTAAATATTTAGAAGTAAATATAATGAAATATGTCTATAACATGTATGTTGAGAACTACCAAATATTCTGGAGAAGATCTAAATAAATGGAGAGAGATACTATCTTCACAGATCACAGAACATATTGTTATTATGTCAATTTTTCTTAAGTTGATCTATAAATCCCATGAATTCTTAATCAAAATCCCAGTACACTTTTTTTTTAAAAAAGATTTTATATATGTATGTATGCATGTATGTATGTATTTAGAGAGAGTGAGTGGGGAGAGGGGCAGAGGGAGAGGAGAAAGAAAATCCCAAGCTGACCTCATGCTGAGCACAGAGTCCAATGCAGGTCTCCATTTCAGGACCCTGAGATCATGACCTGAGCCAAAAACAAGAGGCAGATGCTTAACCGACTGAGCCACCAGGTGTCTTGCCAATACACTTTTGTGTTGAAAGTGACATGTTCATTTTAAAATTTACATGGAAATTTCAAAGACCCAGAATATCCAAAAAAATCTTGATAAATAAAATTGGAGTAATCACACTTAATGGTTTCAAAACTTAATATATAGTAATCAAGAAGGTGTTGTATGGGCATAAGGATAGAATTGAGAGTTCAGAAATAAACCTTTGCATTTATGAGCTATATATTTTCATCAAGGATGCCAAGACCATTCAATAAGGAATCAATAGTCTTTTCAACAAATGGTGCCGGGACAACTGAATATCCACAGGCAAAACACTCAAATCGGATCCTTACCTCACACAAATACAAAATAAGTTAAAAATGCATATAGACCTAAATGTAAGAGCTAAAACATAAAACTTGGAGAGTGAATCTTGGAGTGAATCTTCATGACTATAGATTAGGCAAGATATTCTATGACACCAAAGCACAAAGAACAACGAAAATAGAAAAATTAGACTTCATAAAAATTAAAACTTTTTGTGTTTTATTTTTTTTTATTTTTTTTTAAGATTTTATTTATTTATTTGACAGAGAGAGATCACAAGTAGGGCAGAGACTCAGGCAGAGAGAGAGAGAGGAGGAAGCAGGCTCCCTGCTGAGCAGAGGGCCCGATGCGGAACTCGATCCCAGGACCCTGAGATCATGACCTGAGCCGAAGGCAGCGGCTTAACCCACTGAGCCACGCAGGCGCCCAACTTTTTGTGTTTTAAAGGACATCACCAAGATAGTAAAAAGTCAACCCAGACAAAAATTCAAAACACTAATGTTACCAAATGCTAGCAAGGATGTATAGCAACAGGAGCTCTCATTCACTGCTGATGGGAATTCAAAATGGTATAACCACTCTGGAAGACAGTTTGACAGTTTCTCACAAAACTAAACATACTATTATATGATCTGGCAATCTTGCTTCCCGGTATTTACTCAAAACAGCTGAAAACATGTCCGCACAAAAACCTGTACATGAGTGTTTATAGCAGCTTTACTCATAATCATCAAAACTTGGAAGAAATCAAGGTGTTTTCCAGTAGGTGAATGGATAAATAACAGTGGTACAACCACACAACAGAATATATTTTAGCTCTAAAAAGAAATGAGCTATCAAGCTAAACATAGAGGAAACTTAATTGCACAATAGAAAGTGAAAGAACCCAATCTGAAAAAGTCTACTCACTGTAAGATCTTAACTACATGGCATTTAGGAAAAGGCAAAGTAAATCAATGGTTGCCAGGGGGGAGGGTAAAGGAAGGAGAAAATGAATAGCTGCAGTCCAGAGTTATTTATTTTTTAATTTAAATTCAATTAATTAACATATAATGTATTACTTGTTTCAGGGGTACATGTCTGTGATTTATAGTCTTATATAATACCCAGTGCTCATTACACCATGTACCCTCCCCAATGTCCATCACCCAGTTACCCCATCCCTCTATCCCCTCACCTCTAGTAACCCTTTGTTAGTTTACTAAGCTTACGAGTCTCTATGGTTTATCTCCCTCTCTGGTTTCATCTTGCCTAATTTTTTTCCTCTCTTCCCCTATGATCCTCTGCCTTGTTTCTTAAATTCCACATATCAGTGAGTTCATACAACAATCGTCTTTCTCTGATTGACTTACTTCATTTAGATTAATACCCTCTAGTTCCATCCACATTGTTGCAAACAACAAGATTTCATTTTTTGATGGTTGTGTAATATCCCTGTGTAATATATACACATAAATAAATATATACCATCTTCTTCATCCATTCATCTGTTGATGGACATATGGGCTCTTTCCATGGTTTGGTTATTGTGGACACTACTGCTATAAACATTGGGGGACAGGTGCCCTACATTTGTATCTTTGGGATAAGTACCCAGTAGTGCAATTGCTGGGTCATAGGGAAGGTCTATTTTCAACTTTTTGAGGAACCTCCATACTGTTTTCCAGAGTGGCTGCACCAGCTTACATTCCCACCAACAATGTAAGAGTGTTCTAAAGAAGAGCTACAGATAGTCAAAAGGGATCTGAAGTGATGCTCATCATTATTAATCATTAGGTAATTGCAAATCAAAGTGCAGTTAAGATACCACTTCACATCCACTAGGATGGCTGTACTAAAAAAGGCCTACAATAACAAGTGCCTGTGAAAATGTGGAGAAATTAGAACTCTCATATCTTGCTCTGAGAATGTAAAACAGTGCAGCTATTTTGGAAAACAGCTCCTCAAATGTAAAACACAAAATTACCATATGATCTAGAAAGTCCACACCTGGGTACATACCCAATACAACTTCAAGCGGATCTTCAAACAAAAATTTCCCTGCTAAAGTTCAGAAGTATTATTTAAAATAGCAAAAGATGAAAACAACCCAAATGTCCATCAACCAATAAATCCATACCACAGAAAATTATTTGGCAATTAAAAGAAATGAAATAAAATTAAAAGAAAATTAAAAGAAATGCATGCTACATGGATGAACCTTAAAAACAGTATACAAAGCAAAAGAAGCCAGACACAAAAGCCATATACTGCATCATTCCATTCACCTCAAATGTCCAAAATAGGCAAATCCATAGAAACGAAAGACAGGTGTTGTAAAGAACCGACTGGAGGGGAGAATGGGGAATGACTGTTAATATGCATGGAGCTTCTTTGCACAGCGTTTGAACGTGTTCTGAAACCTGACAGTGCTGAAGGTTGCACAGCTCTGCATGGGCTGACTACCTCTGAATCGTACACTTTTAAGGGATGGACCTGAGGGTATATGCGTTATGTCTCAAAGACGAAACCAGACAGGGAGACAAACTGTGAGAGACTCTCAATGTCAGGAAACATGCTGAGGGTTGCTGGGCGGTGAGGGGAAGGGAGGGACAGGGTGGCTGGGTGATGGACACTGGGGAGGGTGTGCGCTATGGTGAGTGCTGTGAAATGTGTAAGACTGACGATTCACAGACCTGTAGCCCTGAAGCAAATAATATATTATATGTTGATTTTTTTAAAAAAAGAATAACAAACAAAAAACTATTGTAAAAATAATTCTGACTGGGTTGGCAAAAACTCAATAGCTGGAGTGTGTAATAATTTATTAAACTATCCCAGAGATTCTAGAGGATTAAAAGCATACTTACCATTTCTAAGAATCTGTATAGTCAAGTTTAATAAATGAGGAAAATGCTTGCTTTGTGTTTAAAAAACTGAGTCTACAGCCCTGTCTCCTAACTTCTCCACAAAGATTATTATTTGAGTTGTTGTTTGGCAAAGCTTACTACATTTTCCTTACTGAGGTGCTTCTTTAGACAGAACCTAGAGAGCTATAAGATGTACAGAAGAATTAAATTCTGTTTATTTCCTGAAATCCTATGGAAAATTTAAACTACCAGCTTTCAGAAGAGTCGTTCAAAACTTCTTTAATCTTCACTGAGTATAAAGCAATAAACGTTGCTAAATTAAGTGAAAAATTTTTTTCTCCCCAGGATCTTTCATTCAAGAACAAAATTTAATGCCTGATCAGCTGTGTCTATGAGCTGATCGTCTTACCAACTGCCTTTTTGTAAAGTTCCAGGTGGAATGTCTGTCCATGGTTTGCATCTACTCAGCCCATTGTCTCACTTCTTGTTGCTAGGATACCACTTTTTTAGTGATGTCATCCAATTGGAATATTAGAAATTTATTTCTAATTGAGTTTTTATTCTATATGGCCTTAGGAAAAGAAGAAAGTAGGGTCTGTGCTCATATAAAACAGCTTCCAGAATGACTTTAAATCTCTGATAATAAGTTCAAACTTATTTTTGATTTAAAAATTGAAAAACCTTGGGGCGCCTGAATGGCTCAGTGGGCTAAAGGCTCTGCCTCCTGCTTGGGTCATGATCCCAGAGTCCTGGGATCGAGTCCCGCATCGGGGTCTCTGCTCAGCAGGGAGCTTGCTTCCTTTCCTCTCTCTCTCTGCCTGACTCTCTGCCTACTTGTGATCTCTGTCAAATAAATAAAATCTTTTTTAAAAAATTGAAAAACCTGGGGCGCCTGGATGGCTCAGTCCGTTAAGCTGCTGCATTTGGCTCAGGTCATGATCCCGGGTCCTGGAATTAGCCCCACATCCAGCTCCCTACTCAGTGAAAAGTCTGCTTCTCCCTCTCCCTCTGCCAGCCCCTCTCCCTTCTTATGTTCTCTATCAAATAAAGAAATAAAATCTTTTAAAAAATAAAAATGGAAAAACCCAACTTTATCATTAAAATTGCAAGTCTTAGCTTTGTGTATTAGTTTGCCTATAAGAGGAAGGGGAGGTCATATCACAGAAACTTTTCCTTCCTTCTAGAATGGCTGACTCACTTTGTCTCTCAAAGATGAAATCTCTAGGGTACAGAAAAAGTCCTCCTTCAGAGGAGATCCATTTTCTCCTTCTTTCTTAGGGCTCTCAGTTTCAAAACTAGAAGCGAGAACAATTTGTTTCCCCTGACTTCTGAAAGTGACATAGATTAGAAGGTAAAAAATTGGATATTCTTTCATTTATTTTTATTCCAGTTAATTCAGTTCAGCAATGTGCTTTGAACACCCCGTATGTATGAGTTACTAACCAGTCTGGAGAGCATGAAGATGAAGACGCAACAGTCACTGTCTTTTATCTGATCATAACCTAGTAAAGACACAGACGTGAGCACCATGTCCAGTGTCAGTCTACAGAAGAGCAGAGGATTGAGCCGCTCCAGGTAGCGGGGATAATCCCAGGACCTGCTTTGGTGTCTGCAGAAACACGGGTCTGGAACTTGCTCTGGTTATCAGCCAAAGGGATGATTGAGATCGGCAGCATTGTTGGGGTACTAGAGTAGCATCAGAAAACAGCTCAGAGTGGGTTACCACACAAGGGAAGCCAATGTGTGAAGAAATTCATCAATTGGGGCTCATTTGGACATTCCTAGATGGGGCCCATGGCCTCTGTCTTGGACACTGAGTGGGGCTGGTAAAGGAAGACATGGCCCAACACTCACCCCTGGTAAGCTGGTTAATACCATGGGACGGGGCAGCTCTATCTGACAGGAGAATGGCTGGGGTTCAAGAAGGCTTTGCAAGCAGCTAAGCTGAGCCCTAAGGGAGAGGTGGGACCTCACTAAGCAGAAGTAACAAGGAGTGGGTATGCAAAAGTACAAGGAAGAGGAAAGCAAAATAGGAAGGCTAGAGAATGCTGCTATCAGTAGCAATGGCTAGTAATGGTGAATCAGGAATATGGCGTGTATGCAGCTGTGGGAAGGAGAAAGGAGATTCAAAGGGACCTTGGTCTAGATTTAGAAGGGCCTTGAAATGCCATGATAAGTAATTTGGACTTTATTCTATATGCGCAATGAGAATCCACCCAGGATTGCTGAGTAACACAATGTGGCATATGACCTTTCAGTAAAAAGCTGACTTATCAACCTAGCTCAATAATGATTAAAAATTATTTGCGTTTAACCTTGTCCTGGTTATTCTCTGTTTGCCTGCTAAGATCCATCCTTCCCTGTCTCTCTTTCTCACTTGCACTGTGTCCCCGGAAGCTGGCTCCACTAGGCTCCCTTGCCCTCTGCCTCCCAGTAGGGTGTGGCCAGAGGGAGGTACCAACTGGATTTTGGCAGCCAGAAGGAGGGAGTGGTAAGGATGTGTTCTTCAGGGACTGTGTTCCTGCATCAAGGCTCCAGCTCTTTCTGCAGCTACAACACTCACCAAGTTCTGGTTACTTCTGCCTTCTCCTGCCCCTTCAGCTCCAAGGCTTCCTGCTGTTCCTGGTCCCTCGATGCCTCACCCTCCCTTAATGTTCCCCTTTACCTTGACGTATTAGGGGAGGGGAGATAAACCACTCCTGGGTTTCATGGTTCACTAAGAGGACACACGTTGCTCAATACACAGTCATATCCAGGGCTGAGATTTATTACAGTGAAAGGGAAAAAGGAACACAGGGTGAAGTCTCGAAGAAACCAGGCACAAACTCCAAGAATGCTCTCCCAGCAAAGTCCTAGGAGATGTGCTTACTTCTTCCCACAATGAGTTGTGGCAGCATGGGTGAAATGTTTTCTACCAGGAATGCTCATTAAAGACTTAGTGCCCAAGATTTTTACTGGGAGCCAGTCACATAGGCACCTTTTATATAGAAACTACCAAAATCCCAGACTCCTAGAAGAAAAGTAGGTATCCAGCATAAACCATATTGTTCGCATAAGTGGCGTGTGCACAGTGAGCCATTCTTTTCAGGGAATAATGGGAACCCTCCCCAGATCCAACCTCTTGGGTGCCAGCCAAGGGCCAACTTTGCAAACTGACCTCTTGAAGGAGAGCAGTCTACTATGCTAACTCTTTCCTGTATACCTGCCCTCATTTCTGTAAAGGATTTCTTCATTTAAGACTTTTTAATCAAGCGCTTTGGAGTAAGTTGCTTATTTCCCCCGGGACCTTAACAAGTAAAAAACAATATCCAGGGGCGCCTGGGTGGCTCAGTGGGTTAAAGCCTCTGCCTTCGGCTCAGGGCATGATCCCAGGACCCTGGGATCTAGCCCCGCATCGCACTCAGCAGGGAGCCTGCTTCCCTTCCTCTCTCTCTGCCTGCCTCTCTGCCTACTTGTGATCTCTCTCTCTGTCATGTCAAATAAATAAATAAAATCTTAAAAAAAAAAAACCAATATCCATACCTATCTACGCATCTGTTCGTATTCATATATAAATTGATGTGCAGTCACTTCAGCAAACTCACAACCTTTCTCTTCAGTTTTTCTTCAGCATTTCCCAGGTCTGAGACTCACCACGGAGCATCCAAGGCACCCCTAGGCTGCTGAGGCACAGTCTAAACTGTGAGTCCTCCCCCCATTTTCATACTCACATGACTGTCTCTTTCCATTTGTCCTCTAAGAATGCTCTGGGGATGGATCCTGTTCCCGACTCTCAGGCTGTTCATCTGAGGCTCTGAAACACTTCCTACCACTTCACATCTCTTCTTTTGGGGCTGAGCCCTGCACCCACCAGTCAGAAGATAGGGAATCCCAATGCCCCCATCTCCTGAGTCCGAGCTTGTCCTCTTTAAGAATCTTCTGCTCTAGCACCCTTGACACTGTCACCGACTAAATGGATCTGGAGTTTTCAAAGGCTCAGTAGATGCACGGTTGATTAAACTTTCAGGCATTTTGACCCCATGATGCCCTCCAATTGGGATAGTCCTCTTATGACTCATCCACTAGTCTCTGGCCTTTTTACTCCCTTCCCTCAGGTCCAAGCCCACCCCATCTTCCTTTCCTGCTATGGTATTTTGACTATCTATCATTACCTTTAAAAACCAACTCAAATTTAGTGGCTTAAGGTACCCACATTTCATTATACCTTATACTTCTGTAGACCAGGAAATTGGAGCAGGGTTTGGCTGAACAAATTTTCTGCTCCACCCAGTGTCAGCTGGGACCCCTCACAGTATTTTGTTAGCAGCTGGGCTAGGTCAGAGGATCCAAGACAATAGGAAGGCTGGCTCAGTGGGTCTCTCCTCTACTTGCATGTAGTCTCAGCCTCCCCATGTGGTTTCTCTAGCAAGTTGGGCGTATCTCTTACACAATAGCCAAGGGCTCCAAGAAACCATGATAGGCACTGCCAGTCCTTGTAAAGGCCAGGCTTAGAGCTGCACAGCATCACTCCTGCCATGTTCTGTTGCTCCATGCAAGCAGAGGCCAGCCAGGTTCACGGAGAAGGGGAGCAGACCTACCTTTCATTGGGACCAGTGTCAAAGAACTTACGGTCACCTATATGGAGGTTCCTACATATCTTACAGCCAAATTCATCCAGGTTATGACCAAAAGACTTCTTAAATGCCCCTAAACTACATCTTGTTATTCCCAGTCTGAGAATCACCAAGCAGTTGTAAGGAGAACACTGATAATCATAGCAGCAGCATCAACATTGGCACAAGGCTGGGGTAGTTTGGCTCTTTCATTTCCCTTCTTTTCCTTCTATCACTGTGGATAGTAATATCTTGGGCTAAAGAACCGTTTTCTCCTCCAGGCATTAAAGCTTGAGTCCTTCACACCAGGGGGATTATAAATCACAAACATGAGATTGGATTTTGCAACACAACTAGTGTTGAAGATCCTTTGGCAGTGACTTTTTCTCGCCTTGTCTGTTTTTTTTCAGAGGAGCATCTGTCAGGGGACTGTGGTGTCCTTCTGTGCTTATGATTTGTTTCCCTCCTGGTTCAGGCCAGGCCACCCACCCTAGGCGTGGGATGACTGTGATCTTCTTGAAGCCATTCCAGGAGCCTGTGTTCAGGCTTTGTTCCCAGGGGTGTAAGGAATGAAATCCTCCTGGAAAAGCCCCATGGACAGTGACCAGGAGACCCTCTTACTGAATTCTACTTTCTGGAAAAGAGTCTCTAAGGGAGGCTCCAGCATCCACATGATATGCCACTCCAGAATGTACATGTGCTGTTTCTGAGTAAAATCGTTTAACTGAAGCACAGATGAATACCAATAGGAAACGTAGTGTTAATTGGGGGGAGGAGATTTTAAAGAACTTTGAACATGTTACCGAATAATGTACATTATTTGTACACACATTTTTAAAGTCAAAAAACACTAAAAATCATTTATAGCATTAGCATGTCCAAACACCTTTCACAGCTTGATCTCGTGGGAACCTCGTTTGGCCCTTTATAAAGTGCATCTCCATCATGCAGGTGATGAAGTTCGAATGACTTACATCAATGGCTTAAGGTCACCCAGGTTTTCTGTAATCAAATTATGCATAGTGACTTTGAAAGAGAGAACAGATGGTTTTCTCATTTTTAATTAGAAAAAAACAGAACAATAAAAAAAATTTGGGTTTCAGGGTCCTGTAAATAGGATTTTCTATCATTTCATACTTTGTCCATTTCTTCCATCCAAGTTGTAAAGCACCTTCTCCTTCTATACACCTTCACATCCTAAAGGGTAGTCTGCCGGCTTTATGATTCACACCACACTTACAAAAGACAACAGTAGCCCCAGAGAGTCCCTGATTGCCATTTTATGCACCACTACTTGAGCCAAAGAACAGCTCGAACCTCACATGTAAGAGCTACCCCTCACAAATGTTAGTGACTACCTGAACCGATCTGATTATTTTTCTTGAGAATTTGAATTTGAGGCAGAGGAAAAGGTGCAGAAGCAGAAAGACTGCAGGGCAAAGGTCATGAAGCAGCAGAGGTCACGAGTTGATGGAAGACATGAGTCAATACACCATTGAGGGCCAGAAGATATTAGAAGGCAGAGGCCATTAAAGAAGAAAACAGGAGGTAGAGGAAGAAAATAAGAATAAACCAGGACAGAAAGGAACCTTGAGTTAGCAGAAGGTAAAGGACACATATATTAGAGAGGAAGGTGGTTGCTTGGGAACTGTAGGAGGCTAACTAGCAAAGAGTTGAGTTCCTATAAATTCAGAGCCCCTCAGTTAGGACTGACAGCTCCAGCTGCCAAGAGGACATCCATGTCACTCAGCCTCTAGAACTGCACTGCAGTTCATAAATACTGTTCTTTAGTGACCTTTTAGTTCATAAATACTGTTCTCTCTGCTCCCTGGGGTCAACAACAATTCCTGGGGTCCCATGGGGGCTGATGGTCTGTTTCACTTAAGCCCAAGAGTATCCTCATGATAAATCTCCTACTATTCGAAGTGAATCCTATTTCTTGCTACTAATAAGACTAACTAGTGAAAAATTACAACTGTATTCTTTATAAACCAAGTACAAGATGAAGGAAATGTTAGTGTTCTTAAAGGTTTGGTTTATCAGGGGTGCCTGGGTGACACAGTTGGTTAAATGCCTGCCTTCATGATCTCAGGGGCCTGGGATTGAGTCCTGTGTCAGTCTCTCTGCCCAGTGGAGAACCTGCTTCTCCTTCTTCCTCTGCTTGCCACTCCCCACCCCCACCCTGCATGTGCTCTTTCTCTGTCAAATAAATAAAATCTTTTTTTTTTCCTGGTGTCTTTTTTAATTTATTTTTAATTTTTATTTTTTTAAATTTTTTATTTTTTATAAACATATAATATATTTTTATCCCCAGGGGTACAGGTCTGTGAGTCGCCAGGTTTACACACTTCACAGCACTCACCATAGCACATACCCTCCCCAATGTCCATATAAATAAATTCTTTTAAAAAAACGTTTGGTTTATCAAATAGGGTGCCATGCTATTGTGACAATACAGACTTAAGACAAAAAAAACCCATACACCTTAAGGATAATTTTTACATCATCTCCCGAGTTATCCTGATGATACCAGTGAAAACACAATGCCACTGGATAAAGTGTGTATTCTCAGCCCGGAGCCCAAGACAGTGTTCTACATATAGAAAGTGATCAACACCCATTTAACCCCTGCGGTTGATAGGAAATATTGAAGATACAATCTACCAGAAGTTATAAACCAGGAGTGATAGCACTCCCTTAGGGGGCATCTGAAAAAAAGTTGGGACACTTTTACATGTCAGTGACTGAGAAATTCCTTTGGTATTTCATGGAAAATGGTCAGGAAGGCTAAAATTGTTGCAAAGCTCATAACAGTCACATACAATGAGAAATTATCCCAACAGAAACGCAAATGCTTCCTTCTTTAAGAACCCTGGAACTTCTTCGCACATATGTATGTGGTCGCCAAGCTAAACACTACAACCTGTAGCCTGATCCATGGTCAAACAACACAATAGCATATTTTAAATCACGATCATTCCAGAAAATTCATAACATGTGCTAATTTAGCTGCAGACCATTCCCAGTGCTTGTGTTCTTGCCTCTGCCTTGAAGGACAATGAACTCTCTTCTAGGATTTCTCTTGGGCTGGAACAATAGACAAGAAGATACATTTGTCAGGGTAAGAAGACTGAACATATTTTGTTTAAGTTTGTTAGCTTCATTTATTACTTGTACCTATTGAGACTCCTGGTATGTGGGCTTCCATTTCTAATGTTGCTCAGATCCCACATAAGTTAGAGGTGGACCTGCCCAGGCCCCAGTTGTCTGATCTGTGTGTAATTAAAAGAAATAAAGCACATTGTAGGACTCAGAGAGATAATCGCTGATCTTTTTTTTTTTAAGATTTTTTATTTGTTTGACAGAGGTCACAAGTAGGCAGAGAGGCAGGCAGAGAGAGAGGAGAGGAAGCAGGCTCCCTGCCCAGCTGAGAGCCTGATGCGGGACTCAATCCCAGGACCCTGAGATCATGACCTGAGCTGAAGACAGAGGCTTAATCCACTGAGCCACCCAGGTGCCCCATAATTGCTGATCTTAACTGGTATAATTGATCTACACCTTAAATCTGTTGCCTCAAAGAAAACTGTGGGAAGGGTTTCTTTACCAGATCACATTGGCTAGATGCCCTCCTCCTGAAGGACCCGTCATTTGTCAAAGGTTCGTAGGTTTGGCAGGGGCTCCTTGGGAGTCAGCTATGCCTCTGCCCTTGAAGTCTTGGCTTCCCATTCCAATCTGAGAAAACTAGACTCTTTTGCTCACACATGAATCCTTATTTTTTGATGTTCTCTTATTTTTGATGAAGCAACTACAAACCAAACATGGTTCATCACCTGGACTCTAAAGCACAGGAATTGAAAAAGTCTGATCACTAATCACATTAAGAAAAATTTCTCAGATGAATAATCCAAAGCTTGCTAACATTTCTTTTAGGGGATGAGATGAGAAACATATGTTTTCCTTCCCTTAAGATCTTGCCTGGTGACGAGAAATGTCCATGTCATTTCAGTTTCAATCTCAAAGCAATTTTTTTTTCTTTACCTTTGGTTAAAGTGTCAGTTTCTATTTGCTTCCCCTGATGACCTTGAAAGGAAATAAATATAACGGCATGCTTGAATTTTTTTCTGCTTTGACCCTTAATGCACAGAATTTTTCTTCTTTAGAAGACACCTAAAATGGCCTCCTTCTCAGAAATTTAGCTGTGTTAGTACAGCATAGGGAATGTAGTCAATAATATTGTAATAACTTGGCATGGTGACAGATGGTAACTAGACTTATCATGGAGATCATTTCATAATATATAAAATTACTGAGGGGGCCCTGAGTGGCTCAGTTGGTTGAGCAGCCAACTCTTGATTTTGGTTTAGGTCATGATCTCAGGATCCTGGGATAGAGCCCCACATCAGGTTCCATGCTCAGCAAGGAGTTTGAGGACTCTCTCTCTCTCTCTCTCTCTCTCTCTCCCTTTGCCCCTCATGCCACTTGCACTCTCTCTCTGTCTCAAATAAATAAATAAATAAATCTTTAAAATAAATAAATAAAAATATCGAATCACTATGATGTATACCTGAAACTAATAGGATGCGATATGTCAATTATAATTTTTTTTAAAGACTATGGACTCTGAAAAACAGTCTGAGGGGTTTGAAGTGGCGGGGGGGTGGGAGGTTGGGGTACCAGGTGGTGGGTATTATAGAGGGCACGACTTGCATGGAGCACTGGGTGTGGTGAAAAAATAATGAATACTGTTTTTCTGAAAATAAATAAATTGGAAAAAAATAAAAATAAAAATAAAAATTTTTTTAAAAAGTGTAGCTTCTACACACATAATCATCTTTTTCTTTCCACCTTTTTTTAAAACGACGCGCTATTATGACAATCACCTATTTAATTTCAAACAGGCTTTGCAGTCCAAATGTGACTATTTCCTGAGGATGCTGGCTTGTCCTCTCAGCTGAAAAGGTTTGATGTCTATGTGGTCTCTAGATCCAAGTCAGAGCACTAGATTAGGAGTCAAGAAATATCTCAGATGTCAGTCAGGTGAGGAGCTATCTGGACTGCAGCTTCTTCTCCAGAACAGAACACTTGCTGAAGTCACTTCCAACCCAGGAGGTCTATAATTCCTCCGTTTAATCTCTTCATCCTGGAGGAAATCTCTGGAAAATTCCAGAGAGACTCGGTCCAGTACTTCTACCAGGGAAGCAGCTGATTTTCCTCCTATTATTCTCCAAGAGAAAAGTAAAGGCAGAATGAAATGCACAAAGAACAAGATTCATTTTACCATAAAGGCTCTTAGAAGTAGAATTTCTTAATGGTATCAGGTTCTTACACAATGTGCTTGATGTGCCAGAAACTGGTCTACAACTTTCAAATGTATTAACTCATTTAATCCTCCCTGCAACCCTATAAGATGGGCAATTATACTACATCACCAGTTTACAGATAAGGAAACTGATGTAACCAATGCTAAATGACATATCCCTGGTCATTCGACTGTCAGTGGTGCATTGGGATTTGATCGAGAGACACAATTCCAGAGTCCAGATACTTACCAACCACAGTCAACACTTCCATCTATAAATAAGCAGACTGGAATAGTGGGAAATGTCTGGAATTTGGTGTCTAACTATGTTAAAAGCCCGACTCTACCACCTCACGGACTTACCTAATCCCTCCCAGCATCAGCTGTCTATCAGCAACACATACCTTCAAAGACCGGTAGTAAAGTTTTAACCAGATAATGCATGAAAAAGTATTCTGTAAACTTGAGAGCGTTAAATGAGCAGTAAAAAGGAATCTATCTTTGGTAGATAATAGCTAAAAGCAGCACTTTCATTAACCAAACTTGAAGTCATAAGCTGAAAGATACAGTTCTAACTTTAAAAATAAAGGCTTCAATTTCCTTTTGGGGAGGTGGTGTCTGGGGGCAAAACTATGAGGGCCGAGGGCAAAGAAAAAGTATGGCATTTTAGGGGGAGTGAATCTTCCCAGGGCCCTAAAATAATACTACTTTGCCTGAACCAAAATAAGAGGAGGACAAAATGGTTTCTGAGTCACTTCCTTCAACTCATTTCGGTGCCAGCAAATACTGGGAGGATTTGGGCAGGACCTAGAGACCAACTGTCTGAAACAGGAGCCAGTGACAAAGCACAGAAACGTCCAATATAGGTTTGGCTCAGCTTCCTTTGTGGTCAGAATGCAGACCACAAGTTGGCTTGTTAAAGGGTGCAGAGGCCCACCAGCAGGCACTCCCACACCTTCCCTTCTCTTCCCCATTCTTCTTTCCCAGGGGTCCCAAGGATTCAACCTGCATTTATCTCCTTTTCAGTTTTCCTGGTCTATCTCCTACTCCATACTTTGGGTTTCCTCTTCCATTAAGACATGATCTGACAGAAGGCACAGTGTTCCCAACCTCCCTTTCCTTACTGGCTAGCCAAATAAACATTTAGGTCTTTTATTTGGAGGATTTCAACACTACCCAATTAGGTGAAGCAGCCAGTGGGTAACCAAAGGATCTTTGATGCTCATGTTATACCTTCACTGGTCTTCCCTGCTTCCCAAATGGCCAGAGAACCTCCTCAGAGAGCATCACTCCTGGAAGACAGTGTGAGCTAGACTGGATCTAGCCGGCTCTGTAGATTCTGGCCTTGACTGGCACCTGGATGGCTCAGTGTGGTAAGTGTCTGCCTTCAGCTAAGGTCATGATCCCAGGTCCTAGGATTAAGGCCCACATCATGTTCCCCACTCAGCAGACAGTCAGCTTCTCCCTCTCCCTTTCCTTCTGCTGTTCTCTCTTTTCGTATGCTCTCTCTCTTACTTTCTCGCTCTGTGTGTGTCAAATAAATAACTAAAATAAATAAAATTTTTAAAAATTTTTTTAAAAGATTCTAGTCCTTATGAGCTGCTTCCTAGTTTTGGTTCTAAGGGTCACTTGACCCATGTCCCAGTGTCAATCGACCCTTCACCCTCTCTTCAAGTCAATGGCTCTAGTGTCTCTACCTGAGGACAGTTCTTTCCCCCTTGGCCTCCAGGAAAACATTCTCTGGTTTCAGGTAAGTTGCCTCACACAGCAGACATTTTCTTCACCTTCCCATGAACTCCCTTTATCTCGGGCTCCCGCCCCTTCCTCACCCCTGCCCCCCCACCCCCAATACAGGGCTCCTTCCTATGTGTTTTCTCT
This sequence comes from Neogale vison, assembly GCF_020171115.1. Classification (NCBI taxonomy): domain Eukaryota; kingdom Metazoa; phylum Chordata; class Mammalia; order Carnivora; family Mustelidae; genus Neogale; species Neogale vison. The sequence goes on from NC_058096.1 coordinate 94,993,596, forward strand.
GTAACCAGCCACTCAGGAAGAACAGTTATATCTTATTTGGTCTAGAGTGGCTCATTTTTTCTCAACTGGAAATTTTTCTCTTCTTTTGTTTAAACTTTTCCAAATTATGGAAATAACACATATTCACTTTTCTAAGTCAAACAATGCAGAGAAAGTCCATAGTCTTCTCATCTTCAGACCAATCCCATTCCACTAGCTTTACTAATGACATCAGTTTGTTTCCCAGTTTTTCCTCCAATCCTTCAAAATTGGATCCTTTATTTGCATTGATAGTTGCTCTTAATCTTTTTAGAGTCACAGGACTCTCCAATAAAAGCTATGGACACTCTTCCTAACGCCTACATATGTGCACACACACACATAATTTTGCATTTGATTTCAAGGGATTCATAAACCCTAATGTAAGAACTCCTATTTTTGTGAGCTTGTGCCTCAGGATCAACATTTCCTGCACACCTGTACTCTCAAGGGCTAGTCCCATAATCCCTGATATTTACTCTCCTTCCTCCAAGAGTGGCCACACAAATGCCTTTTTGACTTGTCTCTCCCACAAGAAGCCCTCCCTCTGGAACATCTCACTAGAGTCCAACTTCCTGTCTGTGGAAGCTCTGTAATCTGCCATTCATTTTAAGAACTGACAAGGAAGGGGCACCCCGGTTCAGTGGGTTAAGCCTCTGCTTTCAGCTCAGGTCATGATCTCATGGTCCTGGGATCGAGCCCCCACTGGACTCCCTGCTCAGCAGGAAACCTGCTTCCTCCCCTCTCTCTGCCTACTTTTGATTTCTCTCTCTGTCAAATAAATAAATAAAATCTTAAAAAAAAAAAAAAAAAAGAACTGACAAGGTACTAGAACTGGATCAGATGCTAAACTAGTTGTTCTAGTGCTGAACTCCTGGCTTTTTGGTAATGAAGTTCTCCACCCATCCTTCCCCTACCATCCTCTAACCTCCCCAACGTCATCCTGCTTCCTTCCAATGTAGAACCCCTCCCATCTAAAAAAAAAAAAACTAGCTCACAGAAACGAGAGCAGATTGGTGGTTGTGAGGGGGAAGGAATAGGTGAAGATGGTCAAAGCGTGCTAGCCTTTGAGTCAGGACACCTGCATTCGAGTTTGGGGCCTGTTGTTTGTCACCTGTGTGGCTTCAGGCAAGTCATTTAACTTGTCCAATCTTTATTTTTCAGATAACAAGTTGGAAATTCTAGGGGTGCTTGGGTTGCTCCGTCAGTTAAATGTCCAGCTCTTGGTTTCAGCTCAGGTCATGATCTCAGGGTTATGGAATCAAGCCCTTCCTCCACTCCAGGCTCAGTATGGAGTTTGTTTGGGGATTCTCTCCCTCTGCCCCTTCCCCCAACTCTCTCTCTCTCAAATAAATACATCTTTAAAGAAACAAAAGAAATTCTAATAACCTACCTCAGTAGAGCTGCTGCAAAACACCAAGAAAATGTGTGTTTGGAGGAGCCTCGTAGTACTAGGAAATATTGGAGAAACTATTACCTATTAAACCCTGTTTTCTACTATTACTTATTAAAATAATGCCAATGAATATGCATTTCTCAAAGAGAAAAGCCTCATAACTTCAGAATAATGAATGATAAATAATCAGGTTTCTTTGCCAAGAACCCTTTAAAAGCCAAGATGTCTTATATAGAGTGGAGATTAGGTGACATCTTCTAGAGTGAGGAAGCTGACTCAGCTGTTTCTAGAGCTCGAGAATCTTCCCTCAGACACTGAGGAGAGAATAAATCGACAGAAACCTTTCAATATTTTCCTTCCAAGCCAAAGGTGCAGGGTACTGACAAGACACAGAGGAAGTCAAGGATACATCTCAAATGGCACTTACTCCCATTTCTGTTCCTTTCTGGCACCACCACACCTGGGATTAATATGGCTTTTTAAAAACATCCTCCAAGGAGCAACTGTGAGAGAGGCTCTATGTAGGAAGCACATTGCATGAGCTTTCAGTCTTTTTTAATTTTTTTTTTTAAGATTTTGTTTATTTACTTGAGAGAGAAAGAGAGAGCATGAGAGGGGAGAGGGTCAGAGGGAGAAGCAGACTCCCCGCTGAGCAGGGAGCCCAATGCGGAACTTGATCCCAGGACTCCAGGATCATGACCTGAACCCAAGGCAGTTGCTTAACCAGCTGAGCCACCCAGGTGCCCCGAGCTTTCAGTCTTAATACAGTTAAAACCCAAACGGTTTGCAGCTGGAGAAAAACTCTGCTGACTTGCCAAGAATCACTGGGACAGTGTGCTCCAAACAGTATCATTTAAGTAATAAACTCACAGCAGCAAGATTAGCCTTTGCTAGTTTCGTCCCTGAGGAACGGATATAGATTGTGATTTTAAAATTTCAGGAATAAAAGCCTTTGGCTGGGGAAACCAAAGGCAATGGCCAGTGGCCAATTTGGCTCTGAGACTGGATTTGAACCACCTCTGAGGTGCATAAATACTGAACAAAATATGTAGAAGCCTATGATCACCTTGGTCTCCGGCAGACATCACATAAACACTTGAGTTGCTTTTAGGTTAAGGAGACAGAATGGGAAGGAGAGGCAACTTGACTGAAATGCTGAGCTATTTTCCTGGGTTTCTGGGAGGGATGAAGTGTACTGTGAGCTGCAGACCAGTAGAATAATCATTCCCAAACTCATTCCATCTTGAAAATGGGCACATTTCGAGTTTGGAATACCAGCCTAACTCCACAGAGAAGTCCTCTAAAGAATATTAAGTAAGAGACGTCCATGAAGTAGACTAATTTTTCTATAGTCAGAATCAAAAGCCTTAGAAGCATAGTCTGAGTGTCCTCAGCCTACTTGACTTGGGAAATTCGCTGGGGTTCCTTCAGTGTGGTGTTGGACTCTGGCTATATTCCTTCAAGGAAACCGTTGGTATTTCTGTCACTTTAGACACAATCCTTCATTGTTTCTCATAACCTGTTGTAAAGGTCTCATCCAAACCAATGACATCCCCCTTCAGATAATCCTGCAATGCAAGGCATCTGCTTCTTTCCTCCTAATGTCCTAATGGTGCTTCTCCATCTTCCAACAACTATTTCCTTTCCAATCACATACACACATAGATAGATAGATAGGTAGGTAGGTAGATAGATAGATGATAGAGAGATAAATACTCCAAAGGAGGGTCATATTGTCTTGGTGGAGTGGTGGTAGAATTTGTTGTAACTACACTCCCAAATTATAAATCTTAGGAAGAGAACAATATTAAATCAGAATGTCTCTATAATAAATTACCAAGTTTTGTGGGGGGGGGGGGAGGGTCTGCTTTCAACCTAGTGTGAAAAAAAATAGAAGCAGTATGTATAGATCACTAGCCTTCTTTGAAGTGTGGTGTCATGGGGAATCCTACAGCCAGAGTGCCTGGGTTTAAACCCTGGTTATGTGTGTGACACTGGGAAGTTATTTAGCCTCTCTGTGCCTCAATTTCCATCTATAAATATAAGTAATGTTAAGTACAAATATTAATCCATAGAGTTGTTTTGAGGGTTAAATAAAATAATACATGTAAAGCACTTAGAATAGTGCCTAGGACATACTAAGCACTGTACATATAGACTATTATTCAGGTGAACTTGGCTTAGGAGGTTGTTTTGTTTCAACATGGATAATTAAAAGGGACTTAAAGGTAGAATAAGAGATATATGCATGTGAAATATACTAAGGGCTTAGCAGCGTCTGGCACATGGGAAGAGAACAAAGAATTATTACTGTCATGGCATAGCCACAAGCTCAGCTGGCTGGGAAACAATGCTATAAAGCTCTGTCTCTTATGGGTACCACTGCTGGACTTCAAGGAGGTTCAAATGACAGGGAGTGAGAGGTGCCACATTATGTCACCAACCACAGAAAAACCACCTTTGCCAATGGTAGGACAACAGTGTCCTAGTTTGTGAAGGTCAGCATATTCTCTGGACATAAGGCTCTTAAAATGACAATGGCATAATGCCTCTCTCTCCAACACACACCTTCTGCCCTTCCCTCCACCACTCCCTCCAATGTACTCAAAGAAAAAATGTGATGAAAATGTCAGGGAATCATCAGATTATGAGCCATATAATCTCAAAAGGTACTTAAAAGCAACCTCATTCAACCCCACTTATTTGAATAAAGGTGAGAATGAGGACAATGACCCATGGAGTGGTACTGTTGACAGAAGAGCTGCCCCAGGTCCCACGGCCAGCCAGTGGCAGAGCCAGACTTAGATGCAGACTTCCTGAGTCTAACTCCTCCTTGTGACTTGCCTCCCCTTCTCACACTCTTCACCACCCAGCTCAGAATCTTAAACTCTGTAGTAAATCCAGAGTCTCTTTGTGTCTCCAGAAGGTACCCTTCCCCAAGATGCCACACCCTAGCAGACTTCTAAATCCTTGTTAGCTGCTGCCACCTAGGGAATTAAAGTGAGTTCTCTTCCTTGGGCTGTTGCCTTGGGACAGATGCCATGCACAGGCATCCTGTTCAGTGTCTATCTACTTAACAAATCCTTCTTCATGCTCAGCTCACCAATTAGCAGAACGAGTCCTATCCTAGATACTCAGGTCATACCCATCTGACCCCAGGTAATAGATATCTTTTTGTTTTTTCTTTGAAATACTGTTAGGGAGGTTTAAAATATTACTCCAGGAGTGTTGACTGGTTGCTGAGACACAGTTTGATGTCTGATTTTTTTTCAAGGTGCTGGGAAGAAGGAATTCATCTACTTCATCCCCAACATTGCAGACAGGAGAATACCAGACCAATTGACTCAAATTCAGTGGGTCAAGACAGATCAATTCAAGTTCAATGACAGTCATACTTCCATGTCCCCTTGATCATTCCTCACATCAGTGTTTTATAGCCAGATGCTAGTAGCTGACAACAAAATAACCATCCACAACCTCAATCTCAATTACTTGAAAGCATTCGTTGAACCAGAAACACCCATAAACTAGGTTCCTAGGGATGAGCCCACTGACTGGTTATAGAAATGATGAAAGGGGCTTCTGACAAACAGTAACAGTCCATGTTGGCTTCCCATGAAGTTAAAACCAGACTCCAGGAATTTCCAATACAAGAACAAGATAAATGAAAATAATGATGGTCGATTATTTTTCTAAGCAGGGAGAGTTGGAAAGCCTCCTATTTTAGCGGGTCAACATTTTTGCCTGCTTTATCAATATACTGTGCCACATAAAGATACAATTAGTCTCCTTTTTGCTATTATTTTAGGTTTTTAAAGGATCTTTTGAATAATCCTATAGCCCTGAGTTTTTCTCCATAGACTTAATACTTCTGTGATGAAAAGGATAGATAGCACTGTAGTTTAAATACTAGGGCCTATAGACAGTTACACTGCAACTCAAATCCCAGCTCAATCACTTGCACGTTGCATGGCCTTGGGCAAGACTGCTAACACCCCTACACATCAGGTGCCTCTGCTCTGCAACGGTGACCGTGGTGCCAATGTTTGAAAGAGCTGCTCTGAGTGACAATGGTTTGGTTGAGGAAGGTTTGGTTCTCAGCACATTGCTTGGCCTGTAGTAAGTGATCAGTAAAAGTCAACTGTTAATCACTATTTGCATAGTCATTGCCAATACGTACAAGTTAGAGAATAAGGAAGGCATCGGAGACTAGCAAATGGAGAAGTTAGAGAATAAGGAAGAAGATTTCAGGTAGTTCGGAAAAAGCAGATGAAAGCACTGAAGACAGGGCGCCTGGGCGGCTCAGTTGGTTAAGTGTCTGCCTTCAGCTCAGATAATGATCCCAGGGATTGAGTTCGACATCGGGTTCCCAGGTCAGGGGGAACCTGCTTCTCCCTCTGCTGCTGCCTGCTGTTCCCCCTGCTTGTGCTCTCTTGCTCTCTCTCTCTCTGTTTCCAATAAATAAATATAATCTTTAAAACAAAACAAAACAAAAAATCATTGAAGCCAGGACTGAAAAATATGCTAGTTTTTAACTCAGAATGTCTAAGTTCAAATTACAGATCTGTATGACTGTTAGAAGGTATGTTGCTTCTCTGGTTTTTTGTTTCTTCCTATATAAAATGGAAATAGCACTAGAAAGCCTGCAAATCAGAGTGAAGATTAAGTGATGTAATGACACTGACAGATCAGGTCTGATACTTGACCCACCGGAGCAAGCTTTCCTTCCCTTGCCCTACAACTCTCAGGGCCATTGCCCTTCAGCCTACCCCTTTGTGTAATTACCACCTCCTGCAGCTGAGGTGAGGAGGGCAAGCCCTCATCAAGAATGCTCCAAGGAAATCTGGCTTTATGCTTTCAATCTTTTTATCCCATAATCCCAAATATAAAGAAGGAGGCCCTTGGAGGTTTTCTCCTCAGTATTTGAGAGAAGAAAGCAAGTTACCATGTCTGGGAGACTTGAGGAGGCAGGTCCAAGAACATGAGGAGTACCAGTCAATTCTGGTACTGACCATGAGCCACAAATTTGTGAGCCAGGAAAGGTAAGGGGATGGTGGGTTGGGGAGGCGGAGGGCGAGGAGTAGGACCTGGGGTTACCTGTGATCAGTGTCTCTGGCTGGATGACTCATCTCCTCCTAGCATTTGGTAGCATAAGTTGATATATTACTACTTATTTAAAGGCTCTCTGAAATATAGCCACTATTTTCACTGCAGGTGTATTTTGAAAAGACTCGGCTTAAATACAACATTTTTTTTTTCAAACAGAGGCAATATTTAGACAGTGTATTAATGTATTTAAGTCAGTGAACATGGCTAATAATGTGTGTGCGTGTGTTTGTGTGTGTATGTGTGTGTGTGTGCAAAGGTGCATAGCATTCTCCTGCATGATGCACAACAGGCTCACACAAATAAGTCAGTTATCTTAAGATGAACGGTTATTTGTTTGGGACATCACTCTCCAGAACTCTTCAGGAGCCTAGTATATAGGGACTGCTAAGTTTATAAAGGTCAAGACCAAGTCAATATACACTATATTATTCCTTAAGTAATTCAGTATTTGATATCCCACCCCAAAATCACAACAGCTTCTGAACCCCACCCCCAATACCACCCTGAACGCTCCACCCTAAAGCCATATTCCCAGCAGAGTGCGTCCTTCCCTTATTCCTCAGAGGAGAGGGAGGCCGTGCTCGCCCCCTAGTGGCTGAAGGGTAGTTAGTGCACTCCCAGGCCCTTCTTTCTTTGTTGATTGACAGTTTTACCAGACCGGCTGTGGCCAACCTCAAGTGTCAAATTCAAGGACATTTTTGGGCTACAGGGTGGACATTTAGTCATATCTAGTGAAGAGCTTAAAAGTCTTTGGGTCTGTGTAGCATCCATTTTTCTCTGTCTGGTATATCTTCTTTAGAATGTCCCTTTTCCACACAGCTGTTTTTTGAGAAGGGCTAGTAGCCTCCTTATCTTGCGACAACCCTCTGCCAAGGTGCTGCTCCAATCTAACCTGTAGCTACAATCAAGGAAATGGTGCAACACAAATGAGAGAATTCATGGGTCTTAATGTACAACTTCACCAGCCCCAAGAAAATAGCTCCACCACCACTCACCCAGAATATTTGTGAAATTGGCTTGCTTAAGATCTAGCCAAGAGAAAGGCCACACAGGAATTACCATGGGATGCAGGGCCCTCACAATTCTAACGGCTATGGAGTCAGTCCCTAGAGTAGGAGCTCCTGAGCCCAGAGACTGAAATGTCTTCAAAAATCACTATTCTCACCTCCTAGCATAGCCCCAATACAAGTTATAGACCAAATTGTGCCCCCTCACCAAATCCTGTGTTGAAGCCCTAACACCCAATGTGACTGTACTTGAGATAGAGCCTTTGAGCAGATCATTAAGATCAAATGAGGCAATGAGGATAAGACCCTAATTGCCTAGGAGTAGTGTCCTCATAAGAACGGATACTGGAGATCTTTCTCTCACTTCATGAACATAGAGGAAGAGTCATGTGAAGGCAGCTTTCTATAAGCCAGACAGAGAGGCCTCACTAGAACACAACCTTGCTGGCACCTTAATCTTGGACTTCAAACCTCCAGAGCTATAAGAAAATAAATTTCTGTTGTTGAAGCTGCCCAGTCTGTGGTATTTTGTTATGGCAGCCTGTGCACAAAGGAGAACATAAAGGAAAGCTCTTGGGGCGCCTGGCCGGCTCAGTTGGTTAAGTATCTGACTTGATTTTGGCTCAGGTCATTAACTCACAGTCTTGAGATCAAGCCCCATGGTGGGCTCTGCACAGAGTGTAGAGCCTGCTTAAAACTTTCTCTCTCCCTCTTCCTCTGCCCCATTCCCAAAATAAATTTATTTAAAACATTTTTTTTAAAAAGAAAAGGAAAGCTCCTTAATGAAACTCTTACAAGTAGACCACAGTGCAGTTCTAATTTCCAAAGAAGGAGCTAGGATGGAAATTAATCTGTACTGAGAACCGATGTAAATGGTGTCTCTGTACCAGTTGCTTCCCAAAGAAATTCACCCACTGTCCTCCCATCACATAAGGCCTCCAGGGAGACTTGTGTGCATCCATCCAAACACCCCAGGTGAAGCCGTTACTCTGTGTTGTTTTTCTCCCACTGGAACTGTCCTAGCTGTTGGCTGTCAGTGATTTCATGGGTAGGAGAGCTTGAAATCAACTTTTCACTAGGTGAGATGAAATTAGGTAGCACAAAGCTCTCTGCCGCCGTCAAACTATGTGGTTCGTCGACACCCCCGTGAGTGTCCGCAAGCGCCCAGGAAGGAATGCTGCATTTCTCACCCAGCATTGGGTTTTGTGGCCTTTGTTCCATTTTGAGCAACAAAATTTAGTGAGAAAACTGGGCTTCCTGTGAGGAATGAGCCAAAACCCTTCTCCATATAAGGTTCTCACCATGAACCTTATCTTTCCTTGAAAACAGACATCAGGCCACCTGCAAAAACATATCCACAGTTACTAATGACTTTTTAGAAAATAAATATTCACTACGGCTTTGTAAGGGAGCAAAGGCTGTTGCCTCTGAACTTCAAGTGGCCATGGAGAATCTTCTCACCTTTGATCCTGGAAAGCATACACGTGGGTAAGACTGAGAGCCGGGCGGCCCTGCCTCCCAGGCAGGGCTCTTCCGGAGCTGCAGGCCTTGGCTCCCAAGTGTCAGTCCCCAATTGCAAGATGTGAGGCCTTGAGCAAGTTCTGTCATCTCTGCATGTCTCTGTTCTCTCATCCCAAATTCGGTGATGATAATATCATATCATAGAGAGGATTCAGTGAGCTGACACACACAAAGCCCTCTTGAGAGTGCCTAGCAAAGAATAAGTGTTCAGTAAATGTTCCGTAGTAGCTGTCCTTCCATCAGGAAAAGAATAAAGGGGAAAGTGATTGTTAAAAAAGCGTAAACTTCTCTAGAAAATAATCCTTGCAAGATTTCTTCCTGCAGCTCATTTTGTTGGCTTCTTGTCGAGACCTACATAAATATATATGGAAAGTACATGTAAAGACAGTACTTTAAGATCTCCACATTCCCCTCCCATGTTTCCTTAGGAGACTCCTTCCCTCCCCGATTCAGTTGGAGGCTTTTATCAAGCCAGATAAGGGCGAAACTGGCGAAAAGCGGAAAGGATACCTTTGGGGACTAAAGTCAAAGTTTGGTTTGTAAATCCTAGACCAGGAAGGAAGCCTGTGAATAAACAGTAGATTCGGAATGCGGCAGGTGATGCACAAGACAGTCCGCCTGCTTCAGCGGAGCAAAAGTTTCTCAGGGTAGAAACACAAAGAATTGCACTGCAAAGCGGCTCTGTGCTCCGCCCACTCCTGCCCCAGCCCCAGCCAGTCCTGGGGGAGGGGAGACAAAACCCACAGGAGGGTTTGAGGTACACAAGTGGGGCTGAGGAGGGCAGCAAGTGTGACGAAGGAACCCCAAATGCAACATGGGAGATGGTCGCAGGAGTCTCAGGAAGCTGGGGCTGACCCGGCCTCGCAGACTTCCTATTTCCCTTGAGGCTTGTTGAACAGTCAGGTAGTTCCAGAAGCTTTGGAACAGGAAGGAACCGCTAGCATCAGTCTGGTCAACCAACTCTCTTCAAGGCCAGACGGGAATCAGGACACTGGAACAAGAACAATGATAGTGATGAATTGCCAGACTTCATGCCTTCCCTCCCTCCCTCCTAATCCAGCACCATCACCAAACTTCCTGGAATTTACCTAAAATACGGGATGAAAAGTAGGGTCTTATATGAGCTGAGCCCAGGACCACCATACACAGGAATGCAGGTTGTTCATGACATGGAGCCACCCCACCTGGGGAGCAGGAAGAAGCCAAAATGGAGTAGGTACCTTGCCTTCACACTCCTGCTAGGACAGGGTTGCATTGGCCCAAAGGGGCAACTTTTCTGATGGGCAGTGTTGCTGTCGGCCAGTAGCAGCCAGATTGAGCAAAACTTTATTGGACAGGGTTTCCTTGGAATTGACTGAAGAGTTTTCATCACAAGCAGAATTGGGCTCAAAGTAGAAATTAATTTGTAGTATATTAAAATAAAGTTATATCTCTTGCACACCTGATTTTGTGGCCTGAGGTTTGTTATCTGTATATAGAGAAATGTAGAAAGAAACTCATCCCGCCCCCCCCAAAAAAAACCCACCTCTAATTGTACCACAGTTAATTGGGGGGTATATTTTCTTCCAGTCTTTTCTTGATGTGTTTTTCCATAACACAGAATATGTTCTTTGATACCATGCATTTTTCAGCTTACAGTTCCATCACTGGGGAAATCACATAGACCGTGGACCTGAACCTCGTCCATGTTTTTATTTATTTATTTAAGATTTTATTTATTTGACAGACATAGATCACAAGTAGGCAGAGAGGCAGGCAGAGAGAGAGGGAGAAGCAGGCTGCTCAGCGAGGAGTTATATCAGTGAGGAGCAGAGAGCCCGATGCGGGACTCAGTCCCAGGACCCTGGGATCATGACCTGAGCTGAAGGCAGAGGCTTAACCCACTGACCCACCCATGTGCCCCTTGTCTGCGTTTTTAAAACACCTGAAGTGCTTACACAAGTGCCAGTCCCCAAGGCCATAGCTCAAGGCCAAGGGGATCAGAAACTTTCTGTGCCTCCAGGTGCCGGATCACTAGCTCAAGGCACAAATATATTTAGAGTAGAGAAGATATCTGAGGATTGAATCTTTGAGGACTCCTTACTCAGGTAAGTGCTTTTTGAAAAGTTAATGTGGTGTGACTCGCCTGGAGGGTGTTAAAATGTAGATTCTGATTCAGCAGGCCTGGGCTGGGGCTTGAGATTCTGTATTTGCATGATTCTATTGGTTAGTAAACCCCATTCTGAGTACTACAAGCTTAGAGGTCAAGAAGATGAAGAAGACCCAGAAAAATCATTCCAATTTGAAACATTTTCCCAAGTTATTTAAAAACTGTTTCTTAACTATTATTTTTAATATTTATGTATTTCAGACAATGAGTAAGCCGTATTTTTTTCCTCAACCACTCCCCTTCTTTTTTGTCATTTAAATTGTTTCCAACTTTGCTACTGTAACCAGGGCAGCAACAAACTCCTTTGTGGATACTTTTTGGTCACCAACTTTTACATGAGCTGCTAATCGAGGAAAATGATGAAGGTGGCTAAGCTCCCAGAGGACCACCACCATCCAAGGCACAAGTTCCCTTCCAGCATGGCCAGTGTGACTGTCCTCAGGCAACATGAGCAATGTTTCTTCGGCTCAGTCTTCTCTGCTATAAAATGGGCTTTTTCTTTTCTCCTATCTCTAGGCTAAAAGGAGTAAGGAGAGTGATCTGTAGCTCATTACCTCCTTCTGTGGAGCCACTGTGTTATGAAGTATTTGTCACAACTCAGGGATGATGGCTGAATGTGCCGAATGCCTTCCCTGGTGTCATCCTGCCTCAAAGCCTACCAGGGACAGAATTGCAGGTGCCACAGTAGTGAATAAACATTGGGATTTGGCCCACTCTTAGCTGTTTGGATTTCAGAGCCAGGGGTAGGAGATATCAAAGACATGAAAAGAAACAGCTGAATTCCAAGGCACTCCTTCAGATAAAGTTTCCTTTAAAACATTTGTACCATTCTTCATCAATATTTATAAAGTGATGATTAGATACAGCTACATTCCTCTTAGGCTATGTCCAGAACACACCCAGAGTACCTGATCAAGATACAGTGGTTGTTTGTCAGGGGAGAGGGGCACTTTCATTGACAAGCTTCTTTGGAAATGAGGAACCAAGTTGGCCCCACACAGCAAAAAATTAAAATCAGAATTGGTTACACAAAAGATGGCACAAAGAGATGAGTACAATTTTTCTTTAAGGGTAGAAAAATCAGGGGGTTCAGGGTCATGGGTTTGATTCTCAATAGGCCTCTTAATAACAGAGATTAACAAGCAAGTTAATTAACCACTTTGAGCTTCACGTTCTTCCTCATGAGGTACTATGGAATTTACTATGAATGCAGAGAAAAATATAACTTTTCTAGAAGGGGTTAGTTGATTAGTAAATATTTACTAACATGTTGAAGATTGAGGCCTCTTAGGATTTTATCCCATATTCTTGGTCTGACCTTTGAGAGACAGCAGGAAAGGCAGCTGGCTTCCAAAGAAGTCTGTCCATAGATGCCATGTCCAAACGGCTCATCTTTGGGGTTACGATTCTCACCCCTTGCTTCTATTAGAATTGTCTGAGAAGGATTTTTAAAATCAGGCCCCACCCTAAACCAACAAAGGCCATGCTCTGGTATTGCTTACAGAGTTCCCACATGACTCTGTTGTACAATCTGAGGTCAGAACCACTGAGTTACAATTTTAAGACACCTATTGGAAATCCAGGGCAGGTAAAACTGTAAATCATTTTCTTTCCAACAACCCCAGTTTCAAGAAATTTATCACCTAAGCTTGTCAGTCCCTCGCAGTGCACTGCAGGAAGGGACAAAAACAGATGATTCTGGTTATGCTGATAAGGCACAACAGAGAAAAGCCAAGAGCACCATAGGAGCTCTGGACCTCCATGAAGAGTCAGAGACAGAAGGGGAGAAACAATCGTGATATTAAGCTTGTACATCCTCAACATCATCACCAATGACCATTGACTGAGTCATTACCTGCTGCCAAATCCTGTGGACTAAGCATTTCACATTTTGTTCTTCCACTACTCATGAAGAGGCTGGAGACAGAGACAGAGGTAATGGATATGGAGTAAAGTAGTGCAGATTTCCTGGAAAACAATTTGACAATATGCATCAAGAGCCCTCAAAATGTTCATATTCTTTGGCCAAAAAATTTCACTTCAAGGTGACAATCCCATGAAAAGGGTCTCAAATGCAGATGGTGGTTTTGTTCACCAAGATGTTCATTGCAGCATGGTTTATTTTAGTAAGAAACTGAGAATTACCTAACTATCTAATAAAATAGATGGTGATTACATAAATGTTGCTACATTGTACACTGGAGTAAAATGCAGCCATTTAGGGTATTTTCCTCTACAAACAAATTTTATGACGAGATAATTTTATATTATAAAATATTGAGAAAAACAAAGTAAGACATAAAATGGTACCTACCATGGGATTCAAAATTCCAAGTATGGAATTCAAATTCCAAATGACTGTGAAACATGTTACATTACAAAATTGGTTGCCATTGGCAGAACTCCATTTGCACCCATGTCTCCTTCAGAGAGCAAGCTTCAAATGGTTGCAAATAGAGGCACCTGGGTAGCTCAGTCAGTTAAGCATCTCCCTTCGGCTCAGGTCATGATCCCAGGGTATTAGGATTCAGCCCCTGCATTGTCCCCTTCCCTGCTCAGCGGGGAGCCTGCTTCTTCCTCTGCCCCACGCTCCCCGGACACCGACCCCCCACCCCCATTTGTGCTCTCTCACTCTGCTCTCTCCCGCTCTCTCTCTAAATAAACAAAATCTTTTTTAAAAAAAGAAAAGGTTTCAAATATATTGCCAAAATGAAAATCTTCTACTAGCAAACACTTGGATTAAGCACGTGGTAGTGCTGTGGAGACCTCCCGTTTTGGTTGGTACATTGAGGCTTGAGGGTGCATTCCCTTCTTGTGACAGACCCAGGCAGGGAGGCAGATGTAAATAGTCAGAGGAAATGGAAAACAAATGACAACTGATTTGTAATACAACCCAAATATTTGTTTCACAAGTTTTTCTCACTACTGGAATCAGGTTCTCTGTGGGTGTGAAAAGAAGAGCTGAGAAGGAAGGGCAGATGTGCAGAGGAGAAGACCAAAGGAAGTGAAGAATGTGGGGGGGGGGTGGAGCTAACAGAATCACACTTTGGCTTGCATAGGCATCCTGAACTGTGGACTCAGGCCATTTTTATGAGATATAATTGGTATATAATAATGATAGCTATGACAATAATACAATAAAAAATATAATTACAACATATCATAAAATAGGATACTTCTTTGAGTTTTTCAGTCTGGAAAGTAGGTTTTCAAAGAAGGCAGCAAAACCGAAATTATGGGAAGCTGAGGCCTTGAAAAATACAAGAATCTGATATCATGTCAGTGTGCTTGAAAGTAAAATTGGTCTCCAAGTATTGCAAAGCAAGACAGATGACTTTTGGTCTAAAAACTAACTGGTTACATTAAATTGGACCCTGGGTTCCTTTGAGAATACCAGTGTTCTTTAAAGATTTCTTGTAAGCCAGATGTCCAAATCTCTTTAATCAGGGCGAATCCACCTGGGAACATATCAAAATGCAGCTTTCCTGTGAGGTTTTCCTCTTTCTTCATCACATCTGGGCTCCTATGAACTCAGAGCCCTGCCAGTGATTTGTCTCTTAGCATAATGGCCCCTTGTTTCAAGGCGAATCAGATGTACATTTAAATTAGTTGTAAGAGTTGACAAAAATTGCATAAAGGATCCAACTGTCTTTCATCTTTGCATTTAATAGCCAAACAAAATAACTCTAAGAAACCCAGTGCTTTCTACAAATTTTCTAGGAGCACTCACATTACTCTGGTACTCTCCTGTCATCTCTCACTCCAAACCTCCTCTTCTCGTCTCATTCCCATCCCCTCTGTTTTTTCATGACTGTTCTCATCCATTGTGTCCTTTCCATGATCACTTTATGCCCAACGTGGACATTCTACCCTTTTCCTCATTCTCCAAGGCAACGCTGCTTTGCATAGTAGACTTGTACTAAATATTTGGAAGTAATAGAGAAGAATCCTAGCATAGATTAAGGAGTAACTCAAACAGATATGCAACATCAGCATTCTTGAATTTCCATGGGCATCCTTTCCCAGCTTGTAGCAATAAGAACTAGAGGTTGCAGTGTGGATGAGTCAGAAGAGAATCATCATTACTACTGCAAGACCAAGTCTGTGTCCCAGATCAATCCTAGGACCCCCAGGGCCCAGAGTCATGTGGTATTGCATTCAAAGAAACAGTTAAGGAGCAAAAACAAGCTTCAGTCTGTAACTGTATCAGCTGCAGGACATGAAAGTCATCTGGCCCATGGCCCACAAGTCCTTCTCCCCTCCTCCACTCCTGTTTTCAGCTCCTATGGTGATTCTGGAGCCCCTCCTTCTCTAAAGCCCCTTGCTCTCTGTTCTCTTCCATGACTCTTCCCAGTGCCCAGCCAAAGTGGATTCTTAATCCATCTCCCTCTCTTTAGCACTTTATTGTGTACATGAGTTCAGCCTCTCAGGCTTCCTTTAGCCTCAGTTTTGTCTAGTTCCAGGATTCAGCACAATAGAAAGGAAGATAGCAGTTGACCATCAAGCAAGAATCTTCACCCACTGAGAAGCTGGGAGGGGGAAGAGGTGCAGGGACGTTGAAAAGGGAGGAGAAATCTGAAAGTGTAGACACTGATCATTCCTGTCCCCACTGTGCATTAATATTTTTTAGCAGACACACCCACCTTAGGTTAGGAAGGTAATAAGTCCTGTTAGGAAGGCAATGTCAGGACCATCCTTCTGGTAGAGGGAGGCAGTAGAGCAGTGGTTGTCCGAGTCTAGTCCCTGGACCACCAGCATCAGCACTGCCAGGGAATCTGTTAGAAATTCAGCCCTTCAGGGGCACCTGGGTGGCTCAGTGGGTTAAGCCGCTGCCTTCGGCTCAGGTCATGATCTCAGGGTCCTGGGATGGAGTCCCACATCGGGCTCTCTGCTCGGCAGGGAGCCTGCTTCCTCCTCTCTCTCTCTCTCTCTGCCTGCCTCTCTGCCTACTTGTGGTCTCTCTCTGTCAAATAAATAAATAAAATCTTTAAAAAAAAAAAAAAAAGAAATTCAGCCCTTCAGATCCCATTGTAAACCCACTGAGTCAGACACACTGGCGTGGAGTCCAGCACCTTCAACAAGCCCTCCACATGATTCTGAGTCAGCTGACATTTAAGAAGTAAACATTTTTCTCTAGCCTGGACTTCTGCTGGCCAAGGAAACCATTGGACTTGATTCCAGTGCCAGCTCTGCCTCTTTATAGCTCCATGACCTCAACCAAACCATGTAAGTGCCCCAAGCCTGACGGTCCACACTGGACTTTCTATTGCAGAAATTCCTGTCAAAGCCTGGCCCCCAAAGAATTATCCTTCTTGACTCTCACCCACAAAGTCTACATCTGCTTTCTCTCTTTCTTCCTCTTTCAGGAGCTGCTATCATCTACTCTGTCCCTTGGGGTACCTCTTCCCCAAGGTTGGGGACAATTTTAATAATAGGAACAATAAAATATAATAATAATAATAATAATAATAATCCATAACCCCTTTGTGATACTGATGTTGAAATGACAGCTCTAGAATCTGCTTGGTCAGCTTATTCTTGGCCAAGAGCAGGATCAGATTTGCTTCCCTGATGCAAACATACTCCCTGAAAATCAGAACCCTTGGAAATGGGTGAAAGCGCTTTGACCAAACACAGAAGTTCTATTAGGTAAATGGCTCACCCACAGCTAGAACAGGACCCCAGCAAGGGCTTAAAACAATGAATGAAACACTGAAACAATGTTTCAATTTTAAATCTCTCTCCCTCCACTCCTCACTTCCTAACCTCTCCTTCTCTTCAGCAAGCTCCTAGTTATCATGGGCTAGAATTCTCAGTAGCAATTTCTCTTATTTTAAGTCATTTAAAACTTGCTCTAGAAGCTCTGTCACTGGAAGCACAACCTGAACGCTGTGCCCTTTAGTGCCTGACCAGAGGGGTTTTGGTCAGCTGGAGGATGGCTTCTGCCTAGTTTCTGATTCTCTGGGTTTCTGGGCTTTTCGGAAGAAGGTGGCAAGTAAGATTGGTTGAAGAGGGCTGCATCTTCATATGTAACATAAGCTGGAAACCAAGGGAGAACAAGAGAGCATTTCCAGAGACCCAAGAGCCACACCTGGTACCAGCTTGCACACATGCTGGAAAGATGAGAGGCAGGAAATAGAAATCATCTCCACACCATAGAAATGGGCTCACACTTTCCAGAAGAAACTTTCTGGCTACCTAAACAAATGCTTCTCAAGTATTCAGGTGCATATGAATTACCTGAGGATCTTATTAAGATGTACATTTGATTAGACACGTCTGGGTGGGGCTGAGATTCTGACATTTTCGACCGGCTCCATGGGGACGCTGATCCTATGGGTGCATAGACCGCATTTTGAATAGCAAGAACCTAATATCTCCATTTGTGAGGTCCTTTACTAAAAGCAGGAACTGTAAAAACATAAGAGATTCATTAGCTGGGAGTAATGGCAAGCGTTTCTGCTGAGTATTATCATCAGCAAAGTGTAAATTAGCTGAAAATATTATCTTTCTGGAGTGCCTGGGTGGCTCAGTCAGTCAAGTGTCAGACTCTTGGTTGGCTCAGATCATGATCTCGGGGTCCTGGGATCAGGCCCCACTTTGGGCTCTGTGCTCAGTGCTCAACTTGGGATTCTCTCCCTCCCTTTCCTTCTGTCCCTCCCCTCACTGGCGTGCTCTCTCTCTCTCTCTCTCAAATAAATAAAGAAATAAATAAAATCTTTAAAAAAATATTATCTTGCAAGGGCAAAAATGAACTATTGGGACTTCATCAAGATCAAAAGCTTTTGCATAGCAGAGGAAACAGTCAACAAAACCAAAAGACAACTGACAGAATGGGAAAAGATATTTGCAAATGACATATCAGGTAAAGGGCTAGTATCCAAAATCTATAAAGAACTTATCAAACTCAACACCCAAAGAACAAATAATCAAGAAATGGGTAGATGATATGAACAGACATTTCTGCAAAGAAGACATCCAAATGGCCAACAGACACATGGAAAAAGTGCTCCACATCACTTGGCATCAGAGAAATACAAATCAGAAGCACAATGAGATACCACCTCACACCAGTCAGAATGGCTAAAATCAACAAGTCAGGAAATGACAGATGTTGGTGAGGATGCGGAGAAAGGGGAACCCTCCTACACTGTTGGTGGAGCTACCACTCAGGAAAACAGCATGGAGCTTCCTCAAAAAGTTGAAAATAAAGCTATCCTACAACCCGGCAATTGCACAACTGGGTATTTACCCTAAAGATACAAATGTAGTGATTTGAAGGGGCACATGCACCCCAATGTTTATAGCAGCAATGTGCACAATAGCCAAACTATGGAAGGAACCCAGATGTCCATCAACAGATGAATGGATAAAGAAGATGTGGTGTATTTATATACAGTGGAATACTATGCAGCCATCAAAGGAAATGAAATCTCGCCATTTACAACAATGTGGATGGGACTAGAAGCTATTATGCTAAGTGAAATAAGTCAATCAGAGAAAGACAATTATCATATGATCTTTCTGGTATGAGGAATTTGAGAAACAAGACAGAGAGGATCACAGAGGAAGGGAAGGGAAGATGAAACCAGAGATGGAGAGAAAATATAAGAGACTCTTAGTCTCAGGAAACAAACTGAGGGTTGATGGGGGGTAGTGGGCTTGGGAGGGATAGGGTCACTGGGTGATGGAGGGTATATCCTATGGTGAGTACTATGAATTGTGTAAGACTGGGTGAATCACAGATCTGTACGCCTGGAACAAATAATACATTATACCCCTGGAACAAATAATATAATATATAATACATTATATCTTAACAAAAAAATATATATTATCTTGCTTGGAGTCCATTGTCACCTTTTCCGAAAATAAATGTTTTAAGTAGTATGAGTGTGTTGTTATTGTATGTCAGTGTGTAGTATATTTCCATTTTTTTAGCTAAGTTTTTACTTAAATACAAAGATAATTCCAAGGAGTATGATACAAGTGTTGCTCCTCACCAGGCAAGTGGTTCAGTAGGTAGATCATGGGTTCAGAACCAGATGATTGAGGTTCCCAGCCTCTCACAGGCTATTTTCTGAAAGACCACTTTGGCCAGTGCTTCTCATGCTTGTTTGAGAGGTTGAGTTCTTGCAAATCACAGTGCTCCCCACAAAGCACAGTGGATGAATGGATGATACGTATTTCACAGAATGATATGATACAATTTTACTGGCAGAAACTAAGGCTCTAATACATGGATACAGCATGCAAGAACAACCTGCCCTGAGTTGTTTTGGAAGTAAGCCTCAGTTTCGTCACGGGTAAAACGAGGGTAGTAACACTATCTCACAGAAGGAGACCTTTGATCCTTCAGGGGGAACCAAAGACGCGCTGGAGGGCTTTGCTTCCAGTGCTAATGTAACGATCACTGTACGACACGCTAGGACTTCTACCATTATTTTTATTTTTTTTAGGTTTTGTTTATTTATTTGAGAGACAGAGATCACAAGCAGGCAGAGAGGCAGGAAGAGAGAGAGGAAGGGAAGCAGGCTCCCTGCCGAGCAGAGAGCTCAATGTGGGACTTGATGTGGGGCTCCATCCCAGGAACCTGAGATTATGACCTGAGCCAAAGGCAGAGGTTTAACCCACTGAGCCACCCAGGCGCCCCAACTTCTACCATTATTCAGCATCCACGTGTGCCAGATACTATGCTGAGCACCTTGCAAATATCTCACTGAACTTGAGAACTATTCTGCTAACTAAGTATTTTATTACCTCGGTGTTACAGATGAGGGCTATAAAAACGGTTCCCTGCTACAGATCATTGGCAGAGTTCACTCCTTATTCATCTTGCAATGGGCCACTTACCAGCCCATGCTACCAGCTCCTTCTCCCTTATTAGAAATTCGCTTTCTTCACCAAAAAATTAACATGTGGATTTTGGCCAAGCAAGCCTCCATGGCACCATTAACCCTTTCTGAGTTAAAAAATCCCTTTGACCTCCTATTGAAAAAACATGAATCCTCTTCCCAGAAAAATGCACATAAGCAAATATGCCATCCTGCATTCAACTTCAAGTTCCCAAGCAAAGAACTTCTATCCTACAGAGTTTAGGAAGACAAAGAGGGCTTTTATGGGCTCCAAACTGAATATGACCTACTATTCCAAGCACTGGCCTGAAATGTTTTCCTTAGCCATTTTCCTGATCATTTTATTTTTCAAATATTTATATTGGTCAAAGATTAAACAAGTCCTAAATGTCAAAAATGTTTCTTGGCACCAGAGTGCCTATAGAGTTTCCAAAATTTTTTTAAGGCACTAGTCATCAAAGAGACTATCTTCTATTAGTAGACAATATCAGTTGAGATTAGTGAATGTCCAAAGAATGCTTGTTTCTCTTTCTCTTGGTATCTAAATGAAACAAGATACTTAAAGCATAACAACATTATTTCTCCCTCCTGGTTTCTTGACATAAGAAGAGACTTGAGCTGTTGACAAAAAATACAGAGGTGGGAAACACAGAGTTTGGTGGTTTCTATAACCTTCAAATATGAAAAAAATGAAGCAGGAGTGGGGAGGGAGGCAGAAAGGGAGAGAGAGAAGACAGAGATCAGATATTTATACTCGGAATAATTTGAAATTAACCTTTGTTGTGCATCCTGTAGAGCCACAGTTTTCAAAGTGTGCCCTCTGAACCAGCAGCAGCATCTCAGGGAACTTGTTAAAAATGCAAATTCTCACGTCAGGCTTCTTGAGTCAGGATCTGTAGAGATGACACCCAGCAGCCTGATTTGAACAAGGCCTCA
The DNA here is from genome assembly GCF_020171115.1 of Neogale vison. Lineage (NCBI taxonomy): Eukaryota > Metazoa > Chordata > Mammalia > Carnivora > Mustelidae > Neogale > Neogale vison. Next base: position 95,014,587 of record NC_058096.1, read on the forward strand.
CAGTGATTCTGACTCATGCTAAAATCTGAAAACCACGGGGGTGGACAGATCTTCTCCGACAGAAGTGACCCTGCCTGCTGCTCCTACATCAAGCCACTGATTCTGTAATGAACAGGGAACATGAGGGGCACAATGGTGAGGAGACTAGTGTTCACTAAGCAACGACTCCAAGGCAGGCTCCCCATGCTCGTGGCCTCATTTCACGTCAAGCCCTAAGCATGTTTACTCTTATCTCCCTTTTAAAGCTTCTTCTTAAAAAAGAGGGAGTCCGAGAGATAACACCGCTCCTCTAGCTTACAGTCCTACTAAGGAGTGGGCTCACGGTAAGAAATTTGACAGGTATAAAAAGTTATAAAGAAGAATCAAGCAATACCCACAACACCACACAATTCAGTGTACTTCCACGTAGAATTTCCCCCTATCTAAGATCCGATTTAAAGGCTACTTTGTGGTCTCTAACAGAGTTCAGGCTCCAGGGAAGGTTTCTTTCTCTGAGATCTGAAAACCCAGGAACCAAAGCCTTAGCCCTCGGATATGTCCTGCTTCCTCCTCTGAAAGCAGATGTCCAGATCCTTTAACTCTCCCTTCATCCCTATGTATGATAATACACAGAAATAAGAACTTTGTGAATTAAACAAGTGAGCTGCAATAAATGCTGAAAACTGACCTAAAATGAAGTGGGAACTAAGACCCTCCTCTAAGATTGAGCAGAAGTGACTTTAAGCCAGATGTAAAACAAGCTGTTTATGCTCAGTGCCCTAGAAAAAGGATGGAGGCTCGTTCTAAGACGTGTGCATCTTGTGCCGGGAGCTAGAGAGAACCGCTGTTTCTGGCACCCACCGCAAGTATCTGTCCGGGGCAGGACATCATGGTCTCTGTACCATGAACCAGGCATTGTGCTCCAGAGTCAGGGAATGGAAGTCATCAAAATTCTGGACGGCACTTTGTGATGTTTGGATGGTTCTCTGTTTAACCCCCTGTGGAGGCTGGTGTGTGTCTGTTTCATGCCAGACTCAGAGAAAATAGTAAAGATAAAAGACACGAGGCTTAGGCTTATAGATGTTGTTTTCATAAAGTATTTGTTTTCCTTGCTGTTAAGACCACTTGTCCAAGTGAATCATTTTGAGTTGTGTTTGATTAAAGTACCTCCAAAAAAAAAAAAAAAGCCAAATGTTTTTAGAATATATAGCTGTAGGAGCCAAACATAATGAGTTTTCTCTTTTTGGAAAGAAAGAAAGAAAGAAAGAAAGAGAGAAAGAAAGGAAGACAGAAAGAAAGAAATGGGATGGAGTGGAGAGGGAGGGAGGGAAGGAAGGAAAGAAGAAAGGAAGGAAGAGGCAGTTAAGAGAAAGAAAGAAAAAAGTGAGAGAGAAAGAAAGAAGGAAAGAAAGAGAGAGAAAGAAAGAATGGGGGAGGAGGGAGGGAAAGAGAGAGAGGAAGGAATGAAGGAAGAAAAGGGAGGAAGGGAAGGAGGGAGGAAGGAAGGGAGGAAGAAAGAAAGAAAGAGGAGGGAGGAAAGAGAGAGAGAGAGGAAGGAAGGAAAGAAGGGAGGGAAGGAGGAAGGAAAGAAGAAAGAAAAAGAAAAGTTTAGCTCTTTTGCTTGCCACTGATTCTATGAAACCTGGAAATAATTGCTGTCCCCTGGACCCAGAAGTCCTTAGCTTTCTCCTAACAAAATGAAAATGAAGACGACCTGCAAAGATTTTATATGGCAAAGGAGTGCCTGGGTGGCTCAGCCTGTTAAGTGTCTGATGCTTAATCTCAGCTCAGGTCTTGATCTCAGGGTCATGAGTTCGAGCCCTGTGCTGGGCACTATGCTGGGAAGGGAGCCTACTTAAAAAAAAAGAAAAAAAAATTCTCTATGATAGAGATTTTTTGTATTTAGCCTGTGGATAATTGAAATTTACAATTAATAATTTCGTCAGAGGAATGCCTTTTAGTTTCAAGGGATCTTTATTATGTGTGTTAATGAGACAGTTTAGGATAAAGAAAGGAAGTGGTTTTTTTTTTTTTTTTTTAAGATTTTACTCATTTATTTGTCAGAAAGAGAGAGAGAGAGAGAGAGCGCGCGCACAAGCAGAGGAAGGGGTAGAGAGAGGGAGAAGCAGATTTCCTGCTGAGCCAGGAGCCGGATGGATGTGGGAGTCCACCCCAGGACCCTGGGATTATGACTTGAGCCAAAGGCAGCCACTTAACTGACTCAGCCACCCGGGCGGCCCAAGGAAGTGGCTTCTAAAAAGCACACTACCGTGATAGAAGTTAAGGAGTAACATAAGATACTCACTTGTGAGAGAAAAGTTTCCTCATGTTTTACTTTCCTACTTTTGAAGAGGCAACGCCTTCGTGTAATTCAAAATTTGTTTGGTGCAAAAGGACAGAGAGTGAAACAATCTCTACAAGTCCCTGTTCTGCACACCCCAGTTTTCCTCTCCAAGGCTTCTGCAGAGCCACCAGGGTCTTTTGTGTTCTGTCAGAGGGACATTATGCATGAACAAGCAACACACATAGTTCTTTGACCCGATTTTCTAATGCCAATAGGAGCACAGTGTTTGACACAGACCACTCCACGCCTTGTTTTTACGCTAAAAATGTCTCTTGTATATGTCTCTATGTTTACTTTTCAGTATATAAAGGACTTTTCTCTATGTGATCTTTACCTTAAAATCATGCCCCATAACACAGGTTCCTTCTGTTTGTATCTGTTTTGTCCCTTACTTGATGGTTTTTCTGGGCTTTTTTGGTTCTAAGCCTTCTTGCAATTCCTCTTACATTTCATTTGGCATAAAGGATGATCGGATCTTTGTGCTGCAGTGACCCTAAGCTTCTAAGAACTCTGGTGATGGCATGTCTGAAGAACGTTTCTGAGGTTGGAACTTGAACCTTTCTGCAGAGACAGATATGAACGGGAGGTAAGGAATGAGGAGTAGAGACTGGAGAAATGGAGCCAAGATTAAAGAGAAAAGTAATGTGAAAGAACTAACATTAGGGATACATATATCCCTAATATATTCATCATTGATCATGATTTGAACGATCGAACCAGTAAAAGCTATTTTTCTATGAGGGGAGTCCAGTACGTGCAAAGGCGGCTAATATACTAACATAGTGGAGGAGGATTACGCTGGATAGGCAGCTGGGATTGTGCGTGGTAGGCTAAGACATCCGCGTCGTCTCTACAGAGGCCGAATGCAAGTCGATATATTTATATAGCCAATTTGGGAAAAAAAATCAAAAGGATTAAAAATGTACACATCCTGTGAAATTGTTCAGAAACTCCTATCAAGAAAACAAGGATATCACATCATTTAAAACAGCAAAAAAATAGAAACCATCCAAATATCAAGCACAAGGGATTAACGAGTAAATCACGGTGTATCTGCAAGCTAAAATACTAGGAGCTGTGACATGTTTACAGACATGAGAAAACGTTTTCCATAAATTCCTAAATTTAAAAGAAATTCTAACAGCAAAAAGGCTCACTCTGTGTATCTATTTCAATGTAATGATAATGGCAAATGTTCATTGAGACTCACCATGTACCAGACATTTTCAGTATGTTAGTTCCTTTAAACTTTACAACAACTCCATAAATTAGGAGTTGTGAGGTTTTCCAGTTTGCTCGTGTGAAAACTGAGATACAGAGCAATTAAGCAACTTGGATGAGATCACAGTTGGCAGGTGGAAGGCTGGGACTTGCACGCAGGTGTTCTATCTATACCTACACGCTTAACCACGAGCGACAGTGCCTACCTATGTATCAAGAAACCTAAAAGGCAAAAGAGAATTAGGCATTTTCTTTTTTCCTATGGCAACCATGATGCATCTCTGCATGGAAGGAAGACATCCTTTGAAAGCAGCTCGGAGGGACACTGAGGGAGGTGGGTCCAGGGTCAGTTGCCTGGCTGCTTTGCAAGGCTTTTGTTCTGATAAGGCTGATATGGGAAACTGAAATCAAGGGTAAACAAAAACTTTAAGGAGAACTTCAAGGGACCAAAATGAATCAACTCAGTACTTTAAACTTAATTCAATCACAAAATATGCCATGCAACTGTCTGGATTTAGAAAGAGAAACAACAATAACATAACAATAACAATAATAAAAAGAAATAACAACAACATAACAAATATTTATACATCTACATTTGAAAAGTGATCAACTACTTATTTATTCACATAATAAATAATTTCTTTAGTCTCTAGTGATTGCATTAGGATACTCATTTTTTTAATTTAAATTTAATTAATTAACATATTATTAGTTTCAGAGGTAGAGTTCAGTGATTCATCAGTCTTATATAACTCCCAGTGCTCACTACATCCTGTGCCCTCCTTAATGTAGGATGCAGTCTTAAAGTGAGTTTTCATCATGTACTTACAATCAAATTAAATTAAAATATTAAAAATAAAAGAGCAAAATAAGGTTCTTTGTTAAAAGATAAAACAGAATCCAAAAGTCTCCATACTCACCAAGTATACTGAATAATTGTGTAAGGAGACATTGGTCATATTTTGTAACTTTTCCTGGGAAATGCTTTCAAAACCAGTTTTATTGTTAATTTATTATTCTACATTGTTTTTAGCAAAAAAATCATTTCACCTACATGATTTACCATACTTGTCACCAAATGACTATGTTTCTAAAAGTTCAAACTCGCTGACAAAGGAGGCTTTGCCACTACAGAGGCTTTGTTAAAAATAGATTAAAGCTTTTCAAGACTCAAAGAGCAATTCCTGTAACATCTTTATTAATGTTAACATTGTTAGAGTAAGTATATCTTCCTAAGATGGCTCCTGAAATTCTGATATTTTATTTGTAAACAAAATCAGTCACATTACCTTTTGTTAATCACATATGTAACTTCAGGTTTAAAAAAATCTATTGTATAAATTGAGTTATATTTATATACACATATCTAGAATTTATTTCAAGGCATGTGAGCACAGGACTCCTTAAAGTACACGAAACACTATTTTCCTCTTCATTGCATCATGGTCTGGGGACTTGAGCAAACTAAAATAAAGTACACTAATTTTTCAGTTGTATATTAAAGCCTTAAATCGGCCACATAAATATTCCAAAACCAAGTTGGAGCAGGAAGCTGATGGCTGGATGGAGAACACAATCAGAGGGATTATTCTAAGTTTTTGAGGGAGCAGGGGAAAAGTGTTCCTTGACCTTCTGTACTGAAAGGCTCCTTTTCATCTGGTTTCAATTCTCTTGTTTGTGCACCTTGCCATATTTATTATTGAATTCCTGATTTCTGCTTGTTTCATGTTCCATGTTCCAATGATTTATGAGAAATTGCTGATCTAGATGTTATCTTTGGCACCCAGCGAATGCACAGAGCCCCCGAAGAATGCTAAGAAAACAAACGTGTTTTGAGCTGCACGGCGCCCAAGTTCAACAGATCCATAAATTCATGACAAGCGCCCGCTGAAGATGCTTTAATAAGGTGTGATTTTCTTCTTAAACACAACAGTAGCAAGGGCCACAGGTATTTTTCCCTTCTTTGGTGAATGATTGCTAATAGAAATGATAAGATTTTGTCCTAAAATAGTGATTTGAGGAGAAATCTGGCCAAAGATAGTTTTGTTTTGTTTTGTTTGTTTTGTTTTAGTTTTCTAAAGATGAAGTAGCTGTGTTTTCTATATCAGGGATCTGTCCTGTTTGGTTTGACTAAGAAATGAAATATGCTAATAACATTTCAGTTAATTTCTAGATATCTCTGTAAAGCTGATTTAGTTTATAGGTGTGTAGGGAATGAGAGGGATCTTTTTTTATTTTAATGGTGGCCAGCTTTCTCTTGCTTAACTAACTAAAGGCTAATTAACAAGTCTAATGTGCTCAGAAAGAATCATCTAATTAGATAAATTTTGCACTGATCAAAATATTTGGAGAATTTTCCCTGCACTTCTCTCCACTAGAGGGAGTTAAACACATCTCCAGAAAACCTTGTTCTCACTGAATTTCATCTTTCTAGGCAAGTAAGTCCTCCTGTATTACCAAAATATTATACCAAACACCTTGAAGTAGACATGTATACTGATGTCCTTGCAGGCTTAGTGTTTTTGACCTTGTCTGTAGAATTTAATAATTTTTAAATTACTACAGAGTGAGACAAGTAATAATAATAATTAGGATATCAAGTCTTAATTATTTAAAATTACATTCCTCATTTATTTCCATCTTATTTCTTCGAGTAAAATCTGAAAAGCTGCATAGACAACATGTAAAGAAGCTAAGACATGATAATATATGGTGCACTTGCAATAAAAGTTATATAATTGTAAAAGGAGGAAAAAAGTCCCCTTTTTCTATGATAACAAGGGAGAGAATGGATGCTTTTCCTTGTTGCTCCTTTGCACACATGCATCAGCTATGCTAGTACACCTTGAACAATTAATATAGCTCTAGTTGATTTTAATACATCAAATGTTCAGTTCTGCAGGTCCAAATACTTAAATCTTAGGACACTTAAGGAACAATTGAAGAAATTAAAAAACTGAAGATTTCTCCTGTGAATTTCAAGAATTTTTAAATACATACATCGATCTTGGCAAAGTTCCAATGCGCGATTTCCAGATTGTTCTTTATGGAGCTTGGCAAAGTTCCAATGTGCGATTTCCAGGTTGTTCTTTATGGAGCTCATCAACCTAATTTCCAAAACTCAAAGTTAAACACCGTGGGCCACAAAGTTTTTACTTCTGAATGGCGAGATTCAGTATGATTTTCATTTTTCCTTATACTTTCCTATATTGTATTGTTTTTAGGATGTTTATTACTTTTGTAATTGGGGAAGATGTATTAAAAAAAATCCTGAGTTGCCAAACACACATACCAAGTGCAATTCGTGGTACAATGATGAAGAAACGAGTTTTATTGAGACAGATTTTCTGAAGGACAGCTACTTACCTACTCTGCCTTCTGGGATTCAGAAACATAGCCATAAATGTAATCTTTTTTTTTTTTTAAGGTTTTACTTATTTATTTGGCAGAGAGAGAAAGAAAGAGAGAGAGCACAAGCAGGGGGGAGCAGCAGAGACAGAAGAAGCAGGATCCCCACTGAGCAGAGAGTCCATGGGGGACTCCATCCCTGGATCCTGGGAACATTACCTGAGCCAAGGGCAGACGTCCAACTAACAGAGCCACCCAGGTGCCCTGCCATAAGTGTAATCTTGTATCTATCTAGTGTAGGTACCTAAGTCTCTTTTCTAAAAATTTTATAAAACAATTAAGAAGAACCAAACTCACACTAGAAACGATTTGTGATAAAGTTTAAAAACATTTAAATGAAGGCCAACACAAAAACAATATTATATAAATAGTGTACAAATAAAACTGTATTATCCTCAAACGGTTCTCAATTCAGAAGAAACTGTGAATCAGAAGCTACTGAAGAAATTACTAGGAAAGCCATGGTCGGGTCTAGATTCTTGAATTCTCATAGCCTAATTCAATGTCACCCATTGCTACCTCTTTGTGCCCCTTGTGGAACCAGATCACATGCTAGACTGAGTCCTCACTCAAACATTTCATTTTGTTATGTGTGAATTCATAGTCTTTCTATGTCCAATTGTTCAAGGCTCAGACTTTAAAAACAATGTCTTCTTTAATTATCATGTTGCTATTGACCAGCTACTTCGTCTCTGATTGCTAGAACACAGACCTTTGCAGATACAACTCTGTTCCAATGTCATAAATGCCCACTGTTGTTCCCTGTTACAAAACACCTTCTTCTCTCTCAGACAATGGGTGCAGAGGGGTTTTTAGACCCCTGGACCTGCCAGGCAGTGCCCTAAGTGTTTTCCTTGGAGATGTAGGCTGTCACTCATCCTTACAGGCTAGTTCTGTCTTCTCCTCACACCAGTTAGGACTTAGGGCCCTGCCCTGTTTTATACAAGAAACACAGCCATTCCCAGCATTTGGAAATTTTTTTAGAATACTCTTAATTACAGATCCCAAAAGAGAAACAGTAACGAAGTCTTACGGTACACATTTTCAGCAAACCGCTGCAAACATCCAAATCGGAGTTGACTCTCCCTGACCCCTCCAGTTTTTACCCCTCGTACCCCAGAGAGGACCTGGCCCCACTGGTGCCTTTCCTTCCTCCAGTCACTCACCTGCAACCTGACTTGCCTACTTGTACAACAGTCCCCAGCAAATTAGAAGCCCTCTTTATAAAGTGAAGGGGAATTATAAATAACGATTTTATTTTCTTCTGTTACCTTCACACTAAATGGGCACAACGAGGCCTTGTAATGAGTTTCCTCACCCCCAGTTTACATTAAGGGAGCCCCAGGGACAAAGCCAGGTTTTCTCCAGAGCTTCATTCCATAGGACTACACAATGTCTATTTCCTTGAATAATCAAAAGGTGTCTGTATAACTCTCGCATAAATGAGTGTGAGATACCCAAATCAAAATCCAGACAACTACAGATCCACGGATGGCTTTTATAAGGCAAGACAGGGGGAAAAAACCCACACAGAATTATGTTTTTGTTTGTCTCTTTGTTTTAATAATGAAGGAAATTATCTCAAGTTCAAATCCAGCTTTGAAGTTTTCTTCCCACCTGAGTCACATCAAAAGAAAAAAAATCATTTTTAGGCATCAAGAATTTCTGTAGAATAACAATAAGCCACACATTACTCCCCCCAGGCAGATGAAACAATTTTATTTCACAGTTGTCTTCATTTTTAAAAAACTTTATTTATTTATTTGACAGAGAAATCACAGGTAGGCAGAGAAGCAGGCAGAGAGAGAGGGAAGCAGGCTCCCTGCTGAGCAGTCAGCTCAATGCGGGGCTCAATACCAGGACCCCAAGATCATGACCCGAACCGAAAGCAGAGGCCTAACCCACTGAGCCACCCAGGTGCCCCTCACAGTTGTCTTTAAAACCACAAAGACACTATGTTCTTCATATAAAAACATTAGTACAGATAACTATACTTTCTAGAAAATGATGGTATAGAGCCTGTCAAAGAAAAATGCACACACCATTATATGATTTCAGACAAGTTGCTTGGGAAAAAACACACATGGACTGATTCCCGAAACATACCATAGGACGACCCTGCATCTTTTGGTTCACAGTATAGATTATAATCATCAGTAGTGCTCCTGCATTCTTACAGGCTTGATAATACACATATAGACTGGTTTACGACTTAATGTTGCATCGGTTCATCAGCCCTTTCTGCAGGTTCATCAGCAGGTTGAGCAGGCTGTGCCCTTCTCTGTGGTCTTTCTTCAAGACCTTCCAGGAATGGAGATACATCATCATCATCAGATATATCATCATCATCATCATAAACTCCCAAGTCTTTACCAACAATTCCAATGGAAACATTCTTTGTAGTTAGGTCCTGTTCTGCAGGAAGTGTCCCTTGTAAGACATGCAGAACACGTTTAACTAGTTCATTCAAATTGCATTCCATAAACCCAGAGATGTGTCTCTCCAGGTAAGTACAAGCTGAGAGAGAACGGGCTCCAATGGACAGGACTCTACAGTCAAAAGAGTTAGCAGATGGACAGGTATGGAAAATGTGAGGGCCCATATCATCATAACCAGCAATAAGCAGTCCAACACCATATGGTCTCTGGACATATTGTTGTGTTGGTGTCTGGGTCTTGCCTCCAATTAGAGATACAAGATGAGATCCAGGAAGAGGTGTATCAAATACAAATCTGGAATCCAAACGCTCCTGGAGCATAACATTACAGAACAGTCTAGCATCGGCAGTAAGTCCTGTAACTGACATACCGATATGCTTGCCCACATGGAGAATTTTTTTCTGATGAGTTACAAGCTCTGACTGTGCTCTCTTCAATGCAACCAACACGGCATGGGGTTTTGATTTCAAACCAGCTGTGGCTGAATCTTGTTTGACAACTTCCACTGCCTACTCAGTTGGATGAATCCTGCCCTGAGAGCTCTAAACAGTGACCTCATTGTCATATTGGTTGCAAAACAGGGTTCCAGTGTGGATCTGGCTGCAGCTTCCTGCACAAGTGTGGACTGAGGAACGCTAAGCCACAGATTCTTAACCCCAACATTTATAAAGATGCATGCAGGGGGCCTGGGTGGCTCAGTCGTTAAGCATCTGCCTTCTGCTCACGTCATGATCTCCAGGTCCTGGGATCGAACCCCGAATCGGGCTCTCTGCTCAGCACGAAGCCTGCCTCTTCCTCTCCCACACTCCCTACTTGTGTTCCCCCTCTCGCTGTGTCTCTCTGTGTCAGATAAATAAATAAATAAATCTTAAAAAAAAAAAAGATGCATGCAATATAAACATACACGTAAAAGAAAAAGGGAACACTAGGTATTTCATTGAACAAAAACCTGTCGTCAATGTTAGTAGAAGAAACTGATGTGGTAAAAAAAAGCCTAGCAGGAAAAGACCTAGTAAATACATCATAAACACTGACACTGCTGTGGTGCGTGATTCTTGTGTGTGTATAATCTTGTATCTATACCAGATTAAGGTTAAGTGTGTAGTAATAATACTAAGGTTTGGCAAATGGCTATAATGGAAGAAGGGAACTGCAATTATTTAATCTGAAAATAGAAATCTGAGGAGAAAATCAATAGGTCTTCTATTAAAGATCTACCAAAAGCAGACACATTTAAGACAAATTAGAAAGCATTTCTTAAGTAGCAAAATCACGGCATTCTGGAATATAATGCCAAGGAAGGTAGGCAGTCTCCTTCCACAGGGGTTGTTTGTTTGAAGGGAAGGAAAGCTCACCACCTCTCTTTCAGAAGCTAAGGTGATTTTGTTTTGTCTGGAGAGGATTAAATGATCTCTCCACTACCAGTTTATACTGTAGGTACACTGTGCTCTGTGTTAATTTTCAGATGTTCTTAAAGACAGCGGAAGACCAAGATGCACTTTTCAGAAAGAAATTCGGAGGTTTACTTCTAGTCATATTACCTATAATTAACTAATTTTGGATTTTTAAAATTTCTTATAGTACCTTCAAAAATAAACTTTTGCATAATTATTTCTCTTATTTACTAAAAAAAAATTACCAGAGAATCATAAGCTATCTTCTAAAAGCCTTGGAGACCGCTGTATTTTGGAATTCAGTACTTTTCCAAATTTGAAAAGATAACCCGGCACAAATACCATATATTAGGTGACACCTCCAGCAGAGCCACAGCAGTGTCCATAATCAAACATGTTAATATCTCTGCAGTGACTCACACAAACATTCACACTAAGTGAGGAAAAGACTATAAATAGTTTCACATCAATATAGGCTATATTTTCCCATCAAATAAGTTACAAAAATCTTTGGTTTTCAGAATGGGTTACATGACAAAGTATAGAATGCCCAATTAAGTTTGAATTTTGGATAAACAACAAATAAGTTTTTGGATATGTCCCAAATATTACATTGAACCTACTTACACTAGAAATGTTATTTAGTGTTTATACAGAACTCAAATTTAGCTGAATTTCTTGGTTTGTTTGTTTGTTTGTTTTCAAAATCTGGTTTTTATATTTCAGAATCCCAACAAGTGATTGTGGACCTGTTTCTAGAAATGTACTAATTAAAATACTATTTTTTTTTTAGATTTTATTTATTCATTTGACAGAGAGAGATCACAAGTAGGCAGAGAGGCAGGCAGAGAGAGAGAGGAGGAAGCAGGCTCCCCGCTGAGCAGAGAGCCCGACGTGGGACTCGATCCTAGGACCCTGAGATCTTGACCCGAGCCGAAGGCAGCGGCTCAACCCACTGAGCCACCCAGGCGCCCCTGAAATACTATTTTTTAATTAACATACAATGTATTACTTGCTCCAGGGGTACAGGTCTATGAATCATCAGTCTTACACATTTCACAGCACTCACCATAGCACATACCCTCCCCAGTGTCCATCACCCAGCAACCCTAACCCTCCCACCCCACCACCCCCCAGCAAACTGTGAAACCATAAGAGACTCTCCTAATTGAAATACTATTAACAGCTATCCTAGGAGAAAAGTTTGGTTTGGGTATTTTTTAAGGGGGTCACAAAAAGCAAAGTTTTTAAAATATGCTATCAATAACATGTAAAAAAATAAGACCTGTGCAAATGCACCCATATTAACAACTCAAGATATTTTAAAAGTTAGAAGTAGCATGGCTACTCCAAAAACGATTTTAATTTGCATCTCTTTCTGGCTCCACCTTAAAATTCTTCACCTATAAAACATTCCTTTAATAAAATTCATGAAATTCTCATGTAACAAAGATATAGCTCCATCTAATGGAAAAAATATCCAATTACAGCCCTTCATGAAGCTAGGACTATTGTGTAAAACTATAAAGTGTATGTAGACTATACACAGTCATACACACACACACACACACACACACACACAGTGGATGCTTTTCTGTGCCTCTCTGGTTTTTTTTTTTTTTTTGAAGCCAGAAAGGACCCAAAAGTAAAGTAGTCATAGCTTTTGCAAGATCTGCTCTTTTACTTATATTGTACTCTGAAATATAAAAAGGTAAGTATATTTATGTTTCATAGTCTATTTTATATATATATATACACATATTCATACATGTAAATATAAAGATAAATATTACACTTTCTTGTGTAAGCCTTCTAGGCCAAGGGCTTGAGGGTCCTATAAAGCCTTGTGAATTTGAAGGGGAGCAGAATATGTCACCCCAAAATATGCCACTTTGGCATATAGATTATCTTGAATTAAAATTACTTGAGAAACAGTCAGTACAAGGATAATCAGAGCCTCCTCTGTGCCCCCTGAGAACAGAAAATAAATTCCCCATGTGAAAGTCACCTTCATTGTACTAAGAGGATAGGAAGGATTCTTATCACCAAAGACACAATTTAGGGCTGAGAAGGCTACAAAAACAAATCTTATTACTTCTTTATTAATTTGCTACCCTAAATCCAAACCCCTTTGCTTTGTCAATTCTTCACAAATTCATTGTTTCCTTATCTAAAAGGCATAAAATCTTCCTGCTTTGGTCACTGTTTTGAATATTTCATATTTTTATGGGGTTCTTGTGCATGCGAAATTAAATTTGTTTTTCTCCTGTTAACCTGTCCTCTGTCAATTTAAGTATTAAGTTAGTTAAAGAACCTAGAAGGGAAGAAAGAAAAATTTTTCTTCCCTTAAAAATTGCATGCGAAATATTGTATAACTTGAATGTGTGCATTTTTCTGGAGAGAGATTTAGATCCTTACTAAAGGAGCCCATGATCCACTAAAGGTTACAAAGTTTTTGCTGTACTACCACGTGCTTCTCCCCAGGGACTATTCGCCTTCCCTCCACTGTTTTTCCCAGATGACCACAAACCAACCCAATACCAGAAGTTCCTTCTTGCTGCTGGCTGGGCTCAGCGCTTAAACACTGAGGCTGAACCAAACACAGGTTTCACTGTCAACAAGAAAGAGCCTGCCCCATGAAGTTTACAGGTTTTTTTCTTTTCTTTTTTCTTTTTTTTTAAGATTTTATTTTTTTTTTTGAAGTAATCTCCACACCTAATGTGGGGCGCAAACTCACATGCATTTTTAAAACAAATCACAGCAAGATCTAGCAGATGCGAAACCAGGGACTAAAGGTAGGGTCAGAGACAAAGGGCATTAAAATAAGCAAGTCATTCTTTCAAAATTTTCAGTTTATCTCATTAGCCTTCTTGTTAAAATAAAGATAGTTCAGCTTTCCTACTGATATCATTTTTCTGAAATTTTATTAATTTATCACCCCATTTAGAAGGAAAAACCTTCTATTCTGGAAGCACTTCAGTTGACATTTCTCAGTATTAATTTTAATTTATAAATAAACCACGTCTTCCTTGTATAAGGTATTTGAATAAGAACTGTTATAATCAAAGGTTGATTTATTTTGGAAATATCTCCCTCTTGAGGTCATTATTATTTATGCCTCAGGAGATTATAAACTTGAGCACTCTGTTAGATACCAGTGGGTAGAAACGGAGGTTAAATAGGGCAAACGTCTTGGAGAACACTCTAGACACACCTATTAACATTACAAAACCCATAAATACTAACGACTGTAGGCAAGGACAGTCTTGCAAGCAATATGTGGTCACAAAAACTATAAGCCACCTAATGTCCAGCACTGGGTAACTAGTCAAAGTGTGCTAATAATGCTCACCACAACGAAATAACATGGAATTCCTAAAAGCTAGAAAATCTATGAGTACTGACATGGATTTCTCTCTCCTAGACATGCTTGCACATACATTTATACATATATAAAATTGTCTCCAGATGAATATTGGTAACAGTTGTTGCCTCAGTGAGAAGAAACCAGTCTGCAGGGGTCAGGGAGAAGACATACTTTTCACTGTATACCCTTTTACGTATGAACTAAATTTTTAGCCATCTATTTGTATTATTTGTAAATTTTAAAAATCCAGCAAATTAAATGTTGCATATTTTTTTCAATGTTGCATATTTTTGAAGTAGAAATTAATTACAAAAAGTGCACAAGTCATATGTGTAAAGGACAACAAATGTTTACAAAGTTAACATATCCAGGTAACAAAAACTCATACTGAGGAAAAAAGCACTATCAGTATTTATTTAAAAGAAAATCCCAGACATTTTATCATTTTATCTATAAATATTTCAGTATGTATCGTTTGTGAAAGAACTGCAATCTAAAATGGAACCAGAGGAAATGAGAGAGAATCTCAAACATGTACCTTTAGGAAAACAAGGCTTAAGAACTGAGAGACTAATTTCCTGCAAATGCCTGATTTACGGAAGACTGACATTTAGCTCCTGACCAGTGAACATCCACCAAGAAACTCTTGCCTTCCTCAAACCAATGAACTTATTGTGTGGACTCTGGCTGGACTTCCCCTTTGCACTCCTTGCCCATAAATACAGTCCACCCCAAACAGACTCACCTGTACCTTGTGGAGCATACATTTTCCAAACTGCAGTTCCTCCACTAATAAACTCTATTACTAATAATTTAAGCTTGCCTCAGCTTACCTTTTTATTTCAGTTGATTCTTAACAGATAAAAATATAACCTTAATGCCATGACCAAACCCAATATAGTTCACAATAATTAAATTTTTAAATGCTTAATGCTTACATTTTTTAATACTCAGTTCATGTTCAATTTTCTTTGCTGCCTCAGAAATGTCATTACATTTGATTTGTTTGACTCATAATCCAAACAGATCTACACATTATATTTGGTTTATTTTTCTTTTAAGTCTCTTTATTCTGCAATAGTCCCATCCCTTTTGGTTAATGCTACTTTGTTGTGGAAGAAACTGGCCATTTATCTTGCAGAATGACATTCTGCATATGGCTAATTGATTGAATCCTCCTGGTGGGATTTAACATGTTCTTTATCCACTGCATTTTTTGGAAGCCAGTAGATAGACCTGAGAATATGCTTCTTGAGTTGGTAAGTAAAAATGTTCTACCATGTTGAGGAAATGCTATAGATTTTTGTAAACCAATGCACAGAGGCTCACAAATAATGACCTGAAAAGTCCCCAAGCAAGGAAATGTTTAATTTTGCTGAAGTGAGCGTTACCCCATGTGTTTTGTTGTTGTTGTACCACCCACTACATTCACATGAAACCAGAGTCTTGTTTTACACAGTCCGATGAACTCTGGGCGGAGATCTGAATGGTCTTTTCTGAGTTCTGTGATGTGTGGTATAAGACACACTGCAGATGCTCACGGAGTGTGTTAGTAGATTAATCCAACAGATGTTTATTGTGTTTTCCATTTACAGAGTACTATACTTTCAACTACTGTTTCTGTTCTCAAGAAGACTGAATTGGTAAGTCAGCGTGTGTTCAGGAAGCAAATGCACATGCTCCTTTAAAGCGTGAAGGCAGTAAAAAACCCAGCTGTGCATGTTATAGAATTACAGAGTAGAGTGGCTTGGTGGGGTTCATCATGTAAACACCAACAGCAAGATCAGCTTTGGAGCTTAGCAACAAGAATTGGCAGCAGATCTGAGCTGATGAAGACCCCAGAAATATCTGGTATAGTCTCTTCATGACATGAAGCCCAGGAATAGCAAAGGACTCTCGTGGCTGATGAGGGATACAGTTTAAGATTAAAACGAGATGTTCCCGCTGCTAAACTTAGTGAAAGCCTGGGTAGGTTCCATTCAAGATAATTTCTTTGTAGGTAAACTGCTCTGTTTTGTTTTCTCTCCTAAAAAATCCCTTAGGATTTTCTATTTATCCTGTGGAGTTCTGAAACTTTTTCAGGATGTGTCTAAGTATGAGTTTTTCCATATGAATATCTTGCCTGGCTTACCGCTTTCCCTTGAAGTGTGGGGATTCAAGTTTCCTTTAGGCTGAGGAAAACTTTCTTCTGTTCCTTGTATTTCCATTTCTGGGTCTGTTGTTTCAATTTGTTCATCCCATTTGTTTTTCTGTGATGTTGTTTGTTTTGTTCATTTTGGGTGATCTTTGATTGATCCTTCCACATTTATGAATAAAAAATCAGGTTAATTAGTTGACTTGGGACCCATTTGCAGTTTTAGGAGTTTACCCAGAAATGTACACGGAGATCAAGTTGACCTCGAAGTATTCACAGGCTAGTGAGGTAAACAAAAAATCTGTCAAAATGTCAGCACACCTGTGTTGCAGTTTGAGCAAAGAGAAAAAGGTGGTGGGATCAGTTTATGTGACAGAGGGGTCCAAGTGTGCCTCGCCCACAACTTCCGTAGCTGTCTTCCGCTCCTCCAGCGTTGGGCTGGAAATGCAGGCAGGCCGCAGAAAAAAGGGAGGAGCAGAAAAGTTCCAACTTAAGAGCTATGGTTTGGTGGTGGGGCTCTCTGGACAAGAAGTTTAAGACTGTTTCTTTCTCTTGGAGGATACGTTTCTGAATTTCTCAAAGATTTATCACTGCAAATCCTTAGCTGCAACAGTTGTGACATAGGCAATGCATTTTCCTAGACTTTACACTTACTACCTATAGCCCCTGAGTATTTGGTGACACATTCTACAGATTCTTTTCACTTGAGAACCCATCTCTCTTCCAAGTAGTTCTCTTAGGTAGACAAAAACCTCACCCAGGCCTGGTCTTTCCCTATGGACCACATCTGTTCTAGAAGAAACACTAGTTCATCCCTGCATTTGTGGAAACTCAACTCTCATCACTCTGTCGTTGTAGGTAAACTGCTCTGGCCACTGCCTTTGGCCTGAATTTCCCAAGGGTGAGTCAAACATGCAGGAGTCTTCAATTTCTCATGTGTCCTGCAAGCAGGTAGTGAACTAAGGCTTACAAAACTGGAACCTGAGCAGCTCTTCTGTAAGCTCTGCAGAGACTGTATAAACACCTCACTTTGGAAAGTGGGCACATTTGGCAACTTTAGTTTTGTTCTGTTTTGGGGGCCTCAACTGAAAAGGGAAAGACATGGTCCCATTATAAAAGCTTGTTTCATGCCTAAATGAAAAGTACAGAGATGATGAAATAAGGAATCTTCCCTGCTGTTCCTTCCAAGCAGTGGGCCAGCTCTCATGACTGATTTTATTACAACAAATGTGTTTGCCAGACAGCCTCTGTCAAGCCAGTTTTGGGTCTCAGGCAGGGTAAAAACAACAACAACAACAAAAAACAACCAAACAAATGGAAACTAACCTTGTTCCCCAAGAAGCTGAAGGGAGCCAGTTGAATGTGCATCCCTATGAGAAAGGATTACCTGGCAGAGACGAGGTTAGAAACATGTTTACATTAAGCCATTTACAGAGCCATCAGCATTGAAGTCAGACAGGACTGGGTTGAGGTTTTAATTTGGAATTTATTCGCTCTGTGACCATGGGTGTTTAGCAATCTCAGCTCTTGCTTTCCTGATTTGTCTGAAAGGGAAGTAACAGCTAACCTGCAGGATGGCTACAGAGATTAAATGAGATATAGGATATAAAGATTCTGAAAGAGAAGGCCCCCAATGAACAGTAGCCACTGGAACCATCCCTCCATAGCCAAGAATCCCTTTGTCATTCTTTGTTCCATTAATTCCTACCCTTCCTTAAATAGAGCTCAGGGTCAGCCTCATCCTCCAGAAGGCTTTTCTGGATTCCCTTTCCCACTACTCATGGTATAGGTGCTTCCAAAGCACCTTGTTATTGTTGGGTCTGTAATCAAAGGAGTGAGACTGATACAAAGCGAAGGTCAAGTAAAACTCTATTTCTCACCAAGCATCGAGAATCAAACTAACCAGCCAGGACCCTCTTTTACAAAGAGGCGACCTCTCTCTGCCTTACAGACTAGCTTTTAAGGGCAAAGGCCACGTGGTTGGGCCTGGCCAATGAGATTGTAACACACAGAGAAAGCTGTACAGTCATGCTAGGTCACACATAAGTGACCAACTGAATTACAATTTACCCTATAGTAGATATTTGAACTAGCCTATCACCTTGGTCAGAATTGGCGCCCAAAAGGCACCCAAAGGGCAGGGCCCATACTCCTTGTAGCTAGGGAGACAGTATATGCCCCCACTGATTGGATACCTCCACCTGGCCTGACCCACCCTTGTATTTGGGCTTTGTTACCTGGGACTGGTTTCTGGGACTTGTTTTTAAGTAAGTTCCTGGGGGGGGGGGGTGGGCAACAAAATCACTGTTTAACCGGATGGAGCTGCTCTGGTTAAATAGGCCCTTACAGTTAAGTCTCTATCATGGCACTAACCACACTTACCTGATTGTTCCTATGTTTGCTTCCCCCATTAGAACTGCAGGCTCCCTGAGTACAGACAGCATATCTAAGTCACCCATAAGCTCTCAGGACAGGGCCCGGCAGAACAGAAATCAACAACCACACAATTGTGACATGTGTGGGATCTGTGTAATTTACCATCCTGCTTCAGAGAGATACAGAAAGCATTTGTATGTTAATAGATCCTGGGACGCCTGGGTCACTCAGTAGAGTAAGCATCTGTCTTAGGCTCGGGTCAGGATCCCAGGTTCCCAGGATCAAGTCCTGCATCAGGCTCCTTGCTCATAGGGAGCCTGCTTCTCCCTCCATCTGCTCTGCCTGCCACTCCCCGTTTATGCTCTTTCTCTGAAAAATACATAAATAAAATCTTAAAAGAAAATAGATTTCTCCCTTGGGGGAATCAATCATCCAATCAATCATAACTGAGAACAGTAGATCTTTGATTCCCAGTCTGGGTTTTTAAATCATAGAAACCTAGGGCAGGGAAAAACTTTCGAGAGTACCACATCAAGCTGGGGAGGGGCATATACTACTCTCAAGGAATGTGCATGTCTTAAAAAAAAAAAAAAAAAAAAAAAAAGCTTATTTAACACTGTAAGTTTACATTTGGGAAATTTAAAGAATCTTACTTTGCTATGTTTTGGACTAGAAATCCCAAAAAACCTTGGTTGGTGTGCATATATATGCATCAGTTGTATCATGGGGAGGACAATCGGAACTGCATAGGGCAACACCAAGTATCTGTTTATCAAAAGGAGGCAGGTTACTAAACTGCTAAAGGAGGCAGGTTACTAAACTGCTAAACAATGGTCTGTTTGCAACTTCACATACAGATCTGCCACTGCAAAGAGAGCGGTGTTCAAGGTTACAGGGCTAGGAGGCAGCACAGGCAGTCTCCACCTCCAGATTAGTTCTCCTCCACTGCTCCATGCCTGACTATGGCCTTGTGCAGAGAAGTGGCTCAGCCCCAGGATGGGAGAAGCACTGGGTGAGGACTGAGAGATGGATGATATGGTGTGATCTTGGGCAAGCCAACATTTGAGACTTGTTTCCTCATATGTGAAGTGGAGAAGATAATATTCTGCCACCCAGGGCTGCTGACAGATCAAAAAAGAAGGTCCTTTATAATTTAAAAGAGGCCTTGCTGGCATTTAAATCATCCAGCTTACAAAAGAGTAGGCACAATTAAAGCAGTAAATGTAGACACTGCAATCACCACAGCATAACCACAAAGGATTTCCAGATGAGTAGGAAAATCAATGCTAATTAGAACTTCCTCACTACTTCTTAGTCAGAGGG
This sequence comes from Neogale vison, assembly GCF_020171115.1. Classification (NCBI taxonomy): domain Eukaryota; kingdom Metazoa; phylum Chordata; class Mammalia; order Carnivora; family Mustelidae; genus Neogale; species Neogale vison. The sequence goes on from NC_058096.1 coordinate 95,034,574, forward strand.
TAATGGTGTAAGTGGGTAGCTACACAGAAAAAAAGAAATGTAAACTGGATTTACTTGTTAAACTATAAACCAGGATAAATTTAAAATAGAAGGTAGACTTAAATTTTGAAAGCGAAACCGCACACGCAGTGGAAGAAAACCTGAACGAAGTCTTCTAAAACCTAGAAATGGGGAAAACTTTTCCAACTGCGGCTCAAAATCCTGAAGTAATGGGGCGCTTGAGTGGCTCAGTGGATTAAGCCTCTGCCTTCAGCTCAGGTCATGATCTTAGGGTCCTGGGATTGAGCCCCCCAACAGGCTCTCTGCTCAGTGGGGAGCCTGCTTCCCCATCTCTGCCAGGCTCTCTGCCTACTTGTGATCTCTGTCTCTCTCTGTCAAATAAATTAAAAAATCTTTAAAAAAATTCTAAACTCATGAAGAAAAGATTAGTAGATTTAATTACATAAAATATGGGGGAAAGACAAGTGACAAATTGAAAAGAAAATGTGCAACATGCATCACAGATGAGGGTTTAATAGCCTTATTATGGAGGGAGCTTCTAAAAATAAAGAATAAAAAGACCAAGAATCCATATATCTCCTACAGATATCAACAGGTGGCCCACAGAAAAAAGAAATGCAAACGGTCCTTACCTTTGAAGTGGCACTCATTCTCACTGCTAAGAGAAATGAAAATCTAAGCTATCTTGAAAACCATGTCTCATCTATCAGATACACCAAAAAATGTAAAATGGACACTATACTCTGTTGGTAAGTCCACAGGAAAATGGACATTTTCATACATTGCTGGCAGGAATGATAGTGGAGGGAGGGGAATTTGGCAATATGTACTGAAATTCCACATTCATTTATCTTTTTACATAGGAATCTCACTTCTACGAATCCACTCCAAAGATCTGACAGCAAAAATAAGAAAAGACATGTACAGGAGGTTTTTCATTACAGCACTCATTATAGTAAAAGGTTGGAAACAACTCAAATGCCCATCAGTAGGGAACTAACTGATTGAATAAACTATGCTATATTCACAAAGAAGTGACTGATTCCAGGATATTATTAAGCGAAAAAAAGATAATGTACAGTAAGCTATCATTTAAATAATAGTATATACCTTTATAAAAAATGGATGGATAAACAATAAATTTCTTCTTAAATGGCTATGTGCAGGGAGAGAGAGGCCCTGGAATGAAGAGGACTAATGCATACTTTGTAAACGTAATTTATTTTAGACTTTGGAACCTTGTAAATATTTCATTGAATTATAAAATACAAAAGACTTTAAGTTTTAAAAATCCAAAGTAAAATGAAACAAATAAACCTGTATATGAAGTTTGTGTCAAAACCAGAGAAAGATGAATCATTTCCAGTGGCTTTCAAACATAGGACTTCTTTCATTCCTAGTGGGATATACCATAAGGACAAAAAGAACTGCAAAACGATCTTTTTTTGTTTTGATTTATTTGACAGACAGAGATCACAAGTAGGCAGAGAGGCAGGCAGAGAGAGGGGGGAAACAGGCTCCCTGCTGAGCAGAGAGCCCGATGTGGGGCTCGATCCCAGGACCCTGGGATCATGACCCAAGCTGAAGGCAGAGGCTTTAACCCACTGAGCCACCCAGGAGCCCCCAAAACGATTTTAATTGCAAGATAATTATATTATTGGTAGTAATATTGGTATTGTTTTTTGAGGGACAATTATGCACACATTGTGAGGTAAAGCAAGCAAGTACTTATGTTGGTGTCACTGAAATTTTCGGCAGGGAGAAAGTAAACAGGATGATACAACAGATGAGGTAAAAATCTGTCATGCTAAATTTGAACTGGAAGTATCAATATAAATTTCTTAAGTATTTTGAAAAACAAACATGTATTTCCTTGCTCTGTCCACTTAAAAGGCCAAGAAACAATGACCAACACGGTAGCAGTGAACATGACTAACACCTAGAGCACGATCCACAGCTCCTTGGAGAAATGTATGATTCCAGATCTGGGGAAGAAAATTTGGGAGAGCTAGAACATCTTAGCATACTAGAAACCAAGAAAGCAATAAAACATTAATGAGGTTATATTACAGTACTCAGGAACCAAGTTGAAGAGGCTTCAATTGGCCAAATATGGGACCATTTGAGAATCAATAAAAGTAATTATAATGGCTAAAACATATCAAATATTTTAACTTGAAAAATTATTACATAATGGAAAAGAAGTATGTACTTATCCTACCTTCCTTATAGGAAGGAACTGTACCTTGAGGTTAATAGGGAAAGTACCTCTTTTAGGTGCATTCCAGCCAATAAATGAAAAAAAAATGTTAAGAGTTTCCCCATTTGACACCCCTAGGGAAATAATGAATCTAGGCAGTGGTCATCAGTGGTGCTAACATAACAAAAAGAGGAAAGCTAACATTATATTACTCTTAGTAGATGTACACAATGACAGCTATAAGTATTCTAGCCAAAAAAAAAAAAAAATCAAACTTGAATCTAATATTTGATTAAGCTTCTAGATCTAACTTGCAATTCACAGGAAACACAGCAAACAGAGGAGTATGTTAAATGATACCACTGGGATTGTAGATGTGTGTGTCATGGAAATACAAATCGTAGAAAATTCTACAGAACAAATGATTCAATTTGATCAACAAATAAATTGGGGACTAGGGCGTAGGGAGAGAGGAAGGGGAGTTAGAATCTCTAGGTTAAAGGAGGCTTTAGAGACATCATTTCATTGCACACTTGGACCTTATTACAACCTTGATTTGCACAATTTAGAAGTTATGAAGTATATGGGGAAATTGAGCCCTGCTTGGATGTTGAATTACAGTAAGAAAATACTGTTCAGGGGTGCCTGGGTGGCTCAGTGGGTTAAAGCCTCTGCCTTTGGCTCAAGTCATGATCCCAGGGTCCTGGGATTGAGCCCCGCATCAGGCTCTCTGCTCAGCACGGAGCCTGCTTCCTCCTCTCTCCCCCCACTTCTCTGCCTACCTGCAATCTCTGTCAAATAAATAAATTTTTTTTTTTTAAAAGAAAAAATACCGTTCATTTGGGGTGCGTGGGTGGGTCAGTTGGTTAAGCAACTGCCTTCAGCTCAGGTCATGATCCTGGAGTCCCAGGATGGAGTCCTACATCAGACTCCCTGCTGAGCAGGGAGTCTGCTTCTCCTGCTGACCTCTCTCCTCTCATGCTTTCTCTCTCATTCTCTCTCTCTCAAATAAATAAATAAAACCTTTAAAAAAAAAAAGAAAAAGAAAATATTATTCATTTGGTATAAGTGCGATAATAGCAGGATAGTTATACTTTAAGAGTCCTTATTTTTTAGACACTAAAATTTAAAGAAACAAACAGAAGTGTATGGATGCAATGAATAATAAATGAACAGTGACATGAAAAGGCAACATACTGAAAGGGAGAAAATATTTGCAAATCATGTATCTAATAAACTCATACCAATAGCAAAAAAAAAAATCCAATTAAAAAATGGGCAGTCTGAATAGACATTTTTTCTAAGAAGATATACAAATGGCCAACAGTGATTATTAAACAATGATCATTAATCATCATTGAAATACAAATCAAAACCACAATGAGATATCACCTCATACCTGTTAAGATGGCTGTTAGCAAAAAGACTAGAAATAAGAAATGTTGGTAAAGATACAGAGAAAAGGGAACCCTTACTCATTACTGATAGGACTGTAAACTGGTGTAGCCACTGTGAACAACAGTAAGGAGATTCCTCAAAAAATTACAAACAGAACTACTATATGATCCAGCAATTCCAATTCTGGGTATTTACCCAAGGAAAATGAAAACACTAAGTCAAAAGGATATATGTACCACCATGTTCACTGAAGCATTACTTACAGTAGCCCAGAAATGGAAACAACCTAAACGTCCACTGATGGATAAAGACATTGTGATATAAACACACAATGGAATATTACTCAGCCATAAATAATGAAATATTGGTATTTTTTTTATAAGGATGGACCTCAAGGGCAATATGCTAAATGAAGTAAGTCCCAGAAAGACTAACACTGTTGATCTTTCTTATATGTGGAATCTATCTATCTGTCTATTCACCAAGACTATATATTTGAAGAACAGCTTGGTGGTTGCCAGAGGTCCTATGTGTGGAGGGCCAGCAGGTAGGGAATGGGAGATAAAGACCAACTGTTAAACAAAAGAAGAAAGGAAACATGATACTCTCTTTCGCCCTAAATGAGGCAGGAAGGGAAAAGCATAAACAGGAAAAACACGAAATAAAAATAGGGGAAATAGATTCAAATAATAGTAATTGGTATTACCAATTATTATTACCAATTACCAATAATTGGATTGCCAATAATAATTGGTAATCACAGGGAATGTAAATATTCATACAATGGAAAAACCACAGAAATCAAAACAAACTTACCAGATCTCTACGAATCAACACAGAACTCATGAACAGGGGCGCCTGGGTGGCTTAGTGGGTTAAAGCCTCTGCCTTCAGCTCAGGTCACGGTCTCAGGGTCCTAGGACCAGGCCTCGCATGGGGCTCTCTGCTTAGCAGGGAGCCTGCTTCCCTTCCTCTCTGCCTGCCTCTCTGACTACTTGTGATCTCTGCCAGATAAATAATCTTTAAAAAAAAACCTCATTAACAATTGTACTCTGTATAAAAGAAATTCAAAAGGATATATATAGGTTGGGACCACTTTGTAAACTATAACAGGACACAGAACAATGTTATATATTATTTACGGATACAAATACATGTAGCAGAATTTGAAAGTAAGAACATACACAAAATTAAAAAATTAAAAAACCAGGTAGGTTAAAAAAAAAACTTTTCAGTTCATAGAGATGCTGGAAGGCAAAGAAATTTGAGAATCTTTCAGCCCTTCAGAATAATGACTTTATTCTTTTTTTTTTAAGATTTTATTTATTTATTTGACAGAGAGAGACACAGGCCTGAGCACATATTAACGTGAAATTAACTTTGAAAACTAATTTTAAACATTTGAATAACACACGAGATCATTTGGAAGGATCACTCTAGAGGAAGAATGGAGGCATTTGGTGTCTGCAATTCTTAAACCTCACTGTACACTCCCAACAGGCAATTTCACCCCTCCCCATTATTACCACCTATGCACAGACCAGTGGACATCTTCACTTAAACCCATCCTCAGGACATCTTGTGGAACACAAATTCAGCATAGCCTAAAATTAACTTTCCCCTTACTCCTGCCTTCTCCTATTGTGATCAGCAAATGCAATCTTCTAGCCAATTATGTCACCCTCAACACTTTTCCCTACCACCAAGTTCCAGGTTTTATCCTCTGAACTCTCAAACTCTGTCTACTTCTTCCCATCTCCTCCAACACCCCAATGCTACCCACCATAGCCACAGGATACTGCTATATAACTTCCTGTCTCCTTACATCTATGACCACTCTGAAAACCGTTTTCCAAAATGCAGCCATAGATCTTTTTCAAAATGGTCATCTCACGGGATCACATTACTGTTCACTCAAAATTCAGTAGCTTCCCATTCTCTCCAGATTAAAACGTGTTTTTCTGTTCTGCATGGGCTGGTTTCCACCTTACCTTTCCAAATTCTCCTCATAACCACCACTCTATTCCAGATGTACTCTCTACCAACCAGTTTCTTAGTGTGCTGAGAACTTCACCTATGATGTTCTGCCTGAAACACCCTTTACCCAGTTACAACCATGTCTGCTGTATGTCAGCTCAAATATTTCCTGTTACTTTGACTAGATCAAATTCCTTTTAGAAACGCCTCTCCTGGCGTCTTCTTCCTGCCTTGTCTTCAGCGTTTTTGTTCGTAGAGCAGCCAATAGCAAGGTCTTCAGGAAATGCCAAAATTGGGCATCCTGCCCCCAACTTCAAAGCCACGGCTGTTATGCCAGATGGCCAGTCCTCAGCCTATCTGACTACAAAGGAAAATATGTTGTGTTCTTCTTTTACCCTCTTGACTTCACCTTTGTGTCCCACGGAGATCATTGCTTTCAGTGACAGGGCAGAAGAATTTAAGAAACTCAACTGTCAAGTGATTGGTGCTTCGGTGGATTCTCATTTCTGTCACCTGGCATGGATCAACACACCCAAGAAAGAAGGAGGACTGGGACCCATGAACATTCCCTTGGTATCAGACCGCAAGCATACCATTGCTCAGGACTATGGAGTCTTAAAGGCTGATGAAGGCATCTCATTCAGAGGCCTCTTTATCATTGATGATAAAGGCATGCTTAGGCAGATCACTGTAAATGACCTACCTGTTGGCCGCTCTGTGGATGAGACTCTGCGACTGGTTCAGGCCTTCCAGTTTACCAATAAGCATGGGGAAGTGTGCCCAGCGGGCTGGAAGCCTGGCAGTGATACCATCAAGCCTGATGTCCAGAAGAGCAGAGTATTTCTCTAAGCAGAAGTGAGTGCCGGGCCATTTCAGGGCTGGGCTGTAGTGGGTGGCCATGAGAACAAAATCTCTTTTGTACTATTGTTATGCTTAAAACACAAGACTTTAGACTTTGTGCAGATGTGGTATGGGATGGGACAGGCCTTTCCTGCAGGGGTTGGGGAGTCCAGCCTTTCTTCTCTGGAGAGAATGGCCTGAACTGGGTTACAGGGCAGGCCAACTGTGATGTACAGTAGCAGGGCAACACTTTTGATCTTCTGTTGTTTCTATTAAACTTGAACTGAGGGGAAAAAAAAAAAAAAAACGCCTCCTTTGTTGTACTCAACAGTTTGTATGGCATTATTTGGCCAGTGTTTCTCTAACCAGAGTAGGCTGTTGTTACTCCCTTGTATCCACAATGCTCAACAAAGGAATCTCAGGTAGATCTTGGTTACTGCTGGTAAAAAATGTGAACAACTCAAACAGAGCAGTTAAGAGGATATTACAGCTGTCTGGAAAGAACAAAGGAGTTGCTGCACTACAGCAGTAATGTTGGAGGGTGCTTCAACAAGTTCTTAATGATCAAGAGAATTGACACTCTTGATGAAATTATTCCCAATATTCCCAAAACCAATTATGTAAATCTGTACATTAGTCTGTAATAGTCAAGACATTATTTTGCAACATGTTTCTACTGCTATCAGGGTCTACCGCCCAAGTACCTGAGATAGTGACACCACGTTTAGGTTAAACGTAGAAAAAGACACATTACTTGGGACCACTGGAAAATAAGAAAATTGATAATGCTCTAGTACCTCCCTCCCGTTATTCTCTATCTCTCACAATCTGGAGTTTTGCCAAACCATTCTATTTGCTCAGAGGCCACTTTATTTGGAGGAAAGGGTCTATCCACTGAGAACAAAGCAATAGTTAACCACTACTTTTAGAATTACCAGGAAGGAGACTTGAGAAAAGGAGAAGACATTCCAATTATCTTGAGTAAATTATTTTTTGGACAAGGAACACAGCAGCAGATTTAGTGGAAAAGATATCAAGAGTTCTGATTCGAAGATTTTGAGTTTCTAGTGCCTGTAAGGCATCTGGTTCGAGACGTCTAACAGGCAATTAAACACTGGTTTAGTGTGGTACCACGCTCACCCATAGAGCTTTTATGCGAACCAGGGAGTCAGCATCCTCTGAAGCAGAGGGCAGGAGTGACTCAATATGAGCATGTATGTTTGAAAACTGTTCTAAGCACTCAGAACTGCATTAACAAACTGTAAAAATGTTTAAGACTGCCATGAGAATTTTAAGTATTTCACTATATAAAGTCATACACAATACTGTGTTTCACTATTTCCTATACAACACTACATATTTTAATTGGAGGACATCCATAAAAGGAATAAATTTCAGAAATCCTGAAAAAATTCTACCAGCTATAGCTACTTAAATATTACTTACAAAAACTATCAAAGGAAAGCCCAGAATCATGTAAATGGCATATACTTAAATAAAAGAGGTGGAAGCTTAACATACAGGGTATAATGCTTTTTATTCGCCAATAAACTAAAAGTCCATTTCTAGCTGTTTCCTTCGTTTTATTAACAAGCAAAACCCTGTAAGGGGCAGCTTCATTCACCTAGTCTTCAGACTCAGATCCATCTTCATCTTGACTAATCTGGAAATAACGAAGTTCGTAAGTTTCCTTGTCAGATGCAACCACACGAAGCCAATCACGAAGATTGTTCTTCTTAAGGTATTTCTTGGTAAGATATTTCAAATACCTTTAAAATCAAGACATGAATCTCATTAGTAAATACAATTATCTACTATGCAAAGGCTTACTATATAAAAAGCACTTGTATTCATCTTTAATGTTCCCTCCAAAATATTTGTATCCAACATTGTTCAAGGTTGCTGGGGATCTAGTAAGGTAGCCACTCAACCCCAATTACAATCAGTTGATGCCCTACAAACCATATTCTCCCATCTCCCTAATAGAAACATCCTTTATATTGACACTAAAAAGAGCAAAAGCAGCTTCCTCATCAGTTTTATTGCCATAACCAGATTACCTTTTAATATACAATTTCATTCCTTAGATGCATTATGCACTAACATGTCAACATTCCTTTCACTACTATCAACCTCCCTAACTTCATTCCCATGATCAATAAAAGGAAACCTACAACAGGGCTAAATTCATTTACAAGTTCAGGATTATCGACATACTTCCAACTAACGTATGGCTCAGTCATTGTCGGGGACCGCCTCGGCCGGGAAAATCCCCGCCATTACAAGATGGCGCTTGGCTCACTGCCAGCAAAATACGCTCAAGTAAACAACGAACGTTCTGGTGAAGCCCACCTAAAGGAGGACATAGTCATTGGCTGTTTCAAATTTAATCAGCATAGTAAAAGGACTCTCATTGGCTCTCCCCATTGCTTGGCCCCTTATTGGTCACCCTGCTCGCTGATTGGGCATGTAAACGTATGTAAGTGTGTAGACTTGCGGAAATAAAGAGAGAGATGATACATCTGAACTGGGGCTTCTTGTCGTCCTTGCGGGTCGAGGGCGACAAGTCATAAAAGCTTTCAACATGGTCTAATTTCATCACTCCAGCCATTCGCTTCAACTTACACTTTAAATTCTGGACTATCAAGCAGTCCTTGAACTTCCCTGTTCTTAACGCTGTTCCCTTTGCTAGAATACTTCATTCCACAGGCAACACTACTCATCTCAGGTTCTCCACAAATTCCTATGCTCTATCTTTTATCTTCAACACAGCAAATACAGCATTGCATTTTATAATAATAATGTGCATGTCTGTCAAGTCCTTGTGAACATAACCTTTCACCCCCAAATCCCTAGTGAATTCATAATCACAGATAACATGCACTTCTACTTTAGTCCGAGCCAGCATGGGATCACCTATTCTCGCAACAGGCTCAGTCTTCAGCTTCCACCACCAAATCTTTTTCAGCCATAATCATGAATCCTCTAATTTGCATGTCTCACTCCAGCACTTCATTTAGATGAGATTTCCTCAACTACTTTATCTATTATCAACCCTGAAATCCTCTTTATGCATTTACACAGCACTTGTCAACTAGTTAATACCTTATCATTTCTTTCCACTAGAATTGGAGCTCCTTAGTAATAGGTACTTGCCTGGTTGGCTATCCAGTCCTACAAGAGTACTGCCATGTAAGTATTTAGTATTTGTTGAGTAAATTAGACGAACTAAAACCAGCAAAACATTAGACTTTACCTTTGACTGGCTGCCTCTACTAAATAAACCAACAAGACCTTAAAAACTGAGGTATAAGAAAACACTTACATTACTTAATTTGGGACATTACTTTCATGTTACACATCTGACAGGTTTCTTGCAACATCTTCCAAACACCTAACACTGCGGAGCACCTGGGTGGCTCAGAGGGTTAAAACCTCTGCCTTCCACTAGGGTCGTGACCCCAGGGTCCTGGGACTGAGCCAGGATCTCTGCTCAGCAGGGAGCCTGCTTCCCTTCCTTTCTCTGCCTGCCCTTCTGCCTACTTGTAATCTGTCTGTAGAATAAATAAATAAAATCTTTAAAAACAAACAAAAACACCTAACACTGTTTAAGTTTATATATAATTGGGTTTCAGGGACTACTATGCACTGGACAAGAGCCCTATATATAACTTTCCTATATTCCAGCAATAAATTACACTTACTGACAACCAGCCTAAGGAACTGGCCCAGTTACTGAACCCATTTTCCATTCACATGGGCCATTAATAAGTTCAAAACATTTCTGTTTGTATCTCCCTGACCTTATCACCACATCTACTCCTGCCTATGAAGAGAAAATACAAGGATTGTGTATTCTATAAAATATTCACAACTACCATAATTTCACTAAAGTATTACGGGAAACAAATACCAACCTTTTAGAGAACTGTTTCTCAGAAACAACTGTGATTTTATTCTTGAAGCGTTCAATGTGAACAACATTCCCCAGATTTCCAGTTTTTCCATTGACTTTAACCTTCTCCCGTAGAAACTGTTCCTGTTTTAAAATAGAAAACATGCAAAACTAGGGAAGAAAACCCTAGATATTCACTAGGGAAGGTACCCTAGGAATAGAGCTTAGGTTAAAATCAAGTATTACATACTTAAGTCATTAAGAACTCTATTACAATGATAAAAAACAAGCGGAGGAGAGCATTACTTACGAAATTTCCAGAATCAAAAATTCCATCTTCTACTGGATGGGTAAGGTCCAAATTAAATTTCCAGGTTGACTTCTTAGGTTTCTTGTCTTTCTGCTACAGATAGTTAACGTAATTACTACTATTCAATTTATTCACTTTGAATACAAAAACTTAAAAATCTGTAGCAGCCCAAAGATGTACAATGTACTGTGATGTTGTATTTCTATATACACAAAATAGTGCAAGATCTAAAAAACTGCTTCGTATCCATTGGGTATAGCCTTTCCCCCAGCCACACTGTGTGAAAGGGTTCCTTAAGTTTGTTTAAACCAAGTTTTTGTAAAATCCAGTGGGAATTTTCCCCACTTATCACCCAAGTGTCTCCAAAGTGCAAAAAGCTCGAAACATATGGCAAGCCCCTATTAGTTCTCTCATCAGGTAATTCCAAAGAATCCTACACATACAACCACAAAAGACTATTACAAGTCTATTGCTATTACTTTATACTGTTAATTAAAACCGAAACCCACCCAGGGCTGGTTTGGACCTCTAATCAAGCCATTCTGTCCCAATTATCAAGTTAAGTTTTATGGGCTTTCAATTATTTTCTAGACCACTGGCATTCAATTTTACATTATCAGGTACTGTTCACTATAGGCCAGGCCCTACGGGACACAGGGAATATATACTACCTTGCCCAAGCTCAATTATATGCCAGAATAAATTTATTAAATCCTTATTATATCTTTACAATAAAGTCTTATATCCTTATAATATATACATTATATCCTTATAATATAATCTTATATATAATCCTTATAATATGATATCCTCATAATATATATCCTTATAATAAAGTCTAGAAATTAAATCCTTACTTTGTTATATAGGTAAGGGAGAGGGGAACCTTTCCTGTAGAGACTTTTCAATTCAAAAAAATTTTAACATTAGTTTTCTATACCCCAAACTTAGACTAAAACACTTTACTTACACTTAACAAGTAAAATGCTGCTGTGGCTACTATTAATTAGCCTATTACTATTACATTCAGGCAATGTACTGCAAACAGACAGATCAGTAGAGGATACCATCTCCAAATTAGATCCACCCAAAAGTACACCACGTAGTAATGCCAGTTTGCTTTTAGGAAGCCGAGTAATTTGTGCCACCACCACCCCCACATATCCAAAACTTAATTGCTGACATATACCTATTCTTTCAAATGCTCTTTGTACTGGACTGAACATTTTACTGATTCCCTTGTTAATAACATAAACTCTCTGATGCACGCTTATATACACGCGAGTGTCAACTTTTATCTTTTAAAAACTTCCGTCATGAGGTAGTAAAGACACTTCTTCCCCAACTTAGTTCTGAAATTCTCTGAAACTTCTGTGGCCTCGGAGCTCCCTCCGCTCTAGCAAAGCCATCAGACCGATCCGATCACCCAATCTCCTTCCTGGCGCAAACGAATAGGCCAGCATCGGCGTTACCAGAAGCGAGACTGAAAAGCAACGGCCCAATGCTGCCCCATTAGGCCGGTTCATCGCTGTGAACCTCCTTCCCTGCGCTGCGACAACCACTCATCCAAACTTGGGGCCCACCTAGAACTCCACTAGACCGCGTGGCAGTCGCCAAGGGTCTCGAAAAAAGCTACTCAGAATTTTCACATCGTGCTTGTGCTCCTGACCCAGTCTCCATTTCTGCCGTCCCTTCGCCTCAAAAGTGGGCTCCCCAATTCGCCAGATGCAAAAATCATTTACATTGGGGAAACACGCTCCCACCAAAACCCCACTCTCACTCACCGGCGCCATCTTGAAAGGCGGTCTGGCGATCAAAGAGGAAGCTACCGTCGCGCGTCACGTAGTTATACCACGACGTGCTGCGTCACGCGCCGGGAGCGTAGGCTCGCCGCCTTCCGGAAGAGAGCGAGTGGAGGCCAGTAACCCGGGAAACCCGGGCCTGATCGGGGGAGGGTAGGCTTCAGATGCAGTCAGGTTTTCTGGGAGCGCCGGCTAGCGGCCGTAGTAAATTGATTGTTTTCCACCAATGACTACGTTCGTCCGTTGACTACAAAAGACTCCTCAGTTAGCGGAGGTGGCTCCCAGACGAACACGAGCGAGGGATGAAGGAATCATCTTTCACTAATCGCCTAGATCTTCTTTCCAATCAGGGCGAGGCAGTGTCTCAGGTTGCTCTGGGATCTTCTGTCTTACATTGTAATTACAATCCCACAGCGAAAAAGTTACTTCTATATTTGTGTTTTGTCTATGAGTCCTGTTTTCTAATTGACTGTTGAGGGAAATAACTGAGCCAAAATAAACTACGTTCTCGAGGGAAAAAACTCTTAAGAAACAGCAACAGTGTATTGCTCACTTGTTCACTTGTTGAGTTCACTGCTGCACTGCTGCTTCACTTTTATCAGGGGTTTTAGTTTACCCTGTGTAGAAATTAAGATGGAGTTACTCAGAACTTAGGTCAAGCTATGATGCAAGCAGTCAAGGGCATCGCAGCTAAGGACAGATGTCTTCCCAGCCAGCGCAGGCCGACCACACCAAAAACTGATAACCAGCGGAACCAGAGGAGGTCTGCAAAGGTCTAAGACTAATTGAATCCCTTCAAAAAGGGAGGATTTTTGCAGCAAACTGTCAAGATTTTCCAGATGCTGACTCTTTCATCTCTGACCACATCAAAAAGGCAACTGTCCTGAAGACCCTGCCCCAATACTCTCGGGAAAGCACAGAGATCTTCACTGCTTGAACATATTAAGTAGCAAGTGCTGAGAGCAGACCTAGACCGAAAGGAGGCCTTATCTCAACTGCACACTCAGAAAATGACTGCATTTGCTTCATTAACTTCCTACCACTTGTTTTCATCTTGGGCAATTCTCTTGTGATTTAATTTGTGTGATCTGTAAGAAAACAAGTTAAACACTAATAAAATGCCATTGTGTTTGGAATCCAGAACCTTCTGTATAATTATATTAGCCTTGCTTTATGATTGAATAAAGCTGCCATTATGGACAGACACAACTCCTATGTGCACCTTCATAGTGTGCTCATGACATTCTAGGACTCTCAACTTCCAACCAAAACACTTCCTAATTAAAATTCAAGAATGTTTGCTGAGACCGAGCTACTAAAATGCACAAAGGACATGAAGGTGGATGTGGGGTGGTGACAGTTTTGATGACAAAAGGAAAAAGCTTTTGAACTTTGAAGAATTTCAAGTTGACATCACATCAGAAAAATGACATGCTTCTCAATGTTTTACACTTTTTTAAAAAAGATTTTATTTATGTATTTGACAGACAGAGATCACAAGTAGGCAGAGAGGCAGGCAGAGAGAGAGGAGGAAGCAGGCTCCCCCCTGAGCAGAGAGTCCAATGTGGGGCTCCATCCCAGGACCCTGAGATCATGACCTGAGCTAAGGCAGAGGCTTTAACACACTTAGCCACCCAGACGCCCCTGTTTTACACTTTTTTATATGGAGGTGAAACTATCATACTTGGGGTCAGGGGTAGGGATGGGGTGGACTTTTGTTGTTCATTTGGAGACTGACCCTAGAAAGTGACAACTGCATATATCTTTTATGGCAGTCTTTAGTAATAGTGGAAGCTATGCTTTAATGAAGAATATAATATATAGGGTCAAATAGAGGTATTGAATTCCTGGGAGAAATCCATTTCAAGAAGATTTTTTTCATTGCTTACCTCAAGAACCATAATAATTCCACTTATTTCTCAAACATTAAGGTAAAAAAGGCAATTGGCATTTTCTCCTCAAGGGCTACTCAGTCTGCAGAGCAGAAATGATCCTTGCACTATTGGGTATTTTGAAAATAAGCCGTTAACTGTACTATTTTATTTCCATTGTTTTTGGTAGACTTCCATGTTATGACTGAAACAAAACAAAACCAAAAAACCCGTAAAGAACTGTTAAGTCATTTGTATAAAGGAGATATTGAAAACATGTGTTTCAAAATAGCTGGTAATCTCAAAATAAATAGAAACTATAGTGGGAAAAGAAAAGATTTCTCCAAATTAGGGGGAAAACCCTAAAAAGAATATTAACCAGAAATGCAGATGGTAAGATTAAATATTGTATATAACTTAGTGCTTCCCAAATTTTACACATATAGTATGAACACAATGCCTGTCAACAACCCTCTCCCAGATATTTTTATTTTGACAATGGATTCTAAAACATAAGAATTAAATATCTGAAAAGAGTCAATTTAGAATAAGGGGAAGTTGCTTTTCCAGTTATTCATATATAAGATATTGCAATAGATGATAGATATATTTCTAATATTCAGTCATTTGATCAACATGATTCTGGAGCTTGAATAAATAAGATAAAACATAGAGGGACACTATGGCAGATTAGATTCACTGAGAAACCCCTCCATATCCTAGCCACCTTAAAAAACTGGCTAAACCACAGTTTTATAATGTCCACTATATGATTAAGTTGGTGAAAAGCAAAAAATTTTTGGAAGCAGGAATGACAAAGTGTGCTCATATAGGTTTGGAACTAAGATTAGCCCTGCTCAAATAGCATGGAAAAGCCTCAACCTCAAAACGTTGTTTAAAGTGTGCTTGGACTGGTAGCGTTAGGCAGAAGCAAATTCAGATGCTATTTGTAGAGATGCACTTTTGATCCAGGCACAAAGGTATCCCTCCAATAAACTTACAGAAATATGAGCTGACAACTTTTTTAAATCACTAAAAACACAGGAAAACAAACACTATGAATGAAAATCAACCCCCCCAAAACCTATGGAATCAGATCAATATACATTGGAATTGACAAAATATAAAATAAGTGTCTTCAGTATATTTAAAAGCTATAAGTATTTAAAATATGTTAAGGGAGAGAGGAACAATCAAATTGGCTGGACTAAAAGAACGTAAGTTCTAGAAATTAAAAATAGAAAACCTCAGAAAGAGTGGGTGAGTTAAAGAAGAGAGTAGCCACAGCAGGGGAGAAAATTAGTGAATGGGAAATTACTTAGAATGCAACATAAAAAGAATGGGAAATTACTTAGAATGCAACATAAAAAAGCACTACCCATCTCCAGAAAAATAATTCTCAAATAACATTGTAGCAAAAACAGTCCAGTGGAAACAAACCGCACAGCTTTGACAAAGGATGTGCTCAGCCCAACTGTGCAAAACAATGAGGCACTGAGAGAAACTTACCACCACTGAAGAATATTGCTTTTAACTCCTCCAACTTTTAATGTTCTTTGTCAAATACTCATAAATGAAAGTTCAGAGCACCAGGTAGAGGAAATAGAAACTGAAATCACTGCTGTTTGTCCTCCCTTTACTAATTTTATTAGAAAGCATTAAAAACTATGAATAAAAAATTTATGCTTGCTTCACTGAACCTCTTCTCTGTGTACTTAGGAAAAACTTTAGTGATAATTTGTTCTTATTATTTCTAACATTAGAGAAATTTCAGAAGTAAGATTTTGTGTTAGTCCCACAGGAATTCTGAATAATTGATCAAACTTTAAAATAAGAATAAGTATTTAAGGGCTGTTCAGCCAGAGCAGCCCCACCTCGGTTGAACAGCCATTTTGTTGTTTATGCAGTAAAACTTAAATTGACACCCACCCCCCCTGCCAGAACTTACTTAAAAGTAAGTCCGGGAAACCAGTCCCAGGTAACAGCCCAAATACAAGCGTGGGTCAGGTCAGGTCAGGTGGAGCCATTTAATCAGTGGGGGTGCATACTGTCTCCTAGCTACCAAGGTGATAGGCTAGTTTCCATAGTTACTGTGGGGTGGGTTGTAATTCAATTAGCCACCTGTGTGTAGCCAAGCCCAACCACAGGGCCTTTGCTCTATAAAAGTTAGTCTGGAAAGCAGGGAGGGGTCGTCCTCTCTGTAAGGGGCGGCCCCAACCTGTCTGTTTGATGGTCAGTCTGATTCTGGATGCTTGGCGTGAAATAAAACTTTGTTTGACCTTCGCTTTGTATCAGTCTCACTCCTTTGACTATGGACCCATTATTGGGGGACCCAACAAGTATCTTTTTTAATTGCTTAATTTTTGTCATTTTTGTATTGTTATTTTTAGCTTGGTCATTCATCTACTGGTGGTCATTTAAAATTTTATTTTATATTATTATAAACAATACTTTAAGGAACTTCTTAAATTAACAAAATTAGTACCTTAAGCCAAAAGAAATGCTCATGGAAAGAAATACAGAGAGCAAAAAGATAATGCATAAAAATATCTAAAAGCCCACTTGTTTGGAAATAGCTATTTAATGCTTTGGGGGCATGGATGTTTGTGGATATGTATGTATAAATATAAATCATTTAGATTACACAAATAATTACATTCATTTATAAAAATTAGATGGCACTATACATGTTTTCTGAATTAAGAAATTTTTAGAAATAATCACCATACTTAAAATTGTAAAAATTATGAAAATAGTTCAAAGAACGCACACACAATTACACATATAAATACGTAAAAATCTGGATAAAATATATATAAATACATATGTATGTATTCATATTTATTCATATTTTTACCTATTAATAACACTTTGCCCTATTATTTATCATTTGTTTTCCTTTCTCTCCATCTATATCTACATCTATAAATTTTTGTGGGATGGTTTTCTTTTTTTTCTTTAGTGCTTGGCACATAATAGGTGCTTTTGTTTTGATTTGTTTTCAGTGTACCAAAATTCATTGTTTATGCACCACACCCAGTACTCCATGCAATAGGTGCTTTCCATAATACCCACCATGAGGCTCACCCCTCCCCTCCAAAACCCTCTGTTTCTCAGCGTTCACAGTCTCTCATGGTTTGTCTCCCGCTCCATTTTCCCCCAACTCACTTCTCCTCTCCATCTCCCAATGTCCTCTGTGTTATTCCTTATACTCCACAAGTAAGTGAAACCATATATTTTACTCGTATGTTTGACTTATTCACTCAGCATAATCTTCTCTAGTCCCATCCATGCTGATACAAAAATTTCTGATGGAGGCATAATACTCCATTGTATATATGGACTGTATCTTCTTTATCCGTTTGTCTGTTGAAGGGCATCTTCGCTCTTTCCATACTTTGGTGACTGTGGCCATTGCTGCTTTGAAAATTGGGGTACAGGTGGCCCTTCTTTTCACTACATCTGTATTTTTGGGGTAAATACCCAGTAGTGCAATTGCAGGGTCATAGGGTAGCTCTATTTTTAATTTCTTAAGGAATCATACTGTTTTCCAAAGTGGCTGCACCAACTTGCATTCCCATTAGCAGTGTAAGAGGGTTCCCCTTTCCCCACAACCTCTCCAACACTTGTTGTCTACTGTCTTGTTGATTTTGGCCATTCTGACTGGTGTAAGCTGGTATCTTAATGTGGTTTGATTTGAATCTCCCTGATGGCTAGTGATGATGAACATTTTTTCATGTGTCTGTTAGCCATTTGTATGTCTTCTTTGGAGAAGTTTCTGTTCATGTCTTCTGCCATTTTTTGACATGATTATCTATTTTGTGTGTGTTGAATTTGAGGAGTTCTTTATAGATCTTGTATATCAGCCCTTTGTCTGTAATGTCATTTGCAAATATCTTCTCCCATTCTGTGGGTTGCTTCATTGTTTTATTGACTGTTTCCTTTGCTGTGCAAAAACTTTTGATCTTGATGAAGTCCCCAAAGTTCATTTTCGCTTTGGTTTCTTTGCCTTTGGAAACATGCCTTGAAAGAAGTTGCTGTGGCCAGTGTCGAAGAGGTTACTGCCTATGTTCTCCTCTAGAATTTTGATAGATTCCTGCCTCATGTTGAGGTCTTTGATACATTTCAAGTTTATCTTTGTCTATGATGTAAGAGACTGGTCGAGTTCATTCTTCTATACATAGCTGTCCAATTTTCCCAGCACCATTTATTGAAGAGACTGTCTTTTTTCCACAGTATATTTTTTCCTGCCTTGTTGAAGATTATTTGACCATAGCGTTTGTGGGTTTGTTTGTTTGTTTTTTTTAAGATTGTATTTATTTATTTAACAGAGAGAGAGAGAGAGAGAGAGAGAGAGAGAGATATCACAAGTAGGCAGAGAGGCAGGTAGAGAGAGGGGGAAGCAGGCTTCTTGCTGAGCAGAGAGCCTGATGGGGGGCTCGATTCCAGGACCCTGAGATCATGACCTGAGCCAAAGGCAGAAGCTTAACCCACTGAGCCACCCAGGTGCCCCTGGGTTTCTTGATAATCTTTTCGTTTTTTTATTAAAATGTTCTGTTTAGGCTATTTCTACTAAGGTTGACTCTTATAACCATATTTTCCTGAGAAATTATACCATATATCATTTAGTTTTTCAAATTTGAATAGAATTTGTTTTATTTTTATTTCCTCTGAATTATTAGTCATTCCTCCTATTATTTCTCATTTTTTATATTTGTGTTTTCTTCCTCCACTTTAAATAAATTGGCCGGGAGTTTGTTTTGTTAATTTTTCAAAGGACCAGAATTTTATTTTTTAATGTGGTATCTTTCTATTCCCCTCACTAATTTCTGCTTTTATATTTATTATTTCTTCCCTTGTGCTCTCTTTTTGGTTTGTTTGCTGCTATTTTTCTGGTTGTTTGACTTAGGACTTTAATTTAACTTATGTTCATTCTTTCATTTTTATTGATACAGGGGTTAAGTCTACATATTTTTTTTTCCTACTGCTTTATATAGATTCTGATATACAGTGGTTTCACTTACCATTGTATTTCAGGAATTGCTTCTGTTTGTATTACCCTTTTCAGCATAGAATTACATAACAGGTCTTTAAATTTCCAGGTAGAAGAGTTTTCTTATTTTTCAATTTTGCTTTTTTTTTTTTTTTAATTTCACTTGGAATTGGTATCAGAATGCTATTTTAAATATTTCTACCATATAGAAACTATTGCTTTTTGTGTCCTAAATATTCATTCTGAAATTTCCATTTGCCTTTGAAAAGGTATATTCCTTAATAACAGAGTGTTATTGATATGTATGTAAAATCTCCAAAAGATTTATCTCATTGATTGCACAGCAATTAAAATGAACTACAGAGACAACAATTTTAAGTGAAACTCATATGCATAACTGTGATCGAAGAATAACCCAACAAAGTGTTAGGTAGGTGAGTTTCCATTCTCCTAATTAAAATCTGTGCTAGGAATCTGATGGCAACTGAGGTTGCCAAGCTTTTTCCGCCCTCCAAAACACTGGGACACAAGTTGACATGCCCAGAGTGTGGCCCCAAAATTATTTTAACTGGATCCAGAAATAAATCTCAAATTGGATAATGAATTAATGCAACCTTGTAGGTGGGACCCTTTTAGCCCAAACACACCTAGTGGTTGCAACTGATCCTGCTGAATATATCAGGGGAGTGTTAACATACCTCATCTTGTGCTTTGCTTGACTGCACTTCACAGATACTTGTTTGTTGCTTTGTTGTTGTTCTTGTTGTTGTTTACAAATTGAAGGTTGTAGCAACTGAGTCCAGCAAACCCATCGTTTCTTCCAACACCATTTGCTTACTTCGTATCTCTGTGTCACATTTTGGTAATTCTCACAATATTTCGCTTTTTCATTATTACCATATTTGAATTGCTGAAATCACATTAAACTTTAATGGTTTGGGGATTGCTTTTTATGGATGAACAAGGAAAGCAGGTTTCTTGAGATGGAATTTACTCCTAGTGAAGATGCTGTAACGATTACTGAAATGACGATAAAGGATTTAGAATATAAAAGTTGACACAGTAGCAGCAGTGTCTGAGGTTTGAGAGGATTGACTCCAATTTTGAAAGAAGTTCTACTATGGGTAAAATGCTATCAAACAGCATTGCATGCCTCAGAGAAATGGTTTATGAAAGGAATAATTAATGCAGCAAATTCCACTGTTGCCTTATTTTAATACTTTGCCAAAGTCACTCAACCTGACTAGTCAGCAGCCATCAACACTGAGGCAAAACTCTCCACCAACAAAAAGATTTTTCAATTTTGCTTTTTTTTTTTTTTTTTAAATTTCACTTGGAATTGGTATCAGAATGCTATTTTAAATATTTCTACCATATAGAACTTGCTGAAAGCTCAGATAATGGTTAGCATTTTTTAGCAATAAGGTCTTTTTAAATTCATGTATGTACCTTGCCTTTTTAGACATAATGGGATTGCACACTTAACAGACTAGAGTATACTGTAAATGTAACTTTTACATGTACTGGTAAACCAGAAAATTCATTTGACTCTCTTTGTTTTGATATTTGCTTTATTGCAGTGGTCTGGAACCCAGCCCACAATATCTCTGCAGTACACATGTAGATATTTTAAATTCCTAGTGGAACACATACTTTAGGTAGATAGTATGAGTTCTAAATGTGGCAATTCCACAGAACACCTATTTGGATAGAATTTAATTACAAGATTGGGGATGGAGGAGAGGAGATTAAGACAGGCTGACACATAATAAATAATTAGCTTTTTCACTCTTCTTTTTTTCCTCCCATGCTTCCCTCTGGGAGACCAGGCTACTGATATTTGCAAATGGCAAAAAGAATGGGACTAAGAGCTGGAAGACTCTAATCTGGTACTTCCTTTATTGCGCAATTATCTCACTGGATTTGGAAAGGTATGGATATCAGTAATATTGGCCATGGATATGAGGTCACAACTGCCATGGTAGTCTTTTGGCATGATTCATATGCCAGAGTGGGAGATGTTCTAGAATGGTACAGTGTGTAAAAGGAAGAAACGGTTGGGCAATCTAGAGATAAAACTGTCCAAATGGTGTAGATTACACATAGGATTGGAAAAAGGATGAAGGGTTTGCTTCAGGGACTCATCACACCATTCATATCACTGTGGGAAGAGGAAAGCAATGTTGGTAGAGAACACCTGAGTCTGGGAGATCAGGGGTAGGGGAGGGACATTAATTGCTCTTGCATTAAATGTCTTTGGAAGAATGCAAGGAAAAAGATGAAGATGGGAATATGTTTTCACTCTTGTAACTACAGAATTTTGAACCATGGGACTATTTTACATATTTTAAAACTATTAAAAGCTTAAAAATAAAACAAAATTGTACTCAAATATAGAACTAAATTTAAAAATTAACATTCTTAGCCATAAAGCTAGGGCGTTCTCTAGTAAGGATTCAGACTATAAAAACATGGTGAAGACAAGTTAGATTTTAATAGTGCTAAACACATTAATCCACACTGTTTTCTAGTACGAAATGGTTTTAGGAATGTATATGTACAAGAATAGGGCAAGTTGTTAAGTTGACTTTATTTTTATTTAATATAACTGATGAAGTTACCAGACAAATATATCTAATGTAACAAAAAGTTACAATTGATGTTCATTATCTATAATGTAAAGGATTTCAATATTTTAGTATAGCCAAAGACAACATTTGAATTTTACCCATTTCTGAAATGTAAAATGCACAATTATAATATCCATATTACAGATCTTACGATTTTAAAGTTTTAGCTAAAACATGAGTCTCTGTAGATAAAAGCAAGAATTCTCCTATACCTAAAACCAAGTGTGTTATTAATATTGTGCCACTGGATTAGACAATGCCATTTCAACTATTTCCCTTTTGGAGAGGAGAACACAAGTACATAATAGTATGGAACTAGTCATTTTCATTGTTCTAGCATAGAACTAGTATTTGCATTATATTTTATAACAAGCACAAGAGTGCTTATTTATAGTAGGTATTAACCATAATAAAGAATTCCTCTCAAGAAAGATCATAACTATGACTCACAACAAGCTGTACAGTCATCACTGAATACAGTTTAGCATCCAGTTTTTAAAAAATATAGTCTCAAACTAAGATTAAATCTAAGTCTATCAATACCAAGAAATAGTGTTAGGGACTTCTTCATATAAATAAAAGAACCTCTCTCTCAATTGTAAAATGGGTTTCACCCAATTCTAAGGCGAGAGGAATAGTGGTGGTTGGTAAAGTTTGGCAACAAGTATATTTCTAGTAGGTGAAAGCCTGATATGCATTGCTATAAGATGCATCTTTGACATAAGGAAAACTAGCTAATTAGATGTAGCAGCACTTTTCAGGCACTTGACCTCACTTTGTAGTTAAGTTGATGTCTAGATGTATACTTAATGGAGAAACATTAAATTATATAGTGACTTCAAGTCATGTTCTCACAGAACATCTGTGTTCCATAAGCTAAATCCAAATGTTCCCTGCTAAAATCAAATAATGATGCCATATATCCAATTCAGGGGAAAAAAATTTAATAGAATAAAGTTAATAGATTGAATTTCCTCAATTTTAAGATTTTTTTCCACAATAAATTTTTCATAGCCTTTGTTGTCTATTACTTGTCTGAATGCAGGAGGAAAAAAAGACTTAAAAACTATAAAATATTATGCCTAAGTTAGAAAATTTTAGTCTGTTGATCAGTTCAATATAACACATGGTTTATGGAAATATGCTTATAGTTTGCTCTTATTTTGCCTAAGAGCCCCATTTTCTCATAGTAAATTTGTTTCCAGTTCATACTATAGAATTCAGTATGTAAACATTTTCATGTACACAAAAGAGCATTATGAATTTTTGATCTGTTGTCCTTAAATATGTTTGAGAGCCACTATATCTTTCTCTGGCTCTAAAAACTATCTTTGGGGTCCATGCCAAAGGAATGCTTTCAGGTATATCATTAAGGTTTGGGTTCTAAGATAAGACTACCAAATTCTAAAATGAAAAAAATATGGCAAGATTCCAGTATAGATGTGACCAGTGCTCCCATTTTTTTTCTTTAATACTTAGCATATAGGTTAAGTATGTTGATGTTAAGGATTTTTCTATTTGCATGTATCATTGTATTATAATTTGGGAAATTTTTGCAATATATTTTCAGGCAGTTAGCTTTAAAATAATGCAACTTCAGCTCTTAGCACAAACAGCCCTGAGAACAATGCATTCAAATTACAGCTCAACTAGAAATAATCTAATTGAGAAACTTTAGTTACAAAACAAATTCTGGAAAAGTTGTAAATTAAAAAAAAAAGTTACCAACATTTGAGGCACTACCAGACTACAGTACTTTTAAGAGTTGGAAGGATTTTGTAAAAAGAACAAACATACAAAGCTATGTGTGCATATGCACACACTCATGTTGTGCTATAATGAAAAATTGTGTCCCCAAATTTTATAACCTAAACATTTTATGATAGCATCTCCTATTAAAGATATCATGCTCTGGCTGCAGGAGAGTTTTGGTAATCGTTATAAAGCATTGGTACAGTATTTTGTACCATAAATGGTAACGGATTCAAGAGCTTGGTTAGCAACGATTTCAAGTGACAGACAGCCCTTGGAGGGGAGAGTGAAAGAAACATCATATTATGTTGATGATGCAAATGCTAAGTCAAAGTAGCAATGACTTGATCTATTTCAGAGGGTATACAACTTTGTAGTAGCAAATAAGATATAACAAAGTCTTCACAGTAGAAATAAAAGTTGCTCTAGAAAGAAACAAATATTTCACTTGTTAATATTGTATATAAATTGGTGAAATGCCTGCAGACAAAAATGATTTATCACTGTATAATCTAGTAACAGGACAGTCTACACTCTATACATGGTAACCTGTGATATTTGACATTTGCTACAAAAAAGTACAACAAATACTAAGAGTCAACTTTTAAGATTTCTGATGTCAAAAAAGAATGAAGTCACTTCTGTTCTATGTTAAAAAATGTTTACCTGCTTCCTTTTTAATACAATTTATAAAGCTTTACTAAATGAGATATTTTGTTCTAGAGAAACATATATTGACTTATGTGAAAATAAACAGTCCCGTATCTTTAAAATCTATACTTATATGTTAAAAGAGTATTTACACTTCATTATTGTACTTAAAATATTTATGCATAAATAGCTTTTGCCATTCAAGGCAGGAAGATAAGAGATGCATTATTATAATTTATATATGCTTACCTCACAACTGGAAATGTATTTATGTGAAGTTTGATAAATTAGGAACAGCAAGGGCATGCTAATCCAGAATTAATAGTAAACCGGAACACTAATATGGTTAACTGGGGTCATATGAGTGACCAGCAAGCAGCGCAGATTGAGAACTTCCTGGGATTCCTGTGGGTAACAATACTAACCAGCAACAAGTAAAACACATGGTACAGAGTACTAAAAAACTAAAGCAGAATATAGTAGATACTTAAATGGAATACTGGAAAGAATTTAGCCTAGTTCCTAATTGTGCTTTAGATAGGAAAAAGCTAAAATGTTACACTAAAATGATTAAATACAACCTCAGTATTTCTTGTGCTTTAGAATTCTCCTTGCATTTCTCTTAAAGTATCTTATTTCTTCTCCAAATGGGTTTGCTGAAGCCAATGCAAGATTTAAAAATGTGCACAAATTAAGTAACTGAAACATTTGGGATCTTCTATTCCTAATACTATATTCAGTCACTGATTAGATGAGTTACAGCATCATGTATGTTTTCCTCTAGATGATAGAAACAAAGGCCTTCCAGAGGGCAAGGGATGATGGGAACGGTTTCATATTCAGTCTTAGAGAATGAAGGTATTAGTAAAGTAGTGATTTTGTTCTAAGTTTCATTTCAATATGATTGTTATTAAGTCAAAGGTCCTCACAAACCCATGTCTAGAATCCTGGAAATAAGATATACACAATCCAAAAGACTAAAGAGAAATGTAGCTGACTCACCTAAAACAGTTTTTAAAATAATTTGGTTTGTAGAATTCTTTCCTAGTTATGTTTCATACCAGTAACTGAATTAAGTAAATAATAATCAGAAGAAAAAAATACATGTACTTCTTAAAATAAGTAAAATAATTATCATATAAAATAACTCTTCTTCCATGATTTACTTTCATTTCCCTTTAGAAAAAGTGTACATAAATTTAACAATGTTCCAAACCAATTTAAAGTAAGAATTTCCAGTTTTTATATGACAATTAAATATTTTAATGTCAAAAAAAACTCCTTAAAAATGGTTGGAAAGGAGTGACTACTATAAATAACAACAATATATTTAACATAATTGAAAAAAAGCACTGTATAATGTCCTATAAAGCAGGTCACTCCTTTAACTACAGAGAGAGAACAAAAGGAAAAAGCAAAAACATAACTAGAAAGAAACTTCCTATTTTTATGCTGATTACAGAGGCCTCCAGTAAAGACCTGGAGCTCTAACCAACTCACTGTGCGGAGCTCTAACCAACTCACTGTGCCACTGTTCCTTGCAGACTCCTTTATAATCTGACTGGCTAATAATAGTCACCAGACAGTTCAATGCCTCTTTGTCAACCACTAGCAGGTATCAAATCACTATATAGGTTATGTTTAGTCCTCCAACAATTTGGCAAAGAAAAGTATGACTGAGGTAATACAGGTGGCTGCACATGCCTACCAAGATAATCGACACTTTTCGATAACATGATCTCTGTTTAAGGATTTGTGCCTGCCACACACAGGCTGAAGCTGTGACAATTCCAATACATAATCTACTTATTCTATAAGTCTGAAATTAATGCAGAACAATTCAACTTAAATGTGGTACTTCAATACCACTAGATGCTACATTGTCTGATTTAAAACCCTGGTTTATTTATCAACTAAAATTCAGGAACGATTTGCTCAGACAAATCATATCTGCTGAAGCCATCTTATCTGTTTCTTGGACTCACTGAAAACCACATGAAAGGTATAGGGGAGACACCTACAAAACTAAAAAAACCAGAATTTTACATCTTGATTCTTTTAAATTACCAAATGCCTGTAAAACTAACTCAGTATAATTTCAAAACAATTAAAAAAGAAATGAGGTTGCTTATGAAGGCAATAGCTTTGGTGACAACTTAGAACCAAACTTTAGATCTGTGGTTGGTCCAGACCTAAACATTTTGCTCATGCCTGATGGTCCCATTTATTTGCAGGGCTTTATGGCTACAGCATATTCTTCACTCATTGCACACATAACAGACACCTAGAATGGAAAAATGCAGGCAAAAAGTTATTCAGAAGGCAATACTCTATAAGATATATTTTACTTATTACATGCTGGATATTTACGGATATTTTATACACACTGACTTTGGAAAGAAGCATCCCAAGACTAGATAATCAACTTCCTTCACAGATTTCCAAAGCAAAGTTTCTCAAATTGTGGTTTTAAGATAAATTCCAGGGAATAGGGAGAAAAGAGCTGTAATTGCCTCAATATTCAGTAGACATTACACTTCTGAGAGTTATAACAAAGATGGGGTAAATCATCTTCATGCTTTAGCATTCCCATAACACTTTTCTCATTCTTAATAGTGCAGATGCTGATCTTCAAAACAAATTTGGGGTTGGCAGTGTCTACCTAGCAAAAGGTGAACTTTAATACTTTCTTTGGTTATGGGTCTTTAAGGGTATCATGGGAAAACTCTTACAGAGATCATTTTCCATTTCGGCAGTATTTAAGAACTGTATTTCATAGTTGGCGTATTTTGCTAACTAGATTAGGCCAAAGTCTTTATAAAAAGCAATCTCCCCATAGGTCTTTACCTGTACATCTTCACCTGCATTGTATTTTCCTTCTATTTCTTTACCTAGTTCACCTTCTGGCAGCTTAAGATCCTCACGAACTTCACCAGTTTCTGTCAGCAGGGAAAGGTAACCATCCTGAATGCATATCAGCTATTAAAATAAATTATACAATTTGCACTGATTAGATTATATTCACTCTTTGTAATATTTACATAGTTAAGTTGCAATCCACATTAATTTGTATAGGTACACAGTAACACATTAATATACTCTTAGAACTTAAAAATGCTGAACATACAAAAGTATAAGAGCTGTAGAGACTAAAAATGTAAGTTCACTTCTTCCTGCATACCACCTTCCCCCAAATCTATATATAGTATGTCCTAAAGAATTCACATTTATGTACACAATACAAATATAGCTGCTTTAAAAAAAATAAAATAAAAGGAAATCTAAAGTGATTCCCTTTCCAAGGGGCCTGCTTGTGCCCCTCTCCAGGAAAGTAGCAACTTGGAATAAAATCTGGCATGCCTTAGGTTGTTGGGGGAGAGGGGATGTTTGTTTCCTTTGCTTTCCTTTGGCTGCCTACACATATACTTCAATCCCTTCTGGATAGACTGTGCCCTCTTCTCATTCACATGCTGAAGCTATCCTCTTCCTTCATACTAGACCAGAGGCATCAATGGATAGCAGGTTTCTTTAGTCACAACTATGACTTTCCCCCCAAAGGGGAAAACTATATCCACAGAATTGGTTGTGGTGGATGATTTGGCTCTTGGCTTATGGCCATCAACATGGTGACAGAAGATGACAAGAGGACTCTTCAAGACATTGGCACCTTCTACAACAGCTCCATTGAGAAGATTTACCTAATGTTGCTACATTATCCGAGGGGCTGCCCTGCTCTCTAGCCCTACCTAGGGTTCAGGCATGGGGAGGGAAGGGAGGAAATCTTTCCAAATTGGAAACTAAGGAACTACCTTAGTCTCTTTAATCACTTCACAACTGTATAGATAGATTGTAACTGATTTAACTGTTTTCCCATTCATGGAGATAAAGTTAATTTTTGTTTTCTATGATTACAATGTGTTTTATAACTTGATTATGACAAACTTTGGTGGAAAACTTTTGGGTGTTCAGTTTACTATTAAAAACATCAGATTTTTTAAAAGACAAACACGAATGTTGATGACATTAATGAGACAAACCCAGTTTAACCTTCGAAAGAGCAATTCTGATATCATTCAATTTTTTTTTATTCTAGGAATGAGGAAATAGGCTCTACTCATTTATTCTCAAAGCATATACACCATCAGTATGCCTATATTTTTAACAGATTTTATAAAAGGCAGTTGTTTAGAATTCAAGATGCTATCATTGACAAACACAAAAGGGGTCAAAGATATGATAGTTACCTTCCTGTAACTACTATGACATAACACAAGCATACCATAGAGATAGATTTCAAAGCTCTCTTCTATGGCACTACAAAATCTGGCTATGGCTTTCCACAGATACCCCAACAAGAGATTTCAGCTTTTGTGCATGTCTAAAATCTCAAAAACATAAAAACCATCCTACAAAGCAACCACAAATACTTTTAACTCATCTTTATGTCACTTAAACATATGTAAGGTTGGTAAAGGAATGGGACATGAGGTTGAAGCAGAAGTGTGGTTTTTCTTGATCATACCAATCTTTGTATATACTACAAAGTGATCACTACAATAAGTCTAGTTACCATCTGTCACCGTACAATTGACCCACTTTACCCATTTTGCTCATCTCCCACCCCTTCCTTTTTAATAACCAACTACTAATCTGCTCTGTAGTTTTGTTTTGTTCTTGTTCATTTGTTTTTTAATTTCACATGTAAGTGAAATCATATACTACTTTTCTCTCTCTTATTTCAGTTTGCATAATATATTCAAGGTCCATCCAGGTTGTTGCAAATGTCAACATTTCCCAACATTTTTATGGCTGAATAGTAGTCCCTTGTGTATATATATATCACATCTTCTTTATCCATTTGTCCATTAATGGACATTTAGATTGTTTCCATACCTTGACTTGTAAATATTGCTGCAATGATCATCTGGTTGCATCTATCTTTTGAAATTAGTGTTTACATTTTCTTTCTTTTTTTTAAAAAAATATTTTATTTATTCATTTGACAGACTGAGATCACAAGTAGGCAGAGAGGCAGGCAGAGAGAGAGAGAGGAGGAAGCAGGCTCCCCGCGGAGTAGAGAGCCTGATGCGGGGCTCAATCCCAGGACCCTGGGACCATGACCCGAGCCGAAGGCAGAGGCTTTAACCCACTGAGCCACCCAGGCACCCCTACATTTTCTTTATATAAATACCCAGAAGTGGTATACGAGGTTCATATGGTAGTTCTACTTTTATTTTTTGAGGAACCTCCATATTGTTTTCAATAGTGGATGTACCAATTTACATTCCCAGAAACAGGGCATGAAGGTTCTTTTTCTCCAAATCTTCTCCAACATTGTTACTTTTTGCCTTTTTGATAATAGCCATTCTAACAGGTATGAGGTGATTATCTCATTATGATTTTAATTTGAATTTCCCTGGCAATTAGTGATGTTGAACTTCTTCTCCTATACCTGTTGGCCATTTGTATCTCTTCTTCAGAAAAATGTCTATTTAAATCCTCTGCCCATTTTTAAATCAAATTTCTTGGGTTTTTTGTTTTTTGGGGTTTTTCCCCCCACTGAGTTGAATTCTTTATATATTTTGGATATTATTGGATATGCGTTTTGCAAATATTTTCTCCCATTCAGTAGATTGCCCTTTCATCTTGATGGTTTCCTTTGCAGAAAGTTTCTTACAGAAGTTTCTTAGTTTGAGGTAGTCCCACTTGTTTATTTTTGCTTTTGCTGCCTTTGCTTTTGGTGTCAGATCCAAAAACTTAATGCCAAGGCCAATGTCAGGAAGCTTGCCACCAACATTTTCTTCTAGTTTTGTGGTTTCAGGTCTTATATTCAAGTCTTTAACCCATTTTGAGTTAATTTTTGTGTATGATGTATGATAGTCTAATTTCATTCTTTTGCATGTGGTTGTCCAGTTTTCCCAGATCATTTATTATAAAATTTTAAACAATTAGCCACAGGCTTACAAGGTAGATCTTTTTTATTTAGGCCCTTTTAGCAATTCCCTGAAGTAGAATTTGTCTATTTTAAGAATTAAAGTTTCCACTGTCATTATTGACTAAAACATAAAAGCCAAATAATAATACTGATACTCAGTATTTATTTACATAATGGTGGTTTTATTTCTAAAGAGTTAAGAATTCAGAAGTTAAAATGTGGGATGAAATAAAAAGCATTTCAAATAAAAAATGTATAGACATTATAAAACATCTAGTAAAACATATTTTAAAAATTAAACATCTTATTAAAATAAATTATGTGAAATAAAATTAAAGTTTTCAAAAATAAAACTAAACTATAGAAAAATAGAATTAATTAATGAAAATTATTTTATCTTTCTATATAAATTATAAATTTTCAGATATACCAAAAAGTTATAAAAATAATAAATCAAATTCCCATTATTTTCCCCCAGACTCGTCTACTGTTAACATTTAACTACATGTGCATTTTTTCTCTTTCTGGGTATAGGCATACATAAAATACAAACAGTATACATTCTTATTCTTTTCTTCTTTTTACCGAACCATTTGAGAGAATGTTCAAACATCACAACTCTTTAGCGATTAATACTTCAGTGTGTTTTCCTAAGAAAGAAAACTCTTATTTAATCAGCTTATTTTGCAAAATTAAAAAATGTAGTATTGCTAAAATATTATTTAATATATAGTCCACTCAAACTTGCCAATTGTTCCAATATTGTCTTTGATAGAAGCTTTTCCTCCCAAGTTCAGGTTCATACCTTATATTTATTCAGCGTGGATAGGTTCATGAAGACCACCACAGCACAATAAATATAACTGAAAAGACTCACAGAGCTCAATTTTTTAAATGAACAGAAATAAGTCTTATATGTTGACTTGATAACAAAGGGACGTGCTTACTGAGTACTTACTGTACAAGGCACTGCTCTAAGTGTTAACTAACTAAACCTCACAATGATCCCATGAGGAGTTTATTATTCTTATCCTCATTTTATAAATAGAGAAAAACAGGCAAGAGGTTAAGTAACTTGCCACGTAAGTTCATATAATTCTTAAGTGTTAAAGTAAGGATTTGGACCCAGCCTGTCTGGCTTGAGTCATTCTTTTATCCATGATATAGTATAGACTACATACCAAAGGTTGAGACAGGATAAGGCAAGTGAGGCACTAATTTTGTGTACAAAATTTAAGGTGGCACCAGAAAAACTTTTCAGTGATCAAATATTTTAAAATTAGAATTAATGCAAAAATTCCATGATGAACACAATTTAAAAATTTAAATAAGACAGAATTTGAATTACTGATTTTTCCTTTTGGCCTAAGGTTCCTATGTGGCTTGACATTGTCAGTAGTCCTGTTTTTATTTAAAATCTTGTGCTCACTTACCTCATTCCCCTAGAGCCTACTATATTCCCAAATAAAACCCAAACCAAATTTTTCCTTGATGTTAAATCTTGAGGTCCAATCAATGATTATTAATTTGATCATAGTAGTAATTAGTGATAAATTACTGATACTATCTTTCTGAAACACTCAAAGGCAAAAGCATTCTATAGTGAATGCATATTAATGTACACAATGAATATTGAATATTCAAAGCATTCACATGTTAGGGATGAAAAGAGAAATCCATTTTTGGCAAAAGAAAACTCTATGCTTAGCCTTAGCTGCATTATACTTACTTTAATGAATACTCCCATATGCATTTAATAAAAGTTTATTGAACACCCACTATAAGCCATGTCTAAATAAGGTGCTCCAAGTATAATAAAATGATTAGATGGAATATTTATTCAAGGAAAGGGGGAGCAGAATAGAACTACTTTTTGGTACATATCTAGTGATGAGGTAATTATGGGATACATTTTCTCATTTAATCCTTACATTATCCTTACTTTGTAGAAAGGAAAACTGAGGCTCAGAGAGATTGTGTAATTTGTCCAAGGTCATCCAGCTAGAAAGTGACAGAACTAGATCCAAACCCAAATTACCTGATGAAAAAAAAACCCCATATGCTATTATTGTAATAAGACAATTCAAATTTCTACAAAGACTCCAAACAAACTTGAAAACATTTACAAGAGGGAAAGTAAAAATATAAAACTGCTTACTAGACTAAAACTATGTAAAAATATTTTTACATGTGAACAAAGAGTAAAAGGAAATCATATGTTAATTGTAGTTGATGGTAGCATGTTCTAAAGATTATGCAACACAATAAAAGGTGTAGTAAGTAAGAAATCAGTTTAAAATGAACAAAAAACTCTAAGTGTCACACTTGTATTTTTCACTGTGTAAAATGAACAGAAAAGAGTTCTATGAATGTATCCTTGACAGTGAGATTGAAGACTTACAAGACAGACTTTAGTTATGATTAATCTGAGCTCCCACATCCTATGAGGTTAATGGTTGGTTACCACCAATATTCCAAAACAACAAAATGCTATCATTAAACATGACCTATCCAAATGCACAACTGGAACTAAAAGTTGGAAGTATATACCTATAATTTAACCAAAGGTCACAGCATGGTCACTAAATGTAAATAAAACAATTACATAGTTTTGCATGTTCTTTACCATATGCAGCGGCCATGTACTTTCTTTATATTAATGGTTTTCAACTTACTTCCTATTTAAGAAGAAGTGGCGGGGGGGTGGGAGGTTGGGGGAACCGTTGGGGCATGGATTGCATGGAGCACTGGGTGTGGTGCAAAAATAATGAATACTGTTATGCTGAAAATAAATTAAAAATAAATTTAAAAAAATTATTTTTATTAAAAAAAAAAAGAATACCAAATTCTGACTTATATTCATTAATACACAAACTTGGGTGGTGGAACATGAATTCCAATGATTTCTTAAAAATCTTAGGTTTGAGGGGTGCCTGGGTGGCTCAGTGGGTTAAGCCTCTGCCTTCAGCTCAGGTCATGATCCCAGGGTCCTGGGATCGAGTTTTGCTTTGGGCTCTCTGCTCAGAGAGCCTGTTTCCCCTCCCCCCCCCCACCGCTTACTTGTGATCTCTCTCTGTCAAATAAATAAATCTTAAAAAAAAGAAAAATCTTGGGTTTTGAGAAGTGAAAAGAAATAAAACATTGGGGAGGGAGTTATCTAAATTGGCAGTACTTTACAACAAAAAACAATAGTAGCTAAACATTGACCTTATTCAGTCCCAATATGCAGTCATGTGGTCTGAGACATGTTCAACTAAAAATGCAAAAATATTTTTTAAAAAATAGCAAATTAACCATAATTCTAGATAAGGTAGAAGGGATAACTATCACTATCTTTCCAATTTCTAAGATAGGTAGTGCCTAATATTTGGTTAGAAAAATCTACAAGGGGCGCCTGAGTGGCTCAGTGGGTTAAGCCGCTGCCTTCGGCTCAGGTCATGATCTCAGAGTCCTGGGATAGAGTCCCGCATCGGGCTCTCTGCTCAGCAGGGAGCCTGCTTCCCTCTCTCACTCTCTGCCTGCCTCTCCATCTACTTGTGATTTCTCTCTGTCAAATAAATAAATAAAATCTTAAAAAAAAAAAAAGAAAAATCTACAAAGTTACTACCAGCTTTTGTTAAATTACAGTCGATAGAATGTATTTGCAATTTTTAGAAACAAAGCATCATTTTAAAGAAAGTTAGTACTCACTTGATAATCATTTCTCTTAATATTTGGAACATCCATGTTGTGAGTAGAAGGGCAAATATCTTCATATTTTTTGCCAGTGAAAATATCAATTCCAACAAGGTGAACCTAACAAAGAAGGGAGAACAGGAAACCTGTAATCTTTGCCAAGTATATCACTCATTACATACACACAGCACAATACCAAAGCTGATTATGACAGATTCTTTCTCCTTCCAAGGTCATCTAATTTTATTTTCTTAAAAATAAAATGCAGTGGTCATAGAATTGAGAAGCAGTGGACAACTAAACACTTTCGTGACATATGGAAACCCAGGATCATATACAGCCCAGTAATTCAATTATAAGAATGCATAAGAGAAATGAAGTTAATGTTAGAACAGGATTTCTCATCTATAAACTGAACAGATATTCTAAGTCACTAGGATTCAGGAAAGTTTCAGTTATCAGCTAATGAAACATTGTAAAGGCCCAAAAAGGAAATGCTACCTTTCAGTGTTCAAAGCAATAGCTGGTCACCCCCAAATTGTGGTAGGAAGAAAATGTAATTATTGCAAAGTTATAAATATGGAACTCTCATGTTCCGTACTGGAACAGAAGGGCACTTACCTTGGCATGACCGTGCTTTCCAGTTTTGGAAGTTGACATCTCCACTATTTTGCATGGTCGTCCTTTGAGAACCACGAAGCCGTTTTTGCGCAGGGCTGAGCACTGCATAGGGTAAGTGCTGGAAGCTCCAGCATCTCCAGTAGTGAAATCAATTTCATCCGCCATGGTGGGCTGGGGAGATGGTAGCTTTTCCGAGGGAACTACGCAAAAAGTTTGTTTGCTTTTTAACAACCGGAACGCAGGCAGAGAAACATCGCATCTCGGACAGGTTACGTTCCAAGCATCATGGATCAATAGATTTTTTTCATTTATAGAACACCCACCCAAGAAGAGTGGGCACGTTCTAACTCCGGCCTCTATAAACTTTTCCAACCATTGCTGGAGAAGTGGGGAGATGGGGAAGGAAGTCGCAGATGAGCTCGCTGCGGGTGGGGGGGGGGATACCCCCTGAGCACTCACCCGCGCTGGGGGCAGCAAATCCCGGCACCCATTGTCCCACCGCAAGAGAAGCCGGCGACCTTCCCGCATCGCGCCGCGCCACCCGGCCCTCCGCCGCCGCCCTCATCCCACTGCGGGGGACCCAGCCCAGGCCGCACGTCCCCGCGAAGGATGGGGATAACGGGACCTAGCCAAAAGCACCTGGCCCTCTGGCAGCGGGCTTGCATTCCGCCCTCCAGCCTGCCGTGCCGTCGCCCCGGCCTCTCAGGAGCCCCCTTGTCCTGCCGGCATCCCCGGCCCAGCGGGGCCGGGCCCCGCATGGGCCTGAGCCCTAGCAGGTCCCGCACTCGCCTCCGTTCCCCCAGCCATCCTTCCTTCCTCCTTCCCTCGTTCAGGACTCGGCGCTCGCCGCCTTCTCCCGCCGCCTTCTCCGGCTCTGCCTAACGCCGGTCCCGGCCCCCCAGCTTTCCCCCTGTCTTCACCTTTCAGCAGGGAAAGAGATCCTTTCGCCTGCGCACTGGCGCCGGTCCCCTACAGCTGCGGCGGCAGCAGCAGCGGCAGCCCCGGCAGTTCCAAGAGACGGGGCGGGGCCGCCACACTTTCCACACCCCGGCCTCCCCGCCCTTTCCCGCCCCCACCTCAGCCCCACTTCCGGGATAGGTCCCGGCGCGTCACAGGCACCGCCCCCTCGGGCTACCATTGGTTACAACGTTCCCGAGGCCCCGCCCAGTCACGTGAAGCGCGCCCTGGCAACCCCACGTGCTGCGGATTAATGCACTTCCGGCGTGAAGAGCGCTTTCTGGAGTGCGGTTGCGGAGGGTGAACTCAAAGGTAAGTAAGCTTGTACCTCAAACTTTTGGGTTCGTTGCGCCAGGGTCCCAGTCGAAGTTAGCTGGAAGCAAACCGCACGCTTGGTGGCCCTTGCCTTCAGGTGCGTGGTGGTTGTCGCGCGACTGTCGTCAGGACGCGCGAGGCACGCGAATTCAGTGGGTGTCCCGCGGGGTTTATGGAGGGAACTTTGGGGTCGAACTTCTGGCCCAGGTTGGTGGTCGAAACCACACTTGCTCCTCGAGGAAGAGACCAAGTGCAGTATTTTATTACCAGCTCAGCCCCAGCCATCCATGAAATTCTGGCAGTAACTGCCGGTGGGTGCCTGGGCGGGGTCAGCAGCGCCCTGGGGGGTGGGAACTGCTGAGACATCCCCGAACCAAACAGCAGCGTGAAATGACCCAACCCATTCCTCACACTAGTCTGTTGTGGAACTGTGGACGTGAATGGGTGTCCGACTCCTACCGCATAGTCGCGTCCAGAAACTCAGACAAGTTCAGTTCCGATAAATTTGGCTCTTCTTTCCTCTCGGCACTGGCATTTCTGTGAGTTTTAGGTATGTTCATACTCCATTAGAGCAGTTGGGTTGTCTTCATAATCGACCAGGAACCGATAGAGACTTGACTAGGATTAAGGACCAAGGTTCTTAAAAGAAATGTGCTCCTTTATGTTCCATTTCACAATGCACTGCATTCTTCTTTGGAGAGGTGACCTACACTCCCCGGCGTATGGGGTCCTGTAATTCTGAATTGCTGTCTCATGAAGAGTCAGTCCCCTTTCTCACATTACTGTGTGGCTCTCCGGTTTGGACAGATATTTCACACATACGGAGTTTAACCTCTATAAGAAGCAAAGGAACTCTCATAAACCGAATTCAGCCTGTAGCTAATATTTGAAAGAGTTAAATTAGAACCCTGGTTCATGAGTCCATTCAGCTTTTCCTTATACCTCCTAACTTTTCCCTGTCTAGTGTTACCAGAATGATGGCTAGCATTTATGCGAGTGGGTAGGGCATTAAATGTTTCATGTGCTTTATTCTTTTAATCTTAACTCTTGCTCTTTTTTTTTTTTAAAGATTTTATTTATTTATTTGACAGAGAGAGATCCAAAGTAGACAGAGAGGCAGGCAGAGAGAAAGGAAGGGAAGCAGGCCCCCTGCTGAGCAGAGAGCCTGATGTGGGACTCGATCCCAGGACCCTGAGATCATGACCTGAGCCGAAGGCAGGGGCTTAACCCACTAAGCCACACAGGCACCCCCTCTTGCTCTTTTTTTAACCTCAGGTTTAGTAAGTTATAATTCATACAAAGTAGAATTTACCCTTCTTAGCTCTGTGAGTTTTGAAAAACCTAGACAGTTATGTAACTATCACTATAATCAACATGAACAATATTTGCCCCATTCCAAAAGTTTCCTCCTGCCTCCTTGTGGTCAGTCCCCTCTGCCCACACCCAGCCTCTGGCAACCATTAACAACTACTGTTTTATGTGCATTTTTAATTGTGAGAAAAAAGCAGAGAAAAGTAATTTGCCTACAGTCACACAGTTAGCAAATCAGAGAGCCAAGATTGAACTCTAGGCAGTTTGGCTCCACAATCACTGCTTTAACTAATACCATTACTGCATCTGCATAAGATTTGGATTTGGAATCAAATGATCTGGCTTCATTCATTCAGCAAATACGGTAAATTCTAGTGAAGTTGCTGGAACACTGAATCAGCAAATACTGAACCATTGCTCCTAGGGGAAATGCAGAGTTAGGTTCCTGTGAGCCTCTGGTCATAACATTTTTGTCAACTGACCAATACATAATCTTGTTTTATGTGTGTTTTAGTTTAAGAACACACAGCCAACAGCACTATAATTACGCCTGCGGGAGCCTATCCAACACGTGTATTTTCTCTATAAGACACATCACAGCCTCTTGTGCTACAAAATACTACACAGCATTTTAGCACTATGCTCCAAGGCCATTTTAAATAGCCATGTCACCAAAAGAAGTTACAAAAATGTGAGAAGTGGCACTAATAGACTGAAAAGAAACACTTTGTTAATTTGACAGCTGTAATAAGAAGGCAGTACATCACCTCATTTGACCCCAGCTAGGAAAATATGCATTGAATGGCTTCTATCTTTTGCTGTTCTCTACTTGTCCATAAATGACTGTGAAAGCAGTGCTAGTACTGATTACAAGTAAATTGGATGCACAGGAAAATTTACAAATATGAGGTCTATGAATAATGGGGATTCACTTTTTTATTTTAGTACCCTGAGCACTGAAATCACCATGTTAACAAGACAGCCCCTTGTTCATTAGGTGTTTGTAGTCTACTACAGGATAAAATTTACCATAACACATAAAATAAATACATCTAAAGAAAAAAACTACAGGGTATTGAAAAAAGGGTCTCCTCCTCATCTAGTCTAGGTGTGTCCAATCGAAATATAATGTAAGCCACATGTAATTTTGAGTTTTGTTGTAGCTACATTAAAAAAGTTGATAAAAATAAATTTCAGTAATATATTTTAATTAACCCAATACATCCAAAATATCTCATATGTAATCAATATAAAATTATAAATAACATAATTTTATAATTTTGTAAACTGAGCCTTCAATCTCTTATGTAGAGCACATCTCAATTCAGGCTATCTGTATTTTAAGTACTTGGTAGGTATTTATGACTGGTGGCTATCTCATTGGACATCACAGGTCTAAAAGATTTCAAGACTGCTTCTCTAGGACTGACTATATTAATCTGACATGAGAAAAATGAGTAGAAAGTTGGCAGTGAGAAGGGCTTTGGAAAGGGCATTTTAGCCAAAGGGTTTAGGAGTACAAATACTTACAGATGAGAAAATTGTGACATCATAGTTAATATCTTAATGGTAAAAAGCTGTAGGCTATGACTCTAAAATCAGGACCAAGACAAAGATATCCACTCTCACCACCCTTATTCACATAGTATTAGAAGTCCTAACCAGAGAGATTAGGTAAGAAAAGTAATAAATGGCATTCATATTGGAAAAGAAGTAAAATCATCTCTATCTGCAGGTGACATTATATTGTGTATAGGAAAACCTAAGGTCTCTACCAAAAAGCTATTAGAATAAATTAATTCAGTAAAGGTACAGGACAAAAAATTAATGTAGAAGAACAGATGTGTTTCTGTAACTAGCAATGAACTATCAGAGAAGTTAAAAAAATGATCCATTTATAATTGTATAAAAAAGATTAAAATATTTAACAATAAATTTAACCAAAGTGGTGAAAGACCTATACACTGATAACTATAAGATGTTGTTTAAAGAAATTGAGGAAGACACCAATAAATGGAAATATTTTCTGTGTTCATGGTTTGGAAAGTTGAATATTTTTAAAATGCCATACTACCCAAAGCAATCTACAGATTCAGGGCAAATCCTATCAAAATTCCAGTGGCATTTTTCATATAAAGAGAAACTCCTTAAATTTGCAGGGAACCATAAAACATCCCAAGTAACCAAAATACTCTTGACAAGAACAAAGCTGGAGGCACCATACTTTGTGATTTCAAACTATATTACAGAGCTTTAGTAATCAAAACTGTATAGTATTGGCATAAAAACAGACACATAGATCAATGGACTAGAGAAGAACCCAGAAATAAACCCATATCTGTATGGCCAATTAATTTAGAACAAAGGAGGCATGAATATACAATGGGTAAAAGATAATCTTTTCAACAAGTGATATTGGAAAAACTGGGTATTGGAAAAACATGGAAAAAATGAAACTGAGCCCTTATCTTACACCACACAGAAAATTAACTCAAAATGGATTAAAGATTTGAACAGAAGACCCCAAACAGTTTCCATTTGCAACACACAGATGGACCTTGAGGACATTATTCTAAGTGACATAAGCCAAAAGGAAAAAGACAAATACTGCATTTAGATTCTATTATGTGTGGAATCAAAAAAAGTCAAACTTGTAGAAGCAGAGTAGAATATTATTGCCAGGGAATGGGGAGGTGGGGAAATAGGGAGAAGTTGGTAAAAGGGTATAAACTTTCACCTATATAATAAAAAAGGTCTAAGGATCTAATGTGTAATATGGTGATTACAGTTGATAAAACTATATTGTATGAGAGTAGAACTTAAATGCTCTCACCAAAAGAAAAAAAACCCTGAAAAACCTAAGCTTGCAAAATGATGGGTATGTTAATTAATTAGATGGGAGGAATCATTTCAGAATGGTGTGTATGTATATCATATCATCATGATGTTGCCTTTAATTTTTTTTACAATTTGTCAATTATACCTCAATAAAGTTAAAAACAAGAAGGTAAAACATCTAATAATGTCTTATATTGGTTACATGTTGAAATGGTAATTTGGATATTTTAGAGTAAACATATGTCATCAATTTCAAAAGAATTAGATGGGGGCAAATAGGAACAAATAAAGAGATTTATTTTAGCCATATCAAAAATTACATTAAATATAAGTGGATTAAACATTCCAATTAAAAGGCAGAGATTATCAGGCTGGAGAATCTCATACCCAACTATATGCCCTCTAGCAGATGCATTTTAAAAATAAATATACATATAGGTTGAAAATAAAGGGATTTTAAAAAAGATGTCAATCAAAGTACAGCATCCCTTCCTGATCAAAACTCTTCAAAGTGTAGGGATAGAGGGCACATACCTCAATATTATCAAAGCCATTTATGAAAAACCCACCGCAAATATCATTCTCAATGGAGAAAAACTGAAAGCTTTTCTGCTAAGGTCAGGAACACGGCAGGGATGTCCATTATCACCACTGCTATTCAACGTAGTACTAGAAGTCCTAGCCTCAGCAATCAGACAACAAAAGGAAATTAAAGGCATCCAAATCGGCAAAGAAGAAGTCAAACTATCACTCTTTGCAGATGATATGATACTATATGTGGAAAACCCAAAAGACTCCACTCCAAATCTGCTAGAACTTGTAGAGGAATTCAGTAAAGTGTCAGGATATAAAATCAATGCACAGAAATCAGTTGCATTTCTCTACACCAATAACAAGACAGAAGAAAGAGAAATCAAGGGGTCAGTCCCATTTACAATTACACCCCAAACCATAAGATGCCTAGGAATAAACCTAACCAAAGAGGCTAAGAATCTATACTCAGAAAACTATAAAGTACTCATGAAAGAAATTGAGGAAGACACAAAGAAATGGAAAAATGTTCCATGCTTCTGGATTGGAAGAATAAATATTGTGAAAATGTCTATGCTACCTAAAGTAATCTACACATTTAATGCAATTCCTATCAAAGTACCATCCATCTTTTTCAAAGAAATGGAACAAATAATTCTAAAATTTATATAGAACCAGAAAAGACCTTGAATAGCCAAAGGAATATTGAAAAAGAAAGCCAAAGTTGGTGGCATCACAATTCCGGACCTCAAGCTCTAGTACAAAGCTGTCATCATCAAGACAGTATGGTACTGGCATAAAAACAGACACATAGATCAATGGAACAGAATAGAGAGCCCAGAAATAGACCCTTAACTCTATGGTCAACTAATCTTCGACAAAGCAGGAAAGAATGTCCAATGGAAAAAAGACAGCCTCTTTAATAAATGGTGTTGGGAAAATTGGACAGCCACATGCAGAAAAATGAAATTGGACCATTTCCTTACACCACACACGAAAATAGACTCAAAATGGATGAAGGACCTCAATATGAGAAAGGAATCCATCAAAATCCTTGAGGAGAACACAGGCAGCAACCTCTTCGACCTCAGCCGCAGGAACATCTTCCTAGGAACATCGCCAAAGGCAAGGGAAGCAAGGGCAAAAATGAACTATTGGGATTTTATCAAGATCAAAAGCTTTTGCACAGCAAAGGAAACAGTTAACAAAACCAAAAGACAACTGACAGAATGGGAGAAGATATTTGCAAATGACATATCAGATAAAGGACTAGTGTCCAAAATCTATAAAGAACTTAGCAAACTCAACACCCAAAGAACAAATAATCCAATCAAGAAATGGGCAGAGGACATGAACAGACATTTCTGCAAAGAAGACATCCAGATGGCCAAGAGACACATGAAAAAGTGCTCCATATCACTCGGCATCAGGGAAATACAAATCAAAACCACAATGAGATATCACTTCACACCAGTCAGAATGGCTAAAATCAACAAGTCAGGAAATGACAGATGCTGGCAAGGATGCGGAGAAAGGGGAATCCTACTACACTGTTGGTGGGAATGCAAGCTGGTGCAACCACTCTGGAAAACAGCATGGATGTTCCTCAAAATGTTGAAAATAGAACTGCCCTATGACCCAGCAATTGCACTACTGGGTATTTACCCTAAAGATACAAACATAGTGATCCGAAGGGGCACGTGCACCCAAATGTTTATAGCAGCAATGTCCACAATAGCCCAACTATGGAAAGAACCTAGATGTCCATCAACAGATGAATGGATCAAGAAGATGTGGTATATGTACACAATGGAATACTATGCAGCCATCCAAAGTAATGAAATCTTGCCATTTGCGACAACGTGGATGGAACTAGAGCGTATCATGCTTAGCGAAATAAGTCAAGCAGAGAAAGCTATCATATGATCTCCCTGATATGAGGAAGTGGTGATGCAACATGGGGGCTTAAGTGGGTAGGAGAAGAATAAATGAAACAAGATGGGATTGGGAGGGAGACAAACCATAAGTGACTTAATCTTACAAACAAACTGAGGGTTGCTGGGGGGAGGGGGCTTGGGAGAAGGGGTGTGGGATTATGGACATTGGGGAGGGTATGTGCTTTGGTGAGTGCTATGAAGTGTGTAAACTGGGCGATTCGCAGACCTGTACCCCGGGGATAAAAATATATGTTTATAAAAAAAATTTTTTTAAAAATGTCAATCAAATAGTACGCATTAAAATGCTAGAGTGGCTTTACCGATAACAGATAATGTAGACCTCAAGACAAGAGTATTACCAAAGGAAAAGAGACATTGCATAATAATAAAATGATCAAATCACTAGGAAAATCTAATTTAAGTGTGTATATTATATATATGTATAAATGTGTATATTCATATACATGAAGCAATAATTGACAGAACTAAATACATAGCCTAGTCTAAAGTCATAGTTGGGTATTTTAAAATACTTCTCTCAACAGACACAGCATCATTAAGAATGTGGTATAACTTGGAGTGCCTGAGTATCTCAGTTGGTAAAGTGGCTGCCTTCAGCTCAGGTCATGTTCCTGAGGTCCTGGGATTGAGCCCCGTGTCAGGCTCCCTGCTCACTGGGGAGACTCCTTCTCCCTTTCCCTCTGCCTGCCACTCTGTTTACTTGTGCACACTCTCATTCTTTCTCTCTGAGTGTCAAATAAACAAATAAAATCTAAAAAAAAAAAGAGAATGTGGTGTAACTTAAGATCATAATCCATCTTTAATGGACGTTTTCAGAGTGCTAAACTTAAAACTGGTAGAATACATTAAATTCAAGTGCATGTTGATCAGCATTCAAAATATGTTTGATGAATTTTCAGAAACCATAGGCTCACCTCAGTGGAATTAAATTGGAAATCAGTAAGACAGATTTAAAAACTGAAAATATTTAGAAATTAAGACATTTGCATGTAATCTGTAGATTAAAGTAGCAAAAACAAAGAAGATGAGAAAAATATTTTAAATTGAATAACAAAAATATGATAGATTAAAATTTACAGGTTATAGTTAAAAACACCTTTAGAGAAAAAAGTGATAGCTTTAAGTGTTTATTTTAGAAAAGTAGAAAAAATTTAAATCAATGGCCTAGATTTCTACCTTATGCTAGTGGAAGAATGTCAAAGTAAATCTATAGCAGAGGTCTGTAAACTTTACCGGTAAAGGCCAGGTAATAAATACTTTGGATTGTACAGGTCATACATGGTCTATTGTAGCTACTCACAAGTATGACTTTATTTCAATAAAATTTTACTTCCAAAAACGAGAATTGGGCTAGATTTGTCCTATGGGACGTAGTTTGCAAACCCATGATCTAGAGCAAGTAGAATGAAGGAAAATAAAAATATAAGC
Organism: Neogale vison; assembly: GCF_020171115.1. Taxonomy (NCBI): domain Eukaryota; kingdom Metazoa; phylum Chordata; class Mammalia; order Carnivora; family Mustelidae; genus Neogale; species Neogale vison. Next base: position 95,078,462 of record NC_058096.1, read on the forward strand.
TTGCTATCAATGAGGTATTTAAAAAATAGAGGAAATAGCCAATGCTGAATGTTTGTTATTGAAAACATTAGTTAAATTGATAAAAACCTCACTAGACTGGTAAATTAAAAAAAAAAAAAAAAGGAATATGCAAGTGACCAATGTTAGGAATGAAAGAAGGGATACCATCATAGATCGTATACATAATAAAAAAAGATAGTAGTATATAACCAATTATGACCATATATATATTTACATTTTATATAGTTATTTTTAAAACATTTTATTAACATAAATATATGTTACATATTTACATTTTATATAGTACATTTTATATTTATTTATATTTTATATATTTGTGTAAAATACATTTTATATAGTTTACATTTTACATTTACATTTTATATAGTTTACATTTATATAAAATTTAAGTTTTATATAGTTATTTTTTCTTACATTTTTTAAAATTAACATATAATGTATTATTTGCCCCAGGGGTACAGGTTTCATCAGGCTTACACATTTCACAGCATTCACCATAGCACATACCTTCCCCAATGTCCATAACCTAGCCACCCTATCCCTAACCCCCCTACCCCCCAGCAACCCTCAGTTTGTTTCATGAGACTATGAGTCTCTTGTGGTTTGTCTCCCTCCTGATCCCATCTTGTTTCATTCCCCTCCCCACCCCCCATGACCCCCTACCTCTCAAATTCCTCATATCAGAGAGATCATATGATAATTGTCTCTCTCTGATTGACTTATTTTGCTTAGTGTAATACCCTCTAGTTCCGTCCATGTCGTGTAAATGGCAATATTTCATTTCTCTTGATGGCTGCACAGTATTTCATTGTATATACATACACCACATCTTTTTTTATCCATTCATCTGTTGATGGACATCTAGGTTCTTTCCATAATTTTGCTATTATGGACATTGCTGCTATAAACATTGGGGTGCACATACCCCTTCGGATCACGACATTTGTATCTTTAGGGTAAATACTCAGTAGTGTAATTGCTGGGTCATAGGGTAGCTCAATTTTCAACTTTTTGAGGAACCTCCATACTGTTTTCCAGAGTGGCTGCACCATTCCATTCCCATTGACAACATAGGAGGGTTCCCCTTTCTCCAAATCCTCGCCAACATCTGTCATTTCCTGACTTGTTAATTTTAGCCATTCTGACTGGTGTGAGGTGGCATCTCATTGTGGTTTTGATTTGTATTTTCCTGATGCCAAGTGATGTGGAGCACTTTTTCATGTGTCTTTTGGCCATCTGGATGTCTTCTTGGCAGAAATGTCTGTTCATGTCCTCTTTCCATTTCTTGAATGGATTATTTGTTCTTTGGGTGTTGAGTTTGAGAAGTTCTTTATAGATTTTGGATCCTAGCGCTTTATTTGACATGTCATTTGCAGATATCTTCTCTCATTCTGTCAGCTGTTTTTTGGTTTTTGTTAACTGTTTCATTTGCTGTGCAAAAGCTTTTGATCTTGATGAAGTCCCAGTAGTTCATTTTTGCCTTTCCTTGCCTTTGGTGATGTTTCTTGGAAGAAGTTGCTGCAGCCAAGCTCAAAGAGGTTGCTGCCTGTGTTCTCCTCAAGGATTTTGATGGATTCCTGTCTCACATTGAAGTCTTTCATCCATTTTGAGTCTATTTTGTGTGTGGTATAAGAATATGGTCCAGTTTCATTCTTCAGCATGTGGCTGTCCAATTTTCCCAACACCATTTTTTGAAGAGACTGTCTTTTTTTCCACTAGACATTCTTTCCTGCTTTGTCGAAGATTAGTTGACCATAGAGTTGGGGGTTCTGGGCTCTCTCTTCTGTTTCATTGATCTATATGTCTGTTTTTGTGCCCGTACCATACTGTCTTGATGATTACAGCTTTGTACTATAGCTTAGAATCTGGAATTGTGATGCCACCAACTTTGGTTTTCTTTTTCAATATTTCTCTGGCTATTTGGCTTTCCTGGTTCCATATAAATTTTAGGATTATTTAATGTTCCATTTCTTTGAAAAATATTGATGGTATTTTGATAGGGATTGAGTTAAATGTGTAGATTGCTTTAAGTAGCTTAGATATTTTTACAATATTTGTTCTTCCAATCCATGAGCATGGAAGGTTTTTCCATTTCTTTGTGTCTTCCTCAATTTCTTTCATGAGTACTTTATAGTTTTCTGAGTATAGATTCTTTGCCTCTTTGGTTAGGTTTATTCCTAGGTATCTTATGGTTTTGGGTACAATTGTAAATGGGATTCGCTCCTTAATTTCTCTTTCTTCTGTCTTGTTGTTGGTGTAGAGAAATGCAACTGATTTCTGTGCATTGATTTTATATCCTGACACTTTACTGAATTCCTGTACAAGTTCTAGCAGATTTGGAGTGGAGTCTTTTGGGTTTTCCACATAAAGTATCATATCATCTGCAAAGAGTGATAGTTTGATTACTTCTTTGCCGAATTGCATACCTTTAATTTCTTTTTGTTGTCTGATTGCTGAGGCTAGGACTTCTAGTACTATGTTGAATAGTAGTGGTGATAGCGGACATCCCTGCCGTGTTCCTGACCTTAGCAGAAAAGCTCTCAGCTTTTCCCCATTGAGAATGATATTTGCTGTGGGTTTTTCATAGATGGCTTTGATGATATTGAGGTATGTACCCTCTTTCCTTACACTGTGAAGAGTTTTGATCAAGAAAGGATGCTTTACTTTGTCAAATGCTTTTCAGCATCTATTGAGAGTATCATATGGTTCTTGTTTTTTCTTTTTTTAAGGTATTGTATTAAATTGATTGATTTGTGGATGTTGAACCAGCCTTGCAGCCAAGGAATAAATCCCACTTGATCGTGGTGGATAATCCTTTTAATGTACTGTTGGATCCTATTGGCTAGTATTTTGTGAGAATTTCTGCATCTCTGTTCATCGAGGATAATGGTCTGTCATCTTTTTTGATGGGGTCTTTGTCTGGTTTTTGGATCAAGGTAATGCTGGCCTCATAAAATGGGTTTGGAAGTTTTCCTTCCATTTCTGGTTTTTGGAACAGTTTCTGGAGAATAGGAATTAGTTCTTCTTTAGATGTTTGGTAGAATTCCCCTGGGAAGCCATCTAGCCCTGGGCTCTTGTTTTTTGGGAGATTTTTGGTGACTGCTTCAGTCTCTTTACTGGTTATAGGTCTGTTCAGGTTTTCTATTTCTTCCTGGTTCAGTTGTGGTAGTTTATGTGTCTCTGGGACTGTATCCATTTCTTCCAGATTGTCAATTTGCTGGCGTATGGTTGCTCATAGTATGTTCTTATAATTGTTTGTATTTCTTTGGTGTTGGTTGTGATTGCTCTGCTTCCATTCATGATTTTATTTGGGTCCTTTCTCTTTTCTTTCTTTCTTTCTTTCTTTCTTTCTTTCTTTCATTTTTTAAGATTTTATTTATTTATTTATTTGACAGACAGAGATCACAAGTAGTCAGAGAGGCAGGCAGAGAGGGGAGGAGGAAGCAGGCTCCCTGCTGAGCAGAGAGCCCGATGTGGGGCTCGATTCCAGGACCCTGAGACTATGACCTGAGCCGAAGGCAGAGGCTTTAACCCACTGAGCACTCAGGTGCCCCTCCTTTCTCTTTTCTTTTTGGTAAGTCTGTCCAGGGGTGTATCAATCTTAATAATTCTTTCAAAGAACCAGTTCCTAGTTTTGTTGATTTGTTCTACTGTTCTTTCAGTTTCTATTTCATTGATTTCTGCTCTGATCTTTATTATTTCTCTTCTCCTGCTGGATTTAGGCTTTCTTTGCTGTTCTTTCTCCAGCTCCTTTAGGTGTAGTAGGGTTAGGTTGTGTATTTGAGATCTTCCTTTCTTCTTTCTTGAGAAAGGCTTGTGTTGCTATACACTTTCTTGCTGTGTCCCAAAGATTTTGAATCATTATGTTTTCATTTTCATTTGTTTCCATGAATTTTTAAAATTCTTCTTTAGTTTCCTGGTTGACCCATTCATTCTTTAGAAGGATGCTCGTTAGCCTCCATGTATTTGGGTTCTTTCCAACTTTACTCTTGTGATTGAGTTCTAGCTTCAGAACATTGTGGTCTGAAAATATGCAGGGAATGATCCCTGTCTTTTGATACTGGTTGAGACCTGATTTGTGACCCAGGATGTGATCTATTCTGAAGAGTGTTCCATGTACACTAGAGAAGAATGTGTATTCTGTTGCTTGGGGATGAAATGATCTGAATATATCTGTGATGTCCATCTGGTCCAGTGTGTCACTTCAGGCCTTTATTTCCTTGTTGATCTTTTGCTTGGATGATCTGTCTATCAGTGAGGGGGGTGTTAAAGTCCCCTACTATTATCGCATTATTGTCGATGTGTTTGTTTGATTTTGTTATTAATTGGTTTTATATAGTTAGATGCTCCCATGTTAGGGGCATAGATATTTAAAATTATTAGATATTTTTGTTGGACAGACCCTTTGTGTATGATATAGTGTCATTCCTCATCTCTTATTATAGTCTTCGGCTTAAAATCTGATATATCTGATATAAGGATTGCCACCCCAGCTTTCTTTTGATGTCCATTAGTATGGTAAATTGTTTTCCACCCCCTCACCTTATATCTGGAGGTGTCTTTGGGTCTAAAATGTGTTTCTTTTAGACGGAATATTGATGGATTTTTTAATCCATTCTGATACCATGTGTCTTTTGATTGGGGCTTTTAGCCCATTTACATTCAGGATAACTATTGAGAGATATGAATTTAGTGTCATTGTATTGCTTGTAAGGTGATGTTACTGTATAGTACCTCTGTTCCTTTCTGGTCTACTACTTTTAGCTCTCTCTTTGCTTAGAGGACCTCTTTCAGTATTTCCTGTATACCTACCTCATTTGGTGTTTACAAATTCTTTTAGTTGTTTGTCCTGGAAGCTTTTTATCTCTCCTCCTATTTTCAGTGGTAGCCTAGCTGGATTTAGTATTCTTGGCTGCATGTTTTTCTCATTTAGTGCTCTGAATTTATCATGCCAGTTCTTTCTGGCCTGCCAGGTCTCTGTGGATAGGTCTGTTGCCAGTCTAATATTTTTACTGTTGTATGTTACAGACTTCTTGTCCCAGGTTGCTTTCAGGATTTTCTCTTTGTCACTAAGACTTGTAGTTTTACTGTTAGATGACAGGGTGTGGACCTATTCTGATTGATTTTGAGGGGGGTTCTCTGCACCTCCTGGAATTTGATGCTTGTTCCCTTTACCGTATTAGGGAAATACTCTACCATAATTTACTCCAATATACCTTCAGCCCCCCTCTCTCTCTTTCTTCTTCTTGTGAAATCCCAGTTATTCTAATGTTGTTACATCTTATGGTATCACTTATCTCTCGAATTCTCCCCATCGTGCTCCAGTAGTTGTTTGTCTCTTTTTTGCTCAGCTTCTTTATTCTCTGTCATTTGGTCTTCTATGTCACTAATTCTCTCTTCTGCCTCTTTTATCCTAGCAGTAAGAGCCTCCATTTTTTTATTGCACCTCATTAATAGCTTTTTTGATTTCAGCTTGGTTAGATTTTAGTTCTTTTATTTCTCCAGAAAGGCCTTTTATTTCTCCAGACAGGGTTTCTCTAATAACTTCCATGTCTTTTTCAAGCCCAGCTAGCACCTTGAGAATTGTCATTCTGAACTCTAGATCGGACATATTATGAATGTCCTTATTGATCAGGTCCCTAGCCATCAGTAGTGTCTCTTGTTCTTTTTTTTGTGTGTGTGTGGTGAGTTTTTCCACCTTGTCATTATATCCAGATAAGAATATATGAAGGAGAAAATAAAATACTAAAAGGGTGGGAAAGACCCCAGGAAAATGTGATTTAACCAAATCAGAAGAGACCCAAGTCATAGGGGGAAGAAAGGACATAAAAAAGAGTTTAAAAAAAATTTTTAAAGGAAAATATATATATTAGAGTGGTGAGTAGAACAGAGCCACCCACTTAATTTGGGGAGTATTTTGGTCTCATAGAAGAAGCTACCTCCCAAAATTTAAAAAAAAGTAAAATACACACACACACACACACACACACACACGAGTAAACATGATGTAGGGATGGAATATGAGTATAAAGATGAAAATTTTTTAAAAATTCTATAAAGGAGTTGATAAGATAAGTTGGTTGGGAAAAGAAAGAAAAAGAAAGTGGAGAGAATTTGCCCAGGCTGGAGACTAGAACAAAGCCCTGTGCTAGAATCAGGGTGTATTTCGATCTATTAGAAGAAGTTGTATCCCAAATTTTTTAGAAAAAACCCTGTGTATATAAAAAATAAAGTTAGATAAAAGGATAAAATATGACTATAATAATGAAGGTTCAAAAAGATTTTTTTAATGAAAGGTATTGTTAAGATAAACTAGTTAAAAAACTTTAAAAGAGGAAAGAGTAAAAGGTTAAAAAATTAGAATAAGAAAAAAATTAAAAACAATAATTAACTTAGCAAGACGAAAGAATTGTGGGGAGGAAGCCATGAATTCTGTGCTTTGCTTTCTTCTTGATAAGTGAACTTGGTCTTGGCTGGATTTCTTGCTGATCTTCTAGAGGAGGGGCCTGTTGTAGTGATGCTCAAGTGTCTATTCCCGAGTCGGAATTGTACTGCCCTTTCCAGGGGCTGGGCTAAGTATTTGCTAGGGTTTGCTCTTGGGAGCTTTTGTTCCCTGAATGCTTTCTGTAGAGCTCTGGAGGACAGGAATGAAAATGTCAGCCTCCCACTCTCTGGCCGGAGGAGCCGAGAGCTCTCGGCCCTACTCCTCAGTGCACCCTCAGAGAAAAGCTCTCAATCACTCCTGTCTCCTTAGTCTTTGGCTGCACTCTGAGCTCACCCAGCCTGTGACCAAGCATCTCTGTCTCTGGCATACAGCCCCACCTATAGTCTCCAATCCCAACAGATCCCTGCCACTCTTCTGGGGGGGTCTCCCTGGATCTTCCATCTGTGGGGTCCCTGCTTAAAGAGCAGTGGCATGATTGTGCCATGGGTCACAGTTTAAGGTAACCCCGAATTGAGAACTCACTCCTCGGCTCCGTCTCTGTAGCCAGCTTTCCTGCTCTAATACCTGTGAGCTCTCCGACACTCAGACATCTCTGATCCTTTGTGACCCCACGGGACCTGAGATCTCGCTGTCCCCATGTGGGCTTCACCCCAGCTTAGCCTCTGGAGCAATGTCCCTCAGTGGAGAAGACTTTTAAAAGTTCTGATTTTGTGCCCCATTGCTCCACTACTTGCTGGGAGGTGGTCCCTCCCCCCGCAGTCTATCTTCCCATTGCTTTGGACTCACTTCTCCACAGGTCCTACCTTTCAGAAAGTGGTCGATTTTCTGTTTCTAGAATTCCTGCTCTTCTCTTTGATCTCCTGTTGGATTTTTAGGTGTTCGGAATGATTTGATAAACTATCTAGCTGATCTCCTGCTACCCGATGTCTTCTCAGCCTGCTACTCCTCCGCCATCTTGACTCCTCCCTAAATTTTTTATTTTGAATGAATTTTAAACTTATAGAAGTATTGAGAAGATGGAATAAAGTTTCCATATACCCTAAACTTAGGTTTATATCTTATATAATCATTGTACCTTTATTTAAGAAATTCCTATTAGGACGATATTGTTACTAAGGTAGAAATTTTCTTTGACTTTTCCCACTGCTTCTCTTTTTTGTTCCAAAATCAAATTTCGGACACCATACCATTCTATTTAGCTAGTCTCCTCCAATATGAGACAGTTTCTAGGTGTTTTTCATGACTTAGATAGTTTTGAAGAGTACTGCTCAAGGTATTCTGTAGACTATTCCTCAATATGAGTTTATGTTATGTCTTTTGTTCTGTGTTTTCTTAGATCATGTATTCATTTATTTTGTATCCATAGATGACAGGGCCAGACTAACAGCTGGAGTTCTTTGCACCACCCCTATGACCTAGCATTCACAGCTACATGGAAATCATATTATAAACCCTCCAACCAATTCTGGTCTGTACTCTCAACCATGGTCTATATCTAACTCTCACATACTAAGCCAATATTTCCTCCACTTTAAATCACCCAGGGCCAGGTACCATACTACTCTGGCTCAGAGTCAGTTGATGTTGTTTGAAGTAACCAGTCCTAAGCTGTTTCTCCTGTCCTGTCTTGCCTGTTCCATGGAAAATACAATAGTTTTAGGCCGTGCTTCCCCCTCACTCCTACTTCTCCCTCCTGACCAAATTTGGTGCTTCCCTCTGTGGTCCTGCTTGGCATGGCATATCCCTTTCTCTTGGGAATTGTAAGTAATAAATTCTTTCAAGGATATTAAGTCTCTCCATATCATCACTTATTCACCTCCATAAATTAAAATGCCATGCGTACATTTTAATACAATTTTGTCATTATTAGTCAAGAGTTATGAGTTAGAGGGAAGAATAATATAGAAGCAAAGTGTTCTTATCATTTTAGGGGCACATGATACCAATATGACTTATCATTGGTTACATTAACCTTGAATATTTGGTTAAGGCAATGCTTGATCAGGTTTCTTTGCCGTAAAGTTAATATTTTTCCCTTTCTGTATTCTATTCAATAGAAATAAGTCACTAGATCTAACATTTGAGAGGTGGAATTAAGTTCCACACCTTGGTAGGAGAAATATCAAAGAATTCTTGGACATATGTTAAAAAGTAGCATAATTCTTAATAAACATTTTGGGGTAGATATTTCAAGGTTATGCACATATTCTGTTTCTCCTTAAAATGTTCCTCTAGAATTATAGCATTAATGTGGATCTTGCCTTCAGCAATTATTATTGGTGAATTGGTGAGTTATTGGTTGACTTTGGAGGCCATGCCAGAAGACAGTGAGATGACATATTCAATGTGATAAACAAACAAACAACCCAAACAAACAAACAAAAGCCCCGTCAACCAAGAATTTTTTATCTAGCAAAACTGCCCTTCAAAAGTGAGGGAGAAATTAAAACATTAGCAGATAAACAAAAGCTGAGGGGATTTGTTACCAGTAGGCCTCCCCTGCAATATATGCTAATGGAAATACTGCAGGTTTTAATGAAAGGTTACTAGATAGTATATTGAAGCCATATGGAGAAATAAAGATCTCAGTAAAGCTAAATACCTGAGAAATTTTTAATTGTAACAATGATTTGTAACTCTACTTTTTGTTTTTTACATGATTGAAGAGACTAATACATTTTAAAAATAGTAGTTTAAAAGCTAGTATTATTACAACTTTGGTTTGTAACTCCACATATTTTTCTATAAGATTTAAGAAATTAATGCATTTGAAAGAATTATTAGATTATACTAGATTATATCAGATAACTATCAAATCAGTGTATAAAGATACCATTTTGTGACATTAACAACTGAAAGATGTGAGAATAAAATTGTAAAGGAGGAGAGCTTTTGGATGTTATTGAAGTTAAAACTGAAAACTTCCTTTAACATTAGAACAGGGCAAGGATGTTCACTTTAACCACTTCTGTTCAAGTACTAGGAGTTCTAGCCAGAGGCATTAGGCAAGAAAGATAAATAAAAGACATCCATATCAGGCAAAAGAAGAAATAAAATTATTTATGTTTATAGCTGAAAGGCTCTTATATATAGGAAATCCTGAGTGGTCCACAAAAGTATTGTTAGAACTAACAATTAATGCTGGGCAACGGGATATCCACATGCAAAAGAATGAAGTGGACCCTCACCTAACACCATGTACAATAATTAACTCAAAATGGATCAAGGGCACAAATATAAGAACTAAAACTATAAAACTTTTAGAAGAAAACAGGATAAAATTCCTGACATTAGATTCAGCAATGATTTCTTATATATGACACCAAGAAAAAAATAGTTTGGACTTTTTGAAAATTAAAAACATTTTGTTAAAAAAAAAAGGCAATCCACAGATTGTATAGTTACCACATTTTATGTGAAGTGGTCAGTGTTGATGTTAAGTAGAGTGAGAAAAGTTAAGGATATATATTGAAATCTCTGTAGTGACCATTAAAAGTTTCATGGAAAGTGGTATAAGTAAAAGGGAGCAGATAAAATGATTTTCTGTGTTTTTACAGTAGTTCATTCAAAAATAGACAAAAGGAGGATTAGGGGAGCAAAGAACAGGGAACATAGGCAGAAGGCAAAGTAATAAAATGGTAGACTTAAAGCACGTCATTAATCACATTCAGTAATTATAAGAAGACTCCTAGAAACACTCCAACAAATGCAGAGATTTTCAAATTGTATAAAAAAGTTAGACCCAACTATGTGCTATCTTCAAGAGAGGAGAAAAATAAATAAATAAATAAATAAAAACATAAATATAAATATATATGTATATTTGGCACGCCATATATATTTATAGATGAATATCATACATGCACATATGGCACATACAATCTTTTTGAAAATAAAAATAGAAAAAGATACATGATGCAATAAGTAAACAAAAATCTGGAGTGCTATATTAATATTGGTAAAGTAGACTCAAGGAAAAGTATTATTCCTAGATAGTACTGCAATAAAGAGAGATATGCTATAATCATACAAAAAGTAATTTATCAGAAAGACATAAGAGTCACAATTGTATATGTGTGTAACAACAGAACTTCAAACCATGAAATAAGAACTGATGGAATTAATATATAATTATATATATATAATTATAATATAGATAACTCATCAATTATAGTTAGAGATTTTAATACCTTTTTGTCAATAATTGATAGATTTTTTTTAAATCAGGGAAGACATAAAAGATTTGAATAACTTCTATTAACCACATTTACCTAACTGACGTTAGTGGAACAATTCATTAAACAACTGAAGAACACACAGTCTCTTCACGTGGACATTGCTAAGTTTACCAGACTGGAATGTGTGCTGGGTCATAAAACAAGTCAAAAAATCTCCCAAGGGGCATCTGGGTGGCTCAGTGGGTTAAGCCTCTGCCTTTGGCTCAGGTCATGATCTCAGGGTCCTGGGATCGAGCCCCACATTGGGCTCTCTGCTCAGCAGAGAGCCTGCTTCCCCACTCTCTCTTTGCCTGCCTCTCCTGCTACTTGTGATCTCTCTCCCTGTCAAATAAATAAATAAAATCTTAAAAAAAAAAAAAATCTCCCAAGTATTGAAATTTCACAGAAGATATTTTTTGACAAGACAGCAATTATATTAAAGAACAATATGATATATGGAATAATCCAGTTACTTTGCAATTTACTATATTTTGAAATTACCTGTGGGTCAAAGGAAAAATTCCAAGGGAAATTAGAAAATATTTAAAAGTAAATGTTAATGAAAATGAAATATATCAAAAATTGGGGGATGCAGCTAGAGGATTTACAGCTTTAAAGGTTTATTTTGGAAAAGAAGAAAGGTCTAAACTCAGGAACCTAAGATTTTGTCTTAAGAAGCCAGAGAAAGTAGAGCAAAGTAAACCCAAACTAAGTAGAAAAAAATAAAGATTGAAGTAGGAATCAATGAAAGGTGAAAACGGAAAAACAATACGGAAATTTCATAAATCCTGAAGTTTATTCTTTGGAAAGATCAACAAAGCTGATGGGCTCCTTTCCAGACTGATTAAGAAAAAGAGACCAAAATAACCAGTATTAGGAATTAAAGATGAGTGATCATTGGGACGCCTGGGTGGCTCAGTTGGTTAAGCAGCTGCCTTCAGCTCAGGTCATGATCCCAGCATCCTGGGATCGAGTCCCGCATCGGGCTCCTTGCTCGGCAGGGAGCCTGCTTCTCCCTCTGCCTCTGCCTGCCTCTCTGTCTGCCTGTGCTCACTCTCTCTCCCTCTCTCTCTGACAAATAAATAAATAAAATCTTTAAAAAAAAAAAAAAAAGATGAGTGATCACTGAAACTCTAAAGAAAGTAACAGGATAATAAGAGAATGTTTCGAACAACTTTAAAGCAATGCATTTGACATCTTGGCTAAAATGAACAAAAGAAAACTTAAATTGACACATGATTAAATAATCCTATTTCCATTAAAAAGTGGATTCATTGTTAAAAACCTTCCCATAACAAAAACTCCCAAGTCCAGGTGGTTTTATTGTTTAATTCTATCCAGAATTTAAAGAAGATATAAAACCGATTCCAACAAACTCCTTCAAAAAATAGAGGAACTACTACTTTCCCATTCATTTTAAGAGGCCAGCACAACCCAATACAACACCTAACAGAGACCTTATAAGAAAAGAAAATTACAGATCAGCATCCCCAATAATCTTAACACAAATATCCATAATCAACTATTAGTGAATCAAATCCAGTGATACATAGAAAGGATAATATTTGGTGACAAGTCAGTTTTATTCCCGGGATTAAAAGGTTGCTTTATATTTGAAAATCAATGAAAGTAAGTCACCCTATTAACAGAAAAAGGAAAAAAAAAACCCTATATTGTCATTTCAATAGATACAGAAAAAGCATTTGGTAAACTTTATCATTTGCTGTTAAAAACTCTCAGAAACTTGAAATAGAAGAGAACTTCCTCGATCTAATAAGTGGAATATGTGAAAATGGCATATATGAAAAACTACATAATGGTGAAATATTGAATGCTTCCCCAAAGATTAAGAATTAGGCACGAATACCCATTCTCATTATTTATACTCATTGTCTTTAAGATCTTAGCCCTTTCAATAAGATGAGAAAAAGTAATGAAAGGCATAAAGATTAGAAGAGAAAACCTGTTTTAGTTTTTGCTTTGTTTTTTTTCCTGTTTTTTTGGGCAGGTGTTATAGAGAAAATTTTAAGACATCTACAAAATACCTACTAGAAAATTTCAGGATACAAGGTTAATATGCTATTTTCGTATATTATCCTAAACTACTAGAAAATAAAATAAAAAGTTAATTTCACTCACAATAGCATCAAAAAAGTTAAAATACTTAGGAATAAGTTTAATAAAAGAAATGCAAGATATTTTCATTGAAAACTATGAAATCTTGCTGAGAAAAAAAGGATTACTTTATAAGGAAATACATACCATGTTCATGAATTTAATATTGAACTGACTCAAATGTTAGTTCTTCCCAAACTAATTGTAGATTCAGCACAATCTAGCCACAGTTCCACCATGCTTTTGGTAGAAATTGACAACCTTTTTCTAAATTTTACTTGGAAATGCAGAAGATCTGTAATATTTGAAGCATCTTGAAAAAGAGCAAAGTTGAAAGACCTAACTACTTATTTCAAGACTACTATAAAGCTATAGTAATCAAAGCTGTATGGTACTAGCATAAGAATTGACATGTAAGTCAGAGGACAGAAGAGAGAGAATTAGACTCACAATTATACAGGTATTTGATTTTACAAAGATGCCAAAGTCATTTGATAGGTAAAGGGAAATCTTTTTAACAAGTGATTTTGGAATAATTGTATACACGTATAGAAAAATTAGCCTTCATGCTTACTTCATATCATAAAAATTTTTTTAGTTAGATCAAAGACTAATACATAAAAAGTAAAGCTATAAAGATTTTTTTGAAACTCAAATGACTTAAATTGAAAAAACTTCTTAAAACTAAAGCTATAAAGATCTGAGAAGAGTATCTGTGATTTGTGAGTAGGCAAAAGTTTTTTGGGCAGAACACAAAAAGGCAATAACCATAAAAGAAAAAAATGGGTAAATTAGACTTCACCATAATTAAAAATTATTCATCAAAAAAACCCACTATTAAGTGGTGCCTGGGTGGCTCAGTTGGTTAAGTGTCCAGCTCTTGATTCTGGCTCAGGTCATGATCTCAGGGTTGTGAGTTTTGAGTTTCACACTGGGCTCTGCATTGGGTGTGGAGGCTGCTTGGGATTCTCCCTCTCCTTAACCCTCTACTCCTCCCTCCATCCCTTCACAGACAAGGAAACCCCAAAATAAAACAAAACAAAAAACTGTTAAGAAAAGAAATAATATAGCCATACAGTGAGAGAAAATATTCACAAACATAGATCTGATAATGAACTCTTACCTAGAATACAAAATGTCCTTCCACTCCATCAATCCAATAAAGATAGGTAGAAGATTTGAGCAGACATTTCACAAAGGAGATACACAAATGACAAGTAAGCATATGAGAAACCAAGATCTGGGAGCTAGCTATGCTGTTGCTACTGCAGTATCTTTGTTTAACTAAGAAATAATTTTTTTTCTTAAATCATGGTTAGTATTGATAATTCTAATTTAAATGTAACATTATAGCATTTTTTCCTCACCTGATTTTGTTTTATATATGTATTTTTTTTGCTTTTACAGTGAAATCCTGGGTCCTAATTTTATGACTATGTCTGATTATTTGTTTTATTCTATAATTACATGAAAAGTTTCAGAATTATGATACCTATAGGATTATTAATAAAGTACCACTAAGTAAAGTTTAAAATTTCATTTTCTGTTCTTTATGTCTCTGAAATATAGCTCACTAAAGATGTACAGAATACTTGGTCAAAATCTGCTTGAATCATTGTTTTCCCTTTTCTTATCAGTTTGATTTGTAGGTAGGTTAATTTATTTCTGTTCCTCTTTAATAATTAATGTTAAAAGAATGATAGAGATAGAAAATCACCATTTTGCAATTTCCAGTGTAATAACTGGTATAGGTAAGGAGTGTCAATGTATGTCAACACCTTTGTGTAAAGATTTGTTTGGATGAAGATATTCACATGGTCTCAAAGTAACACTCCACATGACATTAATTATAGGGGGTAAATTTTGCAGTCACGTCTTTAACCAAGTGATTAAACTTCATGACACCAGTAGTAGAACAAGCTGACATTAACTTTTCCTGAAGAGGTGCAATTAAACTAGAGTCACCTATAAATTATTCTTGCCAAAATGTTTACTATGTACCTAATCATGGGGATAATAATCAGGCAAATTCAGAATATGGGACATTCTCTAAGTTAACTGGTCTGGATGTTTAAAAAGTGGCAATGTCATGAGAAGTGGGAAAAAAAAAGGTAGTGAAAATTGTTCTATTGTTCTAGATTAAAAGAGACCTTAGAAACAACCAATTGCAAAGTATAAATCTTGATTAGATTTTGAATAAAAAACATATATCTTTATGAAAACTGGGAAAATTTGAACATATATAGCTTTTTATATGATGATGTAAAATTGTTGTTGATTTTTCAGTTCAGGTGACGATGCTGTGTTTATGTAGAGGATATTCTTTTCTTAGGAGATTGATGCAGAAAATTTTGGAGCTTAAGTGTTTTTGTGTCTATAATTTATTTTCAAATGGTTTAGTATATGAACACATATAGAAAAAGATAAAGCCAGTGTAGCAAAACATTAACTTTTGGTAAATACAGGTGATAGTATAAGGGTGTTTACTTTAGTATTCTTTCAACTTTGATGTATGTGTGAAATTTTTTCAAAAAAAACAACTGAAAGAATGAATCAGGACTGTTAGGGAGGAGCAATCTGAAATATTGTCACCAGGTGGTGCTGGTGCTTTTCAAATAAAGCTAAATAAGCCAGTGAACAGTCTGTTGACAATTGTATGTTTATTTAGGAAAAAACTTGGGTGCATGTGTAGGGGAACACAGACTACAAATTCAGCTTTTTAATTTTGCCAATTTTCACTCTTCCTTTTATTATTATATCCTATGTAACTTAACGAGTTTCAGCTATACATTTTCTTTGACTCACAGTCTGCCTCTTTACCTGCCCCTTTACTTTCCAGGTCCTTATTTACTTCCTCTTTTACTTTTTAAATTTAATTTTTAATTTTTTTCAGTGTTCCAAGATTCGTTGTTCATGCACCACACCCAGTGCTCCGTGCAATACGTGCCCTCCTTAATACCCATCACCAGGCTCACCCAATCCCCTACCGCCCTCCCTGAGACAAACTGGGTTTTGGAGGGGATGAGGATCCTTATTTGCTTCTTACGGGACTACTAAGTACTTCCCACTATGAGGTGCCTCTGTGATCCATGTTGCTGACACACTAACCTTTCTACAACATATCTATCCCCTTCATTAACTCCCTATTTCCCTCCATATAGTTCTGCTTCTCAGCAATGTATTAAAATTTGATTATCAGTCAGCTTCCCTGGTGTATCTCCCATTATTGCCTTACATTAACCATACTCATGAGACATCTCAATTGCTGCCCCCACTTCCCTTTGTTGTGAATGTCACACACCTTCTTGTCCTTGGGCATTTTAGTTTGTATGTCTTCATACCCAAGATGCCTTTCTGCCCACTGCCAGTCAAAGTCTGACCTTATCTTTATCAAAGTCCATATTAAATTCCTTTTTTTTATGTAAACCTCCCAAACATTCTATTCAGAAATATTCCTTTTCCCATAGCACTTTGTAATTTTTTTTATTGAATTTACCACATTTTGTATTATGTAATAATTACATGTGAACACTAAATTATAAACACTTTCAAGGTAGGCAGATTGTAGTCTCCACATTGTTTTTAGTACTACGTGGTAGTCACTAAAGTTCAGTGGAATTGAATCTCAGGATAACTCAAAGCTAGCTAACAGTAGGGATGATGGTACTGACTAATCACCACCAATTGCTAGCCCTATTTTGTCTTTCATTTCACAGATAAGTGATGAGAAGCCACTGTAAGTGAGAAACCAACCTGGATGAAGAATATCCCATAGCTTATGAACCCCTACTAACCAAAAAATTCATTAACTTGAAGTAAAATTCCCATTCAGTTTGACACTGTATGTCAAAACTCAAAACTTTTGTATGTCATTTGATTCATGTATCCGTTTTTGGAAGAATGTAAGAATGCTCAAAGATTTGCTTTAAAAATATTTAGAAGGACATATTTGTAGAAGGTAAAAATTGGAAGCAGCCTAATTACCCAACAATACAGAGTTGGTTAAATAAATTAATATACTTATATACTGGATTACTATGAAGCATTAAAAATGATGCTAGAGAATGGAAAGAGGTTCCCAATGTATTATTAAATGGGAAAAAATTACAAAAGAGTATTAACATCACAACACTATTTTTTTTTTTTGGGGTGGAACAATGCTATATTTAAATAGAGAACAGACAGAGCAAGATGAGCTTCAGAGGTGGGTGGGTGCTGGTTCCCCAAGGGCAGAAGTTCTCTTAGCATCACAACACTTTTTAATGGAAGAAAAAGAACATGCATTGAAAAAAGACAAAATAATGGCAGAGATATTTCTAGGTTTGGAGATTAAATGTTTCAAATATCTTTGTTGCTATCTTTTAAAATGTTTTAATGATGAGCATGTTAAGAAAACAAAAAGCAAAGTTCATTTTAAAGAATTATTAAAGAATTATATCCTGAAATTTATTCTATTGTATACATAAAATTCAGTAATGCATGAAAGAATTTCAAGCTCTAACACTATTCCTTGGGCTTCACATAGAGCCAAGGAACAGTGAGAGTCAAATGATTACACAAGGGAAGACAATATTAACAGACAGAATAGGTAAGGAACCCAGGCAGAAAAAGACGAGGGTCCAGGAGTACAATTATCATGCTCAGGCACAAAGGGAGTCAGGAGTACAAGTAGAACCACAGACATCAAGCAAGTACCAAGATTGTAATATAGCACAAAGATAACTACACTTAGATATCTACGTCCACGATTTAGTAATGTTTAGTATTATTGCGTATGAGGTAGGTGGTCTTGAATAAAAAATTTGTATATATATTTAAAGATTTTATTTATTTATTTGACAGAGACACAGTGGTAGAGGGAACACAAGTTGGGGGAGTGGGTGAGGAAGAAGCAGGCTTCCCGAGGATCAGGGAGCCCAATGTGGGCCTGAGTCCCAGGACCCTAGGATCATGACCTGAGCCAAAGGCAGACACTAAATGACTGAGCCACCCCAGTGCCCCCCAGATTCGTATTTTTACGATCAGTAAATACTTTGGAGGTATTTTTATTTCCATTTTACAGATGAATAAAATGGCACTCAGAAAATATAATTGAAGTCATATATACATATAAGCTAGGGTTTCTCAACATTAACACTCCTGGCATTTTGGACCAGGTATACCTTTGTTGTGGAGAGCTGAACAGGTAAGTTAGTATGGGATGTGATGATGCCAATTTCAAAAAGGAAAGTGAGACTTGCTCAGTGAAAAGGAAAACAGGCAAGAGTGATTTTGTAATTCATCAGGAAACTAGAAATAATATGTCATTTTACATAAAATCTCACTAAATGTTTAGTATATATCTCACCAAGGAGTGCTTTCCCCTGGGGGGACTTTGGAGAACTTCAGGAACTATAGTTGGCAGGCATATGCAAAAATCCATTCAGGTCAAGTCAAGCTGCTAGCACATAGAACATCACATGTATGATTTTAAGTCCAGTGTTCATCAGAAAATGGCCTCATATCTTTCCTATTTATGCAGAGGTGGGTCCTTAGGGTAGGTGGACCTGGTTCCAGGCTTTTTATTTTCTTTTTTTTTTTCCTTAGGATTTTATTTATCTATTTGACTGAGAGAGAGAGATCACAAGTGGGCAGAGCAGCAGGCAGAGAGTGTGAGAGGGGGGAAAGCAGGCTCCCCACTGGGCAGAGAACCCAATGTGGGGCTTGATCCTAGGAGCCTGAGATCATGACCTGAGCCGAAGGCAGAGGTTTAACCTGCTGAGCCACCCAGTTGCCCCCCCCCCAGGTTATTGCTTATATGACTCCAAGGTATGGAGATATGGAGCTGTTTATCTTCTGATTACCTCATGCTGTCATTTGGAGTGTTACCTCCACACTTTCTATTCCTACTCCCGATTTTGGTCATCAAACTTCAACCCTTTCCCAAATGGATGGAAAGAAAGCCAGTTTTCAATGACTTACAGGCACACCCTCCTTCACATATGCACCTCTTCCTCCTTTTTAAAAAAAAAAAATTCCTAACCATTATTTGTATCAGTTGACAATTGGATTCTATTACAAGGACCAACAGCCAGCATTGCTCACTCCCTTCTATCTTCTTTCTTATCCTCCTCCCTTGTCTCTTTCCACCCTTTCTTTCCTATTGTTATGGTGAAGGAATAAATTAAGAAGTTAGAATATTGGCATAACATTTTTCAGGAGTTGCCAAATCTGGAATCACTGGAGGGAAAAAATAAGAACTAAAGAAAACATCTAGAATTTTTTTTTTTTTTGGCTTGGAATTTTTGTATATGATTTCCCCCATAAAATACATAGTTCTAGGCCAGGAACTATCACTGCCTTAAACTTGTTTTTTTTTTTCCATTTCTGCATCTAGCTCTCATTTTTCTTTTTAGCGGTACGCTGTTATACAGGATTTGTTACTGCTTTCTTGTTTGTTTAAATTACTTCATTGGGGTGTTAGTATCATTACAATGCACAGAGAAAGGCAAAACCATGAAGAAATTCATGCCAGCACAGTTAGCCTCTGAATATGTTAGTCAAGTTTGGGTGAGGATGGTCTTCTACTTTGTTTCCACTTTGAAAAAATATTTCCCAAGAGCCACCCCTTCCTCTTACACAAAGTCACATATGGCATTTCATTTAAAGTATTGGGAAAAAGGGGGCGCCTGGGTGGCTCAGTGGGTAAAGCCTCTGCCTTCTCAGGGATCGAGCCCCTCCCGCATTGGGCTCTCTGCTCCACAGGGAGCCTACTTCCTCCTCACTCTCTCTCTGCCTGCCTCTGCCCACTTGTGATCTCTGTCTGTCAAGTAAAATAAATGAAATTTTTTTTAAAAAGTATTGGGAAAAAAGAGAAAATTGAGTACAGGATAGAAGTTGAACCCATTCCTTTCTAATTATTTTATGTAAGTAATTCATTTGTATTTAGCAAAAACGAAACAAAACCCACAACCCTTTATTTTTCCTCTTTACATGTTCATTGTGGAAAATTTAGAACATAAAGAAAAATGAAATAGAAAAAAACTTCACCTGTCAAAAGAAAAATTCATCTCCAATTCTGAAACAGACAGAAAACATTATTGCTACTTAGAGTTGTAACACATCCTTGAAGTAATGTTTATGTATAAATACCATTTAATTTTTTTTCTTTTTTCTTTTCTCAAATGAACAAATGTGGGTTTATTGATTAATTAAAAGAAAAATTAGTGCCTTGAAAATGTGTTTCCGTGTGATTAACTTATTTTTCCAACATTTTTAATAGAAGTCCAATACTCTACTGTGTGAACAGATAGTAATTTATTTAACTAATCTCTTGTTAAATATATACATACATATTTCAGTAAGCAACATACAGTAAGCAGAAAGGGATATGGAATATGCTTTTTAAAGACAGTTAATTTCTAGTATGTATCTGTTTTCCTCTAGTCTTCATTTTAGAGTCTAGTTCTGCAGTAAGACTAAATTGTAGAAAAATGGGATGTTACTGATGTTAATGATTTGTTATATCTTTTATTCACTTGCTCAACAAATTCACTGCCAACTTTGTGCCAGGCACTGTGTTAGATATTCAGGATATAATGATTAAGAAGGCAGAAATAGAGTAGTAGGGAATTTGGGTAAATTGGAAGGGGAGGTGAACCATGAGAGACTATGGACTCTGAAAAACAGTCTGAGGGGTTTGAAGTGGCGGGGGGGTGGGAGGTTGGGGTACCAGGTGGTGGGTATTATAGAGGGCACAGCTTGCATGGAGCACTGGGTGTGGTGAAAAAATAATGAATACTGTTTTTCTGAAAATAAATAAATTGGGAAAAAAAAAAAAAAAGAAGGCAGAAATAGGGGTGCCTGGGTGACTCAGTTGGTTAAAGCCTCTGCTTTCAGCTCAGGTCATAATCTCAGGGTCCTGGGATCGAGCCCCCCTGCATTGGACTCTCTGCTCAGCGGGGAAGCCTGCTTCCTCCTCTCTCTGCCTGCCTCTCTGCCTACTTGTGATCTCTGTCTGTCCAATAAATAAATAAAATCTTTTTTAAAAAAAAGAGAGAGAAGGCAGAAATAGTCCTTATTCTGAGGAAGTTTAGTTTTGTAAAGCAATTGGGTAGGTGTCATTATAGAGGAAGTACAAGCATCCAAGGGAGCACATTAGAGAGGTAACTATTTTAGACTCTGGGGAAGGAGTGGTTAAGTGAAAATGTTCACATTGCATGAAAATTCTGTGTGACATATTCTTATAATTGGAAGACTTCAAATGTCATTTAGTTCAAACATCCTCTGCTGCTGGAATTATCTGTGTCCAGTGCCTGATCTCATGTCACAGGGCTTTGCAATATGGTCAGTGGATTTAAACTGCCTGGATTTGAGTCCTGACTCTGTTTATTTACTATCTGCGTGTCTGATTTGGCTCACATTGTTTCAAATCCATGTGCCTGTTTCATCTGTAAAATGGAATAAATAATAGCACTGACTTAAAGGTGTTGTCGTGATAGAAGATTGAAGATAGGCAAAGCACTTAAAAGAGTGTCTAGCACATAGTGTATGTGTAATTCATGTGTACTCAATTGATGTAGTCATCATGTTGATAGGGAACTCACTGTCCACTGAAGCCCTTGAATTGTTAGAAAGTCATTCTTAGGGCGTCTGGGTGGCTCAGTTGGTTAAGTATCTGACTCTTGATTTGGCTCAGGTCATGATCTCAGATTGTGTCTTAGGACTCTCTCTCTCCCTCTTCCTCTGGCCCTCTCCACCCACATCCCCACCCAAAATCATTCTTCATAATAGGCTGAAATTGGGCTGTTGAAACTTTTACCTGGAAAGTGTTCTCACCTGAAAAGTAGAAGAAATTTCAGGGAGGCAGATTTTGGTTGAAATTAATGAACTAGTTTTCAACATTTAGGGCCAAAAGAAATGGATTGCTTAAGGAGAGGTGATTAAAATAACCAAACCCCTTTTGGTTGCAGAGCGTTTCTTGGATAAAATCCAAAATAGCAGATTTCAGAGCTTATCTGTACAACAAGTGGACTCTGAAATGTGTTTGGAAAGCACGTGAACACAGGCATGTTAAACTTCGAATTTGTACCACAGTAACACTGTTATCGGCAAACTCAACTTGAAATTACAGATTTGCATCAGGACATGACTGTATTATCTTGTATTCAATTCCACAAATGAGTTTAATATGCCTACCATACTCAGATTAAACTTGGCTCTATAATAGGTAATTGGAGACCACTCACCACAGTATTTGTGGTGAAATTAGATTATGGCATTGACAATCAAAACCTGCCTTCTACCAGAGACCCTTCAAAATATTTTTCCTGCAATAAAGAGACATTAAAAACAAGACAAAACGAATCATTTTACATTTTGCTAAGCTTGTTTCCAAGGTTTAAGTGAAACAAATATGCTTACTACTTAGAGAAATTCTCACAATGGGTTTCCGAGAGTGAAAGGTTTATGACAGATTTTGGACTAATAGAAACAACTATGTTTTGGAACAGAGTTTAAGTGGGATCTGATGAGTGCTTATCAGTTTTGAACTGATTTACAATTCATGCAGCCTTTAGATGGCAGAAAAGAATGACTACTGCATGAGACACCTTGGTGAAGGTCACAGGAAAAATCAGTGTGTTGTTCCATTCTTCCATATGTTGTTCCAAATGTTCCAAGCAGTGCATGCGGGTTGTGAATGGAGCCTAGCAGAAGCCCACTGCTATTGTTGTAGTAGCCATTTGGTAACAGTGGGAGGCTGACTCTGTGGCCTGTCTCTTATCTCTTCCTATATAGCATTTTCATGTCCTTTAAGATATAATCTGTATTATACAACTAAGCAGTTTATTCTTTGAAGATATTATTTACATTGGATTATTTGTTAAAAAAAAAAGAACTATGTAGAGATTTAATTAGAAGTGGTGTCATATAGGATAGCATTATAATAATTATGGGTTTTGTTTTTTTCTTTTTTTTTTAAGATTTTATTTATTTATTTGAGAGAGAGACAGTGAGAGAGAACATGAGCGAGGAGGAGGTCAGAGGGAGAAGCAGACTCCCCATGGAGCTGGGAACCTGATGTGGGACTTGATCCCAGGACTCCAGGATCATGACCTGAGCCGAAGGCAGTCATCCAACCAACTGAGCCACCCAGGAGCCCGTTTTTTTTCTTTTAAGAAAATGTTTGGCTCTTCTACTTTTAGATGAGTTTACCAACTTTGAAGGGGCAATTTTGGGAGGGAGGGCATTTGAATTCAGAACTGACTTCCTTATCTTCCTCTTGAACCCACTTCTCTTTTCTCAGTGAAGATTAACATCATCTACTCAAGCCAGGTAGGCTCAAATCTGAGTCTCAAAACTATAGTCTCAGGATTAGAAGGCACCTTGAAGAGTTCTTAGCCCAGTCACTCATTTAATACTTAAGTTTTACCATCATCTAAGTTGTGATTCCCCAAGTATTTGAGCATCTACTCAATACCAGTTATAGTATTCATTCTACTGAATAATAATTGTTGCCAGATATTGAGCATCTTTGGAAAGAAAGAAAGATTTAGTCATAACAAGATGCAGCCTGCCTTAGAGATAGCTGAGAAATTTTAATATAGCAAGTGCTTTGCAGAGGTAATGCAGAGATCTGGGGGAAGAGAGGAAGGATTCCTAGCTTAGAAGCAGCTCCAAGAAGGGGAGTTGGAACCTGGTTTCTAGAATAGGGGGCACTAGAACTAAGCCTTGAGGGATGAATAGGACTGACAAATGTGTGTTCCTGTCAAGAAAACTATGAGGGCAAAATCCCAAAGGGACCATGTGTATCTTTCTAAATCTTAGTTTATCTGTAATATCTTAGTTTATCTGTAATAGTGTTTAGTTTACAGGATTGTCATGAAGAATAAATGAGGGAATATTTATCTTTATAAAGGACATAGTAAGTGCTTACCAAATTATTATTATAGCATTATCATAACTGCTATAATAGGTTAGTGCAGACCAGATGACCCTCTAGGCCCATAATTCTTGCCTGATAAATATACTAATATGACTATAGCAGGAATGTTCCAATCTGAAACAATCTCAGAGCCTAATGCTACAAGATACTTAAATCGTTAACAACTCCCCTCACTTGCTAGCATTCCTTGTTTACTGAGAACCATGTCGTTTTGGCTTCCCTTGGGATCAGGTTAAGTCAACAGGAGTATCCAGGTTGCTTGACAACTGTGTTTCATCATTGAAAAAAAATTTATCACTCTGGTATTGTGACCAGTGTCTAATTAGTTTTGCGATAATGCTCATAGAGCATTAACTATATACCAGACACTGATCTTAAGACTTATATGTCATTAGCCCTTCCTCAACTTACTGAAGAGAGTGATGGGTCATCTCTTGCTTTGAAGATATCAAATGCACTGGCCTTCACTGAGATTTCAGCTTATTTTTCATTGGATCCAGAGATTGCCCTATTCTGAATCTGTCTGATCTGTCCTAATCGGAACTTAGGACTGAAAAAAAAAAATCTTTGAGGCATACAGTGGAACATTTCTTTAGCCATATTCTGAGTGAAGATTTACATTTCTTTCGTTAGAAATGGTTATTCCATTCCCATGGGCAGTCTTATGGTGTAGGTTTTTCTCTGAAGAAAAAAGAGGTGGCCAACCTCTCACCATTACAATCTCCTTAAGAGAGCCATACACAGTGGACATATTCCAAGAGAATATACATTGCTTTTTCCTGTATAACTTTGACCCCAACTCCTGTTGACCCCAAGACATCCTGGCCTTGCTAAACTAGGTGACCTGTGAGTGAAGGAGGAGGACTCCTTTTGCCTTTCTAACCTAAGGCCAAATCTGAATAGGTCTTCATTGCCCCTTTCTCAAAGCCCACACTTCCTACTTGACCTTTAAGGTCTTAACCACACTGATGACAAAAAGAAGCAAGGACAGGTGAATTGCTAAACCCCAGAGTAATGTTGGCTTTAACTCCCTACCTCCAGGCCTCTCCAGGGCAGCGGGACTCTCTTAAGGCAGGATTCAGACCTATTCACACAAACATCCTGGAAGGGAATAAAAGCTAAGGTAGCTAAGAACTGAGAGAAGCTGGAAAGAAAGACATAACTCCATATAGCCCTTCATGCCAAAGCAAGGTCTTTTACCTTCTTTGGACCCAGTGAAAGCTGTATTTCCTAACAACACATCTTTAGAGTGTCCCCTCTAGTGCTCCTTGAAGGGAGGATAAGATTGTCTTGAGTGTTGGAGATGGGAGAGAGTGGAGGCTGGGATGGCATTTGAGCAACCCCGGAAGTTGGCTTGTACCACAAATACCTTTACAAATAACCTTGTAAAGGGCACATAAAGTCATGGTCTCATCTTACCTGCTCTTGAAATTCACAGATGAGACAGAATTCAGCGTATCATACAGGGTGAAAAGCAAGGACTCTGGAGCAAACTACCCCAATCTGCAATCCAAGTGGCCTTGTACATTTACTTACCCTTCCTTGTGTCTCAGTTTCCTTATTTTTAAAATGGTGATTATAATAACAGTAGAGTTTAGAATGGTAAAAAATGTTAGGGAGGAGTATCTATGGGGGTGGCATAGGTTTTACAACTAGGCAAATCCAGTTACAGTTGGAGATTTCAAAATTTCTCTCAGTAATCAGAGAACAAGTAGAGGAAAAATCATCAGTAAGAAACAGGAGACCTGAACAGCACTATTAACCACTATTAACACTACTGACCTGATTGACATTCAGAGAACACTCTAACCCATGACACAGACCACACAACTAGACTCTCTGCCAGCTGACCCAATGCCAAAGTTATTAGAGGTTTTCTTTGTATCTAGTTTCTAACTTGACAAAAAATGAAAATTTATGCAATTGCAGAGCCAAGAGAACAATGATTTTTACTTCACTATATATATATATATCTAGATATATATGTATAACTCATCTCCCATTTTCCCCCCTTCTGATAGTTCTATCATATTTACATGATTTAGATGCTTTCTGCTTTTGGAATCTGTGGTGTGAGGGACATGTACCTCATTCATCCCTCCCCTGTGCTGGAATGTGGTTGGGCAATGGCGGATGGCAGAGATGGGAAGGGACATCTGGAGATGGGTATTGATTGAATTTCCAAAAATAATAATGAAGATGAAGATGGGTCTTTGGCCATGTTGTCATGCAATTATTTGTTATTATTTTCTTGGCTTTCACTGAACTGCTCTGATTTCATCATCATCTGTTTCTTATTCCAGCAAAGTGGTGTTAGGTTATGTAATAGTTAATTGCCTAGGACATTCAAGATTGGTTTCCCAACACACAATATAGTCTTCTTAGCACCAATTAAGAATAGTGGGGCAAAGCAGATCCTATACACAAGGAAATTAAAAACAAAAACAAAAACAAACAATTAGAAGAGCATGAGGCAGTGCAAGCAAATGAAGAAATCTATACCCGGGTGGATGAATCATTGTCCTAACTTCCACTGGGTTTTGCTTGCTGAAGCCCTCCTGCTGAGATAGATGTGCTTTTGCAAGGTGGGGTTGAAGATGAGTAAATAAGAAGGTGGTTATTCACTTTTATCGCCACAGCAACCCACATGTCAGTTCAAGAAAATGCTAATGAAGAAAATTCTGTGAGGTTTTGGAACCAGAACCAAATTACTTTTAGAATGAAAAGAATCAGAGTAGGGACAGCACAATCACTTATCTGATGAAACAAGAGAAGGCCTGATGGAGATCATCTTGGAGCATTAGGAAAACAACCTCAGGGCTCCTGCTGACAGGACACTTTTTCCAAGTACTATTAATTATAATGCATTATTAGCTAGCTGCAGGCAGCAGACACCCCTTGCATGTTAACTAAAGTGCAGCAGCCATTTAGTTAGTGGGACCTGCTCAGTCTTTCAAATTGCCTTAATCATTAGTGAATTAGTTAAACTATAACGTTAGGAGATAAAAATAATCACCTGTGTCCCTTGGAAACAAGTCTAAACTGGATCTGGTTGTCAGAGGCTCTGACTATGGATGTTCCTGACTTTGCAGATTGATGGATGACAACCAACACGGCTCCAGACTGAGCCAGCTTCACCCTGACTCCTTAGGGTTATGCAATATCTTGATGTCATTGTTACAGGTTCATTCCTACTCCAGAGTGTTGTAGGTGTGTGAAACAGGCAAAGGTACCAGGGCCTTGATATTCAGTTCTCAATCAATCAGAGACTGATGATGCAGTTAGCAGATTTTTGAAACTCATGTTCCTTTCAGTGCTCTTTTTGGGCCATTTCACTGATTATTAATGGCTTCACTTGGAGAGGTCTGGAAATAATGCTGAAACTCAATCAAGCCTCCTTGGCAGTTGTGGAAAGAGGTTTTGAGCGTAGCTCAGAGACTGTGAAGAGAAGGTAAAATTGTGCTTTAGGATTATCTGTGGATTTTGATGATTAGCATATTCCTCTTCTGCTGTAAATCACTTAAAGTTAACAGAATAAACAAGGCTTAAATGGTATGATTTTGGTTCATGTTTTGATAACTGACCATAGGCAGAAAACATGGAGAAAAAATCCTCAAGTAACCTGAGAAGATAAGTACATTGCCTTTTATTTTATCCAAATTTTTTAAAAACATTAAGCTGATGTTTTAAATTTTATGTGCAGTAAAATTCACTCTTTTTGGTATATAGTTCTGTGCATTTGGACAAATATATAGTCCAGTAAACCACTGCTACAATCAAGATAAAGAACAGTTCCGTTACTCCCCCAAATTCCCTCATGTAGCTCCTTTACAAATTGACCCTGATCCTTTGCAAATACTACCATACACTGATTTCTAGTCCTGTTCTGTCCTGTCCTTTCAGATATCATATTAGTGGAATCATAGATTAGGTAGCCTTTTGAGTCTGGTTTTGTTCAGTTAGTCTAATATATTTGTGATTCATTCATGTTGTTGCATATATTAAATTAATTAGAGAGGCCGTCAGATGGAGGTGGCTTTAAGGCCTTGGCAGTCTATATGAGCAAATCAGAGCCTAAGTCTGTAAATGCCTAGAGGGTGAGAAATCTAAATCTTGGGATGGAAGATTACAACCAGCCAACTAGGCTTTTCCAAATAAAGTATCCCTATAGCCAATCAATTAATTTTTTGTTTGTTTCTGCATTTTCTCTTAGGAAGTCTTGCTCCTAGTTTCTGTTGGTGGAGTACTCCTAACCATGACCTTTATGGCACTATCCAATTCTAATTGATTTTGCTCAAGTAAATTTTTTACTTATTAAAATGATTAATTATTACTTATTAAATCATTTTTTAAATTATTAAATTTTAAATTGAGTTATAAAATTACTTATTAAAATTTATAATAAGTCTCAGTTTATCTTTAATAAGTGTCAGTCATCTTTTAACACATTTTTAGTTATTCAGTCTTCTTTATGGCTGAATAGTATTCTATAGTTTCTCTGATCATTCATCATATAAATGACTTGTGGGTGTTTAGTTTTTGAAGACTATGAAAAAAACCACTATAAACATTTATGTACCATTTTTTCATGGAAACATAAGTTTTTATTTCTCTCAAATAAATGCCTGAGTGTGAGATTACTGGGTCTTATGTTAAGTATATATTTAACAGTACAAGAAACCACCAAACTGTTTTCCAAAATGGCTTTACCATTATGCATTCCTGCCAGGAATGAATAAGGGTTCTAGTTATTTTGTATCCGTACTAGCAGTTGGTATAATTAGGTAGTTTTCTGTTATTGATTTCCAGCTTAATTTTTTCTGATTAGAGAACATACTTTATATGATTTTAGTTTTTTTTCCATTTATTAAGACATGTTCTGTGGCTCAGAATATGGTCTATGTTGGTGAGTGTTTCATGTGCACTTGAAAAGAATGTGTGTTCTGTTGTAGCATAGAGTGTTTTTAAAATGTTGATGAGTGTTTTTAAAATGTCATTTTTTTGTTTTGTTTTGTTTTTTTACTGATTTTTCTGTCTACTAGTTCTATCGTTTTCTGAGAGAAGGGGTATTGCAGTCTTCAGCTGTAGTTGTGGTTTGGCTGTTTTTTCCCTTTCGTTTCTATTACTTCATGTATTTTGAACTCTTGTTGTTAGGTGCATATGTATTTAGGATTGTTGTATCATCTTGGCTAATTGACCCTTTTATTATATAATATCTCTTTTATCTCCCTTAGTATTTCTTGTTCTGAAATCTATCTGATATTAATATAGCCACTACAGCCTTTTTTTTAGTGTTTGCATGATATAAATTTTCAGTTCTTTCACTTTTCTTCTATCTGTGTCTTTATATTTATAATGGATACCTTGTAGACAGAACACAATTAAATCTTTTTATGTCCAATCTCACAGTCTGTCTTTTAATTGGTTGTTTAGGACATTTACATTTATTACAATTATTAATGTAGTTGGATTTAAGTCTACTACTTTATTATTTGTTTTCTGTCTTTCCTATCTCTTTTATTTCTTCTGTTTTCTTTTCCCTGCCTTCTTTTATATACTTAATTATTTTTAATATTCCATTTTATTTATTGGTCTTTGGCTGTATTTCCTTATATTATTTTTCTAGTGATGGCTGTAGGTATTATAATATACATACCTAACAATTTATAGATTACTTAAAATTAATATATTATGCCTTCAAGTAAAATGTATAAGCCTTAAAAACATATAAGTCATTCTGTTCCCCTGTTTGTGTGTTATAATGTAATTATTACCTCTATGTATATTATTCTGTATACATTGAAAATCTTATCAGACAATGTTATATCCTTTGCTTTCAACAGTTGTACATGTTTTAAGGAATTTAAGATGAAAATAGTTTTAAAAAATATCTACCCAGATAGTTACCGATTCCTTAACTTTTCCTTTGTTCCTGAAGTTCCAAGTTTCCCTTTAGTATCATTTCCTTCAGCCTAAAGAAATGCTAAGGAAATGTCTTCAGCATTTTTTTTAGAGTAGGTATAATGGCAACATAAATCTCTTGGATTTTCTTCATCTGAAAATGCTTTTACTTTCCCTTCATTCCTAAAAGATATTTTGCCTAGATATACCAACTTATGTTTTCATAAGCAATGTATCAGGGCCCTGTTTTCTTAGCACTCTTGCTAGTAGTATTCAATGGTACCATTTTTGATAGATTTGCTGATTTGACAGGAAAAAAATGGCATCTTATTTTTTAGACAATAATATTTGCCATTTTCCCACTTTTTTAAAAAAAGATTTTATTTATTTATTTGACAGAGAGATAGAGATCACAAGTAGGCAGAGCATCAGGCAGAGAGAGGGGAAAGTAGGCTCCCCGCCAAGCAGAGAGCTCAATGTGGGACTCAGTGCGGGGCTTGATCCCAGGGCCCTGAGATCATGACCTGAGCCAAGACAGAGGCTCAACTCACTGAGCCACCCAGACTCCCCTTCCCCCCACTTTATTATGGATTTGTAAAAGGCATACTCAAGTGTTTAATTCCTGGGTAGAAAAGCTCTTTTTCCCCCTTCGCTTTTATTTAGAAAGATGTTTTACACCCCAAGGTTAAATAAATATTCATCTACATTTTCTTTTGACTCTTTTAGTGGTTGTTTCCTAAATTTAGCACTCTTCTCCATTTGCCTAATTGTTTTTGTTAGTGTGAGGTAGGCATCAAACTTTATTTTTTCTAACTAGTAA
The DNA here is from genome assembly GCF_020171115.1 of Neogale vison. Taxonomy (NCBI): domain Eukaryota; kingdom Metazoa; phylum Chordata; class Mammalia; order Carnivora; family Mustelidae; genus Neogale; species Neogale vison. Next base: position 95,108,905 of record NC_058096.1, read on the forward strand.
GTATGTTCAGAAACATTTATCAAGTTATATATACTTTCCCCTTGTTTGAAATACCTACTTTGTTAAGTATTTTTTAATTTTTATTTTAATTCCAGTTAGTTAATGTACAGTGTTCTATTAACTTTAGGTGTACAATATAAAGTGATTCAACACTTCCATACCTCACCCTGTGCTCATCAAGACAATCCCCATCACTTATTTCACCCATCCCCTTACCCTCCTTGCCTTTGATAACCATCAGATTGTTCTCTATAATTAAGAGTCCTTTTCTTTCTCTTATTTTTTCCCATTGCTTGTTTTGTTTCTTAAATTCTACATGTGAGTAAAGTCATATGATATTGATCTTTCTCTGACTGACTGACTTTGCTTAGCATTTTACTCTCTAGCTCCATTCATTCATTCATTGCAAATGTCAAGATTTCATTCTTTTTTATGGCTGAATAGTATTTTATATTATATATATACCACCTCTTCCTTATCTATTCATCAGTAGATGAGCACTTGGGCTGCTTCCATATCTTGGCTATGTAAATAATACTGCTGTGAACATAGAGGTGCATATATCCATTTGAATGAATGTTTTTGTATTCTTTAGGTAAATACAAAGTTGTTCTTTGGTTTTCTTTGTTCTTTGTTTGTTTTATTTATTTTTTCTTTAAATAAGTTTTATGCCCAACATGGGGTTTGCGCTTACAACTCTGAGATCAAGAGTTACACGCTTTACTGACTGAACCAGCCAGGTGCCCCTCCTACTTTGTTAAGTATTACTTTTATGGAGTTGTGACTATTTCTGAGTTTTTAACTATATTATGCCAGCCTATGTATTTGTACTGTGCCATGCTTTTTATAATAATTATTATTTATATTGCCAGAGTTAGCAAATGAAGACACAGAACACCCAGTAAAATTTGAATTTCAGATAAGTAATGAATAATATTTTTAGTATATGTATATTCCAAATATTGCATGAGATTCTGAAATTCAAATTTAACTGAGTGTACTGTATTTTATCTGGCAACCCAAAAATCCACTATCTAGCCATACAGGTTGCCTCCAATCTTTCCCCCCTTTTAAAAGTGTTCTGTTATTTATTTTATTTTTAAAGAGTCCTTTAAAAATTGGTGGATAGGTTCTTTGGGGGAAGTATTTAAGTGTGATTAATGGCTATACCAACAAAAGAAAACAAAAATGGGTTACATTTCATTCTTCACAACAGCCCAATTTTATTTTTTATTTTTTTTTAATTTTTAATTACAACAGCCCAATTTTAAAACATATTAATTCTTCCGAGGCTAGTTGGCCCTTTCCCTACTCCACCCTTTCCTTTTATCCTGATGATAAAAGTTCTTTACCATTTGTCATGGACTGAATGTTTGTGTCTTCTCCCACTCCCTACTCCTTCCACTCGTATGCTGAAAACTTAAGCCCCCAGTGTGACTTGGAGATAGGGCCTGTGAGGAAGTGATAAGGGTGATCGGAGTTTATAAGGGTGATACCCTAATCTGATAAAGTTGGTGCCCTTACAAGAAGAGGAAGAGACACTAGAACCCTTTCTCTGCTATGTGAAGACACAGCGAGAAGATGACTGTCTCCAAGCCTGGAAAAGAGCTTTCACCAAGGAAGAAAATCAGCTGGAAACTTAATCTTGGACTTTTTAGACTCTAGAACTGTGCAAAATAAATTTCTGTTGTTTAAACCATATAGTCTATGGTATTTTATTATGACAGCCTGCGCTCATTAATACACCATTTACTGACTAAACTATTTGTGTATTATACAGCACATTTCAGGTAAAAAAATTGGAAACAACTATGTTTCAAAAAATTCCTATAGTTTAAGCAAAATTGTGCCATCTTCATTTTCATTTTACATACAAGCAAATGATTGACACTTTAGGAGATTACATAACCTACCCAAAATGACTCGGCTGTTAACCTTATAATCAAGGCTGAACATTGGGGTACGATTGATTTCTTGGGGTTAGTCCAGGAATCATTTATCTCCAAGATTCCTTCCTGCTCTGAGTATGAGCTTATCTACCATTTTCTTTGCTGAAAAGGGACAGTTAATCAATTTTTCTACTCTTTATCCCAAGATGTTTCCATATCTTTATTCAGTTTTCACTTTTCTCTTACCTTTCTGTCTCCTCTTTCCAAATATCACTACCTGTGATTTCTGTAACACACTTTCCCATGCTTTGCTTATCCTCCTCTCATCCTAAAATTCTTCCTCTATTTTTCTTTTCCTTTAGTCTACAAACACATTTACACATTTCCCAAAGTAATGAAACTTTATATTGTTTTTCAGATCATAGACCACTTTATCTTTTTTTTCTCACCACATATTTCTAAAAGAAGGTTAATTTCTCCCACATTTATTTTTATCCTATTACTAACATAATATACATGCACAATGAAAACAACTTAGACCGCATACTCACACACACACTATCTGAAATCCTACCACCCATGGATAACCACCAACCTCTGTTAACATTGTTCTCTCTCTCTCTCTCTCTCCCACTCTCCCTCCCTCTTCAACCATTTCTCCCTCTTTATACCCCTTTTTACTTTCTCAGTCTCTCTCATCTCTCTAAAATCTATTGTTTATATATAATCTCATTTGCCTTTGTGCTTCATAGTTTTTTTTTTAAGGTTGATTTACTATTTTAAATTAAAATGCTATTGAATTATTTTTATTTTTATAAAATAAGGCAAGTCTATAATTTAAAGGTCAATAACAACACAAAGCTTATATTAAACTTATTAAAAAACTATACACAACAGTTTCTTGCGCCATTCCTTTCCACTCATGCATTTCCGTATAGATGAACACTTGAAAAGTTTGTAGCTCTCCCTTAAAACTTTAATTTTTATATTCTAATTTATATGCTATATTGCTTAGGGTCCCAGTAGAAAAAGAGATGATTAAAGAAGTTTAATGAAGATAGGATTTACAAAGGAGAAGGCCAAGTTAAGGAAGCAAAAAGGGATGAGAAAGCACCTGGGACTTGTATTAGTGGAACTAGTAATAGTAGGATGCCATTATCAACTCTAGGATTGATGGGGCAAGGTCAGAGAAGCAATTACTAGAACACAATATGAACAGTAGGTGGAAGAGAGGGCCCACCTTCCAGAGTTGTGACCATTGGTAGAGGAACGCAGACACTGTCCAGCCAAGGGTGGGACGGTCGGAGCTATAGGAACCAATAGCCTACTTTCTACCTCTTCCTGTCCTCCTGGTTTCCGCTAATACATCCCATTAAGCAAACCCAGCTAGAAGCTAAAGACAAGAACCCAGATGGTAGTCTAAAGAGACCAGCCTTCTGAGGCACAGTACAGGTTAGAAAGGGTTACAATAGATGTGCAAGAGCATATGGAAGATTACCAGCACATAGGTCTATACTAATATTTTTTGCTTTATGAATTTATATGTTGACAACTATGATAATAATTAAGTGCTTTTCTCACACTTTCTCACCTTTTCTTTCTGTATATCTTATAGTGTAGTACTTTATAAATTTTATTTTGAAACAAAAATTGTAGCAATATCCAGTGTTTTACATAATTATGTAAATAATTATTCACTGCCCAGCCAAGTAGTGTACTATGATGTTTTCATTTTATACCATTCCCTACCTTACTGTAGCTCCAGAAATTCATAATTACCCCATGTCTTCATTTGTATAGTTTTCTATGTGTTTGTCACTATTTTTTCCCCTAAATTTCCCAAATTATTCTTCATATGGCCAAACACATCAGTGAATTTTTCAGTTCTATTTTTCCCTGGAACATTCTTTTCCTTGCTTCAGGTTTAATCAGTTGCTTTCTTGGCCCTGATGCTAGCTATTCACCCATGACTATGTCCTCAAATTCATCTTTCTTCCCTTTTTCTGAATTCCACATCTTACTTTCTTGTGGTTTTCTTCTTTGTTTTGGTAGAGTACACTATCTACTTGTTTCATGAGAGAAGTGCAGAAGAGGTAAAATTTTGAGTCATGTATGTCTGGAAATATCTTTATTTTACTTTCACACTCAATTGATAATATGTCTGGGGAGAGAATTCTAGGTTGAAAATCGTTGTCCTTCAGGATTTTATAGGCTTTGCTCCACAATGTTTTAGCTTCCACAGTTGCTGTTCACATATTACACGCTGTGATGACTCTTGTTCCTTTGTATGTGACCTGTCTTTCTTTTCTTAATCTCTGGTGGTCTGAAATTTCATGGTGAAATTCTGGGCTTTGTTTATTGTGTTTGACACACAATAAACTTTCAATCTCTTCTTGTTTTTCAGCTCAATTCAGCAAAATTCCAATATAATGTGTCTTTAATAATTTGCTCCCCTCTATTTTGTTTTTTCCTCTCTTTTGAACTCCTATTGTTTGGGTGATGGATCTTCTGATTTTCTAGTTTTATTCTGTACCCTGCCCCCACCCCAGCATTTATTTTGTGAATAACTTCTAATAACTGTTTTCAAAGTTGGAAATATTATCTCTTATTATGGGCAAAAGTATACACTTAGTACCCAATATGTGCCTAATATTCATTAGACAAGTTCTTTCCAAACACTTTTCATAATTGTCCTTCTCAGTGGATCCTGACTCTTGCCATGGTATGTTGCCCCAGAGTGTTAAACTTTTAGAGATACAAAACAAAGGAATACTTGGAAATAATGTTACCTGTGAAGCCTACCTTAATTACGGTGGCATTTGAAATAGTATATTTTGGCCCAAGTTAGAATATTTCGAATTTGGGCTTTGTAAAACAGGATAATGACCACTTTTGTTTAGCAGACTTTACCCAATTATTTTCGATGTGTATTGCTCCTGAGGGAAAGACCCATAAAAGTACAGAATGTAAAGCATCTGTTCAAAATGGAGGAGACAGACTTATGGCAAGTATCCATGTGGTATTACTGGAATTCAAACATATGAAAGCTGTCACAGGAATGAGTATTAAGGTACTTACTGGAAGTGAAAAATTAAGTCATATAGAAAGTAAATCTTATTTGGAAAATTAATTTGACAGTGAGGACTGAGTTTGCCCACTAAGTTATTTATGATAGATATTTCCCATGAATTGAGCAAGCTAAATCTAAGCTCTAATGGTTTGATGTAAATGCTGCATGTGATCAAATAGAAGAGTTTTATTTTATATGTGAAAATATGGAAATTAGTATTTCATTTCTCCCAACTCCTTCTCAATATATCAGGTTAAGCAAGTTACATCTAAGTGAAAGATTTAGCAATATAATTAATAGTCTTTTATTAAGTCTTAATAAAATCTTTTTGGCATACTGCCCAGAAACTAACTGAAGAATGATTATAACAACTGGATAACAAGTCCTTCAACAGTATAAGTTCTTTGATTACAACAAAATTCAAGAAGTGTCCAATGGAGTTGTTAGCTGATTTTAAAGCTTATTTTTATTAAAAAAATGAAACATTTTAATGGTTGATTTTCATGTGTTTATGTCTATGATTTGGAAATACTTTGTGGAATGAATATTCCATTCCTAGAGTATTATTTATGAAAATAAATTTTTTTAGAAGATTTTATTTATTTATTTGAGAGAGAGTATGAGCTGGGGGGAGGGGTAGAGAGAGAGGGAGAAACAGGGAGCACAATGTGGGACTCCATCTTAGGGCCCTGGGATCATGACCTGAACCGGAGACTTAAATTTCTTTTAAGATTTTATTTATTTATTTGGCAGACAGAGATCACAAGTAGGCAGAGAGGCAGGCAGAGAGAGAGGAGAAAGCAGGCTCCCCGCTGAGCAGAGAGCCCAATGCGGGGCTCAATCCCAGGACCCTGGGACCATGACCCAAGCCGAAGGCAGAGGCTTTAACCCACTGAGCCACCCAGGTGCTCCCGAAGATAGACTTTTAACTGACTGAGCCACCCAGGTGGCTAAAAATAAAATTTTTTAATATATCTGTAATGATACAGTGTAATAATAGAATTTATGCTGAATACTCTTTAACAGTAAAAAATACCCATCCATTAATATTTTAATTGATTGAAAAATAAATAACTCATGCTGCTTCTTGAGATGAAATTTAAAATAATGACTTTAAAAATTAATAATTCTATCAAAATCTGCAATACAGATTTTTTTCATTTGTGTACTACTAATAATCATAAATGCTAACTCAGTCCAGAAAACAGTGTTAAACATTTTGACCTTTTTGAATGAGACATTTTTAAACAAAAATATTCAAATTATAGATAGTTTTGTTGCAGAAACTCAGAATCATCGAAGAATTGTTTTAAAGCATTTAAATTTGTTTTTTGGGATAAAATTCTTTGGGGGAAATGAAAAGGAAATAGAATAAAGAATGCGGTAAAATTTCCAACTGCTAATATATATGTATATATATCTCTATTTACATATATTTTAATGGTTGCATTAACAAATAGTAATTAACAAATTAAACAGTAATTAACAAATTAAATATAATTAACAAATTACTATTGTATTTAAATTCCATTGAGTAAAGAGAGCACAACAATTTTTAAATATCATCATATGCTGTCGTTTTAAAAATCACACCTTTTGCAGCTAAGCAAAAATTGTAAAGGTCAACTTAAAAACCACTACAGTTTTTTTTCTATTTTCTCTTTCATACTGTAACTATTTGTTTTAAACTTTTATCCCTTTTATGAGAATGCAAGGGATTGAGCATATAGACAATTTTTTCTAAGTTTCGTGTCTTTCACAAAATTTTAACAAAGTATCTTATTCACAGTGGGAGCTCAACTAAACATTTACTGAAGAAATTATTTTTATTTTATCAAAGTGAGTCAGTTGTTCTTACCTAGACTTCAGGTTAGTTTTTCCTACTCTTGATAATCAAAACAACTGCCTAATGGAAATAAAATTTGGATTTAAAAAATAACTCATGTGTTATCTTTAAAATGAGAATAGGAACAATACCATAAGAAAGAAACAAGGATATGTTATAGTAAGCCAATATTAATTTTCTTAAATGTGGTTATTTTTTATATAAAATAAAGCAACACTTAAGCATTCAGAAATGTATTTATTGACATAAAACTATAGTGTATATATAACCCTAACTAAAACCAGTCTTTTCTTAATGATTCTTTCTAATGTACACCAAATTAGAAAGCAGTAAAAAACACCAGCAGATGGCTCAGAGTGGCTGGCAACAAATCTTTTCTTCTCAGGTCACTGATAGAATTGTAATGAAAAATTATATATTCTTTTATACTTTACTAAGCATCGCTGCTTAGGACACTATAAGAACAAGATATTGCCTAACATTGCCTTATTTGCTGCATATGCTGTAATCCAGCAAGAAGTAGCTTATGCACGCACACTGGTTTACATGTATATGATACTTCTGCAGTTTTTGAGGATTATCAAGAAGGTTTGGTCTTTTTCTGTGATTATAATCTTGTTGAATTGCATTTAAATATACAGCATTTTACTCTGTACTTAGTATTATTCAAGAAATATAGAAACCTTTTAAAAAATAACTTAGGTAAAAACAAACTTTAAAAATAAAAACTCATAATCAACTTGGAAATGTCAAGTTTGGGTTTAAGAATTAGATAGCCTAAAATCTCCCTTATTTTTTTACCATTCCTTTGTCATTGTGAAATTGTTGCTTGAAATAAGAAAATGTTATCTTGAATTTATAGAATTTCTTGTACTCAAAAGAAATTTGGAAAAAAATTTAAAAAATTCAAAAAGAAAAGAAAAATCAATATATATGACAAACTTTTATTTTAGCAGTATCTTTGTGAATACTAATTCTAGGTAACATTTACTAAGCACCTCCTTTTATACCAGGAACTCTTCTTAGCACTTTACATTTAATCCTTACAACTCTCTGAGGTAGGTAATATTATTGTGCCCGTTTTACAAGGTCCTCAAATCAAGTTTCATGGATGGCAAAAAGCACACATGGGGACATTCATATCCTGGTCTTCCTGAACTGCTTATTAGACTGTGAGCTCCTTGAGGAAGAAGGGGGCAGAGTCTTAGCGTATCTCAGTGCCATCACATTGCTGATTGCATAGAGGAGAAAGATCTTCTCTTCATTGAGAAGATCCTTTCACTGCTATCATGACAGTGGGCAATAGCTAGGTGTAGCAGGTGAGTGACCAGACCAAGAATTGTAATCATGCATTGAATAAGCTAAGAAAAATCACATTGTTAGGACATTAGAGTATGAAAAGACTTCCACAAAAATAATAGAGTACTATGCAAATTAATTATTCAAACTCACATCTAATTTCCCTACAATTGTATCTAATTAATCAGTGCCAATTTTATTATTTATTATGATTCATCCAATTAAAGACCAGGGAGTTTCTATTATGTTAAGATAGTTCCTTTGTCTTATAAAGCTTTAACAGTTTCTTACTTCCCCTTAAGGTTTCTTTTCAACTCATTTGTACCTCTGCAAGGAAAAAAATATGGAACGGAAACAATGTAAATGGTTTCAATTTCTCTGAGGCATTAAACTCCAGGCTATGAATTTCTGGTGTTTATACGTTAGTTGAAATAAGTAATTAGAACTTGAGAGTGGTCTTTTGGGTTCTTTATTTAAACTTTTACTACTTTATTTTCTTAGTAAATGAGATTGGAAATAGCAATTTGATTAAATCACATTCATCACCTATAAAAATGTTAAACTTCTTTATCTTTTAACTTTGGGCTTCTCAAAGACCACAGGCATCCTGAAGAAGAGGACGAGAGCCACACAGGAGCCATTCTCCTGCTCTTGTCCATTCAGAGTCCCCACAATTTTTCTAGAGTTCACAAGCTGGCACAAAAGTCTTTTGAACTATTTAAACTCACTTTAACTGTGTCCTGAGTCCCAAGTAAAAATAATTTATTCCAAATTGGTCCAAAGGAAATAAAAAGCAAAGTGAAAAGAAATCATTTTATGTTGTCTGGACTGCCAAATTATAGAAAGGTAAAACACTCTGGGGGAAAAAACAAGTGTTCAGCATTTTTTTCCCCTTCCGCACATAGAAAGTACTTTTTAAAAAGTACCTTCCTTTTATCCACATTAAAGCAAACATAAAAAGGATGGACTCTGCTCCACTTTGTGGGGAAAATAGCCTGGAGATACTTTAGCTCCCTGCTAAGCCTTTGGTATCCATCAGAACGTATTTCCATAGTTGTAAATTGACTATAAGTGAAAGTCTGTTAAATCATCTGTGCATTTCCAATTTGCCTAATAGGTAAAAGCACTTAGAACAGTGCCTGGCACATAGGACACAGGAAATGTTAGCAATAGCAATAGAACGGCTTAGATAGCATCCATATACTGCCATGACAAAGAAGGAACATCAAAGGGAATGACTATCTAACCAGAAAAATTAATAGGGATTTTGATCAAGTCTGAAATTGAGCATTCATGAAATTTTCAGGAACCCATCTTTGGGATTTCTGGCATCCTACTCTTTCAATTTGTCTTGAAACACAAAATAGATAATGTGTTTTAACAAACAGAGCAATCCTTTATTTCAGATTTCCCTCAGACTGCTCTAACTTATTGAGGGTTTGAGGAGATATAAAAATGCCCAGCTTAATCACTGATTGAATGTACTTTATAAAAAATACAGCTGAGGAAACCAGGTTGTGCTCAGTTTAAAAGCAAACTAAAATAGAGCGCAGAGGACTGAACTAGCAAGGAATTAGCATATGTTTATAATAGATATTAATATTAACAAGCTATATGACTAGATAGATATTATAATAGATATTAATATTAACAAGCTATATGACTGGTAAAAATCTTTTCAGTATTTAATCTTATAAGAATTATTTGGTTATCAAGCAAAGGAACTAACTTTTTTTTCTGAGTCCCAGAAGATTTGGTAAGCCTACCAAAAACAAAAGTTTTTCTTTATGAACATATATTAATATACTCAATAAACCATTCCACGTGAAAAGACAGAAAAAAATAAAATTTTAAACAAAATAAAAATTCTAATAAAAGGCTAAGTGGGAGAAAATAGAAAATTTATCAATTTTAACAGGCACCTTATTACCACTAGCCAAAGCTCCTTTGGTATGAGGTCTGTGGGTAAGAAAATGCAAACATAATCATATTCAAATATGTAAATGAGCTGCAGCTTCAGGTTTCCAGTCACGTGCTTAATGAAGCAATAACATGATACACTGGAACTGCTTTCATTTCAGGAGAACCTCATTATAAAGAATAGAGCTCGAACACTATAATGTACTTGCTCTTTGGTGTAGTAAAATAAGCTAGACTTTTTGGTTCATTTAATTATAGAATCTTACTATCAAAAATAGATGCTCTAACTTAAAAAAAAAATACTTTCTTTGGTAATTTTTGATGACATTTCTGAGAAGAGCCCATAAAAGCTCTCTAAAAAATAAAACAATTCTTTAAGACACAGATATAAAATTCTCAAAGAATCATCAATTAAAAACACACAACTTTCTTCCTGTTTCTATTCTTGTCAAAAAAGCAGGTTATCTTTACACAGTCTCTGTAGCGCCAAGGAATTCCATTTCCACAGCAGCTTTTGGCACTTTAGCTGAGCTACTCTTCTTTCGGAATTCTGCTGCAATTTCCTCAAAGGACTTTCCTTTGGTTTCTGGGACTTTGAAAAATGTAAACAGAGTAAAGGCCAGGACCACTCCAGCAAAGAGGAAAAACACATAAGGTCCACAGAACTTCTGCATAGAGAACAAATGGAGTTCCAATTAGCAGCTGTTCTACTCCATCTCTACTCAGCAAATTTGCACAATAATAGACTGCTTACCGCAATGTATTGGAAACACAGAGCTACAATGAAATTGCACGTCCAGTTGCTAAATGCAGCTATTGCTAAAGCAGCAGGCCGTGGTCCTTGACTGAAGAACTCTGCCACCATGAACCAGGGGATGGGGCCAGGCCCAATCTCGAAGAAACTGACGAAGAGGAAAATGGCTACCATGCTCACATAACTCATCCAAGCCAGCTTATCCTGAGGAAAAAACAAAACAAAAATAGAAGTGGAGTTGGAACTATTGACTGCTGCTTCTTTTAGCTAAGTAGGCTCACTGAGTTCAGAAGTGACATAGCTCTGTTCTTGATATGTTTACGTGTAAACAACTACAAATTATTCTTGTTTGAGACAAGTTTATTCAAGTCTGAGTTATGCTTTTAAATGTTTTGAACTCTGTTAGAGGAAATCCTCTGGATTAGATTTTATATGATTCTCAGTCTTTTCCTATGATAGAAGCAAGGCAAGAATCTAATGACCTTTGCTCCTATTCATACCAAGATTGCTAGACAGGATGCATTACCCTCCATGAAGTAGTGGACGAAGATGCTGGGTTGGCGAAGGCCTGGTACTTGTTCTAGGTCACATAGGTAGCCAAATGACAGAGCCAGTGTTAGAACCTGAGCAGGGCTGACCCCAGAGACTATGCTCTGACCGTTTTGCAACACCGCCTCCCTTGGCAACAAGTGCAGTTTACTTTGTGAAAATAAAGTATTTAAACCCCAAAAGCTAGTTCCCCTTTTCTTTGCATTTCTCCCTTGTATTCTGTGCTGTTCCTCTGGGTTTATGTCATAAGTCAAACTCATTGTTTTTTAAGATTTTATTTATTTATTTGTCAGAGAGACAGAGGATGTGCACAGAGGGGGAGCAGCAGGCAGAGGGAGAAGCAGGCTCCCCGCTGAGCAAGGAGCTCAAGGGACTCGATCCCAGGACCCGGGATCATGATCTGAGCTGAAGGCAGATGCACAACCAACTGAGCCTCCCAGATGTCCCTCAAATGTTTTTACTTACAGAGCCTGGAGCACAGTAGGGCTATCATGTGGTAACCAAATACCTCAGTGCAAAAATCTACACTTACCAGTAGTATAAGTCCCAGGGACATGAAGATGGCACAGACAAACATCCCACTCATTCCTATTAGAAACAGAGAGCGTCGCCCTGCCTTCTCCACAAGGAATACCTGAGAAAGTTTTAAAAACATACTGACTTAAATAGTTTTTACTGCCAAAGAGGTCATTTTAATTTATACAGCTGGAAGGAGGCAGTTCTATAAGCCCATTTTACAGATGTGGAACTGAGTTGGGGGGTGACTCTTACCTCAGGTGGCAGAACTGATCTCAGTGATAATTTAAAGATACCTGCTTCATTTAGTCACAGTCATTTGAACAGGCCATTCTGAAAGAACCATAACCTTACCATCACTCTACAATTATTACTTGAGAACAATATTAGAGCCTGTACATCTCAGGTATCTTTCAGTAGATTTCTTATACATTTAAAATGGCTCTACATAAAAAAGGACATTAATTTGTCTTTTGATAATTATCCTATTATAAGTACAACATTTTGTGCACTGCAGAAAACCTACACCTGAAATAGTATAACTGTTGGGTTGTCAATCATTCTCCACCAACTTTCTAATTGCTAATACAGTCAAATTACAACCACTCACCTGGCAACTTACAGAATTTATCACTTTACCAAATAGATCTGCATTTTTCTGGTGTTTCTAAATGTATTTGGTGCTGGAAGTGAATTATCCATTTGAAAAGATAAGACTTTAAAGCAAAAGCTTAAAGTGCTTTCTTATCCTAATTTAGGAGATATGTCATTGATGCCTTTGGGTCTGTGGACCTTTGCATTAATGGTTAACATTTATGACTAGCCAAGACCAATATTTGTTAAATAGACTCTTCTTGCTTGATCCTTGGGATACTGCCAGGGTTGGTGAATCACACACAGAAATTATCTGTCATAATTTCTCACTTCAGTGAGTAAATTGGCTTGGCTCATAAATCTATCAGTAAATCAAGAGCAATCTAATACCCTTGAGCTTTGCCTCTGAGAATATCTGAAACATTTGTTTTCCCCTATAATAAAAGCCCCTTTCATTTCAGAGACGATACATATTTGGTTTCAGATCACTTCAGGATGATGAACAAACAGCCCACACTTACTGTTGAGAAGGTAGTATGAAAAACACCTCTTGCCCAAGTTCATAACATTTCTCTATATAATTTGTAAGTATGACTTTCAAAGTTGACTTGATGACACCATGTCAAGCTATCAAGAAAATAGAAGCATTTCTTCAGGAATGAGGGATTTTACTGTTTCCTCTGTTTCTGAATAATTTTTACTAATAGGATAATACATTCTAAACTCACTCCTTGAGGGTGGAGATGTCTGCCTGACCAGAACCCTTGTCTTTGCCCAAGACATATGTATCACACAGATTCTGGATGCCACTGCTTCTTCTCTAGACCCATCTGTGTCCCTGTTCCCTCCATGTTTCTTCCTGTTTTGTTTTCTCTCAAGTTTACAGGCCCTCTTCTACTGGCCCATTAGGGTGGAAGAAGATATGGAATGTGGAAACATAATTCAGCATGGAGTTAGGAAAGTCTTTCTTTTCCCAAATACTCATTCAGAAAAAAAATTATGTCCCTTCCAAGTTGGCGAAACATTAATATCTTATCAGTGCATATTCCTATTTGTGTGTCTTTATTGGAAAGGCTACACAGAATTCAATAACATTGGTAATTTAGGGGAGAGGAATTGGGTGACCAAAGGACTATCCTTTTTGTACTTTTTGATCCTTAAAACAACTTTTCAAAAATAAATGTAATTAAAAATTTTAAATATTATCTATAGCCCTGGAGGGTTAGACAGATGATTAGAGCTGATTAAAAAAAATGTCACTCATCTGTTCAAAAACTTTCATAGAATAAAAGTATAAACTCTAAAAGCACATATTTAAAATAATCAAGAAACTTTTTGAAACAACTCCTACTCCAGCTGGGTTGGGGGGAGAGGGGCAAAAATGAAATTCTGTAGTAGGTCCCTTTATAGGCATTTGCGATTTGGTTTACCCAATTTCGACAACTTGTTTTACATACCAAATCCTGTTACATATAAAATGTTTTAAGCATAATCTCCATATTAGAAAAATATGTTGAAGTAGGATTTGTAAAGAATATATTTCAGGAGACAAAAGAATGTGAGTAGATTACATCCCAGTAGCAGGCCTTCATCGATTTTGAGTGCCCTTTTGGCTTGAACAGGCATTATCTCTAAAGCGTGCCTGCAGAACTCCTGGTGTTCCCTTGTTATCTGTTCTCCCTCCTCTTTCCAAGGTCCAGCACTGTTTAATGTAGTCTGGACAAATCTGCTTTTTGATCTAGGTAGCTAGGCTGTAATTTATTGACCACTCTAAGGTAATAGTTAAAAGTCCATCTGCAGAGAATGAAAAACAAGTGACTAAAGTGTATTGAATATATCATGGTGACCAACATTGGAAAGCACAAGCTTTTTGGATATCTTGTATTCAAAGATAAAAATAAGCTTAATATTCTTCATTTTTAGAGTGAATTACATGAGTTGGGAAATTTTAGGGTTTTTTTGTTGTTTGTTTACTATTCTTAGATTGTTAATCTATTCTTAGATTATTTATGGTAAATATTATTGTCAAGATACTGAATCATTCATTGTATAAGGTATTCGGTCTTGAGAAGACTATGTGACCTTTCTTCTGGTCAGAAAAAAAAATAACATTTCAAAAGTAATAACATTTCAAGTTATACCACTTCCACTCCATCTGTTATAATATCACACACATTTTTATGCATCACCAGAAGTTATGGCCTTGTGAGCTATCTGGAAGCTCTCTCCATTAACCTAATATCACAAGAATTTGCTGAGTCTGTTTAACCGTGTTACATAGATATGTTACAGAGGGCCTTATTTTTTTAAAGCGTTTTTACTAAGACATCAGGATAAAAAAGAATTTCAACCATGGAAAGAGAAGAACCTAGGTAGAAGACCCAATATTGATAGAAATGACACATCACCTGATCCCAACAGATGTAAGTACAGAGCAAAGGAAAAGGAATCCAGCTATTTACACAAGGAATAAGTCCTCTGTGCCCCAAGTCAGTTATTAATTCACAAATGAGTGACTAAATGGCATCCCAGCAAATGGGGACAAGCAGTGATCCATCTGTTCAGCTATGCTTAGTAGTATATTTGCATATAGGACTCTTCCCATGACCCACTTGGTTCTATACACCCAATACACATGAGCCATTAATTGCTGGTTGCTTTTAGATCACAAAGTACCTCCCTGCGCCATTTCTGAACTGAGGAACAAATGCATATTTATCTGAGGTATAAACTCACAGAGAGAGCAGTGAAAACCATGTTGATGGCACCAACTCCAATGGTTGCATAAACAGGTTGGCTGATTCCAGCTGTCTGGAAAATGCTGGTTGAGTAGTAAAAGATCTGTAAAGTAATGACAATTTAGCTTTAATCAAGAATCCTAGCACTGATAGCTTGAAAGCAAGAAATATTTTAAGTTGTTTATTTTTAGTAGTTTCTATGGAACCATGGTCCCTAGAACACCCTAAACATTTTATCTGTCCTTTCCTTCCAGGCAGTGAGAAACCACTATCAACCTTTAGTGTTTGAAACTTTTGATTCCTTGAAGTTCTCCTTAAATTTAGCTGAAAACTCCGAATTTGCATTATCTTGATATATATTTTTTAATTTTAAAACTCTTGTTAAGGTGTAAAATACATACAAAAAAGTACACACAACATAAGTATACAGATTAATTTTCACAAACTGAACATACCTGTGCAAATAGCACACAGGTCAAGAAATAAATCATTCCCAGTCTTCCAGAACCCCCCAGAATATCTCCCTATTTTTCCAAGGAAGCTCTTCGTCTTCTAACATCATGACAAATTTTGCCTAATTTTGTATTTGCTATAAATGGAACCACACAGTGTGAATTATTTGGTATCTAGTTTCAACATTACCTTTGTAAGAATTATCCATATAGTTGTGTGTATTTATACACTGTTCAATATCATTGCTTAATATTTTTTTATTAATAAACCACTATTTATTATCCAGTCTGCTACCGATGGGTATTTAGGTAGTTGTCATTTGGGTGAATATGAATGCTGCTGTTAAGAACACTCTAGTACAATCCTTGTGGTGAAATATATACACATTTGCATCTAGGAATAGAATTACTAGACCATAGTGTATTTATATGCTCAGCTTTGAAAGATACTGATGAATGGTTTTCCAGAAAAGTTGTGTCAATTGACACTCTTACCAGTGTGTATAGGAATCTGGTTGTTATTGCTTTTAACCCAAAAATTTTCACTAATCTCAGCGGACATGGAGAAATCTTCAAATCTCTCTAATAGCCTTTATTATTAATTGTGTTTTTACATTTATAATGTTTTTTTAAAGATTTTATTTATTTATTTGACAGACAGATCACAAGTAGGCAGAGAGAGAGGAGGAAGCAGGCTCCCCACTGACCAGAGAGCCCAATGTGGGGCTCGATCCCAGGACCCTGGGATCATGACCTAAGCCGAAGGCAGAGTCTTAACCCACTGAGCCACCCAGGCACCCTATAATGGTCTTTTAAAGGCCATTCTGTCATCCTTTCTCATTCCTTCCCCATTTAACATGTCCTGTGCTGGCATCTCTTCTTGCAGATAGGGCTAATGGAGAAGGACTGTACAGATTGTGCTCAGTGAAGAGTAGCTTATAGCACACCGGACACTGTCCTGCATTTTTAGGCTGCCCAACAGCCTCAGTTCAACATTTCCTGGATGCCTCTAAGTCAGGAACTGCGATAGGAGCTATAGCAGGGAGGTTCAGAATGACTAAGTATTGTTCTTTTGGATACACAGGCAGAGCTGGAAAAAGGATACAAATTTGGTCTCCAAACTCTGAAGTTACATAGAGAGTTAGATTAAGAGGAATATCAAGGACCCATTAAAGGAGGATAGAGATGACAGGAGAGAGTATTCAGCTTGTTGAGTGAGGTTCAGGTCTCCTTTTGTTTCAACAGGTAAGAATTACATTCTTTACCTCTCCCAATGCTCTGCCCATCCACAAGTCATCCCCTTATGGATCTGTGATTAGCTCATAATAGAGGAAGCCAAAACCATATTTTTAACAGCAGTAAAAGAGGGTAAGTGATTTTTAAAATCTAGTATTTTTTTTTAGCAAATGTTTACTTTTTTTCTTCTAATAGCTAATTGCCAGTAGAACAGTTTTAGTCTGTGTAATGCAATGATTTCAGTTCAAAACCTAAAAGCTAGTGAAAACATACATTCAGTATGGTTTTCGATCATGTCTTATCTATTGCCCTTACTCCAGTGTCATGCCAGTTCACACTATTATTTCTTTTGTATGCTGGCTCTCCAAATAGAGTGAAAGTTTCTTGCATGGCAGGAAACTTCTTTGCAGCTAACTATTTGGTGTTATTTATTTCTTTATTTATTTTCAAGTAGGCTTCACATCCAGTGCAGGGCTCAATGCAGAACTCAATCCAGAACCCACAGCCCCAAGATCAAGATCATGAGTCTGATGCTCAACCAACTGAGCCATCTAGGTGCCCTGGTATACTTCATTTACATAGGTAAAACAGGGTAGGTGCCTGGGTGGCTCAGTAGGATAAGTGTCTGCCTTCAGCTCAGGTCATGATCCCAGGGTCCTGGGATTGAGCCCCACGTCAGGCTCCCTGCTCAGCGGGAAGCCTGCTTGTCCCTCTCCCTCTGCACCCCCATGCTCTCTCTCTCTCTCAAATAAATAAATAAAATCTTTAAAAAATAATAATGATACATAGATGGAGGGAACTATGGACTAAATCCTAAATTTGCTACTCAACTCTAGTAGAAGTCCCCTGTAATTTACGGTGTTTTGGGGGGCATAATTATTCTCATTTTCCCTCTTTTGAATTAATTATAATTTTTGCTTATTACGTTCCATCTTAATAGACACACAGTACCATTGATTATTGACATTTTTAAAAATTCTAGTCCAATTTTAGAAAGCAGATGTGGCAAAACAAAGAAAATTAATGCTCAATATGTTTTTTGTAGTAAAACATGATGTCAACATTTTTAAATGCCTTTTAGCTATTTAATTTATGCTCCTTTCTTCCCCTATTTTAGGGGGTTAGAAAGTATTCTTAAACTTACCCCATTGATTCCAGAAAATTGCTGAGCAACGTGCAGCATCAGTGCTACTAGAATAGGCTGTCGGTAGCTGGAATTGGTGAAGAGCTGAATTATGGAGACTTTCTGTTCACTGGATGCTTCTTCTTTTTCTTTTCTCATCTCAGTGATGTCTTTGGTGACATCAACACCTCCTCTGAGTCTTTTTAAGCCTGCCCACAAATTGATCAAGTTGACACAACTCAGGTCAAAACAAAAGTAAATTTATTTTTGTTATGTTAATGAAAGAGCTGTAGTTCAGCAAAGCCCTTTCTATTGCTTTACAGCAGGAGTGTTGCAATTCTTTTTGAAAAATTAGATCCTGTTTTTAAATTTTGAGAAAAACATTTGACTTGTATCTAGTGACAAAGAAAACTCTGATCTTTGTTATCATAGAAGAATGATGCATGTAAAAGTCTTTTAGAAGCCTCTGGTTGAGTCCAATACCCTGCATGTGGGTTTCCCATTTGGGCTCAAGTGTTTATGGGTTTGAAATGGCATGTGTGAGTCATATTGAAGTGATCTTGCACATTCTTTTTACATGTAATCATTGTCTTCATTTAGAAAGTGCTCGTACCAACTTGACCAGTAAACATTCATGCACACTGTTTTTCATTAGCTGATAGTTCCAAAACAATAGGAAGAAAAAAGAACATCCACAGACTTACTTTTCTTTGCTTTGACTTCTTCATCCAACTTGATGTAAAGGTACCTGGGACTTTCTGGACAGAAGAAGAGCAACAGAGACTGGATGATGGCTCGCACAGCAGACAAACCAAGAAGGATATGCCATCGCTCATGATTGCCCAGGATAAAGTTGAGGCCAACAATCTGAAAAGGCAGGGAGGAAGCATGACAACTGCACAACACTTAAGGTCTGCCTTCTGTAACGTTATTGAAAGTTATTTAATAGTGAAACCATTTGTTGAAAGCTATTTAATAGTAATCCCTGACAACTTTGACTCAAGTATGCCCAAAGCAGAAACTATTACTAGTGTGTCTTACTTCACTAAATTCAGGACTATGTGTTTTGCAAAGAGTTCACCAAGGTTTATTTTCATTAACTTATATGGGTCATTTAGGATGGGAAACAACCAAACTTTTAAGAACACATTTAAAACCTAAAGCAACCACAAAAATCATGTGTAACTTTAGACCCTAAAAATTTCTTCTTCAATTACCCAGAAAAATAAAATGGGATTACATAAATAGAACAATTATTTTAGTGAGAACCAGATTTATCGTCCTTATTGCAGTGGCTTACCCTCTGGATAATCCTAGGTTAGGGGTTCTGAGGACTCTGAGTCCTTGGGATAGAAGAGAAGGATAGAGCCAGCTGAACAAAAAATTGCTATGGTAGTCATATACATATTAATTGTCTAGGTAAGGTGCCCAGAACAAAGGAAATCCAAGCAGTCAAAAATGTGAAGTTTCCTATTTGAAATCTGAACAGAATAATTTAATTCTAGACTAGCTCCTAGAGTTCAAGACCTGGCATGTTGGGTCATCTCTATTGCCAGTCCTACCACAGATCCAAGGGAAGAAGTGAGGAGTGGAGCAGTAATAATACAGCTTTGAGCTAAAAAGCCTAAGTCTCTATAGCATTCCCATTCCCAATGGTGGAACCAGTTTTTTCCGCTGTGTCTAGATTATCAGGGAGGGAGAAGCTGGATAAAATAGAGGATGGGTGAAGTAGGGAATAGGAGTTTTTACCTGACTAATAAGAATGCCCGTGACAATGGCCAGCTGGTGAAGTGTGCCAAGAGCACCCCTGAGTGTGGTTGGAGCAATTTCACCAATGTACATTGGAACCAAGCCTGAAATTAGTCCTGCATAAAACATGAACATAAATGTGAAAGTGCAGCCAGGACTATTTCAATAACAATAATTTGGTTCAAGTATAGCCAGTATCCTGATTAAAAGGACATTTCAGAGTCTGTTGGAAGGAAGACCCCTTGTCCCCAGTAATAGACACAGTTTATGCAAAGAATATTTGTTGATAAGACTTGATTGAAGTTGTAGCTAGATATAGGAATAGAAAGAAATTCATAGCATTCCTTATTTAGTTAAAACCATTTAAAATCGACTCTCTACATCGTAATGCCTCAGATTGTTTTCAGAAAAGAGACTAAAGAATGCTTTAATAATATTCTTGGCCTAAACTCATGGTATTAAAGGAAGTTAGAACATATCTAAGCCAATCTCTTTACTTGATAGAGGTCAGAAACAGTTCATCCAAGATCATAGTACAATAGAGCGTTAGCATGAGAACTACAAGCCCTGAGTCTCCACAGTGTGGAAGTGCCTCAAGGTCACTGTTAAAGTGGTGAGGGAGGTGTGGACAGGTGAAGAGGTTAAGGAATTCAGGGGCTCTTCCTTCAATTACTCTAACCAGAGCAACCCAGCTTCTTTAATCTCTCCTAACAATGGGCTTCAGAAAAGACTGGTGCTTAAAGGAATACCAAAAAATTGAAAAGTTCTAGGCAATTCTGCTTTCTATAGTTTTCTTAAGCACAGAGATAATCAGTCATGTTGGAAATGGTGGAGTATCCAGCCATTTGCTGAGTGCATGAAATGGTCAGACACTATCAACAAGCAAGGTTGAATGCAATGTTTAACATTTTCTTAAGAATTTAAAAATAAGACTTGTCAGAGTCTTCCTTTTAGACAGTTTGTCTATAAAATGGAAATGTATGGTTTTTGTGTAAAAGATGAATGTGGGAACTGTTTCAGTATGTTTTTAATGCTTTAAAATGTTCTTAATAGCTCACATGAACAGTTGCGTGATTGATATAGCATCTGAATTTTGGCTGACATTTATATGTGCCTCTAATGTGTGGTCTGTTGATCTTAAATAAGAAGAAACACACTATTTGTCCCCTTTTCAGGCTATACTCTCTGTGTATTACCTCCTATTGTATCTCAAGAACATAATAATGTAGATAAGATCACAGGTCTGAGTTCACACAAATTTAAAGTAAAAATGTATATCCTATAATTTTTAGCAATTTTAATGCTCAGAACAGAACCAGGTATAATTTTAAAAGATTGTTGGGGAGTATGAATTACTTGGCTATGCTAGTGATTGGTTGCTCCACAATGTTTATAACATTTCTTTTCAATTTTCTCAAAAATACTTGTGATTTTTTTTTTAAACTCTATTTTTTAAAATGGAGAGAGAAGAAAGAAGAATCATGATTTGGACCTCCTTGATAGTGTTATTCTTTGCATTTTACAAAAGATCCAGTTAATATATCTAAACCCAGGCAGAGACAGTGCCAGAATTAATTCATTCTGAGTCTAAATCTCTCCACGTGTTGGTTGCCTCTTCACCTTAATAAAGCTGTCCTCACTCTCAGCTCTTTGTATTAACATGGAAAATAATGAAAAGAGACTTTTAATTAAGTTATTAACTTCTGGCCCTTTAGAATTTTGTTTAGAATTTTGTTTCAAGGGATCATTGAAGACACAGAAGCTATAGTCTTTTCTCTTTGCAAGTAAAAACTATAAACATTTTATACATTGTTTGTGCTCTTGTACCCTCCCCTGGCCCCAGTGCTTTGAAAGACAGTTCTGTGATTTGGGACAGGGGGTTAAACCTTGGCTCCAAACCATCACAATCAGGGCTTCACTGGCACTGAGAATCTAAAGATTTGGCCATCTTAGAGATTAGGTGATCCTCCCTTCGCTCAGACCTCTGCTGATTAAATTCGCTTCTGAAAGTTTGAAACTTCCAAAAGTTTGAAAAGCTATTTCTAAGAACTAGTGATTCCAGATACTCAGATGTTAGGTTCACAAGGAAGGGGAGCATCCTTTGTCCCTTATGAACTCTTCTACCAGTTGCTCCTGCCTGACTCCCTCTCCCTGAGGTCACCGCCACTGTAATGCTTCACCCAGTCATATCTGGAATCCATCCACTAAGGGAAGGAGAGACAGAGACCTAGGTGGCCAAGTAGGCAACAAGAGCCGAGCTGGAGGTTCTGGGTGTAGCAGTGTGCCACTGTCTTCAGCATAGCTGGAGCAATAGCAACAGCTAGCTTTTCTCGGCAGCTGACTGGAGGCAGATTCTGTGCTGAACGTTTTACATGCATTCTCACAAGGGCCCTACATTGTAGATACTATCTCCTTCATTTAACAGAGAAGGAAGCTATGAATTAAATAACTTACCTGTGATTATGCCACTAGAAATTGCCAGGAGCGAGAAGATAGTTTCATAACTCCCACTTACTGGTCGCAAACCTCCCTGACTCAGGACTTCAAGTTTATGCTATTGCCTTTCCCTTTTGTGATGCCACCTCTGGCTCAAAAACTTCCCTGCATGTTACCAATCTGCCTTTAAAATAATTTCCAGATGTGTGTGTGTGCACGCGTGCGTGGGTGTGTGCATGACTTACCACAGTAGAGTCCTGATATGCTTCTTCCTGAAATTATAAGAATGTGAGATGGTCCCAGTTTTGAAAACCCCATCAGGAGAGCTCCAACTAATGAGAGAATGTTTGCTACCAACATGGCTTTGATTCTGAAAGTTTAAAAAGCAAGGATTACAAATTCAGCATCAAAACTTGATAAAATTATTTGCTCTCAGAGTATGCTAAGATATTTACTTAAGAGCAGTTATTTTAATTTTGCTGAGAAAGTTAGCTGGGGAATTTCAAACCATAATTGCTAGTTTGACTTATCTGTGGACTAAAGCTTTACCAGTAAATAATGTTTAAAATGAGAAAATCCGAGTTTCATGCATGTGATCTCCACATTTTAATAGAGATGATTCAACTGTACTGATGACTGGTTTGATTTAAGATAACCCTTCTGAAACTTTTTCAAACAGTTAACTAATTAAGTTTTCTACAAGTTGATTGTTTTAAGTGATAATTGCCTGGTGATAGATGCATTCAACACTGTAGTTGCAACCTATGACATCCTCTTTCTTTCTCCTCTTTCTTCCTTCTCTTCTCTTTTCATTTCTCTTATTTTCACCTTCCCTCCTTCTTTCTTCCTCCCTTCCTTCCTTTCCTTGCCTTCCTCCCTCCTTTTCTTTCTGTCTTAATGACACAGGTTTTTAGCTGATGTAGATAATGTAAAGAGCTTCCAAAGTTATATTTCTTTTAATATGAATTGTTTGGAAGTAAATTAAAATATTCTTTTACTTTAAGCCTTATCAAAGAGAGTTAAAATTATTCTTATTTTAACATTGTGTGTCATATTTCCAGAACTTATAAATTAATGTCAGCCAATGTAAAATATGTAATAAAGCTGACAGTAGCAACAAAAACATCATTTTCAAAATTAATCATGTGAAAATTAACAATATTTGCAGATATCTGATACTTTTATTCCCATTCAGTGGGAAAGTGGGGCACAAAAACCTTCTTTAAAATTCAATAGATGAAAGAAAAAATGAAACAAGATGGGATCAGGAGGGAGACAAACCATAAGAGACTCTTAATCTCACAAAACAAACCAAGGGTTGCTGGGGGTGGAGAGTAGGGATAGAGTGGCAGGTTATGGACATTGGGGAGGGTGTGTGCTATGGTGAGTGCCATGAAATGTGTAAGCCTGATGATTCACAGACCTGTACCCCTGGGGCAAATAATACATTATACATTAATAAAAAATAATTTTAAAAGTTTAATATATGTTAATAAAAATAACTTAAAAAGTTTAATGATGATGATAAGGCCAATAAAAGAATTTGAATGGACAGGTATAGAAGTATTTGTGCCACAGAGAAGTGTAAGGATCTTTTAATATTTTGTGTCAATGTTTCAAACTTAAATAGCAGAGCTTTTTCTAAGCATGTATCTTTAATACCAGATAGATTTTTTTTTTTTTCTGGAGAGTAAAATTATGTCTCTTATACTACAAAGATTACTCAATAGATATGATAAGCTTAATAATATCCCCTAAGAGTCCACATCCTAATCCTCAGACTCTGGGAATATATTGCCTTATATAATAAAAAGGTTTTTACAGATGTGATCAAATTAATGGTATTGAGGTAAAGAGATTATCTTGGATTATCCATCCAATGATGGACTCACAAGTATTCTTATAAGAGGAGGGCAAAGGAGAAGATAATGTAATGTCAGAAGTATGACTGGAGTAATGTGTTTTGCAGATTGAATGAGGTCCACAAGCCAAGCAATATGGTGACCACTGGAAGCTGGAAAAAGGCCAGAAAAAAGGAAACTGGAAATGGGTTCTTCTCAGAAGCTGCAGCAGGAGCCAGCCCTGCTGACACCTTGGCTTCAGCCAAATGAAACTGAATTTGAGCTTCTGACCTCCAAAACTCTTAGGCAATACCTGTTGTTTCAGCCATTGTTTATGGTAACTCATTAGAGCAGTACTAGAAAACCAACATATGGAGAATGTCAACTACTCAAAGAAACAGTGTTTTAGAGCTGGCCAGTTTCAGAGCTGCAGAGCAGAAAAAGACAGGGCTATTTCTCTGTGAAGTGCCTTTTCTCTACTCAAGGACAGAGAGCAAACAAATTCAATAACTTTAAGAAATTGTTACTAGCTTGCTAGTAGTATATATTCTGTTAGGGAATATATTCTGTTAGGGAGAAAAACTCTTAAAAGAGATAGCCTGAAAGTATATTTGATGCCAGGTTGCTCTAAAGTCCCTCTTCCTTACCAGCTAATGGATGCTGAAGCACTTTGTAAACTAAAGGATTTTAACTTCTGCTCAGACATGAGAAATGGACAAGAATAAATAATCCAAAAATACATGAAATCACTAAATCAGGGAAAAAGAAATACATTCTAAGTGTATTGATTCAAATTTTTCTCTGAATACTCCTGTTAGCACAGGGTTTAACACTGTCATCATAATGTCTTCATCATCAGCATCAGCATCAGTATCACCATCAGCATTAAAGTAAGGCTACATTCAGTGCCTGCTTACTATGTACCAGGCATTGTGATAAATCCTCTCTCTGTGCTCTCATGTAAACTCTCACAATAATCCCATGAGTTAGGTACTATTTTTTTCCCTACATTGTAGATGGTTGGGAAAACATCTTAGAGAACCTAAGTAACTTGCTCATTTTCACACAACTATTAAGTGTCAGAGCCGGGGCTTGATCTGTGTGAAACCAAAGATTAATCCTTGATTTTAGTGAGTTCCATTTTTATATAAAGCAAAAACAGACTATATCTACCTTCCTTTGCTTACAGTACAGTGAATTGCACAGACCATTATCTCCTCCACCATATCATAGTAACTAAATTTTAAGTGCACAGCTTCTGGAAAAATTGACCCTGAGAAGCCAAATCTATAAAACAATGGCCACCGACATTTATCGCCTACTACACTATTATAAGGAAATACTTTTTTTTAAAGGAGTAATGAAAAAATAAGTTTTTATTTACTTCTTTTTAATTGATAGAGCAGTGACCTGGTCAGTAAGAAAAAATCATGTCATTTCTTAGTGAATCTTCCTAGAAAAATAATCTTATAGGAGAGACTGAACTCTTTTGTCTTAATTTTGATGTTAAAATGATTAATTTTGTGCTTGTTATTCATGGAGAATCATTTTTCTACTGAGACTTGGAAGAAGCCTCACTTTTAGTTTACCATAAGTCATTTGATAAGGGATAATTTGACATTGTTTTGGGGTATAACCATTGTTAAT
This sequence comes from Neogale vison, assembly GCF_020171115.1. Classification (NCBI taxonomy): domain Eukaryota; kingdom Metazoa; phylum Chordata; class Mammalia; order Carnivora; family Mustelidae; genus Neogale; species Neogale vison. Next base: position 95,134,564 of record NC_058096.1, read on the forward strand.
GCTAAATTCCAATACTTGAGAGGGTATGCATCCTGTTTCCATCATGAGGACCTGAATTAAATACTTCAGTACATCACTGGACCTGTCAAAAATCTCATTTCTAAATAAGATGAGAACAAGGGCCCCTTCATTCCTTCCTTCCATCTGTCTATCTATCCATCTATCTATCTATCCTCATGCCCACCTTGGGACTTGAACTCATGATCCTGAGATCAAGAGTCGCAGACAGGCACTCCTTAATGAGCCAGCCAGGCACCCCTTAAATTTTTTCTTCAGGGGTGGGAAGAGATATAAAACATTAGTAGCTGCTAAAAGAATTGATTGATTCATATTTTAAATTTTAACTTTGCTTAATTTTATTTATTTTAGAAATAATTAGTCTAGAAAATTTTCCAATTACTATGTAAACCAATTTGGTTCAAATTAAAATGATTTAAAATTTTTTTAACAATTCAAGTTGGTTTATGGACAATGTAACTTGCAGATTCTGATTTTTAGGTTTAGCTAAGTACCAGCAAATTGATAAAAATGTGAGAAACTATTATCTTTTATGGTAGAGGAATAATAAGAACAAGAGTAAAACTTGGGTTATTATATTATACTACTCATTTTTTAAAAGATTTTATTTATTTGAGAGAGAGAGAGTAAGAGAGAGCATGAGAGCTATGTGAAGGGCAGAGGAAGAAGCAGACTCCCTGCCTGAGTAGGGAGCCTGATATGGGCTTGGCTGGATCCTGATCTTGGGTCATGACCTGAGTCAAAGGCATACGCTTAACTGACTGAGCCAGTCAGGTGCTCCAATGCTACTTATTGTTGAAGAAAACTTCTTATAGTTTTATTATATAAAATCTCTAGTGCAAGAGGAGGAAATTATCAGAATTTTAATGAGAAAGATAAAATTATAATTTAGAGGTGTTACACACAAATGATGAATCATGGAACACTATATCAAAAACGAATGATGTACTGATGGTGACTAATGTAACATAACAAAAAAAATAAAAGTGAAATCTTGTCTTTTGAAAAAAAAATAAAGTAGGAATTTTAAAAATTAGATTGTAATCCAGAATTACTAAAATACTTACATAATTTACATCTTTAGAGGTTTTTGCATTTTCTAAATTTTCCATATTTCCATATTTATTTTTATAATCAGAGGAAGGGATAATTAATAAACAAAAGGTGGCATCAAAACAGAAAATAAATCTAAAAAACAAACATGTGAGTTTCTCATTTTATTTCCTCTCTCTGTGTGAGGGGGTAGAATCCCAATTTAGTATGTCACATTACTAAGTGAATGAAATTTAAGTGTAAAGTAGTTCCAGAGACTTTTTTTTATTGACATTTTAAAAAATTAATTTGATAAAAATTAGAGCAAAGAAGTGGACACACTACTTGCTTCATCTCTGACTGGGGCTTTGAAAAACCAGTAGCAGCAGCTAAAAGCCCATGCCAAGTATATTGGGCAATTTGGAGTTGGGGATATTGATTTGACCTTAGGACTTAGCTGATCCAAATGCCAAATTCTAATTTGAAAATGAAAAATGATGTCTGAGAAATGGAGTGATCTGGTGAAACAAACAATAGATTCCTTGGTTAAAAATTTCACTCTTGGGGCGCCTGGGTGGCTCAGTGGGTTAAAGCCGCTGCCTTCGGCTCAGGTCATGATCTCAGGGTCCTGGGATCGAGTCCCGCATCGGGCTCTCTGCTCAGCAGGGAGCCTGCTTCCTCCTCTCTCTCTGCCTGCTTCTCTGCCTACTTGTGATTTCTGTCTGTCAAATAAATAAATAAAATCTTTAAAAAAAAAAAAATTTCACTCTTGGCTCTGCCATTGAGTTCCTGAGTTAACCATTTGTATAGTGGTTTCTTAATATGTTTTTTTTTTTTTAGTTTTTTAAAGATCTATTTATTTGAAAAAGAGAGAGAGGGAGCACAAGCGGGGGAGGGGCATAAGGAGAGGGAAAGTATCTTCAGCAGACCCCTCATTGAACGCAAAGTCTGATGGGGTGGGGAGGTGTGCTGGGTCTCAGGACCCTGAGATCACGACCGAGCCAAAATCAAGAGTCAGACACCCAACTGACAGCCATCCAGGCACCCCACTATGTTTTGAAACTAACAAATTTAGAGAATCCAATCATTTCTGTAGAAATACACACCAAACTCACTTTTGCTGTAAATGACTCCATGATTTAAGCAGACTAGGGCAACTGCTTGCTCCATTATTTGTGCTAAAACCTAATTCATAAGGTCATGAATCGAAAAAAAAAAAAAAAAAAAAACCAAAAAACTCTAAAGCTATTCCACAAAACAGAAGATGAAACAAAGTCTTAGAAACCCCAAATACTCAAGTTCCCATGTTTATGCTTATTTATGAAACTTGCCTACCTTCCAAGATGATCTCCTAGCCACCCACCAAAGAATGATGCAATCATTCCACCAACTGCAAAGCTAGACACAGACAAGGACCAGAGCATGGTGATGAGGCTGGTAGAGGCTGTAGTCTCTTCCTCTGCCAAAGGTGTTGGTATTGAATCCCCTAGGTATGGGACTGTGGTTATTTCCTTTGTACTGTTGATAGTATAGTTGTTGGTAGCTTTTCGGTCATCCAGTGGAATACCCAAAATGTATCCATAATGGGATATTATTACCTGAGGAAATAAAATAAAAATAGTTCCAACATTTCAAATATTCTATACACCTTTTTTTTTCCTTTAGAATGTTTGTTAGCTGTTTAAAAGGGGGGGTCATCCTGATTATGTGTGTTTTATACACAAAATCATGGACAAATTTACTTATAGTTGACAATATTCTGTAAAACAGAGGTTGCAAATTCCAGAGCCCACAGGAACTAGGCAGGAACAAGTAAGTGAAGGAGAACCTTGATAACTAGTGGACTGAACTACTGTCTCTACTATTGAGAATATAAAAGAAAGTGGGCAAGATTATAGCACTGGAGAGCATTTGCCCCACCTGAAGAAGGAAGCTGCAAATATGAGACTAGTATCGCATGACCTCTAATTAAAAAAAAAAAAAAAGAAGAAGAAGCCAGAAATCTGGGTTTTTATGTAAAATTCTTCCAAGTTTTAAATGCAGGCAGCTATTCAAATTGAAAAGGTACATTTTCACACCACTGTTACCTCTGCACAGCAAGGTTTAAATTGATTTATGTAAGTATTCTAATAGAAGCATATGGCTATAAGAAAAAAGATTACTAAAGACAAGATGAAGCCAAAAATAGTTAGTATACCAAATATAAGCATTAGGTGCTATATCCTTGCTAGAAATATCCTACAAATTTACCAATAAACTTCCTGCAGCCAGCACAAGTAGGGGAAATCAATCACATATATTGATGAATTTCAAAGTTAAAAACAACTCAGTGACCCCTGCGGAGGGATTGATACTGAAGGAGTTTCTTCCTCTGTGTCCTCCCAGATTTCGGTATGTAATAGAATGAACATTTAAAACTAAGTTTCACAGAGCCATAGTTTATCCCATGTTTCAGTAGAGGCAAAGGTCCTACCAAGTATAATTGAGTAAAGTCACAGCTTTTGGGCTTCTTTCCTTGTCCTTCCTCTCAGTGCGCTGATCTGGTCACTATTCAGTGGCACGAGAGGACCTCTGACAAGGACCTGGAATGTAGCTGCTCTAGGCTGCCAGTCATGGGCAAAGCCCTAGGTGGTAAAATCAGCTGAGTGAGGAAAGGGAATTGATATCCTCTTACGATAAAAGAAGTCTGACCAAGACATTTGCCTCATTAGCAGACCACTCTATATGAATAGTATGTACAGAAAAAAAGCTATAAAGAAATATCTGGAGTGTTCCCAGCTGTTTGTTCTATGCGGTAGAATAAGTATAGGTGATTTGTTCCAAATACTTTCTATAACAGGTATGTGTAGTTTTCACAATCATAAAAAGGTGTGATTTTAAAATAACCCTAAAATAGTGCCACATGTCATCCCCCTAGCAAACACAAATGACGCTGAACAACTATTCTTCTAGAATGATGTTTAAGGGGCTTGTTAAACACAGAAAGAGGGGCTCTAGAAAGGGCTTCGAGCCCGATGCCCGTGGGGGAATACCTGTTTTCAAGTCTGGCTTGACTAATTTTCCTTCTCTTTCCCTGGAGAAGATGTTTAAATGGGATGTGAAAAGGTCTTCCAAAAAAGAGGCTCTGCTGATTCTAAATTACGGTGAAGCTGAACCAAATTTCAAGAAGGCTGCTAAATTGGCACATGTTGTCATCACCCACAAAAAAAAAAAAAAAAAAAAAAAAAGCTGTGACCCCCAGCATTGTTATCAAACTCTCTCAACCTTGGAAAGAACACCACACTCGTGATAATATGTGGTATCCAGAGCCTAAGGAGCAACAATTTCAGGTGATAGACTGTGGTCAATACACATTTTCCTTGGAGTCTAACAGTGTAAGGGAAGCAGATGAAATATGACATATTCATAGAGGGCACCCAACAAATGCTTTTACCTTCATTTTACACCGCTCCCCCACCCCCACGGCTTCTCTCCTCTCTCCCTCTCTTTCCTCACTAAACACTGTATTGAACACCTCCTTTATCCTAATCATTGTGCTTGGCGCTGGTGACAGGAAGGGGAAGAAGACATCTATCCTGCCCTAAATGACCTGACGGCCTTAGAGCAAAGGGAATGAAGTCTTGGTTCCCCCACTTATAGGCTGTGGGAGCTGAGAAAAATAACATCCTTCTCCTGTTTATTCATTGGGTACCAGAGTAGGAATGCACAAAATAAGTGGGACAAAGGACAGAAATTATGCAATATTTTAAAAAACACCCATCCACAGAGTTACCGTGGAGAAATCCAAATTTTGTTCGACTTCTTGACTATTACTTAGTAGTTATATATTATTTTACTTTGAACCATCTAGAAGAGACAGAATTAGGGGGAAGGATAGGAACTTTTTTAGTGTTAGGGCTCCTGAAGTCTTTCATCTGGCTTACAATTGGGATAAGGTTTTTGGAGGTTAGATTAGGGAGAACATATGTTAAAGCACCCGATGCACAGTGAGCTGGTGCCCAGTAAAAGTTTGCGCATAAAATGAAATATATCCTTTTATTGCCTCCTCCTATTCCCCAGCATTTTTCATTCATGTTTTTACTCATATATGGCTGGGAGCTCTGAATAACATCTGCAATAAGCTCTTAAGTTTTTCCAAAACAACATCTGTAGGCACATGGTATTCCGGCTGGAGTTTTCTGTGAGCTCAGCAACAGCAGAGTCAGAGATCAAGAATCGGTTATTGCCCTTTCTTTTTTTGTGAGAGTTATTGAAGAGTCAAGGCCAAGTTATCAGCTTTGAAACCACGCACATGGTGCCTGACAAATACTGGGACTTGCCTATATTTCCCACGTGGGTACACTTTATCTCTGTGTATGAGGAACACAGATCCCTCAGTCACTGACAGAAATTGCCAAAAAAGAGATTTGAATTGAACACGTCTCACTTGCCTCTTGAGGTGCATTGATCACACCAATGTCATATCCAAACTGGAAGGAACCCAGTACAGCAGTGAAGACAGTGAAAACCAGGGTCCCGGTGATCTGTGGGGAATGAAACACAGGGCTGGGAAACACAAGGCAATTTCCATTACCTACCGTCCTGTCAGTCTGCAGCTTGGACTTCTGGCAGGCTCCACAGGCTGGTTCTTGCTCCTTGGTACTCATTCACAGTGTGCCCTATGCTCCCAACAGGGGTCATTCATACGGGAATGTGAGAGGCATTCATCAAAGGCCCTACGTAAAGCTGAGAAAAGTTTGGGGCAATTTTTCCTAAGAGAGGAACCAAACATCCTTTTCCTTACACACACATATATATAGAAGATTAAAAATCAGAACTGAAGACTAGAATCGCCACTGACCAAAGGAAACCACTGTGATAAAACCAGTCAATTTATATCATTTGGAGAGCTAAAAAAAGATACCAGTAACAAAGATCTAGGTGTCCTGGGCATTGCTATGGTACAAAAACACCTCAAATCTCATACAAGAGGCATCAGCCAGGCTTTATCATGACCACATCAATATGCTGGTGAGGATAATTTTTAAGATTTGCAGCTAGTTGAACTTAGAGTTATGGATTGAAGGATGCTATATTCTCTCCAACTTCATGTAGCTACAAAACTCAGTGTAGAAAGGGATGGAACATTCATTCCCTTCAACTCATAATTACATGTCTAGCCATCTTATAGAAATCATATCATCCATATGGAATCTCTTATCAGGATATTTGATGCAGCAGTGCGTGTGTGTGTATCTGTGTGTGTGTGTGTGTGAGAGAGAGAGAGAGAGAGAAATAGCAAAAATTGTAGAAAGAACCAAAATGTCATTCAATGGAAAATGCCCAGATAGATTCAAATACATCGTGATACATACAACATGTTATGTTGCAGCTAAAAAGAGCAATGCAATCATTTTGTACTGACTTATTAAGTGACAAAGGAAGCTGTGTAATCTTATTACTTTTTAAAAAAGCCTTAAAGCTGAGTATTCTTTGATTTGTGCATGTTGCATGTAAGTCAGAATATTTTCTTGAAAAAATAACAAAAAGATGACCATTGAGGAGGAATGTGAGACTAAAGAATGGGGATAAATGGGTATTTTTTCTTTTATTTATATTGTCAGATATTTTATAAAGAAATGATTTCCTGCATAATTACATAATTTAAATTTAAATAAATAACATGGGATATTGTAGAAACTTCATTGAACAAATGAATGAGTCATACCACCATGAATTCTAGTTCTCACTCTGATGTTTAGGAGTATGTGACCCAGACCACTTTTCCTATAGGATCTTCAGTTTTTCTCTAAGTAGAGGGGAATGATTGTAAATCCCTACTCCAGCATGAAGAGTAGGGTAGGTTATTAACCAAGTCCCCTCATTCCCTAATAAAGCTAGAGATCAGAAATTTCACATCATCAACAAATTACAGAACCAGCCTGAGACCCTTGAAGTTACGGAATCTAGGGGTTCTAAAACCAGACCCTCATTAGAGAGCTCGTTACAGGTGTAGCTTCCTGGGATTCACCCCAGACCTATGACTGGATTGGAAACTCTGTGGTGAGAATTGGGAATCTGTAGGTTTGTTCTATCTTTTTCCACTAATTCAGAATTAATTTCATGACTGTAGGCTTTTCTTCCCAGCACCTTTCTTCCTGAAAGGACTTAAAACTTTCTCCAAAGATATGATATATTATCCTAAAAGAAGCATATATATCATATATCCATATATATCCTGAAAGAAGCATATATATATATCATATATTATACATTATATATTGAGACATGTCATTATGCATATACATAATAAAATAATTACAAATAAATTCAAAGTATGTTAACTATAAAATGTACCTGCACGTACACACATACACACACACACACAATATGCTACATGGTATGGGATAACCAGAGATTTTGAATTATCCTTTAATGTGTAACTAGATTTCTAATACCTAGGGCCTCAGGCAACCAAAGCTAAAATGTGTTCCATTTACTTGGTGGTTTCTCCTCAAGTCCCTTTTCCCCTTGAGCTGTTTCCAAGGACAGGCAATCTTATCCTTTCATTTTATTTGTAGGAAGTAACCATTAGCAGCAGTGAGGGGACCAGGAAGCACTTGGTAAGACTTCTACCCACTTCTCTGTTAGTCTCCATCACTACAGTCTAGACAATCTGATATTAGGTGCAATGCAAATACAACTTCAAGGCGTAATACTGGATATTTCTGCCTACTGTTTGGCTATTCATTGCTCTATGTGATCATCTCTTTTAACTGTATCAGTTTTCTCTTGCAGCTATAATATATGACACAGGTTTGTTATCTCACAGTTCTTGTAGATGAGAAGTCTGATACAAGTCTTACCACACTAAAATTGAGATGTTGGCAGCTGTGTTCCTTTCTGGAGGCTGTTGGGGAAAATTTGCGTTGATGGTACAATTCTGTTTCTCATGGCTGGAGGACCAGGATCTATGTTTTTGTGCTGGCTGTAAAGTGAGGGCCGTTCCCAGCTTTAGAGGCCACCACATTCCTTGAATAGTGGTACCCTTTCTTCATCTTCATAGCCAAAAATGGGCCAGTCCGTTCCTCACATTGTGTCTTGCTCATCCTGACTACAGCCGGAAAAGTTCTTCTTTTTGAAGAATTTATGGTATTAGATTTGGCCTATCTGGGTAATCCAGGTTAATCTTCCCATCTCAAGGTCCATAATCTTAAAGACATTTGTAAAGTCCCTTTTGCCTTTTAAAGTAACATATTTACACATTCTGAAGACCAGGTAATGGACACTTCTCATGGCAGCATCATCAGTGTCCCTATTTTATAGATAACTAAACTAGATTTCGGCCTCACAGCCAGTAACTTGTACAATAATGATTTAGATCCAGGAGATATGCTCTTAACTAATTGGTTATTTTGCATTTCTCAATGGTCAGAAATAGACATTCAAAAGTCAAGCACATCTAAAAATCTAGGATCATAATCTTTCTAAATAAAAAAAAATCTAAGCACATATTCATAGAATTTGCCAAGTGTAATGCTAAAACCAAATCACCAACACCCACCAGTTTCAAGTGCATTTTGCCACTACCCACCACACAAACCCCTTGTTCCTCATCTACCCACAGAAAACGTTGGTGATGTTTCTGTACAAAAATACAAAAAGGAAAAATCTACTCAACAGCTCATCCATAGCTCAGTTGAAGGAGATCGTCATGGCCTTCCCACTTCCAAGTCATGATATATTTACCCGGTTTCATCCCTGCATCTCCTTTTCTTCCTGTAGCAGAATGTCCAAGCACTTGGTGTCTTAGTGACTGCCCTTCCCACTCCATCCCTTGGCTTCTGTTCTCTGCTGGCTCTCTCCTCCTGCCCCCACCAGACAATCATATAGTTCCTTCCTTCTTATTTTAACAATCCAACTAGTCACCATGCCAATGGTGAGCAGGGGTGCTATGGAAATGGAAGTTAGGGGTGAAGGTGGTGGCCATAGCAGAGTTGGTTCCCCCATAAGCTTCATTGGCCCTCCTCTGCCACTCCAGATACACACTCCAGGGACACACTAAGTCCCAACAGTGTTAGCTGCTCCTACATTACTTTGATCAAAATGAAATTTAATTTTCAAAGACTGAAGTTCTTTGGAGCTCCTTTCTCATTACTTTCTAATCAACTTGTTCTAAGTCATTACTGAAGCAATTCTGGGGCTGCCCCTAAGACCAATTTCTCATATTATAGGAATAATGAAAAAAAGGAACTATGAAGGAAATAGAGTTTTTAAATGTTTAGAAATCTTAGAGTTCTTGTCCTATGGTCTTACTGGATTCTTTTTCAGAGTTAGCTTTGGTCTTGCCATCCTGGGGCAGGGAGGGACTGCAGTTTCCCCACTTTAATTTCTAAGATAGAAATTTTACCCTAGTTGGTCAGGTAAGGAACAATGTTATCAATTTTAAGAAGGCTACTTGAATTCTGAACTGAAGTGATAATCCCAATATAGAAGTCTCTGAAACTTTGTATCTTTCCTTCTTCCCTCTCTCCTTCCTCCTTCCATCCTTCCTTCCTTCCTTCCTTCTTTCCTATCTTCCTTCCTCCCTCTCTCCCTCTCTTTCTTTCTGTTTTATTTCAGGTTTAATTTCCCTCTCTGAACCTTACCTTAAACTGGCTCTTTGCTTTCCATCTTTTCTTTTTCTGTCATGAAGTGAAAGAGATAACATTTATAGTCAATCTTCTATGTGTCTTGGTACTAGGCTTGGACAGAAAAGTTTTGTTTCTAAGAGGAGAAATTTCTGAAGACTGCTAAGTCTGAATGAGCCCATCAGTTCTCCTCATTAATCTAATGTCTAAGAAGTTGACTCAAGGTTATGTACATAGGAGCTGATGAAAACAGTGAAAACGTAAGATGTTACTTTGTCCAGGCTCTGGGTTCTAAATGGTTTGCTTGTTCTTTCAACAACTCTGTAAGTAGTAGTTACTGTTATCACGTCACATATGGAAAAATCAGTACACAAAGGGTAAGGAACTTGTCCAAAGCCACAAACCTAACAAAGTGGCTGAAGATCTTCAAGCTTTGTCTCTCACCTCTTCATAGGCTACAAGATATAAAGCCTGACTCTTAGCAAGACTGCCTTTGCTTGGAGCTTAACAATTTTAAGTTAGAGAAACTAGGTTCCACATCTAATGAAAGATATGCTGCAGGATAAATGTGGGAGTACACAGATTGGGCAAGTGGGTTGTTATTGCATGGGATTATAGTAAGATACACGGTGTGGTCTTCCTATAATGAAAGGGCTAATAAACAATTGCATCTTTAATCACATTAGCATATCATTTATCTCTCTTGTCAACCAACTACCTGTCAGCTTTTCATACCTCACCAAAAATCTTCACAACAATACTACAAAGTAAAAGAAATTATCCCCATTTTGCAGGTGAGGAAACCAGGGCTTATAGAAGATGGAGTGATATGCTTAATACCATACAGCTAGGAAGTAACAGATATTCTAGCATTCGAACCCAGAGCCGGGGTTCTTAAAACTCCCATTTCTAATGAAAAAAAAAAAAGCATATTTTCAGGAGCTACAGACTAACTAAGTAGGGAGGAGAAGCTGATGTCTCTCCTCTAAACTCCATAGCTCCAAGTGCCAACCTAAAGGTGATCTTGCACCCAACTTTGGGAGACTCCAGGGGCCTCTTAAGCCATAGAATTTTCATGCTGAAAGGGACCTTAGAGAACAGAGGATTCTAGTCTAATTTCTTCATTTTTCACTTGAAGAAGCTGAATTCAGATCCTTTGTCTGAGTTATATGCATTATTGGACATATTCAGTGTGAGACCTCGGGTCACTTAACCCTCAGTTCATGCTTACCCCACTTCTTTCAAAGTCTGGGCAGATTTACAAAGCTGAAACATCGTGCTTTACATCAATTCTCATTATTTCTGGCTTCCATTGTTAGGCAGGTCCTTGGTTCTCAAAAAAAGTCCTACAACAATTTCTAAAGGGAATTTAGTGGTGGTTCAAAATGAAGCTTGAGCATTCACAGTGTATCAGACACTGTGGTAAGCACATTACCTTCCCTTTTGCAATATCTTATATACTTTAGTTATTTGAACACTACCCTAATGATTTTCATCAAATCTACATACTATCTGTATAGTTACTAACTTAATATGTGTCTTTGTATCATCTTTAAAATGCTAACTACATTAGCTTTATCCTGGGCTATAATAGGAAATCTTGAAGTCCTAGTTATTTTTAAAATACATCATGTAAATACTTAACTATTAACATTAAAATGTTTGTCAGCTGTGTCTCTCAAATATTAGCTCATTTGTATATTCCCAGACTATAAAGAACTATTAGACTCCCTGCATTGCTTATCTTACATCCTCTTATTATCTCCCCATGTGGTCTTATTTTGTCACAATATAGAAAACCCAAGCTCAGTTAAATAAACTTTGGTCTCACAATAGTTAAGTAGCACCAGCATACTCGAAATCCAAACCTGGCAAAGCACAAAGTCTGTGCTGCTAGCCTTGTCACTTACTCACATGAAATGCTCGGCAGAGTAAGTTACAACAGGTCAGAACTTCAGATATCCTACTCCTAACAGGGCCACAGATTTACCTACTCGTGTGATTGTGTGAAGTGGTGGGCGTGTTTGGTTAGGGAAAACTTATAAGGGAACAACAGCACTATGACCTTTTCATTTTTAAGTTTTTTATTTTGGAAAGTATCATATCTGCAGAGAAGCTGAAAAAGTAGGGCAATGAACACTTCATAACCTGTGTTCAGGAATGGTTAACATTTACATCTGGTTAACGTTCACTGTGTCTGTGTGGGTATGTATGTCGTGTGGTTGGAATAATTTGAAAATCAGTTGCAGATATTAGTGTCACTTCATTCCTAAATACTTGAGCATGTACTCACTAAGAATGAAGACATTCTCCCACATAATTGCAATACCATCATCACATCCAAGAATGTAATAGCTATACTAATATTATCTAATGTAACAGCCCATCTAAAAAATTTCCCAACAGTCCCCATATAGTCTCTTACACTGTTTTCTTCTTTCCAAGATCTGAGATCACTTTTTGCACTTGGTTGTTAGTTCTTAGTCTCCTTTTATTTAGAACAGTCCTTCTATCTCTTGTTTTTTATTCATTGTCATTTTTTAAAAATTTCAGACCGATTTTCATGATTAGTTAGATTCTGGTTAATCTACCCTTTTTTTGCACATTTCTTCAGTAATATGGTTATGCAGATTTTTCTTCAGAGAAATTTACACAGACTATTCAGAAAACAGAGTAAATATCCTTAAAATTCTGAATAGATATATAAAATCCTGAATATGATATATATTTTAGCAGCTGAATGAACTATCAGTTGGCCAAGAGAAGTAGCTTCAACCTATGGTCACTATACCCAACATCCCCCAAATCCTCCCTATGGTCACCATTGAACAAATCCCCCTGTTCATTTCCTCAGGCCAATTTAAAATGAACATAATGCTGCTTTACCTTATCTTCTGTCATTTTATCGGTTGAGAGTCCTCCTCTTAATTCCAAGTCCTGGGGTGAGTGTGGCCCATGCAACTGGCCAGCACCTGCCTTTCTCCGGCTTTCTACTAGTTATACATTAGAGGAGGAGGAGCAAGGCAAGGAAGCAGGCTGGCCATTACCTTTAAAGTCCAAATCTAATTTCAGCAGAGGCTGAATGTTGAGGAGAATCTAATCAATAAATGTTTTGCCTTAGTGACTTGTGGCTTCAGTGCTTGCGCACCAGCAAAAGAAAATGGGAGCAGGTCCCTCAGGTGTAAGTCACAACCCAGAGACGGTCACACTTTAACACATGTTGAGTATGGCAGTAACCAGGGACAGGTGAAAAAAGAAAATCTTTGTGGCCTTTTGTAGAAGATGAGATGCTGGTTGGCATTTCATGTTGTGGGGGTGACAAAGATGAGGGACGTGGGAGAAGCGCTGCACTCTGGTCTGCAGAGAACCAGTACTGTGGTGTTCATGCTTTAGAGCTGGGCTGCATGGCCAGAGGCCATTGTAGGCTTGAGTGGTTTACCCGGGTGAGCTTTGGAGAGCCATGAACTTGGGTTTGAATCTCGAAATTTTGCTGGTGGTATTACCTTAAGCAATTGGCTTCCAGTGACTTTTCTGTGCCTTAGTTTTTTTCACTGAATAAAATGAAAATAACAGAACACAGTTCATTTTGCTATATGGATTAAATATGATAGGAAAGTGGTCAGCCTAATGCATAATAAGTGCCCAGCAAAATGTTGGTTGTTATTGTTTTTGCTATTATTATTATTGGTTTAGTGTAGGTTGAGAGGTGCTTGTTGGAGTGTAGAGTTCTCAAATATATCTGCTCATTTGGCTTAAGTCTGTGCCCTTCTTGTTCTTCTTGTTCTTGTTCTTGTTCTTCTTCTTTTTTTTTTTTTTAAGATTTATTTATTTTTTAAGAGAGAGCAAGTGAGAGAGAGCCTGAGCTGGGGGGAGGGCAGAGAGCAAGAGACTAGCAGACTTTCCACTGAGCAGGGAGCCCGATGTGGGGATGTGGAAGTGGATCCCAGGATTCTGGGATCATGAACTGAGCCAAAGGCAGAGGCTTAACCTACTGAGCCACCCCAGGCACCCCAAGTCTGTACCCTTCTGTGTCTCCTCTATCATGTTCAGTCCCTGTGGGAGCCCAGACAGTATCAAAATTTGTTGAGCCGAACTGTGTTTGGTGACTATTATCACTGGTTCCCCTGAGGCTTAGGTGGAACCAGTTCCCAGCAGAGGAGATACGTAACAGACAGCCCCCCAAACCAGGGATTTTACGAAGAAGCAGACAGTGACAAAAAGTGAAGAGGTTTTTTGTTTTTGTTTTTATGACAAAGTGAAGAGGTGAAGGAGACTCTGATTTCATGTGTCTTTTATTTCCCCACGGCCCTTTTATTTCTGTTTCCTCCGTGGAGCAACCCAGCTGAGTAAATAATTCAGCTCAAACCACAAACTTGAGCCCAGCACAGTCCCAGGCTCTGAAATGCATGACATAAATAAGACACTTAGGAGTTCATAATGTATAAGAACAGACAAACGGAATCACAAACACTCAATAGAGGGTTGTGGTTTTTTTTTTTTTCCCTCAGTAGAAAAACACTAATGAACACTATTAGTGATAGTTAATCTTTACTGAATTGTTGCTTGTTGCCAGGTGCAGCTCTCAGCATTTTACATGGATTAACTCGTTCATCAACATCCGTTGTAGAGCTAAGCTTTGGGGAGCAAAGTTAGCCCAGTTAGCCCACACTGGCATTCGTGCACAGCCAGCGCCTGGCTCTCGGCGCCAGTTTCGGCGGGTGGTGCGCGAGCCCCTTTTCAAGAGCGTCCGCAATGAGGAGAGGATTTCTTAGCAATCCTTTCCCAGTGACGGAAAATCCCAGCCCTGGGAGGACTGCCATCCACGGACACTGCAAGAAAGAGTCTTTGGGCGGCTGTGAAAAATGAGTTACCTTCTGATTTGTGCCAACCTTGTTTTTTGAATCTTCCTTTTGAGAGACAGAATTGGGCTTGAAAGCAGCGTGGGATCCGGTGAGCCTTTAACTTCTCGCTCCGGGTGGGGGCTGCGCGTGCGTGCAGGGAGCTGTCCGCCTCCTCTCGGGGAGAGCGTCGCCGACCCCGACGGACGCAGGCCCTTGAGTCCCCAGACCAGCTTCCTCTGGTTTAGCCAGCCCTCCCCGGTTCCGCTCCTGCCCGCGAATGAGTAATCTCTGCACCCTGAAGGAAGGGCCGGGCTTAAGTTGTCTCGGGGTGGGGATGGACGGAGTCCGCTGCGGTGATTGCGTCGGGGGATTCGAGCCCTGGGGAGCACTGCAATTTCATTTCGGCCTCTCGGGAGAGTTGGCCTTGCGCCCGGAGGAGCTGCGGGTCCGATTGCTCAGAGGCATCTTCGTGTTTCCCTGGCTGTGATGAAGTCAGGTTTTTGTGTTTTGCTCTCGGGCTGGGGGCCCGCTCAGAGAGGTGCTTCCATGCCCAGAATCCCCAGGAGATCTGGGCTGGGTGGGGTGAAACCGGTTCTGCGTGGTTGTTCTTGAGGCTTCACACCGTAAACTCGTTAGGTCAGATTTTTATTACATCTTGATTAATTTAATCTTCCTAATAGATAGCGATAGCTCTAGATGGTGAGAGTTTCCAAGTATACAAAAGGGCCCTTTCTTTTTTCATTCTTCTTCTTTTCTGTAACACCAGACGTAAGCTTATTTCTTTTATAAAAGGGAAGAAAGAAAACCATGGATCCCAGCGTGCTCTCTCGTTGGGGCAGGTAATGCAAAGGCATTTCGGGGAAACCAAATCAAGTAAGTTCAAACTGGGCCAAGTAGGAGCGCAAGGGAGTACTGGAAACTCCTTGTCCCTGAGGAAGTCCACTGTATTTTAAGATTTCTGAGTGAGATTTGCCCTCGTAGCTCGCCTCTCCTCACCCTCTCTAGGTACTCTCTCCTCCAAGCCACCAGCATCTGTCCTGACTTAACTACCTGGCCTCCATAGCCCCATTCCTATCCTACAGCCCCTTTTGACAGAACAGCCAACAATGATTTTAAAAATTAAACCAGACCATAACCCCTTTTCCTTAAAAGTATCCAGAGGATTCCCAGTTACCCTCAGAAGGAAACTCATATTCTTTACTGTTGCGGGAGAGGCAGATTTGGTGTAACATTCATTCGTTGATGCTGAGAACTCTGTCCCGCTCCTCTTCTCCTCTGCTCAGCTACACTGGCCTCAGACTTGTTTAATTTGTTCCAGGCCCAGCACCTTTGTACCCCATGGGCCTCTGCCTAGAGCTCTCTGTCCCAGATCTATATGTAGCTGGCACCTCTGCATTCAGACAACAGCTCAGACACTCTAACCAGGCTTCTTAATGTGGACACCACCTACCCCTTCCAACTCATTGTCAATCCTGTTACTCTGCTTTATTTTCTTCATAGCACTTATGCTTGAAATTTTGTTTACTAATATTTTATAATTGAAACATTAAACATTAAATATTTAAATAATAAATCAATGAATAATAATTATGATATAATTGTTATCTATAACATTGTTGTATTAATAACAAAATATTTAATTATTTAAACATTAAAATGATTTTAATTAAATTTTATTGTATTATTTACTTGTCTGTTATTTATTATGTTCCACTTTCCCCACCATATCTAAGTCCCATGAATGTGGAGACCTTGCTCATTTTGTTAGTTCCTGTGCCTGTGAGAGTGCCAGGTGCATAGTAGACACCCTATAAGTATTTATTTAAAAAATGAAGGAAGTTCAAGAAGAGTTGCCGCGTGCTTTCTTGCAATGGGGGAAGAGGAGTTTAAAGCTGGCATTGGACATTTATTGATTTAACATTTAAAAAATGCAGTATTTACACTGCATTTTTCTAGGCATCAGTTATGACAGGGAACAGAACAGATAGGTCTCTGCTCTTATGGGGCTTACATTCTATAAAAGAAACAAAATGCATACTGAGGAAGAGACCAACAGGGCGTGCCCACTTTAGAAAAACATGTTCAGAAAAATGTTCTTTGAAGACTTGTCTTTTTCCTTGATACCTGAAGAATGGGCAGTAGAGGGGGAGAGGGGAAGTATATGCCAACTTGAGGCAGGGAAAATCTTTGGTTGAAGAATAAGAGAAGTTGGGTTAAAGCAAGGGAGCAAGAGAAAGTGGCAAGGGATG
The DNA here is from genome assembly GCF_020171115.1 of Neogale vison. NCBI lineage: Eukaryota > Metazoa > Chordata > Mammalia > Carnivora > Mustelidae > Neogale > Neogale vison. The sequence goes on from NC_058096.1 coordinate 95,151,313, forward strand.
CTTTTGGGGAAATAGCCACTGTACTCAGGGCCTGGAAAAGCCATGGGAATCAACTTAGATTTATGCCAAGGGCAATGGGAACTCCGTGGAGGGGATTATGCATGGAAGTGATACGATCCATTATATGTTTTAAGATTACTCATGCTATTGAGTTAGGGGTGGATTGGATGGGGGCACCCATGAAAGAGGAGAGGCATAATTAATTGCAAGGCTCTTACAACAGTTCATACCTGCTATTGACCACCAAAAATAATGGTGGTAGCAGGGAAGGAAAAGTAACAAATTCAAGATATATTTTGGCAATGAAGATGGACTTTTTCCTAATTGTTTTGGGAGAAAGAAAACTTAGAATGGAGGATAGGTTTCTGGCTTGTTAAATTGGGAGAGTGGATGCTATTTAATGTTACAGGTGCTGGATGGTATATTCATCTGAGTGATCATCTAAGCTCATCTCCCAGACCTCAAGGAGGATTGCAATAAAAGAATCAAATACATATATTTTTAATTTTTCAAAGTTAAACTTTTTCAAATAATTTTAGTTTCACGTGTAGTTGTAAGAAGTAACACAGAATTTCCATATACCCCTTACCCAGTTTCCCCCAATGTAACATCCTGTAAAACTACAGTATAATATCACAGGATATTCACATCTGTAGTCAAGATACAGAACATTTCCATTGCCACAAGGATCCCTCATGTTGCCCTTGTATGGCCACACCTACTTCCCTCTTACTCTTGCTGACTCCCAACGTGGCAACCACAAATCTTTCCTCCATTCCTATAATTTTGTAATTTAAAAAACATAATATAAATGGAATTAGCTAGTATGTTATTGGTCATTGTTCTCTAGAGAAATAGAACAAATAGGATGTGTGTATATAGATGAGAATATGAGAAAAAGAGATTTATTTTAGGGAATTGCCTCACATGATTGTGGAGGGTCGGTGAGTCCAAATTCTGATGAGGGAGACCGTCAGGCTGGGGACTCAGGAAAGAGTTGCAGTTCAAGTCCAAAGGCTAGAGAATTCCCTCTTACACTGGGAAGGTCAGCCTTTTGGTCTATCAGACCATCAGCTGATTGGATGAGACCCAACCACATTCTAGAAAACAATCTACTTCACTTAAAGTCCACCAATTTAAATATAAGTCTCATCCAAAGCATTCCTCTCGAAACATCCAGAATAATGTTTGACCAAATATCTGGGTACAGTGGACCTGACAATTTAACATTTCAAACTAATTGTCGCAGCACATAACATTTGAGATTGCCTTGTTTTTGCTCAGTATAATTTTCTCGAGATGCATACAGGTTGTTACATTATCAATAGTTTGTTGGTTTTTATTGCTGAGTGAGGAGTTCAGGGTGTGGCTGTACCACAGTTTGTTAAACCACTTATCTTTGAGGACATGTGGGTTGTTTCCAGTTTTTGGCTATCCCAAATACAACTTCTGTAAACATTCATGTAAATAGAAAACAAAAACAAAACTTTTTTGTGTGTGAACATGTCTTTCCTCTGGAATAAATGTCCATGAGTACATTTGCTGGCCCATTTAGTATTTGCATGTTTCGTTTTTAAGAAACTTCTATTTTATATTCCTATCAGCAACGTAAGAGTTAGCCAGGTTCTCTGCATCCTCATCACCTGATATCAGCACTATTTCTTAATTTAGCCATGCTTAAAGGTGTATAGTGCTATCTCCTTATAATTTTATTGTGCATTTCTTTGTTTTTTTTTAACTTAACGAAGTTAATTTATTTAAAAGAACAACATGTTCAGATTTAATTTCTTTTCATGAGACTGTTACTTTTCCTTTTTTTTAGTATAGTTTACACAAAATATTACATTAGTTTCAGGTGTAGAAGTTACTGAGATGACAGGTTTCTAAATTATGCTATGTTTATCACAAATGTTCCTACTCTGTCCTGTTACATCACTATTACAATATCATTGTACTCACTATGTTCTACTTTTCATTCCCATGACTTACTCATTTCATAAGTGGAGTCCTAGATCTCCCTTTCCCCTTTACCCATTTTGTCCAACCCACCACCTCCCTTCCCTCTGACAACCATCAGTTTGTTCTCTGTATTGATTGTTCTGATTCTGTTTTTTGATTGTTCATTTTTTAAAACGATTACATTTATGAGTAGAATCATATGGTATTTGTCTTTCTCAGTCTGACTTATTTCACTTAGCATAACACCCTCTAGGTCCATCCATGTTGCCTCAAGTGGCACAATTAAATACTTTTTATGGCTGTGTAATATTCCATTATGGATATACACCACATTTTCCTTATACTTTCATCAATTGGTAGGTAATGAGGTTGGTTCCATGTCTTGTCTATTGTAAATAATCCTGCCGTAAACATAGGGGTACATATATCCATTCAAGTTAGTGTTTTCCCTGGGTAAATACTCAGAAGTGGAATGAATAGAGCATATGGTATTTCTATTTTTAATTTTCTGAGAAACTTTCATACTGTTTTTTCCAGAGTGGCTGCACCAGTTTACATTCACACCAACAGTCATAAGGGTTCCTTTTTCTCCATATCCTTGTCAGTGCTTGTTTCTTATATTTTGCATTTCTTTAATGGTTAGTGATGTTGAATATTATCATTTACTTATTTGACATCTGCATATGCTTTTTAGTGAAATCTCTTCCTGCCTTTTGCTCATCTTCTAATTGGATTATTGTTTTTCTTTGTTTACATGTGTATGTACGTGTTTTCTGTTGGCTTTTGACAGCTTCTTATATATTTTAACTATTGTGATTTATTGGGTAAGTGGTTGGCAAATGTTTCCTCCCACTTTCTAGCTAGTCTTTCCATCCTAACAGGGTCTTTCACGGAGCAAAAAATTTTAATTTTGTTTAAGACCAGTTTGCCAGGTTTTCTTTTTATGGATTGTCATTTTGGTAACAAGTCTTACTTTTTGTCTAGCCCTACATCCTGAAGATTTTCTTCTTTATTTTTCTGAACATTTTTTTCTATGTCATTTTTTTCCCTAAAAGTTATTATTTTATAATTTATAATTAAGTCTGTGATCAACTGTTTTGTTTTTGTATAGTGTGAGACCTAAAATTCATTTTTGCCTACAGATGGAAGTCCAATTGGTTCAGCACCATTTACTGAACAGGTATCATTCCTCCATTAAATTGCTTCTGTACCGGGGCACCTGGGTGGCTCAGTGGGTTAAGCCTCTGTCTTTGGCTCAGGTTATGATCCCAGGGCCCTGGGATCGAGCCCTGCATTGGGCTCTCTGCTCGGCAGGGAGCCTGCTTCCTCCTCTGGCTCTGCCTGCCTCTCTGCCTACTTGTGATCTCTGTTAAAATAATAAAGTATTTTTAAAAAAATAAAATAAAAAAAATTGCTTCTGCACCTTTGTCAAAAACCAGTTGAGCATATTTATGTGGATTTATTTCTGGGTTCCATTTATTTCTGTTCTGTTCCATTTAGGTACATGTCTGTGTCTCTACCAGTAACACAGAATATTGATTACTATAGCTATATAAGTCTTGAAATCAGTAGACTGATTCCTTCCACTTTATTCTTCTTTCTGAAACTTGTAGTTTTTTTTTTATCTTTCCATATGAAATTTAGAATAATTTCATGTATATTTACAAAAACTTCTTGCTGGGATTTTGATGGGAATTCCATTAAATGTGTATATCAGTTTGGGGACAATTGTTATCTTTACCCTGTTGAATCTTCCAATCCATCAACATGCTCTTCTTTTATTTGAATCTTTGATTTCTTTTATAGGTATAATTTTCAGCATATAAATCTTATACATGTTTTGTCTGATTTATACTTACTTTTCTCAGTGATTGTAAATAGTATTGTATTTTTTAATAGTATTGTATTTTAAATTTTAGTGTCCATGTGTTTGTTGCTAGAATATAAAAGTATATTTAATTTCATTTTAATTTATGTGTGTTCATCATATATTCTACGACCTTGTTGAACTCACTTGTTAGATCTAGGAGTTTTTAGTATATTTCTTGGACTTACCTAGGTAGACAATCATGTCACCTGAAAATAGGGAGAGTTTTATGTGTTACATTCTGATCTATATGTCGTTTATTTCCTTTTCTTATGACACTGGCAACAACTTCAAGCACTGTGATGAGTCAGAGTGATATACATGGATATCCTTGCCTTGTTCTTGATCATAGGGGAAAGGATTAGTGTCTCATGATTAAGTATGTTAGTTCTGGATTTTCTGTAGATTTTCTTTATCAGGAGGAAGTTCTTGTATTCCTGTCTTCCTAGGGCTTTTTAAAAAATCATGAATTGGTATTGAATTTTATTAACTGTGGGGGTTTTTTTGGCATTAATTGGTATGATCAGAGATATTTTTCTTCTTTAGTCTGTTAATATGGTGGATTACATTGAATGATTTTCAAATGTTGAATCAGAATTGTTTCTCTGGAATATTCCCCACTTGGTCATAGAGTATAATATTTTTTATATATGTTATTAAGTTCTATTGTTCAGTATTTCTTTAAGGATTTTTATGTCAATATTTATGCAAAATGCTAGATTTTTCTTTTTTGTACCATCTTTTTCTGGTATGATATTAGCTTTATAAAAAGTCATCTTTTTTCTTCAGTTTTCTGGAAAGGATTGTATAAAAAATGATGTTTGGTAGGATTCTCCAATGAAACAGTGTGGGTCTGGAGATTTCTTTTTGGAAGGTTTTAAATTATAGATTCAATTTTCTCAGTAGTTAACAAGATGATTCAAATGATCTGTTTCATAATGGATGAGTTGTGGCAGTTTGTGCTTTTTAAGGAAGTGGTATATTTCATCTAACTTGTCAAATTTATGTCTTTCCTAGTATTCCCTTATTATTCTTTTTATGTCTGCATGGTTTATAGTGATATATCTTGATTCATTCCTGATATTGATAATTTTTGTCTTCTCCTCTTTTTTTGTCAGTCTTGCTAGAGGTTTGTAAATCTTACTGATATTTTTCAAAGAGGCAGATCTTTATTTCATTGATTTTCTGTATTTTTCTGTTTTTAATTTTATCAGTTTCTGCTCTTATCATTATTAGTTTCTTCCTTCTGTTTGCTTTGGGTTTATTCTGGTATTCTGTTTCTGGGTTCTTGAAATGGGAGATTAACTGATTGCTTTGAGGAATTTTCTTCCTTCCTAAATAGGAATTTTGCCATAATATTCCTTCTCATCCCTGCTTTAACAGCATCTCAAAAATTTCAACATGCTGCATTTCAATTTTCGTTCTGTTCACTGTATTTTTTTAAATGTCCCTTGAGAATTTCTCTTTGACCCATGGGTTATTTTAGAAGTTTGTTGTTTATTTTCCAAGTATCAGGAGTTTTTTCTCTCTCTGTTATTGATTTCCAGATTGATTCCACTATAGTCAGAAAAAACACTCTGTATGGTTTCAATTCATTTAAATTTGTTTAGGTTTGTGTTATAGCCCAGGACATATGTTCTATCTTGGTATATGTTCCATGAGCACTTGAAAGTTGTCTCTATTCTGCGGTTATTGGGTGGAATGATTGCTCAGTATTAATTACAGCTTATTGGTTGGTGATGTTGTTGAGTTCTCCTAGCTCTTTGGTCTAGCTTTTCTATCAATTATTGTTAGAGTCTACAATGGTAATTATGGAGTTATCTATTATTGCAAAATAAAGGTAGAAGTCCATGTTGCTCATTCAGCCTACATTGACGCTCAAAGTAGTGGGAGAGTTCTTCATTCATGCTGGGCAGAGGTGAGATTTCCTACTCCCTAGTGGTCTCCATTGACACCAGGGTGGGGATGACCTCCTTACTAATAGGAAAGGTAAAATTCCTATCTCTGCACTACGAATCTTCTGACAGTACTCTAGCAGGAAGGGGGGCATTGTTATTTCAGTTAGGGGAGAGAGTCTAGAGTCCGAACATGATTTCCACTGATGCTGATGAAGGGGAGTCTCAAAAAAAGTATGGATAAAAGTTCTGCCCCCTACTTGGCCTTTTTTGACATCATTCTGGTAGAGATGTTGGGGTTTTTTGTTAGAGCCTCAAAATGGTGGCGGTCTAGACTCCCTACTCAGTCTTTCATGGCAACATTTGGGTTGTGACCACAATTTTTTCTGTGGTGACAGGCTGGAAAAAAGCAGTTGCTATCCAAAAGGGTTTTTTGCCTTACCAAGTTTTCCTTTTTCTTGTCCTTTGGATAGAGAGAGCAGGTTTTTGAAGAACTTTGTTTTTCTTGTTTGTACCTACTGGCGTTTCTGGGTTGCTGACTTCTTCATTCCAAATCAAGAATATATGAGACAGTGGAATTCGTCCACCGCCATTTTTCAGATCCTGAGGTTTCTAGACAGTAAGCCCTCTATTCTCCACCTTCTATAGTCTTCTTATGTGTGTTTTATATTAATGTCCAGGATTTTTAATTGTACTTAGCAGGGGGAAGAGGAAAAAAATATGTCTACCTCATCTTCCTGGTTGCAAAGGGCTTGTTCACTTTTAAAAAGCTTTAGGTAAAGAAAATTAATTAATTATAAAACAAACACAGAACAAAGAAATAAACAAAAGATGAAGTCAAGCCAATTTAAACAAAAAAATTTATGGCATTTAACTTAACTTTCCCTTGCAGCAACTTCAGGTCTTCCCACTCTTTTTGTTTTTTCTTATTTCATCAATACTGGAGTTGAGAAGTTGCTCTTTTTCATGCCTGTACTTTGACTTATCATATTTGGGATGAGATTTTGGGGAAAAAAATGAGCTAAGGAGGTAGATAAATGTGGGCTCAAAACTATCTCTCTTCAAGCTTTAGACAATTGGTTATTAACTGCTTACTCTGCTTATCTTCATGTGTCTAATAGGTACAATCTGAATTTTATCATAATTAAGCAAGAATCTTGATTTTTTACCTTCCTATCCTCAAATATGCCATTTTCTGCTAATGAGGCTTTGGCGCTCAGTATCCACTTTAAACATAAATAAATATTTAAGAAATAAAAAGTCAGAAGACTTTTCCCAGTTTAAAATGCTCCAGTTGCTTTCCATTTAAAGGAAAATAAATTAAAGCTCCTTACCTAAAAGGCCTGCATGATTTGATTCTTCGCTTATTTTTTAAACATCTCCTCCACCTTCAACTTGTTCATTTTGCAGCAACCACCATGTTTTCTGAGCCCATTAGGCTAGCTCCTTTCTGTCTGGAACATTCTTCTCAGGATGGATGCCTCCTTCTCTTAATTTAGTTCTCAATTCAGATATGTCCCTCCCACTCCCACCTGCTTCCTCCCCCAACCTACTTCCAGACACCCACTTGCCCTGACAACCCGAACTAAAACAGCATCTTCCCTCCTTTCACTTATTAATATAATTACCCTATTATAATTTGTTCATTGCATTTGTTAATACCTAAACTCACCTTATGTATTAGTTTCCATGTTTATTTTTAGTCTCTCCCCTAATACAATACAAAATCCTTGAGGGACAGACTCTGTCTATCATGACTACTGTTGTATTCCCAGGCCCCAGAATAATATTAACATCCACACAGTTAGGTGCTCCTAAAAGACTGACTTATTAATTTTAGGCTTTTCTGGGAGTATTATATTTGTTAATTCATAATTAGGCAATATACACAATTTGCCAGATTCCCTTCCTACCTTACATCTGGAGTAGACTGACTAAGTTTGAATCACAGTTTCATCATGTTTAGCTATATGACCTTGGAAAAGTTACTTGAATTTTCTGTGTCGTGGTTGCCTCATCTGTAAAATAGGGCACATAACAGTACTTCTCTCATTGGATGGGTAAAGATTAAAGAAGTTACTACATGGACCTGGAATGCTTAGAATAGTTCCAGGCCCATAATAAGTATTTGCTGCTATTATTATTAATGTTATTATTATTTATTACTGAACATATGCTACATTTCATTAAAGGGCAACTTCATTTTGAAGATTTTCAGTAAGGACATTGGGTTTCAAAGGATGATGACGATATTTCAAGAATCTCCTGTCTCTGATCAAAACATTGCAATTCTAGTGGTTATTATAAATTTTTATTTGTTTAAATAACTATTTATTCTCTTTGTAATCCATGATACTTAGAATTAGTTCCAGGAAGCTGTCCAAAAACATCATCTCTTGCCCACTCAGAGAGAAAGGGAGAAAACTTGGGTAACTATTAGTGTGGCCTTCCCACTAAGGGGTTACTGATGGACAGCTTTAAACCTTGGAAGAGCCCACAGGACCTTAGCATCCTCCCACTGCAGTGTTTATCTGATAATGAAAGATCTTTATATTATCCTCTGTTTTTTTTTTTGGGCCATCATTTTTTTTTAAAATCTCTGGATTCCTAGAATTTCATATCTATTTTTTAAAATTTAATTTAATTTTTTTCAGTGTTCCAAAATTCATTGTTTAAGCTATCCTTAACCTTTAGAAAATAGCCATCAAGCCAAGAGGCAGCTTCACAAAAGAAATAGGAATTAGAATAGTAATCAATAACCAAATTCCTATCCCCTCTTTCTAAACTACTGAACACTTGCCATAGTTCAAAATTTAACACAATTTTCACTTCATCCCTGTAACACCATTTGAGTAAGACAGTATTTTCATTTACCAGTGAGAAGACTGAGCCTCAAAGCTTTTAAGGATCTATCTCAAGCTTCCACTGCTAATCAGAGGCAAAGATGTTCAAAAAATGTGTATAGATTATCTTTTAAGTGCCAGAACTGGAGGGAACACTGAACTAATCAGATAAGATTCCTGTCTTCCTAGGGTTTATATTCTTAGAGGTATTGGGATCCAAATTTTAGAACCTCTCTGTAGAGCACCTCGAATTTTTCCAAATAACAACCTATGGTAGATAAGGTGGGAAATTAACAAATGTGTTAACAAATACATCAGAACAGTGAATAACCACTGTAGCAGTCACAGATATTTAATGAACACTTTTGAGGGAGTAGTGCTTATAGGTTCTAAAGACAACTGGAAAGAAAATAAACACAATCCCACAGCTAACAGAACTTTCAAAAAGGTTGGCAAACAAGTGCTTAACATGGTGGGGCAGGTAACATAAATGAAAAGGTCTACGCATTATGTCCTTTCAACATGGATAAACATATTCTTCAGTTTTTCAAAGGAATATGCCTTTGTTTAATTTTCTGAAAACATAGTTCTTTTTGCCGAGCTTTTGTTTTCTTCTTTTTGTGAGACATTTTATCTCATTTCCCACTTTATATGGGGAAAAACAGCAACACACATACAGTGACGAATGGCGTCTGACACTTGGCCTCGACATCAAAAAGAACAGAGAGAGATGTAGGGTAGGGTCTGTGACAACCTGGAGAGACTACTTCTTGTACGGCGGGTAGCCATGACCCAATTCTAAATGATTTCACCATACAGGACCAGGGATTTGTATTGCCAGAGCAAATGTAAGTCATAAGTAAATGGTGGGTTGTTTGTTTTGAGTTCTTCTAGAACCGACAAACCCTAGAAGGAAAGAAAGAAAAAAATCTGAGGGGTTTAAAGGTAAGAATTGACTGAGCACATTTTCTTTTCCTGGTATTATCTGAGGATGGTTCTAGGCCTATAGAGTCTGGAAAACTGATCATAACTTGTAATCTAGGTTGTCTAGTTATATGTTATTCACTGTGTGTTTTCCATCTGTCATCTCCAACCTGCTAGAAACGCTTTCAAGGGGAGCTAAGAGATGGGTCAGTGCCCACACTGAAGGGCTAAAGGGGACAACTGAGGGCCCAGTGACAGGATGGTGAATCTGGGTGAGCTTGAGTCAGTGCTGCGACTTCCAGCCCCTGCAAACCATGTGGACTCTCGCTTTCCTGCTAAGATTGGGGACGTGGATTTACTTTTTTTTTTTTTTTAAGATTTTATTTATTTATTTGATAGACGGAGATCACAAGTAGGTGGAGCAGCAGGCAGAGAGAGGGGAGGAAGCAGGCTCCCCGCCGAGCAGAGAGCCCAATGCGGGGCTCGATCCCAGGGCCCCGGGATCATGACCTGAGCCGAAGGCTGAGGCTTTAACCCACTGAGCCACCCAGGTGCCCCTGAACTACAAAACTATTATCATGGAAAACATACTCCTTCTTTTGTTTCTATCCATAATCTAAATAGAGAGTCATCTACTGCATGGAGAATCTCCGTATAATAAGAATCCTTATGGTATTTTTCTTTGTGAAACATAAAATAAGGACTTCATGGAATGTATTGAAGTCAAGCATTGAGATGATTTAATTTTGAGGGCACTAAAGAATTTTAGTAAACAATTTAGAGATAATTTAGTGACCACAAAACTGTTTCAGATTCAAACCTTAATTAAACTTTGTGTCCATAAGCCATGTAAAGTAATTGGGCCAGTAACATCAGATCCTTATATCTTGGAGCAGGTCTTTGGAATTAAAAAAACCAATGAGCACGAAAGCCTGAGTTCTGATGTGATAGACTCAAGGGAAGGGGTTTGGTAAAGAGTTGGTGTTTCTCTGACAGACAGTAGTGTGAGTGGGGGCTGGGTAGCACAATGGGTGGAAGAGGATAGAGAGAGAACACTAAAAAGAGTGGAGTCCAGGTCTACAGCCAGGCCTGCTGAGTCTGGTATATTGTTCCAGTTTGCATGCTCTGGAATTCAAACTGACTTCTTGGACTTTCCCTGCAATGGCAGGGGTCTAAGGAGGTCAAGACATGGTCCCAGTGCAGTCATGGTCTCTATCTCCAGCCACGCCCATGGCTGAGTGGGTTGGGGGGACTGCTAGGAGCTTAAGAATATTGTCCTGTGCTGTGATTAAAAGGGAAGAACATGGGGCAAATTATTGGTGCCAGTTCTGTCTGTGGCAGCCAATGCATTGGCCTGTTTCCTTTATTCCTTTTCTTTTCCTTCCTTGAATCTTACCTGTAATTAAGTCAATTCGATGGATTTGTATAGTGGATCAGAAGGAAAGAGTGGACTCTACTGCTAGCGTGGTGGTTACCCAGAGAGACTCAGACAATCTAAGGTGACAAACCCAGATATACCAGAGGCCTATGGGACCTCTTGACCCCATCCTAAAGGCAGACCCCTGGCTAGCAAGTGCAGGGCAGAGGAAATATCCCTGGGCACTGGGGCTGTGACTGTTAAGACTTCTTGGACAGATGCAGTGACCTTAATAGCCTCACAATGACCCACATTGGGAGTTAACAGGTACCAGATGTAAAGCTACCCAGTAGCTCGTACAAGTCCAGGCACCATTCCCCCAGGCACCTTTTTGCTCTTTCTTCTAACTGGAGCTCATGATATTTGGCAATGAGGACAGATCTTATTAAACGAGCAAGAGGCCTACTGAGGGGGCAGTCCTCTGAATTTGTGCCATTCGTGTCACGAAGCTTTGACAATCTGTGGCAAATTCCTTTGACAGGTGCACATCTATGGCAATTTTCCAGTGAGCACTGTCCCAAATTAATTCAGTCCAAATTGAATGGTGCTGCTGCATGTAGAAAATTTTTGTTTGCGATTTTTCAGTCATCTCAGTTTAAATTAACATAATTAAAATTCTCTGTTCCTAACCAGTTTCCAATCAATGATGTCTAAATGGCCACAACACTCCGCAGGACATCTTTCCGTTATGAGCTTTTGTCTCTCTAATGTTCGTGGGTTAATCATTTTCAGGCAGTGTTTGTAGTGTTTTCTATCATTGCCTTCAATGCCATTTGCTGCTAATTTGCGGGGTGCTAAGGGAGGCTTATGAGGTTGACATAAAAAAGTGGGAGCAAAGATCATGAGGTCATCATTGAGGTTTAACAAACAATGTTACTCTGTGTTGTTGACCAATAGGTCACCAATAAAAGGAGCAGTGTAAGGGAGAAATGGTTCTCGTGACAGCTGTTTACCCGACACAGAGGAGTTCCAGGAATGCACTGTCACAAGCAGATGATGCAACTTGCCGGTGAGCAAGTTGTTGACCCAGGTCCTCCTTTGTCTTGCAGATCTCTAAGAGACACAGCCAGGCTCCGATTATTGGCCCCATTATTGGCCCCATTCCCACCAGAAAAATCTCTAGTGTTTCCAGACACCAAATGTGGGCTTCTGGCATCTCCTTAGAGACATTTGAGAGACAGTGGCAAGACCGGCAAACATAAAAGCAAATCGAATTTCTCTCCCTTGCAACTTGAAATCACCTCCTTTCTTTGAGCGAGGCAACTAGATTTGGTGAAGCACTTTTTGATGGCTCGTGGGAAGAGGAAGCAGGTTTTATTTGTCTTCAGTGACTTGAACCAGCATATCAAAATTGAAGGTTCGTGCTTCAGTGCCTCTGTGCAGTAGATGACTCAGTTTCCCCAGTCCTGGGAGCAATCCTATGGGCCGCTAGGGATGTGCAAGGCAGCCTAAGAATGGAGCCCTCCTTTGCGGTGGGTACAGTCTCCTCTTACAGGGGGGAGTCTGCGCTGAGACCATGTTTCTGCCTTTCCTCTCCCCCTCCCTCCCCCTTTTTTATTCTCTTTTCCCAAACTACCTTCAGGTGGCCTCTGCTAATCTGAAGGAAGAAATCACTCTGCTTTGCTACAGCAAGAGCACAGGTACCCTTCTCTCTTACCCTGACCCAACTGCCAGATTCTAGCCAAACCTTACAGGGGGGCTCCGTTGCCAAACAACAGAGCCATTGCCTTTATTTTGCCACCAATGAGAAAAGGGTGAAGAGGGTCAGAAAAACGGCTTGGTGGACAGGAAGGACTGCTGTCCTTGGAGTCTGGAGACACACCTTCTTCTGTTGCTGCTGCAGTCCTTCAGGCCAGCTTGAGCCACTCAGTCCTGGTCTCTGGGGAGTGAGGCTCTAAGTCCCTTGCAGGTATGCCATTTTCTCCTTTCGAGTCATGTAGGATAACGGCAGAGAGGACGACTAAGTTCCTTGCTGATGGCTTCCCACTAAAGGGCAAAGAGATGGTTCGAGTGTTCCCACAGGTAAGAGTCTTGAGCGCCAGATGCTATTCTAGTTCAATTCTGATGATTCTGGCCCCTTCAAGAGGAGGCCTAACACTCAACGTCCCTGATCCTTTGTCCTCATCATTTAGCAGCCAACCTGACTCACCCATGGCCCTTACAGACTGCTCGCCAGTGAGAATTCACTTAGCATTTTAATCCATTAACTCGCACAGCCGAGCCAGCT